>NW_027362761.1:908637040-909837040 GCF_046119375.1 Phyllobates terribilis
GCAAATTAATCCGTAAAAATAAAAAAGTGTTTTTTTTTTTCACTTTTTCATTTTTATCATTCAATTTGTGAAGCACCTGGGGGTTCCAAGTGCTCACTATGCATCTATATAGGTGCCTTGGGGGGTCTAGTTTCCAAAATGGGGTCACTTGTTGGGGAGCTCCAATGTTTGGGCACACAGGGACTCTCCAAACGCAACATGGTTCCAATTTGTTAGCGGACACCATTGTGTAGTGCATGTCAGGTTGGTGTGCGGTGTGGTATATTGTAGTGCATACACCACACACACACACAATCTCATACACTACAACACACACACACCAACCTGACACAGCCTCCTCAGCTGAGTACGCCCTAGACTGGGATGAACGGGACGGGCGGGACATTTTGTGTGCTTTGTGCGTGTGTAAAAAAAAAAAAAATCAAAACTTTATTATAGTGTGAGTGTACGTGTGTGTGCTTGGTGTAACCTTCTGCAGTCACGTGTGGGGGCGGTCAGGCATAGGGGCCGGTCAGGCGTAGGGGCCGATCAGGCATAGGGGGCAGTCAGGAGTAGGGGGCAGTCAGGTGTAGGGGGCAATCAGGCATAGGGGGCAGTCAGGAGTAGGGGGCAGTCAGGAGTAGGGGCCGGTCAGGCGTAGGGGCCGGTCAGGCGTAGGGGCCGGTCAGGCGTAGGGGGCGGTCAGACGTATGGGGCGGTCAGACGTATGGGGCGGTCAGACGTAGGAGGGGGCTGAGGAGATGGAGCAGCCAGCAGCAGCAGCAAGGGGGGTGATCACTGGGGCAGAAAGGGGAGCAGGAGCCGGCAGGAGCAGGGGGGTGATTACTGGGTTTGCGGGGGGGGGGTGATCACTGGGAACAGGGGGGGGTGAACACTGGGGGAGGGGGTGATTATTGGGAGGTGGGGGGTGATATCACTGGGACTGGGGGATGGTGGGTGTGATCACAGGAGCAGGGCATTTACACTGAGCCTGCTGCTGCTGTGATCACAGTCCACCGGCTGTCAGAAGGAGAGCAGCAGCCGGTGGATGAAGATGTGGGAGAGGGAGCAGAGGGAGTTGAGGTCGGGGTGCAGGTATGAAAGTGGAGAGGGGGGCGGGAGGGGGTCGCGGGGGGGATGGAAGGGGGGGGTCGGGGGGAGTGGGGGCAATACTACCTGCTGATCAGCGGCGGCGGCAGACGCGATCCACAGGGTCCACAGCAGGGGGTCCAAGCAGGGGGTCCGCAGCAGGGGGTCTGCAGCAGGGGGTCCGCAGCAGACGATCCAGGGTTGAGAAGGTGCTGGGAGGTTTCAGCCATCCCTCCATATCTGATTGGGGCTAGTATCCATGTGACGCTAGCCCCCCAATCAGATCTGGGGGGAGGGGGGGGACAGAGGTGACACTCCCCCCAGCCAATGGCTGATGCTGTAAGCATCAGGCAATGCCCAGATTTAAATATTACACCAATTTTCATTGGTGAAATATTTAATTCATACCGATTGGCAGTTTCACTAAAAGTGAACATGAAACAGCCAATCGGAGGGGTCCCAGGCACGGGGGGGTTAATCCCCCGGGGGGTCGACTTCAGGATGTCCAGTTGCAGTAGCAACTGTGACACCTGAGCGACCCCGCTCGCAGGCGCTGCAGGGGCTCTTTCCCTCCATGTCACAGACGGTGTGACACAGGTCGGGAAGGAACTGTTTTCCATGTCACAAACGGTGTGACACGGGTCGGGAAGGGGTTAAATATTAACTAAAACTGTGTTCCGGGAATATATGTTTACAATAATACATCATACATGAATTAATTTTCTAGTGTTTATATAGAAATTATAGTATGTAAGTAAGAAACCTTTAGATTTACATATAATTTTACCAGTCACTTTTTTCTCAAATCATTTTCTTCAATAAACTCATTAGTGTCATATTCCTTTATTGCTTATTTGATGTGTTGCAGAATAAAAGTGTCCATTTTCCCCTGAGAAGCAAGTATAACAGGCTCACTAAACAATCACGTTTCCTTCAAGAAAATGCATCCTGTCTACTTTGTAATGTGCTTCATCACTATTTACATCAAGCCAATTACTCCATCATTGAAGATGCCACCTTAGTGAGTTTTCTTAATCTTTTTTTTAAATGATAACATTATATTGCAAATTTTCACTGAGAAATAAAATCATGACCGTTGTGACATATATATAGAATTGATTATTGATGCAGACTGTATATCTGCCTAATGCCCAGTTTGATCAACTGTAGGACGTTGTTAAAGATATGTACTGTAGATATGTCCACCATACTGTATTTTAATCTTCGCAAAATGTAATCAATGCATAATATTCTGTAGTGGAACCACCATACATCTGTTTGGACTTTAATGTTATTAGAATTTTTTCAATATGCATATATAACAAAAACAGCTTTTCTACAGTACAAATCAATAACATAAACAAGCCATTTCTTCAAGAACAATGAAACAAAGTAAATGTAGCAGCCTCACAAATCTCGGTATTCCAGGCAGTATTTGCTCCAGCAGTTTTAAGTGCATTCACCAAACAAGCTCACCTCTTTTCAGCTCCAGCCCAAACTCCACTCTGCTGAGCTAACTAAGCTGCTGTTATTAGGCCTGTAAGCTCTGGGCTGCCTTATGGGAACAACCTTTCCCTCCCAGACTCTTTTGATTCCTCCTAAATCCCGGGCACAAAATCCAATTAACACTCTCTCAGTAACCTCCTCGGTGACACATATCTATCATCCAGAACCTTACCACCTGATTTCTTACAGTAGTTGCATGATTTTTAATGGTTTCACGTTTATTTTTTGAAGAGTGATGGTCTCCCTGCACTTGTCACACTGAAAAAGGGGCTCGTTGCTCTGGCTAGGCAATGGATGAAGTTTATTGTTGTGACCCCAACATTTAAGGGTGTACGGTTAGTGAGACCGGCCCAGCCACTAAAGCCACAAAGTACTCTGAAGAAAGAGGAGGATGATCTCAATGGTTTGGAGAATGGTGGAGCACTGCAAAGTGATACCAGTGCAGATGGTGCCGAGTTTGAGTTTGATGCAGGTATGATTCATACAATTATGATTTATATTTTGCACGAATGATATTGAATTCGTGTTTGCTAGCTTTGGTGATCTTTGTTGTAGAACTTCATCAGAGAAGAAAGACTACATCCAATAAAACCAATCTGACATACATAATTTGTCACTTGCTCCAAAAATTCACTTAAATACCTTGTAAATATCCTTCAGGTGTCCGGATTCTGTCGTCTATTTCCATTTTGTGCTGTGCCACTTCTCTGCAGAGATATTCAAATGTGTTACTTTCAGAGTGCACTATGTGAAATCTCCAACTGGACTTAGAGCCTTCTCTTGGGGCATGTGCTTTGGCAGCATCTGGGAGGGAGGTGTGAACGTGCCCGCCCCAAGAGAAGACTGAACTGAAAAGAGCAGCAGAATCAGGCAATATCAGGGATTTTTACAAGGTATTTAACTCTTATTTTTTTGAGCAAGTTAGTTTCCAACTAACTATAATTGACTGAAGATATGTGTTGGTATCCCAGACGCTGCTGAGGAGGGTAACATACCCCTCATCCGCCACCGCTACAGTATGAATACAAAGTTGATTATAAAGTCGAGCTCTTGTTTTGACATAAAAGCAGAAAAGTTATTTCATTAGTCTAAACACAGAACTGGAAAGTTGTGGGAAGACCAATCCTTGTTTGACACCAAGCACATGGTTTTTAGTCATTGCCTCAGCCTCCCCACTAAACACTCAGACAACCTTGCAAATTAAACAATCCATCTCTGAAAATGATACCTTTGTGTATGAAAGTGAATGAACATAAGGTACAGATATGACCCGAGGAGTTGAGGAATATTACAGTGCGCAGTAGATTAATATTATTACCAGCTAAAGAGCTACTTCTAAATAAGAGCTGTTCAGATTACATAAAATGAAGCACTACATCACTATGAAAAATCCCTGTAATCTGGACATGACAGAAAGAGGAATGATAATCGGCTGCCACCAGGGGTGGATTAAGAGTAGCCAGGGCCTTGGACAGTTTAAAAGGTGTGGCCTCCCCAGGTACCCGATGTATTATGTGACCTGTCACATGATCCCCTTTGGTAGATCATGTGATAGGTCATGTGAGTAACTCAGATGCTATGGTGCACATCTGTAGTTGGAAAATGTCAGAGACAGTGGCGCGCGTAGATCTTTCCCTTATGTACAGCACCATACATAACATAGCGCTTTGCAAAATACAGTTATATGAAAAAGTTTGTGCACCCCTATTAATCTTAAGCTTAATGTTTTATAAAAATTGGTGTTTTTGCAACAGCTATTTCAGTTTGATATATGTAATAACTGTTGGACACAGTAATGTTTCTGCCTTGAAATGAGGTTTCTTGTACTAACAGAAAATGTGCAATCTGCATTCAAACAAAATTTGACAGGTGCATAAGTATGGGCACCTCACCAGAAAAGTGACATTAATATTTAGTAGATCCTCCTTTTGCAAAAATAACAGCCTCTAGTCGCTTCCTGTAGCTTTTAATGATTTCCTGGATCCTGGATGAAGGTATTTTTGACCATTCCTCTTTACAAAACAATTCCAGTTCAGTTAAGTTTGATGGTCGCCGAGCATGGACAGCCCTCTTCAAATGATCCCACAGATGTTCAATGATATTCAGGTCTGGGGACTGGGATGGCCATTCCAGAACATTGTAATTGTTCCTCTGCATGAATGCCTGAGTAGATTTGGAGCGGTGTTTTGGATCATTGTCTTGCTGAAAGATCCATCCCCTACGTAACTTCAACTTTGTCACTGATTCTTGAACATTATTGTCAAGAATCTGCTGATACTGAGTGGAATCCATGCGTCCCTCAACTTTAACAAGATTCCCAGTGCCGGCATTGGCCACACAGCCCCATAGCATGATGGAACCTCCACCAAATTTTACTGTGGGTAGCAAGTGTTTTTCTTGGAATGCTGTGTTTTTTTGCCGCCATGCATAACGCCTTTTTGTATGACCAAACAACTCAATCTTGGTTTCATCAGTCCACAGGACCTTCTTCCAAAAAGAAATTGGCTTCTCCAAATATGCTTTTGCATACCTCAGCCGACTCTGTTTGTGGCGTGCTTGCAGAAACGGCTTCTTTCTCATCACTCTCCCATACAGCTTCTCCTTGTGCAAAGTGCGTTGTATAGTTGACCGATGCACAGTGACACCATCTTCAGCAAGTTGATGCTGCAGCTCTCTGGAGGTGGTCTGAGGATTGTCCTTGACTGATCTCACCATTCTTCTTCAAACAGGAGAACAACTTGCAAGTGGCCACTTTAAGTAGCTTTTCTCATGATTGCATACACCTGGCTATGAAGTTCAAAGCTCAATGAGGTTACAAAACCAAAAAAAGTGCTTTAGTAAGTCAGTAAAAAGTAGGTAGGAGTATTTAAAACAAGAAAATGATAAGGGTGCCCATACTTATGCACCTGTCAAATTTTGTTTGAATGCAGATTTCACATTTTCTGTTAGTACAATAAACCTCATTTCAAGGCAGAAACATTACTGTGTCCAACAGTTATTACATATATCAAACTGAAATAGCTGTTGCAAAAACACCAATTTTTATAAAACATTAAGATTAATAGGGGTGCCCAAACTTTTTCATATAACTGTAGATCAGAGGTCGGAGATTCATTTTCCCAAGGGGCCACATGACAGACCGTGACTGTTGTGGAGGCCGAACTAATAGGCTGAAATTAATTCTGCTATTTTTTTTTTATTTATATTAATTGTATGACTTAATGGGCAGAATTAAGTATGCTGACATCCCCCTGTATGCATTATGAGCCTCCACATAGCCCTCTACATACAATATGAGCCCCCACACAGCCCCTTATATACAGTATGAGCCCACACGCAGCCCCTACATACAGTATGCGTCCACACACAGCCCCCTAAATACAGTATGAGCCCCACATAGCTACCTAGATACAGTATGAGCCAGCACATAGCTCCCTATATATAATATGAACCCGCACATAGCTCACTAGATACAGTATGAGCCCTCTATATACAATATGAGCCCCCACATAACTCCCTATATACAAGATGAGCCCCCACATAGCAATCTATATACAGTGCGAGCCCTCACACATCCCATACGCATATTTAACAAAAAAAAGCAAAACACATGCTCACCTTGCTTTTTTCCCCCCGGCACTCTGCTACCCAAGGCTCCACTTTTATTTGTGGCCAGCCTGCACATGCTGGCACGTGCCGGCGCAAGCTGATGACCTCATCACACTGACATGTCACAGCAGAGGCGACTGGAGCTGCGCTGCCATTCTGTATCGTTGGCAGCGGAGCGCCAGGAAAGCTCTCTGCCAGGATATGGTGATGGCGGCACACAAAACGTAATAATGAGGGCAATCTGGCCACAGGCCCCCCGGATGGTAGCCTAGATTGCCCTCATTATAATCTGACTATGGCTGCCACCATCAAAACCATAGAGTGATTGGATTTTGACAAAATTGTGACGGGGGCATTGAGTATAATGAGGCAAGTGGAATCCAGAGTGCAACAGCAAAGGAGTCTGAAACATGGTGTGAAATATCCCGACCAAGCTTGGGAAGGATAAGACCACTTCTGATAAGATGTCTAACTTATATACCTCACTTATATTCTATTTGTCTTAAACGATTTGTGTTTGATGTTCTGTCTCAGCGACTATCAGTGAACACACCATGCTTCTCGACGGAACCAATACACGGCCTCCTCCTGCTGGGGTTTCTTCTGGTCCTGTCAGTGGAGCTGAAATTATGAGGAAGTTATCGAAATCTCATGCTCACAGTGACTCCGCTTTGAAGATTAAAGTACGGTTAATTTTATTTTTAGATCCATTCTTTTGTATGTGTGTTCTGAAATATTGGATTACATCATCTGTGCGTAAAAGGGTTGTCCATTTTTAACTTTTTTTTATACCAAAGGCATGCTAAGCGTAAAATGAAAGCCCCTCCATACACATTAGCCTGATGTCAGCCACACAACCATTCATGTGTGTTGGAGTGATGCAATCTATAGCGTATACATCTTCTATATCTGGAGGGATTAGACTAACAGTCACCGAGATTCTATGAACTTCCACCCCTGTTCTGCTTTGTCACTTGGCATTACATGAATACTGATCTTCTCCATTGCTTTCAGGAATATTTACATATTCAGGCATCGAGTTATCTCTGCTTATGTCGCAAAGATTTTGTAAAATTCTTTTTTATGCAAATTACAGGAGTTATTTATATATATATATATATATATATATATATATTTTTTTTTTTTTGTTTTAAAGGGAATCCACCCATATCAGTCTTTGAGCTACACTAGTGGAGACACGGCAAATGATTCTCCTGCCCACATCAGTAGATCTGGAATGCCTGTGAAAGAAAGCCCAAGGAAAGAAAGTCTTCTGAGCTACTTGACTGGGAGTTTCCCCAGCCTGCACAATCTTCTGGATGGAACGCCACAGAGAAATGCAGCTGCTGTTAAAAGCAGCTCACTCACGAGGACAGGTATTGATTGCTTTAGTGGTTACGAGTTTTTTATTATGCTCAGGGTTCCACCGTCAATAAATTCAATGGCTATGTATAAGATTATTATTATTTATTTTTGGAGGACCATTGATTCCATGGTGCTGTACATGAGAAGGGATTACATACAAATTACAAATAAATTACAATGAACACACTAACATTGATAGACTGGTACAGAGCGGTGAGGACCTTGCCCTTGCGGGCTTACAGTCTACAGCATATTATGGAAGGAGACAGTAGGTTGGGGCTTGCGTCAACTCCGATGGTGTTGAGTTGGCAGCAGGATCATTGCAGGCTGTAAGCGTTCTTGATGAGTTGGGTTTTCACGTTCCGTCTGAAAGTTCCGAATGTGGTGGATAATCAGACATGTTGGGACATAGAATTCCAGAGGATGGGGGTTACTGTAGAGAAGTCTTGGAAGCGATTAGGTGAGGAACGTGCAAGTATGGAGGAGAGAAGGAGGTCTTGGGAAGACCGGAGATTATGGTGTGGGAAGGTATCGGGAGATAACTTCGGAGATATGTGGGGGAAACAGATTATGGACGGCTTTGTATGTCAATGTTCTTAGTTTAAACTTGATACATTGGTGAATTGGGAGCCAAGGAAGGGATTTTAAGAGGGGATACGTGAAGGAGTAGCAATAAAAGAGGTGGATTAGTCGGACTGGAGAGGTGCGAGATTGTTAGCAGGGAGGCCACAGAGAAGGATATTGCAGTAGTCTAGGCAGGAGATTATGAGGGCATGCACTAGCATTTTAGTAAATTCAGGGTTGAGGAAAGGACAGATTCTGGAGATATTTTTTAGTTGGATGTGGCAGTAGATTGTAAGAGCTTGGATGTGCTGTTTGAAGGACAGTGCAGAGTCGAGGGTTACTCTGAGGCATCACACTTCTGGTACAGGGGTAAGCGTGATGTAATTTATTTTGATATATAGATCGGGTAGGGGAGTTAGGTGAAATAGAGGAAAGATGATGAGTTCAGTTTTGTCCACATTGAGCTTTAGGAAACAAGAGGAGAAGATAGAGGCTATGGCTGATAGACACTGGGATTCTGGACAGCAGAGGTGACTTCTGGGCCAGAGAGGTAGATCTGAGTGTCATCAACGTACAGTTGGTACTGGAAGCCATGGGACTTTATCAGTTGCCTTAGTCCAAAAGTATAGATGGAGAAGAGTAGGGGTCCCAAGACAGTCTTGGGGGACACCAATAGAGAGAGGGGGAGGGTGAGGAGGTCATATGGGAATGGTAGACTCTAAATGTGCAGTTAGTGAGGTATGAGGAGATTCAGAAGAGGGCAAGGTCTTTGTCGCAAAGGAAAGAGAGGATCTGTAGCATAAAGGAGTGGTCCACTGTGAAAGCAGAGGGCTGGTCTAGAAGTAGGAGTATAGAGAATCATCTGATAGCTTTGGCAGAAAGTAAGTACCTAGTAATTTTGGTAGGGGCATTTTCAATGGAGGTGGAGGGGGGGGACAGAAGCCATATTGTAGGTTGTCAAAGAGTGAGGTAGATGAGAAGTGGGAGAAAAGTTCAGCATGGACATGTTGTTCTAGGAGTTTGGAGGCGAACGGGAGCAGCATTCTAGGATGATAGTTTTACGTGGAGGTCGGGCCGAGAGATGGTTTCTTCAGGATAGGTGTGATTGTGGCATGTTTGAAGGCAGAAGGGAGGTACGAGAAGATATTTATTTATATCTGTATAAAATTACTAGACCAGGCAAAACATTTAAAAGGGTTGGCCATTGTGTATCTTATTTTAACAGATGTGTTGGGTCATGATTTTATGACATTTTATAAATGTATAAGACTTAAAAGATCTCCCCCTGCACTTATCAGTACAGGCTTCCTTCGTCTTCACTGCTCAACTGTTCTCAAAATGGGTGTTAGTGGAGAAACATGTGACCAGACCTGTCTCTCAGCCTCCTCCAATTGAAAAACTTTCTTGTGTGTAGGGTTTTTAGTTGGAGGAGGCTAATGGACACCTGATTCCTTCATTACTTGTCATTTTGAGAAGAGGAACTCCTTGCTGTCTGTGAGAAGGACTGTGCAGGAGAACCTTTAATACTTATATATTAGCAAAATCATGTCCTCAACACATCTATTAACCCCTTAAGCCCCGAGGGTGGTTTGCACGTTAATGACCAGGCCAATTTTTACAATTCTGACCACTGTCACTTTATGAGGTAATTACTCTGGAATGCTTCAACGGATCCCCCTGATTCTGAGATTGTTTTTTCGTGACATATTGTACTTCATGATTGTGGAAAAATTTCTTCGACATCACTTGCGTTTATTTGTGAAAAAAACGGAAATTTGGCGAAAATTTTGAAAATTTTGCAATTTTCAAAATTTGAATTTTTAAGCCCTGAAATCAGAGAGATATGTCTCACAAAAGAGTTAATAAATAACATTTCCCACATGTCTACTTTACATCAGCACAATTTTGGAACCAAAATTTTTTTTTGTTAGGGAGCTATAAGGGTTAAAAGTTGACCAGCGATTTCTCATTTTTCCAACAAAATTTACAAAACCATTTTTTTAGGGACCACATCACATTTGAAGTCACTTTGAGAGGTCTTTATGACAGAAAATACCCAAAAGTGACACCATTCTAAAAACTGCACCCCTCAAGGTGCTCAAAACCACATTCAAGAACTTTATTAACCCTTCAGGTGCTTCACAGGAATTTTTTGAATGTGGAAGAAAAAAATGAACATTTAACTTTTTTCACAAAAATGTTACTTTAGACCCAATTTTTTTTATTTTCACAGGGGTAACAAGAAAAAATGGACCCCAAAATTTGTTGTGCAATTTCCCCTGGGCACGCAGATACCCAATATTTGGGGAAAAAACACTGTTTGGGCGCACGGCAGGGCTCGGAAGGGAAGGAGCGCCATTTGACTTTTTGATTGTAAAATTTGCTTGAATAATTAGCGGACGCCATGTTGTGTTTGGAGAGCCCCTGTGTGCCCAAACTTTGGAGCTCCCCCACAAGTGACCCCATTTTGGAAACTAGACCCCCCAAGGCACCTTTCTAGATGCATAATGAGCACTTGGAACCCCCAGGTGCTTCACAAATTGTTTCGTAAAAATGAAAAAGTGAAAAAAAAAACACTTTTTCATTTTTATGAATCAATTTGTGAAGCACCTAGGGTTCCAAGTGCTCACTATGAATCTAGATAGGTGCCTTGGGGGGTCTAGTTTCCAAAATGGGGTCACTTGTGGGGGAGCTCCAATGTTTGGGCACGCAGGGACTCTCCAAATGCAACATGATATCCGCTAACAAAATGTCTGCTCAAATTGTTAGCGGACACCATGTTGCGTTTGGAGAGCCCCTGTGTGCCCAAACTTTAGAGCTCCCCCACAAGTGACCCCATTTTGGAAACTAGACCCCCCAAGGCACCTATCTAGATGCATAGTGAGCACTTGGAACCCGCAGGTGCTTCACAAATTGATTCGTAAAAATGAAAAAGTGAAAAAAAAAACAATCCGCTGACACCCGGCGGCGATCGCGCCCGCACAGCCTGTGTGCGCGCGCGATCGCGATGACGTACTAATACGGGTCTGGCTCTTAAGTCCCAGGGCACAGACGCGTATTAGTACGTCAGATGTTATTAAGGGGTTAAAGTAGACAGCCTTTGTATCTGTAAGAAAATTGACACCATAAGATAATGCTTAGCATTAACTGAGATACAGCATGGTTTGGTTTCCACTTTAATCTAATAGGTTAGTATGATTAGACCTACAAGCAGTAATTATAGTGAGCTTGTTGGTTCTCTGACCTTTCTTGACTTCACAATTCATGCCCTCCAATGTGACACGTTCTTTGTGTTTCTACTTGTAATATGGCACTCACTCTTTGGACCTAGCATCTATAAAATATAAATGCTCCTACTTTATTTTTATCTTCTTACTGAATACCATGTAATAAAAGCATCCATGTGATGGGTGGTTACAGTCTGGTAACAGGTCCCATATCCTGTATTCCTCCTCATCGTACAACAATGAAGTGGCAAGTGGCATACGATGAGCAATGCCGCACCTTTCACCGCCTATGGGCCTGTGGCACTCAGATGTTTCAGTTGTCCAGAAAGAAAATGAGTGGCACTGCACTGTACATGACCACTGCTTTCTTCATTCTGCCTCTCACTGTTGTCCTGCAGTGAGGAGAAATGGAGGACTTGGGAACCCTGTTCTAAAGACAGGTGGACAGGTGATAAATGTCCATTCTGTGAAGACCCTTCTCATCCTACCTGTTACCAGTTACATGTTGATATAAAGCTGTTTGTATTCCTAGTAAGCTGCTCTGTACACCGAAGAATGATGATAGTCTGATTTTTCTGATATTTGTGCTGTCTGTACAGTGCTCGGCATACATGAGTACACCAGAACATATTTGTCAGAAAACCTTTAGTTCCTTTCAAAATCAACATTTTCTATGGAGTACCATACTACAAAATACTCCCAGAAATGTGAGACATTAATGACGAACAAGATTTGTTATTTTTCACACTCAAAATATTCATTTTCCTAACACATTCATTCAAGATCATGTTTCAAAAATGGATACACACCAATGACCGTCTTAGGAGCAAAGCTAAAGTTTAAACTATAAAATACTAATTAACAAGAATCCAACCACAGGTAAGTCTAATTATACATTAATCAGGTGTCCAGCAGACAGTTAATTATAAAAGGGCATTTCTTAACAAAGAAAACCCCTTCCCATTTCATGCTGTCAGCAATGGCACCACAAGGAAGAGAAGTGCCATAAGAGCTGAGAAAGAAAATAATTACTTGACACTAGAGCAGTTAAGACTACGAAAAGATCAATAAAGCATTACTTTCAGTCAGAATACTGTAGCAAATGTGATACAAAAATGTAACACAGATGGAGCTGCAACCATCCCACAGAGACGTCCAGGCCAATCACGGAAGTTAACACCTAAACAGGAGCGTCTTCTGATGAGAAGGGTTGAAGAAAATTATTATGCAAGTTTACTGCAGTTAGCTAAATAAGTAGAAAGCCAAACTGGGAGGAATAGATGCATGAGTGTCATCCACAAAGGAAGCCTCTCCTAAAGCCCATGCACAAAAAAGCCCGCCTCCATTTTCCCAAGGCCAGTGCTGAAAAATATATGAAGACTCCTGGTGATGAGACCAAGTATGTATTGTATGGCTTTGCAAAGGTGAGGAGTACAAAGAATCATGCATGATGCCTACAGTGAAACATGGTGGTGGCAGTGTCCTTATGTGGGGCTGCATGAGCACTGCTGGTGTCAGGGAGCTACATTTTATTGATGGTATTATGAATTCACAAATGTACAACTCTATATTGAAAGAGAAGATGATGCCATTACCCTGTGCCCTTGGTAGATGTGTACTTTTCCAACATGACAATGATCCAAAACACATATCTAAGGCCACTGTTGCATTTGTGAAGAAGAACAGGGTGACAGTGATTCAGTGTCCAAGTATGTCTCCTGATCTAAACCCAACTGAAACACCTATGGGGAATTCTGAACAGACAAGTTGAGTATTACTCTCCTTCCAGCATCCAGCCTCTAAAGAGGTAGTTTTTGAAGAATGCAAAAAAAGTAAATGTTGCAATATGTCGCCAACTTGTTCATTCCATGCTTAGAAGACTTAGTGCTGTCATTAAAAATCATGGAGGTCATACAAAATGCAAGATATAGTAGATTTTGATGTTGGGTGTATTCATTTTTGCCTGTAAATTGCCTCTTCAGAGAAAAAGAGGACTTGAACTCTATAGCGCCACCTATTGGAAGCAGCAATCCTGTTCATTTTTGCATTAAATAATTTGAGTAAAACTGAAGATTTTGTAATCCAAGTTATAATATTAACCTTACTTTCATGTTCTGTTTTAAAAAATGTTCTATTTAGCTTAGTCTTGTAAAAATTGTCAAAATTATTCTCGTGTTCAGTGAGATATTGATTAAAATCTTACTTCATAGGGGTGTACTCATTTATGCTAAGCAATGTACATTTTGCCAGGATTTGTGTGCTATTTTATCTCCATGAGGAAATTTAGTGATGGTAATGATTTGTTGCCAGTTGCTCTGAAGTTTCTCTCTTCTTCCAAGGTTTCTTCTTCTTCAGTTCCTGCATTATTGTGTGTCTGATGCATATTTCCATAGCTCATCAGTCTTTTCTCACCAGCAGTATGTTACATGTCTATATCTTTGTGTGTCCACACGAGAGCATACCTTCATGTTCTACTAGATAGACACTTTTTGTCTCATTATTCTCTTACTGTTGCACATACAAAATCATAAATTAAAAATCCTGTTCACTGTAGACAATGACACGTGATTCTGACAGATATGTACTTCGTTCTAAAATTTGCTTCCTATTACCAGTAGAGTTGGTGTGAATTGATTTTCTGGACCCGATCCATAAAACAAGTCAGTAATCTGTGGTCGCTGGACGGGAGCCTTGAGAACCCCTTCCTACTTCCTGGCATCAGCGACTCTTCTTTTGATTAGCCGGCCCTGCGTGACATCATCAATGTGCTGTGACTCACATGCAATGTTGTGCCATTCCCGCTATTCAAAAGGCGAGACATGGTTTCCAGAAGGTAGAAAGCGGTTCTCAGGGCTCCCGTCCAGTGACCACACATTAGTGACCTGACTGATGGACTGGGTCCTGTGGATCCATTTGCTTCAACTCTAAATGCCAGCTATAAAATATTAAAAGCCCAGTATTCCAGGCAATGTCCGCTGTAATGCAATGTTCCCTTCTGTATTACATTATCCCTTCTTGTACCCCTCTGGATGTTTTCCATAACTAGTCTTCTGTAGGAAGGATTTAAAGCAAATGTTCTTCTTTGTAGATGCCCTGTAATAGTTTTGTCCACTCTACAATTCACACAATCAGTAGTTAACAAGAAAGTACTAATTTAAAACACATATTACTCCGTGGATAACCATGTCTTCTATTTTCATTCTTGGTCATAAGAATTCTCTGAAACCTCTCCTGATTCATTGATACAGGGAATCCTGTGGCCACAGAAATGTTATCAGAACATCCTTTATTGTCTGAACCATCCTCTGTGAGCTTCTATAACTGGATGTCAAATGCAGTGGGTAATAGAGGCAGTGTGGTACACGAGTCACCCCTGATCAAGTCTGGACACAACAGTCTTCCAACAGGTATTGACGCTGAGGTTCTTTTGGAACATTGCTTAGACCAAGGTTGTCCACTTACGAGAAGTGTAAAAGTTGGACGAACCATTCACAGGAAACTGGTAATGTGAAGCAAGTCATGGACAAATAGCATCAGAATAAATATAATAGCACATTACTGCTATCATACATAAGTAGTATGATATAAGAGATAGATGTTGATGGAGAATTACCTAGAGAAGAGGCAACTAAAAGGCCTATTGTTGGATTCATGGGGAACAATTCCTGATTCTTTATTCTTTTCAGTAAATTGTCTTAACATTTTTTGTGAGCATTGTCATGCATCATCATACATAATCCATTTATGTGTTTTATCATTTTTATCTTTGTATACTACATTTCAATATATCCATTCTTTAAACTCATAAATATTGCAATGAATAGGAGCACTTTGCTGCCGCAGTTGTATTAGGACAAGAGGTCTGCACTTTTGGTTGAGAGCAAATGACAATTAAAGGGAACCTGTCACCAGGAAAATGCAGCCGAATCCATAGGCATCATGTTATAGAGCAGGGGGAGCTGAGCAGATACATAGTTTTGTGAGAAAAGATTCTGTAAGATCTGTGTTTTATTCATTTATACAGTACAGACCAAAAGTTTGGACACACCTTCTCATTGAAAGATTTTTCTGTATTTTCATGAGTATGAAAATTGTACATTCACACTGAAGGCATCAAAACTATGAATTAACACATGTGGAATTATATACTTAAAAAAAAGTGTGAAACAACTGAAAATATGTCTTATATTCTAGGTTCTTCAAAGTAGCCACCTTTTGCTTTGTTGACTGCTTTGCACACTCTTGGCATTCTCTTGATGAGCTTCAAGAGGTAGTCACTGGAAATGATTTTCACTTCACAGGTGTGCCCTGTCAGTTTTAATAAGTGGGATTTCTTGCCTTATAAATGGGGTTGGGACCATCAGTTGTGTTGTGCAGAAGTCAGGTGGATACATAGCTGATAGTCCTACTGAATAGACTGTTAGAATTTGTATTATGGCAAGAAAAAAGCAGCTAAGTAAAGAAAAGCGAGTCGCCATCATTACTTTAAGAAATGAAGGTCAGTCAGTCCGAAAAATTGGGCAAACTTTGAATGTGTCCCCAAGTTCAATTGCAAAAACCATCAAGCGCTACAAAGAAACTGGCTCACATGAGGACCGCCCCAGGAAAGGAAGACCAAGAGTCACCTCTGCTTCTAAGTTTATCCAAGTCACCAGCCTCAGAAATCGCAGGTTAACAGCAGCTCAGATTAGAGACCAGGTCAATGTCACACAGAGTTCTAGCAGCAGACACATCTCTACAACAACTCTTAAGAGGAGACTTTGTGCAGCAGGCCTTCATGGTAAAATAGCTGCTAGGAAACCACTGCTAAGGACAGGCAACAAGCAGAAGAGACTTGTTTGGGTTAAAGAACACAAGGAATGGACATTAGACCAGTGGAAATCTGTGCTTTGGTCTGATGAGTCCAAATTTGAGATCTTTGGTTCCAACCACCGTGTCTTTTGCGACGCAGAAAAGGTGAACGGGTGGACTCTACATGCCTGGTTCCCACTGTGAAGCATGGAGGAGGAGGTGTGATGGTGTGGGTGTGCTTTGCTGGTGACACTGTTGGGGATTTATTCAAAATTGAAGGCATACTGAACCAGCATGGCTACCACAGCATCTTGCAGCGGCATGCTATTCCATCCGGTTTGCGTTTAGTTGGACCATCATTTATTTTTCAACAGGACAATGACCCCAAACACACCTCCAGGCTGTGTAAGGGCTATTTGACCAAGAAGGAGAGTGATGGGGTCACAGTCACCAGACCTGAACCCAATCGAGATGGTTTGGGGTGAGCTTGACTGCAGAGTGAAGGCAAAAGGGCCAACAAGTGCTAAGCATCTCTGGGAACTCCTTCAAGATTGTTGGAAGACCATTTCCGGTGACTACCTCTTGAAGCTCATCAAGAGAATGCCAAGAGTGTGCAAAGAAGTCATCAAAGCAAAAGGTGGCTACTTTGAAGAACCTAGAATATAAGACATTTTCAGTTGTTTCACACTTTTTTGTTAAGTATATAATTCCACATGTATTAATTCATAGTTTTGATGCCTTCAGTGTGAATGTACAATTTTCAAAGTCATGAAAATACAGAAAAATCTTTAAATGAGAAAGTGTGTCCAAACTTTTGGTCTGTACTGTATCTCTTTTCGGTACAGTGGGCGATCTTATCAGTGACTGACAGCTTTCTTTGTATAAGTGTGCATATAAAGACAGCTGTCAGTCACTGATAGGACCGCCCACTGGACCAAAAATCCCAGAAAGAGCAGAGGTTTATATGATTAAAACAGGTTATACTGAATCTTTTCTCACAAAACTATATACCAATCTACTCCGCTCCCCCTGTTTTATTACATGGTGCCTGCAAATTAGAGTGCATTTTCATGGGAACAGTTACTCTTAAGGTTAAAGGGTTTGTCTGGGACTGAATAACTGATGACCTATCCATATTATTGATCATCAGTGTGAGATAGTGGAGGTTCTGACACCCAGCACCTACACTAATCAGCTGAATCTGCTCTGGTCATGCCTGTAACTAAGTGATGTATGGAATGGAACTCCGCAGCTCAGAACATTACTTATCGACCATTGCTAAATACTGCACTTTATCTCCTTTTGCTTATATCCAGCCACTGCTGGAGTGAATTTAAGGTGATATCTGTGGGTGATCAATTACTTATTGATGACCCATACTATAGAAGGGTCATCAATATTTCAGTCCTGGACCACCCCTTTAAAGTTTTTTTTCACCCCAGGGCAAACTTTTGGCACGCAATGCAGCTTGCTGAATACTAATATTGAATAGAATATTGAGAGAAATGGATGAGAATCTAGTCAGAAGTATGCAAATAGCATACTTGATGTCACTTGATGATCACTTGAAGCGGCTAGTAAAGTCGAGTCCTAACTATGTATTTCTCAGACGATTCATTGGGGGACATAGGAACAATGGGTTATATGGTACTACCTGGAGGCTGACAATATGAATGTATGTTCATAAAAAAAATCTGACTTCCCCGCTAGCCGACATCCAACTATTCAGTTCAGCTTAATGTCATAAGGGTTTTGGCCTTCTGATTAGGTTGGTCTGACTAGGATTAGAGAATTAGGGCCTTAGACGTCCTGTTTCTACCTTTGTATTTGGAAAGCCTCTTTTCCATAAGTGAAGACCTATTGGCAATGCTCTTATGATTTTATCCTCCTTTTTTTTTTTTTCTTTAGCCAGGGTTGATTCCCAAGGGCCAGGTTCCTACCTTGGCTATCCTTGTCCAGCTGAACTTGACTTGTAGGCCATAGGTTTGGATTGCCTGCCTGGGCATAGTGAACTCATGGCCATCCTATTAGCCCCTTTAGATCTGGGGGACCTCAGTCTAGTCTTGGACGCCCTTCAGTCCTCTTCCTTCATGCCAATCGGCAATATCTGTCCATTTTGGCTTTCCAGCAGATTGATTAATTTCTTCATAATGATCTCTTTGATCAGGCGAGGATCCAAGTGGTGGATCTCACCTGTCTCTCTCCTTCTTCGGGACAGTGTGGTTTTGCGTTCGGCAACCTCTTTTCCCCTTTGCTTGTTCTCATCCTTTTATCTCAATGAGAATGCTCTCTTTACCAGTTCATCCATCATCACAGCATGACAGGAGGTAGTTCCTCTGACCTTCTAGGGACAGGAAACACATGAGAGGTTAAAAGCCCCCCCCCCCCTCCTCCCCCCCACCTCACCCTCAGTGTTTTTCCTGTCCCTAGCAGGACAGGACGCCATCGGAGAGGACGAACAAGAAAAGAAGATTTACCTGAGAGCCAGGGTGGATCGGCGGGGCTGACCTCTTCCCTTCCCCCGGTCAAGAGGCCCTGCGCTGATACCCCACTGAGGGTCCCTCAGCTGGGTCGGTGGAGGGGACTCCCAACAGCGCCGCACCCCTCGTACAGAGGGCTCTAGGCTGCAGCCTGCTGGTGGTCTCCACGCTAGAGCCTCCCGTCCCTTCTTCTGGCTTTCGGGGCCGGGAGATCGCGAGCCCGGTGGCCGAACTTCCGGAGCGCCCTGGAGCGACACCGCTACTTCCAGGGCACACTATGATGACGCACTGGGGCGCGCGCAATCCGGAAGTAGGCATGCATTCCATGGCGGAGCGCACACAGAACCGGAAGTGTGCCCCTTTGGCGTGCGTTTCATGGTGGAATGCAGGCCTCATGCTGGGGTGTATACAGGGCAGCAGAAGAAGACACCCCTGCAAGGAAACCGCAGTGGCTGTCATGGAGGGCGGGCCTTACATCACCTGGATCAGGTAAGACCCTTTAAAAGGGTACCCTTTTGCACACACTGCCTGACACAATGGAGTCTAACCCTGTAAGGTCAGAAGCCCCATCTGAGTCCCTGGGTAGTGTAAGTATTTTTCTACCTCAAATCCCTCAAATCCACTAAAAACTGGTAGAATTGGGTATTAAATAAATATTCCCATGTCTCCCTTAAAATAGTATAGAGGAACCCAGAGATCCGGATCCTCCTCTAAAAAATCACGAAGATGCATATCTTGCAATTCTAAACTACAGTATTCCTATAAAAAGCAATTTTGTAAGGAATGCATCGCTAAAGTTCTTAAGGAGAAGGCATCATTTCTAACAGACATGCAGTCTATGATCCGGGAGGAAGATAGAAAGACAGTTTCCAAACTCGTACCCGCCCAGACATCCCAGATACCCCAGACTGTACAGTCCTCCTCCCGCCATAAAAGACCTAGATGGGAAATGGAAGAATCATCTGAGGAAGGGGAATATCTGGATTCCTCCTTGGAACAGAGTCAGGAAGGAGACGAAGAAACTTTCTCCCAAATACCTTCGGAAGAAAGGAAAAAATATATGTTTTCAATTGAAGACATAGATGCTCTATTAAAGTCCGTGAGGAGCACTATGAATTTAGAAGACACTCACGTACCCATTTCTAAGCAGGATGAAATGTTTTCAAGCCTTAAAAGACAAAGAAATAGAGTCTTTCCAGTTAATGTTAATGTTCTCACATTAAAGCTATGATTCTCGAGAAATGGGAAGATGCAGAGAAAAAACTCACCATTCCGAGAGAATTTAGGGCCCGGCTTCCATTCAGCCCTGAGGATATCAAACTTTGGGAGGAAGTTCCCAGAGTGGATATTCCCATTGCAAAAGTTGCAAGGAAAACGTCTATTCCTTTTGAGGACACTTCCTGTCTAAAGGACGCAATGGACAGGAAAGCAGAGACTATGCTGAAAAGATGCTGGGAAACATCAGCTGCGGTTATAAAAACCAATATAGCGGCTACCTCCGTAGCTAGGTCTATGTGTCTATGGATAGACGAGCTTTCAGATCACATTGTCTCTAATACCCCTAGAGAAATAATATCAGAATCACTGCCATTATTAAAAATAGCGACACAGTTTTTGGCTGACGCTTCAGCCGAATCTGTTAGATTGGCATCCAGGAGTAGTGTCCTATCTAATTCGGCAAGGCGCGCGATTTGGATCAAAACTTGGACTGGGGATAGCCACTCAAAAAATAAGCTTTGTTTTATCCCCTTTTCTGGTTTCCAGGTTTTTGGTCCAGTCCTTGATGAGATTCTGGAAAGGGCGTCGGATGAAAAGAAAGGGTTTCCCGAAGAAAAAACAAAAAGATATCAGCCCTTTCGTAAATCCCGCCCCAGATCCCCTAAACGAGACTATAGGAGTAAAGGTAAAATGGGGAGATGGTCCTACAAAAAAGGGGGATGAGATAGAGAAGCCCAGTTTTTCTCTGGCCCTCCGAGTAGACCCTGACTCTATGGGGGTTGGGGGTAGGCTTCGCTTTTTTGGGGAAAAATTGCATGCCATAACAAAAAACATGGCTTCTGCGCACAATAAAAGAGGGGTACAAAATAGAATTTTCCCATCCTCCCCCACAACGTTTTCAGATTACCCGCTCTCACTCTCCCGCGGCCTCTCAGGCCCTTTGGCTCAATGTAATAACCCTGGAATCTATCGGAACGGTGGAACAAGTACTTCCCTTGGAAATAGGATTAGGCCACTATTCCTCCCTCTTCTCGATCTTAAAACCGTTGGGCAAAAGACGTACGGTAATAAATCTAAAGCCCCTAAATCATTCAGTGCAGTACAGAAGATTCAAAATGGAGACAATCAGGTCCAGCATCCCTCTAATACAAAAAGATTCGGTAATGTGCACCCTAGATCTCCGGGATGCGTATTATCACGACACTATCCATCCGACCCATCATCAATACTTGAGATTTGCCCTAGAGCAAGGAGACAGAGTATATCACTTCCAGTTTACTTATCTTCCTTTCGGTCTGTCATCGGCTCCCAGAATTTTTACAGAGCTAATAACGGAGGTGGCAGCCTTCCTCAGAAAACAGGGCATAATTATAATACCATATCTAGACGATATATTGTTAGTGGCCGAATCAGAGCCCGCTCTTCTCCAACAACAAAGACAATCGAAACCCTACAAACCTTAGGATGGGGAATCAATTGGGAAAAGTCAAGTCTACAACCAAGCACCGAAAAGGTGTTCCTAGGAGTACTTCTAAATTCTCATCTCCAGAATTCTTCCCTGCCTCTAACAAAACAGCAGGAAATCGGTCTCAAAATCCGAAATTTCCAGAAAAAGTCTTTCACGACGATCAGATTCGCCATCTTGGTCTAATGACATCATGTATTCCCAGTGTAAGATGGGTCCAGGCCCGCACGAGACCCCTGCAACGAGCAGTCCTATCTACCTGGAACAAACAATCTTCAGGTCTAAACAAAAAGATGAAATTGACACCAGAAACAAAACTTTCTCTTTCTTGGTGGACAAGACCCTCAAATCTAAGAAAGGCAGTAGAATGGATCCTCCTTCCTATGGTGCGGATCTCCACAGATGCCAGTCAAAGAGGCTGGGGGGCGAATATAGAGGGCAGATACTTCCAGGGCTCATGGCCTCCTGATCTGCAAAAAAGATCTTCAAACTTCAAACAACTAAGGGCGGTCTGGGAAGTTCTTCAACAAGGCCAAGATCTACTCAGAGGAAATCACATAATTTTTTTTTCGGACAACAGGACGGCAATCGCCTTTCTTAATCGGCAGGGGGGCCCCAAAGGAATACAGTTTCAGATGCTAGCAACACAAATCTTCCAGTGGGCCGAAGTGAATGTTCTTTCGGTGTCAGCAATTCACCTCAAAGGGTCCGAGAACACAATAGCGGACTACCTCAGCAGAGAGAAAGTCTGGTCCTCCGAGTGGGAGCTGAAACCAGATGTCTTCAAGCAAATAATCCAGAAATGGGGCTGCCCCTCCATAGATTTGTTTGCAACCAAAAAGAACAGGAAGCTCCGGCGATTCTTCTCAATCAACCCAGGCGACAACCCGGAAGGGGTAGACACGCTCTCTCAGCCATGGGGAAGAGATCTTGTATGTGCCTTCCCTCCAATGCCCCTAATCTCAAGAGTATTGAGGAAGATAAGACAGGAGCAGACAACTTTGATTCTAATAGCGCCTTACTGGCCCAAGAAGCGCTGGTTTCCGTTGTTACAACAAATGTCGATGGATCACCCATTTATTCTTCCACGCCGGGTAGACCTTCTATCTCAGGGTCCCTTGTATTATCAAGATGTCCATCTTCTCCAGTTAACAGCGTGGATCCTGAAAGGCGCATCCTAGCTTCCAAGGGCTTATCGGATCGTGTAATCTCGACTTTACAAGCCAGCAGAAAACCCATAACCTCAGCCATATACTCACGGGTGTGTAAGCAATTCTGCTTATTTACAGGAGAATCAGGCATGGGCTTAGATAAGCCCGACATCCCTAAAATTCTAGACTTTCTCCAACAAGAATTTGATAAGGGTCTTAGGCCGAACACATTAAAAGTGCATATTTCTGCCCTGAGTTCTTTCCTAGACTATCCCTTAGCAGACCACCCATGGGTATCAAGGTTTACCAGAGCAATGTCTCATCTAAAACCTACACTTAGGAATATTGTACCATCATGGGACCTAAACCTAGTGTTATGAGCCTTATGTAAATCTCCATTTGAGCCTATGGGGCAGTCAGGGATAGATCTACTCTCCATGAAAACAGTTTTTCTGGTAGCAGTCACCACGGCAAAACGGGTAGGGGAGATCCAAGCACTCTCGATTCTAGATCCTTACCTGAAAGTACTAGATGACAGGTTGGTTTTCAGATTGGATCCCTCTTTCCTTCCCTAAGTGGTATCCAAGGCAAACTTGAACCAGGAAATAATCCTACCATCCTTTTGCCAATCTCCAAAAAACGACAAAGAGAAAGCGTTTCATACACTGGACGTCAGGAGATCAGTCATTTACTATATAGAAGCAACAGCTCCCTGGAGACTGGACTCTAATCTGTTCCTCCAATATTCAGGAGCAAACAAAGGCAAGAAAGCCTCCAAACCAACTTGGCAAGATGGATAACCAAAACTATCGCTCTTGCGTATGAGTCAGAGAAAAAGGACCCGCCAATTTCCGTTAGAGCTCACTCCACTAGAGCAGTTTCTACCTCTTGGGCAGAGAAGGCAGGAGCATCGGTAGAACAAATCTGCCAGGCAGCAACTTGGTCTAATATTTCTACCTTTAGCAAACACTACAAATTAGATGTTCTGTCCAGCCAAAAGTTAGCTTATGGTCGTAAGGTTCTGCAAGCAGTAGTCCCACCCTAATGACCTTTTTGATTTGGTATTTCTCCTGTCATGATGGACGAACTGGTAAAATAGGAATTATTCCTACCGTTAATTACGTTTCCAGGAGTCCATCATGACAGCACCGTTATATTCCCTCCCCTACTCTTTATGCTAATGTGAATGTAACATTGGTGAATTTAATAAATTAGAGATGCATCCATCCTGGTTTGGTGATTAGTACAAACACTGAGGGTGAGGTGAGTGGGGGGGGGGGGGCTTTTAACCTCTCACGTGTTTCCTGTCCCTAGCAGGTCAGAGAAACTACCTCCTGTCGTTCTGTCATGATGGACTCCTGGAATCATAATAAGCAATAGGAATAATCCCTATTTTCCTTAAAGCACATCGCCTCTCATCTCCCTGGGAGGTTCTTACATAATCTGACATAGTCAGAGCTGTGCAGCTCTACCTGTCTCTCACAACTCTGTTTAGATGCCTTGTTGGCCATCCCGTTATGCTCTTGCAGAGGTTGGACCGCCTCTAGGGTTATCGTTGTTTGTTGGTTTTGATCTGGAAGTTCGGGCTAAGCGAAGGTGTCCCTGCCAGGGCATGGCTCACTCCCCCTTTGTGATAGAAGCCTTCTGGGCCATACACCTCCGGGCGTCTGTTCTTCTATTCCATAGTGTCTCTACTTCTTCAGTCCACATCTTTTCGGAGCTTACGTTTGCGACTATGAATTCAGGTCTTAGCAGACGGGTACTACAATTGGCAGTTGCTTGGGTGGTAATCTTGCTATTTGCTATTTTTGGTTCTGCTTTTTCCACCCCAGGGACTGCTTTAGCGTCCGAGAATTGAAGATTTTTGGTACTCATCTTAAAATCTCTTTCTCATAGCCTTCATTTGGGGGACACAGCACATTTCCTTGTTTGTGGGGTTCTTGATTTTGCTTCTCTTACTGCTTTTTACTAGCAAAATAGTTTGGTGTTGGCTAGCCACGTGTAGGCTGTTGGGGAGGACTCAGCTTTTTTCTAAGATTTATACTTAGTGTCAGCCTTCATGTGTCAATATATAACCTATGGTTCTTGTGTCCCACAAAGAAGGCTACGAGAAAGAGATATTATAGTGAGTACCAAAAATCTTCATATTGCACACAGCCAGTATTCAGCAAGCTACGCTGCTTGCCAAAAGTTTGCCCTGGGGTGAAAAACCTCTTTAAATAAAATGTTTCTGTATAAATTAGGTTTGGCAACTGTTGATTTCAAGACAAATTGATTTTGCTAAACTACATATGATTTACCAAAATATTTAATGAAAACTCCTTATCCTGAGGTCTATTGACATCCAAGCTCACAGAGTACAGTGCCTTGAAAAAAATATTCATGCTCCGTGAACTTTCCACATTTTTTCACGTTACACCCACAAACTTAAATGTATTTTATTATGATTTTATGTGATATAACAAAAGTAGCAAGTATTTGTGACGTGTGAAGGAAATGTTACATAGTTTTCTAAATATTTTAAAAATATACATCTGAAAATTGTGATGTGCATTTTTATTCACCTGAATTAATACTTTATAGGACCATTGTTCTTTGCAAACTAGCGCTATCTCAGTGAGATTGGATGGAGAGCATCTGTGAGCAGCAATTTTTAAGTCTTGCCACGTATTCTCAATCAGATTTAGGCCTAGACTTTGGCTAGGCCATTCAAACACATGGATATGCTTTGCTCTAAACCATTCCATTTTAGTTCTGACACTGTTTAGGGTTCTTATGCTGCTGGAAGGTGAACCTATGCCCCAGTCTCAAGCCTTTTGCAGCCTCTAACAGGTTTTCCTCCAGGATTGCCCATCTTCCCATCAACTCTAACCAGTTTGCATATCCCTGCTAAAGAAAAGCTTCCCCACAGCATGATGCTGCCACCACCATGTTTGATGGCGGGGATGGTGTTTTCAGGGTGATTTGCAGTGCTTGTTTTCCCCGACACATAGCGTTTTGCATTTAGCCCAAAAAGTTCTACTTAAGTCTCATCTGACCACAGCACCTTCTTCTACATGCTAGCTGTGTCCTGTGCATGTTTTTTTGCAAACTGCAAATGGGACTTCGTATGGCTTGCTTTCAAAAACGGCATTCTTCTTGCTGCCATTCTATAAAGGCCAGATTTGTGAATTATATAATAATAGTTGTCCTGTGAATCTCTACAGCTTCTACAGAATGACCATGGACATCTTGGCTGCTTCTCTAATTAGTGCTTTCCTTGCATGGGATGTCAGTTTAGATCATACATGTCAAACTCCGGCCCGTGGGCCAAATCTGGCCCTCAGGGTGGTTATATTTGGCTCTCGACACCTGAACCGCCACCCCTATGTGGGGCCATTATACTGAATGGAGGACTAAGTGAGGCCCATTATTCTGTATGGAAGACCATGTAGGACCCATTTTACTGTATACTGGTTGGCCCGCGACTTTGTCCAAGTTTTTCATTTTAGCTCTCTGTGTGTTTAAGTTTGACATCCCTGGTTTAGATGGATAGTCATGTCTTGGTAGGTTTGTTGTTGTGCCACATTCCTTCCATTTTTGGATGATGGATTGAACAGTGCTTCCTGAGATGTTCAGAGCTTGGACTATTATTTTGATAACCTAGCCCTGCTTTACTCTTTCCACAACTTTATCCCTGACCTGTCTGATATGTTCCTTGGTTTTCATGATGCTGTTTGATCCCTAATATTCTCAGACAAACCTCTAAGGCCTTCCCAGAACAGTTATAAATTACACACAGATTGACTCTATTTACTAATTATGTGACTTATGGAGGTAATTGGTCACTCAGGATTTTATTTAGGGGTGTCAGACTTCAGGGGGATGAGTACAAATGCAGGTCACAATTTTCAGTTTTATATTTTTAAAATATTTAGAAAACCATTTATCAATTCCTTTACTCTTAAAAAATACTTGCTACTTAGTGTTGGTATATCAAATTAACAAATCCCAATAAAATGCATTCAAGTTTGTGGGTGTAATGTGGAAAAGTTCACGGTTATGAATATTTTTTCAAGGCACTGTATAGAACATGTTTATTTCTGTGGTCTATACCTTTTTGAGAAAGTACACATTGTTAGATTAGTAAAGACTGACATTATATATCACAGTTTTATAAATCCATTTTACAGTATGTTAATGTTTTTTCTCTTTATTAGTAATCCTAAAGAAAATTTATTTTGACATTTTAGGAACTACACATAACCTACCGACTATCCCATCAGCGTCTGACTTCAATACTGTCCTGTCCAGTGAACAAAACACATTGGATGGAACCCATTCTCAACATAGCAGTAGCCAAGATGATATAGCTGGAATCGAAGAGGGAAACCAAGGATTTCCTGCAGTCCAGCTTGCAGATGCACAGGTTAAATAGAAAAAACATCATTTAATTACATTTTTGAGTCAGTGTTGGTTGAATGACTTTATTTCTACATTTTTTTAGTATGTGTATTCATTTTGACGCATCTGTTTTTCTTGTATGTAAAAAATAAATAACAATTAAAAAAAATTAAATGGACCCATTGACTTGCATTAGCAAGTTTAATCAATGACTTAGACCAAAAAGGGACATGTCTCTTTTTTGTAGTCAATAGAGCATATGAAACAGTTTTATGGTCTATAATTAGTACTTGTTCTTTCTATCAGAAACACAGAACCTATACATGAAAATCAGATGTGTGAATGAGCCCTTACTCATCTCCATATTTTTGAGGCATGATGCTTGCAGACTGGAGGTAGCAAAATATGGACATTTTTTTTCATGGCTGCCCTATAAAAAAAAATGCTCAAATAATTTGATTTTTGGAGTTTGTGTCGTTATCGATATTCAGCATGTAGATGGCATAACTTTTTTTCCCAGACATTCTTATACCATAGATTTTACAATATAACTTTAAAATCTCGTGGAGAAAAGATTAAAGAAAATGGCATGGAAAAGGTCAAACTTCAGGCATTTGTTACTTGATTTTTAACACCACAGCAATAATTCTTTATTAACACACCATTTGGTAAAATATGTTCCAAATTCATTTTCTTTTACAATTGCATCCTTCTGACTCTGACTCTTCCTCTCTTTTCCAGGTGGTCTTCAAGCCTCTGCTCAGTCATACAGGCATCCAGTCACAAGATGTCGTACCTCTCAGCTATAGGATGTATTTCGGGGAACATTTGTCCTTCTCTGGCACACTAGACTGTCTTAGAGCTGATATAGTAGATTCTGATACATCAAAGGAAAGAAGAAGTAAAAGAGCCAGAAGGTTTGTTTCTTCACTAACATGATTGTCTTCAAATGTGACAGAGACAAGGTTTTTGCATTGTGCACTTGATGATCAGTATGATATGAGATATTCTTTCTTTTTCAACTATTTTTTTTACTTCTGTTTATTAATGTTGTAGGCAAGGAGCCATAAATCTACCTCCTCTTGAATTCAAACCAGCTTTAATGCTAGAAACATTCAGCATTAATGCAGTGATAATGGAAAAGTCTATGTGCACCCCCCAGAATTCCACCAGTGCCCTCTCCTTCCATGATCTCAGCAAGAGATACTACAATACCTTTCACTGCAACTTTACCATCTCCTGCCAGTCCATCAGTCAACACGTAGACATGGCTTTAGTGCGGCTTATACATCAGTTCAGTACTATGATTGACGATATCAAAGCAACACAGACTGATATCAAACTAAGCAGATATACAGCCGGCTCAGCCTCACCCACACCTACCTTCAAGACGAGAAAACACAGGGACTTTCGCTCCTCTGATTTCAGCCGTAGCTCTCGAGGCAGTTTAAATGGTGGTGCAAGGGTCAATAATATAAAGAACAAAAGAGCAAATAATGATACCAACAAAAAGGAGACTAGGAACAAAAACTCTTTGGGAAGGTCAGAGAGAAGAACCTCCAAGGTGTCCCGAAAAGGCTCAAAAGATGCAGTAGACCATATGGCAATTCATATGGATGACTCTGACTCCATAACTGTGTCTGAACAAAGCGAGCCGTCGGCCGAGTGCTGGCAGAACATGTACAAACTACTCAACTTTTACTCTTTAATCTCTGACCCCACTGGATTTTTGGAAAAGTCCTCAGAACCACTTGGCCCAGCAGGTAAGAAAGCAGAACTGCAAATTGTTTCCTGAATCGCATTTATGTGTTTCACACAACACATCCATTTGTAAGACTTGACCTAAATGGAAGTGAGTTCTATATTTTGTAGGGTCACGTGGGTGCTCAGTTGACTTTCTCCTCTTTTTGAATGATACCCAGGTGGCAGGAGTCCATCAGAGCCCACATGCAAAGTGGTGTTTGAGAATGAACAGGACAGTAACAGCTTGAACAGAAGTCAAAGAAAACGCAGCTTGGTTGCAACTGAACCACAGCACGTCACCTTGATTGTGTTCGGAATCGGCATGGTTAATCGCACCCACCTAGAAGCTGACATCGGGGGTCTGACAATGGAATCTGAGCTCAAGCGGATTCATGGGAGTTTTACCCTAAAGGAAAAAATGAAAGGTATTGTTCTGAATGCTTAGAGCATGTGCTCATTTGTATTTTGTCTTAGAGCATGTTCACATCTACATCTACTGTATAGGTGACTTTTGGAGACATTTTTACAGAAGAAAATAGTGCTGCTGATTGTTTTTGTTCTTTCAAAATGATACACCCCCCGAGAAACCCTATATGTACTGCATTACAAACAAATTTAGTCTGTTGGATGCCACGGGTATTCCATCATTAATTTTCTGTTTCTTGTCACAATTTCATACAGTTTTAAGTTTTTGCTATTGTGTAAATAATATTTTGATTTTCTTGCAATTGTCTACAGATTTTTTTTTTGTCTTTGTGTTTTTACTTATTTTCCCTCAAATTTGTCTGAATCACTAATGGCTTTTAACTGCATGTATTTATGTGTTCAGATGTTCTGCATCAAAAAATGACTGAAACATGTGCAACAGCCCATATTGGTGGTGTGAACATTGTTCTTCTGGAAGGCATTACACCAAATATTCAGTAAGTTTCATTGTCTTATTTATGGTATGTTTAATAGGGATGTTAATAAGACTAGGTTTTAGATGGCACGGGGGCATGTCAGTGGACTCAGAAGAAGCCAACTAAGTGCAGTGAAGTCCCCAATGCACTGCCGTCCTGATTTGCATGTGGCTTATACGCTATGACTTGCATTTCAGATCGATAAAAAAAAGTTGTCTTTTACGTTAAAGGATAAAGAGTAGTGATGAGCGAGCGTGCTCGTTTAACCCTTTCACGGAGCACGCTTGGGTGCTTCCCGAGCATCTTCGACGTGCTCGTATATTATGTTTCAGTCTCTTCATCTGCATGATTTATGGCTGTTACACATCCTAAACACATTGTGGGATTGCCTGTTTGCTAGGGAATCCTCACATGTGTTTAGTTTGTGCAACAGCCATAAATCATGCAGACGCAGGGATTCAAACATAATAAACGAGCACGCCGAAGATACTCGGGAAGCACCCAAACGTGCTCCGTGAAAGGGTTAAACGAGCACACTCGCTCATCACTAATAGGCCACTGTACTGTCATATCACTACTTCCAAATGTGAAAATGTGCTGGCAGGTTCCCTATGGTACTAATCTGTGACAAGTATCTGAGCTTGGTTTTTCACTTCGAAGCCAGATCTTTAAGACTGCTGGTGAAATAGAAAATTCACACATGGCATATTTACAAAGATTTATTTGTTTGTTTTTTTCAGCAAAGTACCTGATACAGATCACTTCATTTGTTTCTAAGCTTTGCATGCAATATCATGATCAGCATAATGTATTAATCGGAGCACCTAGCCTTGTAGGGGCATAGCCCGTAGTATTGTTAGATCTCCGTGCAATCAGCGGTCACCTCTGCAAAACCATCACTGACTATGTAAAGAGTGGGAGGCATGGACACATGCAAAACTTGTGGGGGTAACTGAACTACAACGCTCAGGCACGCCAAGGAGGCACAAACCTAATTCGCATATGAGAATAAAGAGCATTTTATGGCAAACTGAGGATGCCATTAAAAAAATAAATGTGCCATTTTTATAGGGGCTATGTTCCTTACAAGGCTACATGGACTGACAGACTTCCTTTAAGCAGTTGAAGGCGATTTCCTTAGGTTCATGACGCAAGACAATGATCTAATTTTTGTGTAGGAAATGATGGCTGTAGACACAGTTATCACTCCTATGATATCCTTGTATGCGCCTCTTTAGCTCCACCTGGGAAAACAGTTGTGCAGCCTGCAATTGTAGTTGGCATTTCTTTTATTTGCATTTTATTTTTAGGTGAAATTCTGGACAAAGTTTTATAGTTGGTAAAGTAGAGCTACAAGGACCTTTAGTTCTTTTACTTTGATCCATCAAATGGAAGTTTCTGATTAACTCTTTACACTGCCTTAGACCCTTACCAGTACGTCCACGATAGGGTCTGCAAGTGTGTAGAGGGTTCCATGCTACATAATCGGCACCTGTCCCTATCCGCAGCACCGCAGCTCAGCTCCGATCTCTGCTTTTCATCATTTAGATGGGTTATCATGGCAGTACTGCAGTATATAGAACAGTTGATCAAAGGATCGCAAGTTCAAGTCCCCTTTAGGCTACGTTCCCACAATACTTATTTTGGCAGTTTTTTATTCTGCGTATTTTTAAAAAAAAATGCAATTAACCTATTTTACTTAAAGGATGCAGAAATAGTTACGAAAATCTGTAACATTTAAAACTCACCAAAAGCACATTGTGGGAACGTAGCCTTAGGCCACGGCCCCACTATCAGTATTTGGTCAGTATTTTTTCTCAGGAGTGGGAGCCAAAATCAGGAGTGGGTAATAAATGCAGAATTGGTGACTTGTTTCTATTAGACCTTTTCTCTGATTGTTCCTCAACTAGTTTTGGCTCCCACTCCTGAGAAAAAATGCTGACCGAATACTGACCAAATACTGCTAGTGGGGCTGTGGCCCGAGGAACTAAAAATAGAGTACAAAAAATAGTTTTAAAAATTATGAATTTCACCAATTTTGACCCACTAAAAATAAAGACCTTTTAAAAATAAACATGTCTGATGTTGTCAGTTCTGTAGATGTCTGGTCTATCAAAATATAAAATTAACTGCTACAGTAAAAATTAAAAAAAAATCAAAACACCAGAACAAGAATTGCTTTTTTTCAGTCACCACAGCTCCCTAAAAAAAAAAAAATACAATAAAGTATGGTTAAAACGTCTTCTATACTCTAAGTGTTATCAATGAAAACGCCATTCTTAAAATAAGCCCTTACACAGCTTCTTCAATCGAAGAATAAAAATGTTACTGGTCTCAGAAAATGACACAAACCAAAAGTTTTTACATTTTTTTCAAACATTTGAATTGTTTTTCACCATTTCAGTAAAAAAATAAAATCTATATAAGTTTGGTATCACCGTAATACTGAAGAATCATATTATCATTTTTATTATACAATGAATTTCGTAAAAAGAAGACCCAACAAACCTTAGCGGGATTGAATTTTTTTTTCTTTACCATTTTATATCACTTGGAATTTTTTAGTAAAGTTAATTGGTATCATTTAAAACTATAGCTTGTCCTGCAAAAAATAAGTTCTCATACGGCTATGTCGCTGGAAAAAAGTAAAACTTATGGATCTTGAAAGAAGGGGAGGAAAAAAACAAAAGCATAGAATTGAATAATTGCCCTGTCCTGAACCGCTCCCTGAATGCCGATAGTAAGTACAAGATGGAGTTTGCTGGGCTTTTGTATACCGCCGGTATAGTGGCCATTTTATTGGCAGTTGGGGGGCCCCCAACAGTGTCTCCAGGACTTGAATCAAGATGCTTGGCTCCCGATAACATGTCAATCATGGCACTTGCATATTACCTTCACTGCGACTCCTGTACATTTGTCAGTGAGCGATCAGAGGAGATGCATTTTGCAGCAGGTGTCAGTTGTATTTTACAGTTGACACTCACCCATGATGGCCACAATCAGTGCAAGTATAGATCGCGGCTATGGTAATCCTTTATATGCCACTGTCCGAAATGACAGCGGCATTATTGTTGTTATCTGAGGGAGGAGGATCCCTATGTATACCATCGGTCTAATGTCCCGTATGTCAGTGTGAAACACAGCGGTATTGCAGTATATTACACCAGTGGTCAGGGATTTCAATGTTTAAGTCCTATAGTGGAACTGCACATAAAATAAAATAAAAAAAGTAAAAATAAAACAAACTTTTAATTGAAAAAAAACAAAAAAAAAACACAGTTCTTCCATTGTTTTTTATTAGGCAAAATTGACATTATTGACATTATAACGTTCAGAACAAACTTTATCTCAAAAAGTGAACTGTAAAAAGAAAAAAAAAATTTAAAAAGAAAAAGTATGCAGAGCGATAAAAAAGATGCACATGCTCTAAGACTAACATTAGAAAAAACCCATAAAAATAACTTTTAATAGATATCAATAAAATGTTGCCTCAAAGGCACACACCAAATACCGAATGATGCAAAACATGGACACACATCTCTTATTAAAAAGTGACCTAGTGCTGCAAATGTAAACAGATACTCAAATACTCAGCAGTAGGCTATGTCATCTAGTTTAAAGATACACAGACTAAAGAAAAGACCCAAATATTAGGTGTCTCTTAAAAGAAGCCTACCCTTGTATACCGTCATAGGTCATAAACAACAAGCTACACCATTAGGAGTAATACCAAATAAATAAACAAATTTTCTATGATCCCAAGGCTACCCGATATATATCCTCATGGGGCTAGAGATTTATACAAAAAAATCATTGATTCCCTCATTACCCCCAGGCACCTTATATTACTATAATGTGGATATGCCCATTCCCTTACTCCAAATAGCAAGACACATACCAGGCAGGGATAATACTCCATGAAAACATAAATAAATAATTAATTCCCAAACTGAGGTACGCAGGCAGGTACCCACCAAAACCACAACATTAAGAGAGAGATAAGAACCGATAGTACTACACTTCCTGCAGGTACAAATAATCAGGCACCAATATATATATAGTGGGTGGGTTACTCATCTTAAGGTGAAGAGATATTGCCTACCCAGTCCAGTATAAGAATTCCTCATAGTGCAAATCATCAACAGGATACCTATCATTATACTGATCCAAAATCTTTTTCTCCTGATGAACCTGAAACCATACGGGGAAACGTGTCGAGAAATGAGGAATTCTGCATCTGCATCTGTGATCCTGCTCCTGAGTCCACCCTGTGTTCCTGAACCTACCCTGTCAGTTCCCGGTTGTGAACCTGTTCTGTGTACCAGCTGTGCCGTCTTATACAGGACCTGTTCTGTCTAATCACAGCACATCCTCCTGTTTACCAGTTTCTGGCCAGTCCTGCTTCCCTGCCCCTTTGGGGGTCAGCTGCTTCGGGTCTGGGGCCTGTCCTGGGGTAGAACCTAGCGTTCATTTGGGTTCAAGTCTAACCACACCATCAGGGGCTCTAGTGAAGAACCAGGTGGTCCCTTAGTTACGCCCCTCCAGGCTCTCCCCATGGCACAGTGGTTCTACAACCATGTGCATAACACAAACTTTATATTAAAACTGAAAGTCCCGTTAACCCCATTCTGACGAGGGGCGTAATAATACGTACCTGCGCCGTGGGCCTTATTGACCAAGTACGTATTATTACGCCTTGGCAATCGTGCCCGCACAGAGGCTGTTCGGGCACGATTGCCGCCGGGTGTCAGCTGATTTTGACAGCTGACACCCGGTACTATGTGCCAGGAGCGGTCCCGCATCGAAGTCGATCGCAGCATTGCGGGAGCAGGCAGAGGTAAGAGTGCCCCTCTTACCTCGGATCGGAGACCCCGCGCTGTCAGTGCAGGGTCCCAATCATTGCCATGGTGACACGATATCGTCATGACGACATCCAGGTTACCAGGCATCAGGAAGTTAGATATATCGTGCGCAGTGCACGATCTATCTAACTTGTGCCAGTGCAGAGCTGACAGCCTGCATAGCACAAGGATGCTGCTGCATCTCTATGCTATGCAAGCGATCAGCCTGCAAAAAAAGTGAGTCCCATAGTGGGACAAAGTATAAAAGTGAAAGAAAGTGTCAGAAAGTGGAAAAAAAAAGAAAAAAAATTGTAAAAATATAAAAAAAAATGAAATGAAAAAATAATAAAATATATATGTGTGTGTGTGTGTGTGTGTGTATATATATATATAAATATATATATATATATATATATATATATATATATACAGTACAGACCAAAAGTTTGGACACCCCTTCTCATTTAAAGATTTTTCTGTATTTTCATGAGTATGAAAATTGTACATTCACACTGAAGGCATCAAAACTATGAATTAACACATGTGGAATTATATACTTAACAAAAAAGTGTGAAACAACTGAAAATATGTCTTATATTCTAGGTTCTTCAAAGTAGCCGCCTTTTGCTTTGATGACTGCTTTGCACACTCTTGGCATTCTCTTGATGAGCTTCAAGAGGTAGTCACCGGAAATGGTCTTCCAACAATCTTGAAGGAGTTCCCAGAGATGCTTAGCACTTGTTGGCCCTTTTGCCTTCACTCTGCGGTCCAGCTCACCCCAAACCATCTTGATTGGGTTCAGGTATGGTGACTGTGGAGGCCAGGTCATCTGGCGTAGCACCCCATCACTCTCCTTCTTTGTCAAGTAGCCCTTACACAGCCTGGAGGTGTGTTTGGGGTCATTGTCCTGTTGAAAAATAAATGATGGTCCAATTAAACGCTAACCGGATGGAATAGCATGCCGCTGCAAGATGCTGTGGTAGCCATGCTGGTTCAGTATGCCTTCAATTTTGAATAAATCCCCAACAGTGTCACCAGCAAAGCACCCCCACACCATCACACTTCCTCCTCCATGCTTCACGGTGGGAACCAGGCATGTAGAGTCCATCCGTTCACCTTTTCTGCATCACACAAAGACACGGTGGTTGGAACCAAAGATCTCAAATTTGGACGCATCAGACCAAAGCACAGATTTCCACAGGTCTAATGTCCATTCCTTGTGTTCTTTAGCCCAAACAAGTCTCTTCTGCTTGTTGCCTGTCCTTAGCAGTGGTTTCCTAGCAACTATTTTACCATGAAGGCCTGCTGCACAAAGTCTCCTCTTAACAGTTGTTGTAGAGATGTGTCTGCTGCTAGAACTCTGTGTGGCATTGACCTGGTCTCTAATCTGAGCTGCTGTTAACCTGCGATTTCTGAGGCTGGTGACTCGGATAAACTTATCCTCAGAAGCAGAGGTGACTCTTGGTCTTCCTTTCCTGGGGCGGTCCTCATGTGAGCCAGTTTCTTTGTAGCGTTTGTAGCGCTTGATGGTTTTTGCAACTGCACTTGGGGACACATTCAAAGTTTGCCCAATTTTTCGGACTGACTGACCTTCATTTCTTAAAGTAATGATGGCCACTCGTTTTTCTTTACTTAGCTGCTTTTTTCTTGCCATAATACAAATTCTAACAATCTGTTCAGTAGGACTATCAGCTGTGTATCCACCTGACTTCTGCACAACACAACACAACTGATGGTCACAACCCCATTTACAAGGCAAGAAATCCTACTTATTAAAACTGACAGGGCACACCTGTGAAGTGAAAACCATTTCCGGTGACTACCTCTTGAAGCTCATCAAGAGAATGCCAAGAGTGTGCAAAGCAGTCATCAAAGCAAAAGGTGGCTACTTTGAAGAACCTAGAATATAAGACATATTTTCAGTTGTTTCACACTTTTTTGTTAAGTATATAATTCCACATGTGTTAATTCATAGCTTTGATGCCTTCAGTGTGAATGTACAATTTTCATAGTCATGAAAATACAGAAAAATCTTTAAATGAGAAGGTGTGTCCAAACTTTTGGTCTGTACTGTATGTGTGTGTGTATACATATATATATATATATATATATATATATACACACTGTACCCATAAATAAATACTATTATGAAAAAAAAATAAAACGATAAAAGTACACGTTTTTGATATCACCGCATCTGGAACGATCTGACCTATAAAACTGTCCTTCTAGTTAACCCCTTTAGTGAACACGGTAAAAAAATAAAGTAAAAATAAATTAAGCAAAAAACGATGCTTTATCATCATACCGCCAAACAAAAAATGGAATAAAACGCGATCAAAAAGATGAATGTAAATAAAAATGATACTGCTGAAAACGGCATCTTGTCCCGCAAAAAACAAGCCGCCATACAGCTCCATCAGCCAAAAAATAAAAAAGTTATAGCTCTCAGAATGAAGCGATGCAAAAAAATGTATTTTTTCTATAAAATAGTTTTTGTGTAAAAGCGCCAAAACATAAAAAAACTATGTAAATGTAGTATCGCTGTAAACGTACTGACTAGGGTTCAGCGAGTATGTTCTGTCCGACTATGCTTGGGCCAAGCTCCGAGTATTTACAGCTGCTCGGTGATAAGTTTAAATCGCTCCCGTGTAGTGTTGAGCGATTATGTTCTGTCTGAGTATGCTCGGGCCGAGCTCTGAGTATTTATAGCTGCTCAGTGATATGGTTAAATCGCTCCTGTGTGCATGATTTGCAACTGTTTGACAGTTTTACTACATTGAGGAATGTCTATTTCTTACACATTCCTCACATGTAATAAAGCTGTCAAACAGTTGCAAATCATGCACAAGGGAGCCATTTAACCTTATCACCGAGCAGCTATAAATACTCGGAGCTCGGCCCGAGCATACTCGGCGAAAGGGTTAATAGAACTTACTCGCTCAACACTAGTACTGACCCGAAGAATAAAGCTGCCTTATCAATTTTACCACACGCAGAACGGCATAAAAAAAAAACAATTCCTGAATAGTTGGTTTTTGTTTATTCTGCCTCCCAAAAATCGGAATAGAAAGCGATCACAAAATGTCATTTGCCCGAAAATGGTACCAATAAAAATGTAAACTTGTCCCTGAAAAAACAAGCCCTTACATGACTCTTTCGGCTGAAATATAGAAAAATGATTGTAACAACTAGTCTTTGCAAAAAAAAAAAAAAAGCGTCTTTTAGTGTGTGACAGCTGCTAAACATTAAAACTCGATATGAATCTGTATTGCTGTAATCGCACCGACAATAAGAATAAAGTCGTCTAATCACTTATACCGCATGAGGAACGGCGTAAAAATTAAAGGCTAGGGTTAGGTTTGTGCTGGGGTTGGGGTTGTATTAGGGTTGGGGTTAGGGTTGGGATTTTTTCAAAAGTAAAGAAAAAAAATTGTGACGAAATGGCGACTAGTGTTTGCTACCTGAGTTTGCATCGGCTGCTCGGGTATGCACCGAGTATTGCGAGTGCTCTAGTGACATGTTCAAGTCTCCACCCCATATGTTTCGCGGCTGTTGTACAGCCAAAAAAACCTTGCGGGGATTGCCTGCCATGCACGAGCGATTCCTGCATGTTTTTTTTTGGGTGTCTAACAACCGTGAAACATGCGGGGCGGGGACTCGGTGCATACCCGAGTACCCGATGCAAACTCAAGTTGCCAATACTTGCGCTCAAGACTAATGACAACTTATTCAATATGATGACCTAATGTTATCAAATTCTGTGGGTTCAAAATGTTCACTATACCCCTTGATAAAATCCTTGAGGGGTCTAGTTTCCAAAATAGGGTCACTTGTGGAGGGTTTCCACTGTTTAGGCACATCAGGGGCTCTCCAAACGCCACATGACACCCGCAGACGATTCCATCAAAGTCCCCTTGTAAAAATAAAAAATTGGTGCTAAAAGAGCATTTTTGTGTGAAAAATCTGAAATTTTTATTTTCATGGCTCAATGTTATAAACTTCTATGAAGCATCTGAGGGTTCCAGGTGCCAACCACACATCTAGATAAGTTCCCTGAGGGGTTTAGTTTCCAAAATGGTGTCACTTGTTGGGGGTTTCCTCTGTTTAGGCGCATCAGGTGCTCTCCAAACGCGACATGGCGTCTGCTCTCGATTCAAGCCAATTTTGCGTTCAAAAAGTCACACAGTGCTCCTTCCCTTCTGAACCCTGCCGTGCACCCAAATAGTGTATTTTCCCCACATATAGAGTATCAGCATACTCAGGAGAAATTGCACAACAGTTTTTGGAGTCCATTTTCTCCTCTTGACCTGTGAAGATAAAAAATTTGGGGCTAAAAGATCATTTTTGTGGAAAAAGTTTGATTTTTTTTTTTCACAGCTCTACGTTATAAACTTCTGTGAAGCACCTGGGGGTTCATGGTCACTTGTGGGTGGTTTCCACTGTTTAGACACATCAGGGGCTCTCCAAATGCGACATGGCGTCCGCTAATTATTCAAGCAAATTTTACATTCAAAAAGTCAAATGACGCTCCTTCCCTTCCGAACCCTGCTGTGTGCCCAAGCAGTGGTTTTCCCCCACATGTGGGGTATCGGCTTACTCAGGAGAAATAGCACAACAAATTTTGTGGTCCATTTTTTCCTGTTACCCTTATGAAAATAAAAAAATGTGGGTCTGAAGCAACATTTTTATGAAAAAAAATGTTCATTGTTTTCTTCCACATTCCAAAAATTACTGTGAAGCACCTGAAGGGTTAATAAACTTCTTGAATGTGGTTTTGAGCACCTTGAGGGGTTCAGTTTTTTATAATGGTGTCACTTTTGGGTATTTTCTATCATAAAAGCCATTCAAAGTGACTTCAAATGTGATGTGGTCCCTAAAAAAATGGTTTTGTAAATTTTGTTGGAAAAATGAGAAATCGCTGGTCAACTTTTAACCCTTATAACTTCCTATCAAAAAAAAATGTTGGTTCCAAAATTGTGCTGATGTAAAGTAGACATGTGGGAAATGTTATTTATTAACTATTTTGTGTGACATATGTCTTTGATTTAACCCCTTAACGATCTTGGGTCTTTCTGTTTTTGTGTTTTCATTTTTTGCTCTCCTTCTTCCCAGAGCCAGAACTTTTTTAATCTTCAGTCAATATGGCCGTGTGAGGGCTTATTTTTTGCGGGATGAGTTGTACTTTTAAACACCTTCACTGATTTTATCATATCGTGTGCTGGAAAATGGGAAAAAAATTCCAAGTGCGGTGAAATTGCAAAATAATGCAATTCCACAGTTGCTTTTTGGGTCTTTTTTTTACCACGTTCACTGATTGCTAAAGCTGACCTGCCAACATTATTCTCCAGGTCATTACAAGTTTGTAGACACTAAACATGTATAGGTTATTTTTTAGTTAAGTGGTGAAAAAAAAATCCAAAGTTTGCTAAAAAAAAAAAAAAAAAAAAAAAATGACGCCATTTTCCGAGACTCGTAGCATCTCCATTTCAGCAGCAGAAGGGAAGGAAGGGAGACACAGATCCATTACTAGTGGGTAGGCGGAGCCCCACACGATAGTTCACCTCAGATTAGAAAAAGTGACGACCCGCCCCTCCAGCTTAGGCTCCTCCTACTCCCATGTCCTTCAGTCTAAAATTTGAGGTCGCAGAGGATAGTCGCTGCCTTTGCAGCTCCTCAGAAGAATTTTTTTATTTTATCATTTCTGGAGACCTGGACCCCCCGTGGTCTAGAGGTCTCAGGGGGTCTCGGCGCTGCTGGGAACCCTGACCCTCCCCTGGCAGATCTGCGTACCCCCTAAGGAGGTCCCCGCTGAAGCCTGCCGGCCCCGGGGGATACAGGGCGCTCCCTGGCGGAGACTCACACAGCTTCTGTGGTGTCCCTGCGCGCTCCACCATGGGGGGGAGCAAAAGGCCACGGCGCCACACATCCCTGGGGGTCCCTGTGGCGCTCAGCTGGGTAAGTGCTCTCAGGGTCTGAGTGCTTCAGCAGCTGCGGCGGCAGCCGCTGTTACTGTACAAGTGGTGACTGCTGTTTTGTCCTTGCAGGAAGGATATCTCCACTGCATACGGCGTTTGTGTTAGCAGGGGAGCAGGGACGGAGAAGCCGCGGGCTCCATTAGTATGCGGCGGCGGGGGGCGTGGCTTCACGCCTCTCTGCTGCCTGTCATCTTAGCCTCAGGCAGGAAGCGCGCGCTGGAGCTGTCCCAGACCCTTCTTCTTCCGGGTCCTTCTGCCGGCGTCCATTACCACGTGCAGCGCCCCCTGCTCCCTGCTCCCCGCTCTCTACACCACCAGACCGGGAACAGCAGTCACCGCGGCCAGCTGGTGAGTCACTTCTGCCTTTTAAGGCGGAAGATTCCTTTTTCTCACTTTTGCAGCACAGAGCACCTTACTGCTGGCCTGTTAAGGCAGACAGGGTGTGCTATATCCGGCGCTGCTACCTCTCTGCTGAGGAGGCTCTGGGACTCGCACACCTCTGTCCTTTTAAGGCAAAGGTGTATTGTGTGGTCAGCAGCATTAACCCCTTCTGAACGGGGTCTGGCCTCATCAGGGCTGTTAACCCTTTCTGGATGTGCATGCTTCTGAGTGCATCACCCTAGTCTGTTAGGTTAACTTTTGCTCTGCAGGCAGCTGGGGTAGCTCTTCTCCCGCTAAGGAGGAGCTTTAACCCTTCAGTGCTTGGTGATTTTTTGCGTAGGAACAGGCTGTGGTAGCGGAATCACACATCCTCGGTTACTGTACCCATTGTAAGGGGTTATTACCGCCTTATCCGCGACGCTCGCAACTGTGTGGGGGCATGTCGGATCAGGGACCAGGGGGCGCGGACCTCTCTCCCGGTCCGCTTCAGGATCGGTCACGCGCTTCTGATACGCCGGGGTCTTCGACGCCGTCAGGTTCGACACCGGTCGGGGGTCTCAGTGATGTTGAAGTTGAGGCGCTCACTCGCTCCATTGACAGTCTGTCTGACCTTCTGGGTCATTGGGTATCAGCTAAGTCCCAACCGATGTCACAAGGCAAGAATCGCCACAGGCCTGTGGTGGCGCTGTCTCCTCCGCGCAGTGCGTCGGAGGCTTCGGAATCACCGACAGACTCTGCTGGTGAGATCTCCGATTCTGATGAAGAGGATCGGCAGGGTCGCTCTGCTTCGCTTTCGGGCCGCGTGGACGCTTTTATTGGGGCTATGCGGGAAGCGTTACAGCTGTCTGAAGAGGTGACAAGGCGCCCTGGCAAGTCAGCCCGGCTGTATCAGGAGTCGCGTCGGGCTCGTTCGACGCTGCCGGCGCACGATGAACTTAACGAGGCGGTGGAGAAGGAACGCCTGTGTCCGGATAAACGCTTCCAGGGGATGCGGTTTTTTGATGCCCTGTATCCCTGACGATCGCTAATTGGTTCCCCTCTCCTGAAGTGGACATGCCATTGTCTCAGCTGAGCAAATCCTCTTTGCTTCCTGTTAAAGGGAAGGCGAGTCTACAGGATCCGCAGGACAGAAGGACGGAGTTAGCGGCGAAGTCCATCTACGAGGCCGCGGGTCATGGATTCCGAGCGGCCTTGGGGGCCATGTGGGCTGGTGAGGCTTCTCTGCGGTTGTTGGATCAGCTGCGGACGGCGTGGCATGATGGGACTCCGCTGTCTGAGGTGGAAAGGCTCTTCCAGCTGTTGGAAGAGGCGGCCCGATATGGTAGGGACGCAGTGCTGGATACTACTTCGGTTTTGTCCAGGGCTTAATCCTCGGCCGTCACAGTCAGGAGAGCACTGTGGCTTAAACAGTGGACTGGGGACGCAGTATCCAAACAAGGTTTGCGGAGTCTGGCGTACAAGGGCGGTCAGCTTTTTGGTTCGGACCTCACGGAGCTGATTGCTAAGGCCAAGGCCAAGGATACGGCTTTGCCGCAGCGGAAAGCAGCGGCTTCTACGTCTGGCAAGTCAAGTGCCAGTAGTGGTCGTCGGTCCTTTCGGCCCAGGGGGCGGTTCGGTCAGCCCTCTTGGAGATCGGGTCGTCCCTCGTCTTCCGGAAAGAAGACCACCCAGAATTCCCGTGCACCCTGGAAACAACATTTCCGTCAGGACAAAAGGGAGGTTGACAAAAAGCCCGCTAAAGCGGACTGACGCCAGGAACCCTCTCCAGGAACCCTCTCAAGGGCTCTCGGGTGGGAGGTCGTCTGCTACAATTCGGGTCGATTTGGGTGACACGGGTTATGTCGGCAGGCTATTTCATAGAGTTTCATTCTCGACCCCCGGACAGGTTTCCTCAGTCACGCATTCCGTCCGAGCCCAAGCTGGCTGCCGCACTGCTGCGGGAGGTCGACACTCTTCTGCAGCAGGGTGTGGTGGTTCCGGTTCCGCCGGAGGACCGGGGAAGGAGGTTTTACTCCAACCTTTTTGTGGTCCCCATTCTGGACCTCAAAGAATTGAATTTTCATGTCCGGACCCGGAAATTCCGTATGGAGTCTCTTCTCTCTGTCGTGGCGGCCCTGGCGCAGTACGATTTCTTGGTGTCGATCGACATCCGTGACGCCTATTTGCATGTCCCTATCGGCAGGGCTCACCAGCGCTTCCTGCGTTTCGCCATAGGTCAGGCCCATTACCAGTTTGTGGCCCTTCCATTCCGGTTGGCCTCGACGCCCAGGGTTTTTACAAAGATTCTGGCGCCGCTCATGGCGCTCCTTCGAAGGCAAGGAGTTACGATTCTCCCCTACCTGGACGACCTGTTAATTGTGTCGCCCACAGCGGAGGAGGCGGTGACAGCTCGCGATCTCTCCCTTCAGCACCTGGAGGACTTCGGGTGGCTGGTCAATTGGAAGAAGTCGTCAATGGAGCCGTCACAGTCAATCCTGTTCTTGGGGATGCATTTCGACACGGTACGGGCAGTGGCGTCCCTGCCTCCGGACAAACAAGCGAACCTTCGTCACCATGTCCAGGCTATGAGGTCGGCGATGGCGATGTCCCTTCAGAAGTGTATGCGCCTTCTGGGTCTGATGGTGGCAGCAATGGAAGCGGTACCATTTGCACAATTTCATTCCCGGGGTCTCCAAGATCTTATTCTGACCCATTGGGATCGATCGCCGGCTTCACTGGATCGCTGTGTCGGTATCTCCCGCAGGGTGCGAGAGTCTCTTGGACGGTGGTTACGTCCGGAGGCTTTATCCCTGGGGAAATCCTTCCTCCTCCCACGGTGGTGGGTCATTACCACCGATGCCAGCCTGACTGGCTGGGGGGGTGGTTTGGAACCATCTCTGGGTTCAGGGGGTCTGGTCGTCAGAGGAGTCGTCTCTGCCGATCAACATCCTGGAGTTGAGAGCGATATTTCTCTGCCTCCGACATTGGACGGTCCCTTTGAGCCGTCTGCCGGTCCGGATTCACACGGACAATGCGACAGCTGTCGCGTATATCAGCCATCAGGGCGGGACGAGGAGTTCCAGACGCATGATGGAGGTCTCTCGGATCCTGGTATGGGCCGAGTCCAGGGTTCCAGCCATCTCCGTGATTCACATCCCAGGAGTGCTGAATATCACGGCAGACTTCCTCAGTCGCGAGCAGGTGGATCCCGGAGAATGGAGTCTTCATCCGGAAGTTTTTGCACTGCTGTGCTCCCTTTGGGGGACTCCCCAAGTGGACTTGATGGCATCCAGGCTGAACACCAGGATTCCGACATTCATGTCCAGGTACAGGGACCCGGAGGCTGTGGCGGTAGATGCTCTAGTGGCCCCGTGGGACCAGTTCGAGCTGATCTACGTGTTTCCGCCGGTATCCTTACTTCCTCTGGTGATCCGGCGGATCAAACTCAAGTGAATTTCGGCGATTTTGGTGGCGCCGGATTGGCCGCGGAGGGCATGGTATTCAACGCTGGTGTCTCTTCTGGCGGCACCTCCATTTCCACTGCCTCTTCGCCCGGACCTGTTAACCCAAGGGCCCATTCGCCATCCGGACCTGAAGTCACTTCGTTTGACGGCGTGGCACTTGAGACCGAGATCTTGACCCGTCGTGGGTTTTCGGCCGAGGTCATTGCCACCTTGCGGGCGGCCAGAGGTCCAGCTACGACTAGGATTTATCACAGAACTTGGGAGGCCTTCTATTCATGGTGTTCTGGATCGTCAAGGAACCCGAGGGTTTTTTTTTCCATTCCCAATTTCTTGGCTTTTCTGCAATGTGGTTTGGCCAAGGGTCTGGCGGTTGGTACCTTGCGGAGTCAGGTATCTGCACTATCCGTGCTTTTTCGGAAGGCTATTGCCTCGCGCAGGGATGTGTGTTCGTTTTTCGCGAGGTTGCACGTCAGTTTCCGCCTCGGAGGGCGTTTGTGGCTCCTTGGCGGCTCAATCTAGTCTTGGAGGCTCTTCAGCATGGGCCGTTTGAGCCTATGGATTCAGCTACGCTTTACTTGCTTTCTTGGAAGGTGGCCTTCCTGGTGGCGGTCACCTCCTTGACAAGGGTTTCTGAGTTGGCGGCACTGTCTTGCTCGCCCCCTTTTCTAGAGTTCCACTTGGATCGCGTGGTGCTTCGTACCCGTTGCGATTTTCTGCCTAAAGTGGTGTTGCGTTTCCACGTCAATCAGGACATCGTGTTGCCCTCCCTCTGTCCGAATCCGAAAAGTCCAAAGGAGCGGGCCTTGCACTCGTTGGATTTGGTGCGGGCTTTGAAGTTCTATCTTACAATCACGCAAGGGTTTCGGAAGTCGGACTCTCTTTTTGTGATTCCTGCTGGTCGTCGGCGTGGTCAGCGGGCTTCCAAGGACACTATAGCTCGGTGGATACGTTCGGCTATCCTGGAGGCGTACCTGCTCAAGGGCGAGCCTTGTCCGGTTAAAGTTCTAGCTCATTCCACGAGAGCTGTTGGTTCGTCGTGGGCTTTTCATCAGGGGGCTTCGGGGGCGCAGCTCTGCCAGGCGGCTACCTGACGCTCCGTTCACACTTTTACTAAATTTTATAAAGTGGACGTGAGTGCTTCCGCCAATGCGGCCTTGGGACGTACGGTCCTGCAGGCGGCGGTGGTTTAGGTTATTTCTTTATCTCGTTTTCGGCGCTTGTTGCGCGCTTGCCTAAGTTGTTGGGGGGTTGGCGATTCTGCCACTGTTTCCCACCCTTGAGTTCTGGACTGCTTTGGGACGTCCCACTAGTAATGGATCTGTGTCTCCCTTCCTTCCCTTCTGCTGCTGAAAGACGGATTTTGGTAAGACCTTACCTGTAAAATCCTTTTCAGCGAAGGAAGGAAGGGAGACACAGCACCCTCCCATGGCAGAAGTGCATTATTGTTTTCTAGATGTGGCGCGACTCCTCTCTGATGGCGGTCATCTGGGCGGGGGTCGGCGCGCTAGGGCTCTGTTCCAGCATTGCCAGCTCATCGCAGTTGTCAGGTCCAGTGAGTATTGCCTGGGACTGTGTGTGTTTTCTGTTATATGCATAACCTGTTATCTCACATTTCTGAATTTTCGGAAGGGGTTGTGTTGTTCCGCTGGTGTTGTCTGCTCTTCCTTAGCTTGTGTACGGACTGAGGAACATGGGAGTAGGAGGAGCCTAAGCTGGAGGGGCCGGTCGTCACTTTTTCTAATCTGAGGTGAACTATCCTGTGGGGCTCCGCCAACCACTAGTAATGGATCTGTGTCTCCCTTCCTTCCTTCACTGAAAAGGATTTTACAGGTAAGGTCTTACCAAAATCCGTCTTTTTCGGGATCTGGGACTGGGTGAGGGCTTATTTTCTGCGCACCGGTCTGTCGTTTTTATTGATAACATTTTGTGGTAGATACAATGTTTTGATCGCCTGTTATTGCATTTTATTGCAATGTTGCAGTGACCAAAAAAACGTAATACTGGCGTTTAGAATTTTTTTCTCGTTACGCCGTTTATCGATCGGATTAATTCTTTTTTTATATTGATAGATCGGGCGATTCTGAACGCGGCGATACAAAATATGTGTATGTGTTTTTGTTTTTTTTAATTATTTTATTTTGAATGGGGCGAAAGGGGGGTGATTTAAACTTTTTTATATTTTTTTATTTTTTTAATATTTTTTAAAACATTTTTTTTACACTTTCTGCTTGCTTCTATAGTCTCCATAGGAGACTAGAAGCAGCAGTTGTCTGATTGCTTCTACTGCATACAGGCGATGAGCAGATCGCTTGTATGCAGCAGAAAAGCTCACTTGCTATGAGCGCTGACCACTAGGTCAGGGGTAAAGGGGTTAATACCAGTATATTTCAGCTCAGTTGTTTAACTTCCAGTACGACAGTGTAAATTTAGGAACAGAGGGCAACAGTTGCCACCGAGTTGTTTCCCAGTTATTATAAAATTATGTATTATTTACAGCTATACAAACTATTAATTATGTCAATTTAGCAATGTCCTATAAATCCCTGCATTGGGCTAGGTAGGATACCTTGGAGGTGACTCAATTTAGAAAGAAGGTACAAAAAAGGAATGAAAGATAAAAATAAAATGTAAAGTTCAACACAACCTTTCTGTGGTCAAAAAATTTGCCTCAGAAGGAGAATGATGTAAGCTATAATAACCATCAGAGTAAGCTCACTGACAAATTCTCAGTTAATTCATTCTTCAGCCAGCCAATGCTGAGGCTATAAAAGGCAAACACTGCAATTTTTTTCTTCCGAAATGTGAATTGCAAAAAATAATTTTATCCGAAACGAGATTCATTCAAGTAAAAATAAAAATAATAATATTAAAAACAGTCATAAATACTAAGAGCCCCTGTAACTGCAATAATATGTCATGTATGTTTTGCTCTAAAGCATATGCATTTTATGACGTGATGTTTGACCTATGTTAATATACTTTGTGTAGTAAAGTTTGACAAATAGATATGCGATTTGTGATCATTCACAGGAATGTGTGCTATTGTAAATCAGTTTTTCCAGAGCAGTGGGGTAATGACTAACTGTGGACCTTTCAGTGAGAGTATAGTGTTTTTTTATGATAACCGTCATACATCCCATCCATGTCCTTCATTGATCGCTGCACTGAGTACTCGAGATGCCGCATGTTTCTCACTTGAAGATATACTATGGACAAGACACATCTTAATCTATTCAGGTGTTTCATTCAGTCCCATTGCAACAGGTGTATAAAATCCAGCCCCTCGCCATGCAGTCTGCCTTTACTAACATTTCTGAAAAAATGTCTCCAAAAGAGCTCGCTGAGCTCAAATATGGTCCTGTACTAGGATGTCGCCAGTGCAAGTCAGGTCATGAAATTTCTTCTTTCTAAATATTCCACTATCTCCTGTATGTAATTTTATTGAAAAAAAACTTGAAAAATACTCATTGTTGGAACATAGCCTAGGAGAGCGGGGTCCCCGAGTGCTGAGGCACATGGTACATAGAAGTCAGCAACGTTCTGTTCACTGTGCAAAAATCTAAACTTCCTTCGGCATTAACAGCAGCACAAAAACTATGCGCTGTGAGCTGCCATTGCTTGGGTTTCCATGGCTAAGCAGCTGCAGCCTTACATCACCAAGCACAATGCCAAGCAACGGATGAAGTGGTATAGAGCTCACCGCCATTTAGCTCTGCAGCAGTGGAAATGTGTTTTGTGTTGTGACAATTACACTTCTCTATCTGCCAGTCTGATGGACAAGTTTAGCTTTCGATAATGATTGCTAGTAGAACATTACCTGTCTACTACAGTGTGTCATCTGTAAAGTTTGATGGAGGCGGGATATGCAAATTGCCTCTTCAGAGAAAAAGAGGACTTGTACTCTACAGCGCCTCCTATTGGAAGCAGCAATCCTAGAAGTCACAATATGGAGGAGGGATAATGATGTTTGGTTGTATTTCAGGGGTTGGCCCAGATCTTTTAGTTCCAGTTAAGTAAAATCATAATGCTTCAGTAAACCAATACATTTTGGGTTAAATTATGCTACTCTGTGAGCACAGTTTGGAGAAGGCCCCTCTCTGTCCCAGCATGACTGTGCCCCAGTGCACATGGCGAGCTCCTAGAAGACATGGTTTGGTGAGGTTGGTGTAGAAGAGCTTGAATGGCCACACATAACCCTGTCCAGTCCTCAACCTCATTGAACAACTTTGGGATGAATTGGATGAAGAGTGTGATCCAAGCTGTCTTTGATGGCACACTCAAAGTGGGGACCAACTCCATATTAATGGCTATGGATTTAGAATGTGTTGCCATACAGCTCCTGTAGATGTAATGTAGGATCCCAATACTTTTGACCCTATAGTGTATAGATTTAAAAAAAAAAACACTTTTTAGTGTTCACTTAAATACTTTACTTTGCTATTTCAGTCCAATTATTTCATACTATTCCTGGATACATTTGTAGTAATGTAATTACAGCTAGAAAAGACAGCCAGTTTTGTCTAGATTATAAAATTATTGTAACTCTATAAATGAGAATATATATCTATCTGGGTAACTATATGGCTCTACAGTCTGTATGCTGTAAAAATGTAAAAGCACAGTTGACCTTTTGGGTCTGATCTGTGCCCAGTTAGTCTTATTGTCGGGTTTGCCGTTCTGTTTCCAGCTCGATTTGCATAGATGTTTGATCTTTGATTTCTTTTTTGTCTTCTTGCTTTCTCTTGAACTTTCCCCTATAGATTGGAGGATTTTCCTACATCTCCAACAAGCACAGCCAAACAAGAGTTTCTGTATGTCCTGATCGTTACTTGTTCAGTTGTCGTGATCTCGTGATGTGATGATTTGAAGTGCTTAATTCCACCCCTATTCAGGGCTTTCATTTCTGTGCATGTGACAATTTGTCCCATACTGTTAGATACGGTGCTACGTGTATGTATAGAATGATAGACTTGAGGAGAATTGGTGTATACAGAGGCGTTGGATATAGGTAAGTATTATAACCAAAACAACACAATTTCTAGGTACAAAATACAAACGCAGACCCCCTTCCTCTAGTCCACTGAGGGTCCCCACAGTGCGACCCTTGTGGATCATTAAATATATGGCATGTGCTGTCTGTATCCCATTGTTTATTGCGGGGAAATTTCACGAAAGCCAAACCGCTCCCGTTTATGTGCTTTACATAGGATGCTAGAGATTTTTTGTGCCATGACCTGCCTTGGATATTGGTGGGATCTAGTTTCACAACCCCGATTTAAATAGTGTGATCTGTTGACATCATCTTTAAAGGAATCGCGTCATCTTTGTTACTCGGGCAACATGAAGTAGTGCCAAACACCGATTTCCGCTGTGTCATTCATGTGTTTATGTGCTGTACTTTCTGAGAACGGACATCTTGATGTTTGCTGCGCGGCCAGCAGAGACTTCTGTGCGATCTCCCCGTGCCACCCAGACGCTGATTAGACAGCTTTTTCCCTATTACTATGTACTAGGTGAAAACTGTGAAACGGTGGCTGGGAGGGGCACATGTATCATTAATATAGTGGACTCCTTTCCCTATTCTCATTTAATGTAAAGTCATTTATAAATTAGGGTAGAGAACATGGATTCTGCGGGCAGCCCCATCGGTCATCATGGATAATGAGAAATAAACTGTTCTTCTCAATGACGCCCTTCTAGAAATGGAACATCCAGTATTTTCCTTTATGTGTGCAGGAAATATTTGTTTTCTTGCCCATTTTTTGAGTAAAATCTCATGCACGACCTATGTCATGTCTGATACCAAGCGAACAAGAGCATGACTGTCAGTAATGCATGTGTCACTGTGAGAGTACATCACTTGTTTTGCTGTGATATACATACAAGCATACACAGTGTTAATGTCTTTAATCTGTCTTTTATATTCATCCAGGACTGTGGTAAAATGCAGCATTGCAAAATCCCAAGCCCTTTATAGTGCTCAAAGAGGCCTGAGGACAAGCAATGCTGCCGTGTTCAAAGTTGGAGCAATCAGCATAAATATCCCACAGCACCCGGCAACTCTGCACAGCATGATGGTCCGCAGCTCTCACCAGCTCTCCAAGCAGATCTCTGATCTCATCCGCCAGCCCTCCACAGTGTGAGTCCGGAGATGTGCATCACCAATTAGCTGTGTTCATCCTGCTCCCATCTGGGGCTCTGTGTAGGACAATGTATCATTACAGGAACCTTGTATAGGTTTAATTTACTGAATGCAACAATATGAAGTCCTATATACACAATCCATACGATTAGGCTCTAATGCCTGAAAAATCAGAGAACACCAATATCAAAGCAATGCAAGCCAATAAAATCACTGAAATCTCTATTATTAATATATAAAACCAGACAAACAATAATTGCAAAAAAATAAATAGACAAAGAATGGAATATAAAGGCAATGAAAAAACTGGGGGATTTCACCATGGGAGAAATAAAACCATAATGGAAGCCTTGCTAGATCAATAATAATTGTAGCCACAGGGGTATATTTACTGCAAATAATAACTCTATATAATATACGCAGGTAAGTAAAAATTAAGTGTATATGGGTTTCCATCATTGTTTTATTTTTCCCATGGTGTTACCCCCCGGTTTTTCATTGCCTGTATATTCCCTTCTTTGTTATTTTTTTGTAATTATTGTTTGTCTGGTTTTATATATTAATAATAAAGATTTCAGTGATTTTATTGGCTTGCATTGTTTTCATATTGGTGTTTTCGAAATGCAACAATATGTAAATTTTTCTTTGAATAGTGGAAATTCTGTGTATCTTTAAGTGGAAGCTGTCATCAGGTTTTTCATATAAAAACTGTTGGTTGCCACAAAGTTATTCAGCCATTTATTCTATTCCTGACAAACCCTTCTATGTTGCCCTGGCAGAGCTGCATATATTATGTATTCTAATGAGCGCCGAGCAGTCCAGTTGATGTCTCAGAACGGAATTTGGCGCCCCCATTCTGCCTTGATACACTATCCCCTCCACCCATGATTGACGTGTATGATTTCTTCTACTTATCAGGACAGCTGTCTGTGTAATTCAATCATAAGTTTATTGGCAGTATTGCAAGACGGAAAGGGGTGACCATGCACAATATGGAGCTGCCCATCAGACCGCTTGGTGCTCATGAGAGTACAACTTGGGATAACTCCACAGCTTTTTTGTGAATGTATGTGGCTCTGCCATGATGATATAGATTAAAAGGCTTAAAATGTGGTGGCAACAGCATTTATAGTGAAAAAGCGATGCTAGGTTCCTTTTAAGTACAGGCAAATGGTCACTTATTACCATACCAATAAGACATATCAAAATATGAATATTTCTATGTGGCAGCAATAAAATGTATCTCTACACACAATAATCATAGTAATAAACCACACCAATTAATGCCCATCTATTCTGCACGATTATCATGATTGAGTATTCCTAGGAACACTTGTTTCATGATAATCTTGAAGGCTGACGATCACCCAGTGAATAAGCATAGCACTCGTTTGTGGGGTGAAATAATATTTTGTGCTGCACATAAGATCATCTTTCTTGGCAGCACATTATTCTGTGTAAACAGCACGTGCTGTCGAGAACTATGGCAGCCTATGTGCACTAAAGAATCTCTCCTTTCCCCATGAAAGCCAGATTTTTCACACTCTGATTTGTTTTTCACACCTAGAGCTTCATCAGGAGGTGACTATTAAAAGTGCAGCTTCAGCCTCTGGCTCTGTAACGCCAAGCTACCACCAAAAAGTGAGATGCATGTGTTGGCATTGTATACTAACAGATCTTTATTACTATCTCTTTTACAGAGTTCCCCCAGCAAAGGAGGATGTGGCCACTCCCTTACTCTCTGAAAAGACCCCCACGAGTGTTAACCAAACTCCTATAGAAACCAATGTGTTTCCTCAGCTCCCAGAGGGTTTGGAGAAGAAGCCCATTGTCTTGAAGTTCAGTGCTATGCTGGATGGCATTGCCATTGGAGCTGCACTCTTACCATCGCTTAAAGCAGAGTACAAAATGGGAAGAATGAGAAGTCATGGAATGACAGGTACAAATCTGCGCACAATCTTGTCCATTTTAGAGTGATTCTATGTGTTTATTCTGTCTTCATAAACTATGTGGAACACTTTATTATGAAATTTTACTCCTGTAATATTGATAATTTTTTATAGATATTTACATGTATCTAAGAGGATCATGAAAATCCCTTTTTTGCATGTGAATATGCCATAGAGATTTAGTACTAGCATGCCAGGATGGCGACTGACTGCAAATTCTGCGTGTACAAAGTTATACACCTAAACCCATTAAAGGGGTTGTCCTATACTAATAATGCCCATTATAAATGTCATTAAGATCTATCTATTTTTTATTTGTAATTTACTTTATATATGTTTGTTTTGTTTTTTTTTCTCTTCCTGTGACGTTATGTTTTGAGAGAAGTTTCAAATGAGACGTCACAGGAGGATGGCCCTGCAGTCACTTCCCTGCAGCTCCTATAACCCCCAATGAAAAGGGACATCATCAAGGAGCAGTCACTTACCACAGCTTCTGTCACCACTCGCTGTCCCCTGATGACTACCTGTTTCAGGTGTGGTGATGGAGAAGTGACTGCAGCTTCAGCCCCTGCTGCCCACATTTTCAGTGGCTCCTACTCTTTAGTCATTAGGGGGCAGGGATAGAAGCAGTGTGAGTGACAGCACCGCTGACTCCTAATGACTATTCATTTCAGGGCGGTGACAGAAACTGTGGGACGGCACTGTTGTCACTTACACTCCTTCCATCACCGCCCCCCTGACCATGATTCTTTTCAGGCTGGTCACGGAAGCTGTGGGATGGAGCTGCTTCCACTCACGCTGTAATTGTCATTGCCTCCTGAAGACTATTTGTTTCAAGGAAATAGAAGGCATTGTCAAAATTAGGTACTGTGGCAGCAGTGACTGAAGTGTGGCATCGGTCACTGAAGATGTGGTTGGCATGGACAGTAGCTGCAGTAAGTGACCGCAGCACCACCCCATGATTATGTCCTGTTTCAGGGGGGTGATAGAAGCTGCAGAGGAGAGACTGCAGGACAATCCTCTCAAATGAAACGTCACAAGAAGTACAGCAAAAAAACAGATATAGGTATTAACAGTATAGTGAGAGTGATAGGGAATTTTATAATAAAGCTAATTACAAATGTGTTTAGGGCTTAAAGATGGATAATTATAAAGGGCATTCTAGGTATCCGACAACCCCTTTAAGAAACTCCACTCCATTAAATCAGTTTTGATATTTGGCAATTGTAGCTCCAGAAATTGCATGAGAAGATCCTCTTTTATTGGGCTAAGGGCTTGTACACATGACATCTTTTCAGGCGGGTCCTTGCTGAAACCCTTGCGAAAAGGTACTTTAAAAATGTTCAGAAGATTGAACTTATGCATTTCTATGTCAAAACGACTCGCAGTGTTTGTTGTCTTTTGATCGTATTTTATATTCAGTCTGTTTTATTAAACATTAATTAAACATTAATTATTGATTATTATACATTTTGCAAATCAAAAAATATATTGAATTAGACAAAAACATAACAATATAGAAAATGTCCATATTTCCAATGAGATCACCTCTTTCAATATCAATTCACATTGTAATACCTTGAACATCATATTGTTTATGTAATAATCACCAATAAGAGGTTCTTATGTTGAAGAAACTTCTATACTATGTCTGAAGAAATCATATAGAGAGAAAAGAGAAAAGACGTAGGGACAAGGGATGAGGGGGGTCCTTATGCCCATGTAGCTAATTATGAGCACAATCACATAAATCTGTTGAAACTATTAAAACAGGGTATGAAAATCATGTGAATCCTGAAACAGAATCCATCTGCTCCAAACTCTTCTGAATTTATCGTTGTTTTTTTATCGTATTTTAACTGCTTTCAAAACATGCTAAGAGGATAAAAGAAGTGACCTGACTATTCCTCAGGGGCTTCTGCTTGGAAGACTCTTGGCATCTTTTGTAGCACTTTTAAAAGCCAGCAAACAGCTTTGCCTTATCCTGAAGAGGGTGCCACTTACAAAAAACTTGTCGGGTTCGCCCGCATTTAACAGATGTCGTGTGCATATGCCCTAATAGGTGATGCAAAAATTATCTTTGAAATGTTCAGTTTGAAGTATCTGTTTTTTGTTGCAGGGGCTCAGACAAGGTTTACATTCGAGCTGCCAAATCACAGATTACGTTTTACATCGAAGGTATCCCAGACAGACATGTCTACAATTCCCCCATCAGCCAGTCTTAATCTTCCTCCAGTCACAATGCATGGTAAATACATCATGGAAGAACACGACAATTATTCAGATCAGGCTTGGAGTATGGATGACCTGCCTGCCAAGCAGGGCTATTATCTACAAGGCAACTACTTGCGTTGTGTTGCTGAGGTGAGAAGTTTACATTTTATTCTGTATTTTACAATGGTAACAAGGCAAAGGACTGATGGGCTTTGGCTTCATTTCACAAGCTACATGGGGCTGCAAATTCTTCTTTGTCACCACAAAACAGATAACATCATGTCTGCTGTATAGTTATCGAGGTTGCAAAGATTGCAAGTGCAACTAGGACCCATTGCCTGGGGAATCACAGACTCCACAGACAAAGCCAAAATCCAGCAGTGGTGCCGCATCCACCGAATTTCAGATGTGATCTGTTTCGGTGATAGCCAGAGTCTCCTGTGCTGTACAGGAGTCTCTAAACTCTTTTATACTGTTCATTTTCTGTGCTTCATGTTTTCTAGCAGCTAAAGATAGTGTTCCCATGTGGCTATTTTTTCTGCAAATCCTCATGCAAAATCTACATGTGTTCTATGTGCTTCTTGCTATTGACTTTCCTGTAGTTTTCCTGAATTGAATTGCAAGAGATCAAATCCCAACCGCATCTGCATCATAATAGGCATACACTTGTGTATATAAAATAAAACAGGATTGAACTTATCATCAATATCAGGTTTGTGGGGGGTCAGACACCCATCCCTCCCAACAACCATCTGCTATCAGGTCTGGCGCCAGCCGATGTAAACAGTGGATAGAGCCAAAATCTCTCGGCTCATCACAGTTCTGAGAACTGCAGCTCAGCTCCTACTCACTTGAATTTAAAGGGAACCTGTCACCAGAAAAAAGGCTATTAACCTGGAACACTTCAGGAGGATCATAGAATCATAGAATCATAGAATCATAGAATGGTAGAGTTGGAAGGGACCTCCTGGGTCATCTGGTCCAACCCCCTGCTCAAAGCAGGATTCACTAGATCATCTCAGACAGATGTCTGTCCAGCCTCTGTTTGAAGACGTCCATTGAAGGGGAACTCACCACCTCTCGTGGCAGCCTGTTCCACTCATAAATCACCCTAACTGTCAAAAAGTTTTTTCTAATATCTAATCTGTGTCTCCTCCCATTTAGTTTCATCCCATTGCTTCTAGTCTTTCCTTGTGCAAATGAGAATAAAGATGATCCTTCTACAATGTGACAGCCCTTGACATATTTGTAGACAGCTATTAAGTCTCCTCTCAGTCTTCTTTTTTGCAAGCTAAACATTCCCAAATCCTGCAACCGTTCCTCATAGGACATGGTTTGCAGACCAGTCACCATTCTGGTCGCTCTTCTCTGAACTTGCTCCAGTTTGTCGATGTCTTTTTTAAAATGTGGTGCCCAAAACTGTACACAGTATTCCAGATGAGGTCTGACCAAAGAGGAGTAAAGACCGATAATGACTTCACGTGATCTAGACTGTATGCTTCTGTTAATACATCCCAGAATTGTATTTGCCTTTTTTGCTGCTGCATCACACTGTTGACTCATGTTCAGTCTATGATCTATTAGTATACCTAAGTCTTTTTCACATGTACTGTTGCTTAGCTCTATTCCTCCCATTCTGTATATGCTTTTTTCATTTTTATTGCCCAGATGTAGTACTTTGCATTTTTCCCGGTTAAAAACCATTCTGTTGGTTGCTGCCCACTGCTCCAGTTTATTTAGGTCTTTTTGAATCCTCTCTCTCTCTTCTCTAGTATTAGCTATCCCTCCTAGCTTTGTGTCATCAGCAAATTTAATCAGTTTACCCTCAATTCCTTCATCTAAATCATTGATAAAGATGTTGAACAATACAGGTCCCAGGACGGAGCCCTGTGGTACCCCACTTGAGACATTCATCCAGCTGGATGTGAAGCCATTTACAACCACCCTTTGAGTCCGATCACTAAGCCAGTTATGAATCCACCTAACAGTTGCCTGGTCCATTGCATACTTGGTAATTTTTTCAATAAGGATGATGTGAGATACTTTGTCAAATGCTTTGCTGAAGTCAAGATATACTATATCTACAGCATTTCCCTGATCCACCCAGTCAGTGATTCTGTCATAGAAGGAAATTAAGTTAGTCTGACATGACTTGTTAGTTACAAACCCATGCTGACTCTGGTTAATCACTTCATTCTTATCCATGTACTTACATACATGTTGTTTAATAATTTGTTCAAAGATCTTTCCTGGTATAGAAGTTATTTTTTTCCCCGCAGTGTTCGGCTAAGTGTGGGTGCCAGGCAGGTTAATAACGTTATTAACCTTCAGATTAACCCCATATCTGCAGGTTAATAGCGTTTTTTTCTGGTGACAAGTTCCCTTTAAGCTTAGCTGCAATATCTGGGAACGGCCACTGCACTGTGAACGGAGCTGTGCTGTTTGGGCTTAGTTCACGGTTAACATCCGACCAGAGCTAAGCTGATTGGTGGAGGTTCCAGGTGTCGGACCCTCACAGATCTGATATTGATTAGCTTTCCTGAGGAGTTCATCAATATCTGTAAGATAAGTTTGAACAACCCCTTTACTGATATTTATAACTTTTATTCCTAACAGCTGTTTCCTCTCCTATCTTTTTTTGGCAGAAACATTTTGGTTTTTCTTTAGTCTTATGTAAAAAGCATACAACTATTAAATGTATTAATATGTTGGAAATTTAAATTATTGAATAGTAAATAGTTGAAAAATATGAATAATCTTTATATCTCAACAGGTTGGATCATTTGAACACAATCTTACTACTGATCTACTGAACCACCTGGTATTTGTACAAAAAGTCTTCATGAAAGAAGTGAATGAAGTCATACAGAAAGTGTCAGGTTTGTGGGTGGCTACTGTGTGTATATTACATATCTGCTTCTATTTCTTCTGATGTTCTCATTGAATGTATAAGATTGTCAGCTTTGCTAACTCTTTAGAACTTCTTAGAAATGTTCAGGCTCATTATAAAGTATTGATTTTAATAAATGTTCTGACTTTAGCAGAGGGCAGCCCTGACAGTGCAGTGAGGCAGACTCCTCATAGACATCTTGGGCAGGTTTCTGACAATTATGTGGCGTGTACTTCTTTATTGTTTGCCATTTATCACTTTTCACAATGGCCTCTGGAATAATTTTGGGCTCAGACTTCTGCCAAAGAACAAGTTAGAAGATGAGGTTAACCTCACCATTGTTTTATTTGTTGCCTTACTTTTATTTGCATTGGTAGAAAACTCTCTGCAATTAGATTTAATAACCTGCTAGAAGTGATCAGCCCAATTCATTATAATTTATAATGTACCTTGATTAAAATCCCAGTCTGGGACATGTTAAAAAAATAAAGCCGCTCATCACATGTAACATCCTGGGATTTCCAGGCTTCAGATGTTGTTAGAGCAGCACAAACTGATGTTTCTTCCTTTGGATTAATAATGTTCAATGTTTTCACTATTTGTTATACATATTACTATACTTTTACACACTTATAGTATCTTATGTACTGTGCTTCATCACATACTGCTTTATCTCACATGTGTAAACCTGGTTCTGCAAATAAAGGCTATTATATAATGAAAAGGTGCACAATTTTCCCTATAGCTTTTCAGATCGCTGCTTGCAGCAATTCACTAGTCCATCTTGGTTATGTTAGGGACATACAGATGTTTGGCCCATAACTGCATGGGCAAACTCAATGGGAATGTGCTAGTCCCCAGAAACCCACTTCTGAACATTGCAGGAGAAAGAATCGAATTAAAAAAATATATATACACAGTACAGACCAAAAGTTTGGACACACCTTCTCATTTAAAGATTTTTCTGTATTTTCATGAGTATGAAAATTGTACATTCACACTGAAGGCATCAAAACTATGAATTAACACATGTGGAATTATATACTTAACAAAAAAGTGTGAAACAACTGAAAATATGTCTTATATTCTAGGTTCTTCAAAGTAGCCGCCTTTTGCTTTGATGACTGCTTTGCACACTCTTGGCATTCTCTTGATGAGCTTCAAGAGGTAGTCACCGGAAATGGTTTTCACTTCACAGGTGTGCCCTGTCAGGTTTAATAAGTGGGATTTCTTGCCTCATAAATGGGGTTGGGACCATCAGTTGTGTTGTGCAGAAGTCAGGTGGATACATAGCTGATAGTCCTACTGAATAGACTGTTAGAATTTGTATTATGGCAAGAAAAAAGCAGCTAAGTAAAGAAAAGCGAGTGGCCATCATTACTTTAAGAAATGAAGGTCAGTCAGTCCGAAAAATTGGGCAAACTTTGAAAGTGTCCCCAAGTGCAGTTGCAAAAACCATCAAGTGCTACAAAGAAACTGGCTCACATGAGGACCGCCCCAGGAAAGGAAGACCAAGAGTCACCTCTGCTTCTGAGGATAAGTTTATCCGAGTCACCAGCCTCAGAAATCGCAGGTTAACAGCAGCTCAGATTAGAGACCAGGTCAATGCCACACAGATTTCTAGCAGCAGACACATCTCTTCAACAACTGTTAAGAGGAGACTTTGTGCAGCAGGCCTTCATGGTAAAATAGCTGCTAGGAAACCACTGCTAAGGATAGGCAACAAGCAGAAGAGACTTGTTTGGGCTAAAGAACACAAGGAATGGACATTAGACCAGTGGAAATCTGTGCTTTGGTCTGATGAGTCCAAATTTGAGATCCTTGGTTCCAACCACCGTGTCTTAGTGCGACGCAGAAAAGGTGAACGGATGGACTCTACATGCCTGGTTCCCACCGTGAAGCATGGAGGAGGAGGTGTGATGGTGTGGGGGTGCTTTGCTGGTTACACTGTTGGGGATTTATTCAAAATTGAAGGCATACTGAACCAGCATGGCTACCACAGCATCTTGCAGCGGCATGCTATTCCATCCGGTTTGTGTTTAGTTGGACCATCATTTATTTTTCAACAGGACAATGACCCCAAACACACCTCCAGGCTGTGTAAGGGCTATTTGACCAAGAGTGAGAGTGATGGGGTGCTACGCCAGATGACCTGGCCTCCACAGTCACCAGACCTGAACCCAATCGAGATTGTTTGGGGTCAGCTTGACCGTAGAGTGAAGGCAAAAGGGCCAACAAGTTCTTAGCATCTCTGGGAACTCCTTCAAGATTGTTGGAAGACCATTTCCGGTGACTACCTCTTGAAGCTCATCAAGAGAATGCCAAGAGTGTGCAAAGCAGTCATCAAAGCAAAAGGTGGCTACTTTGAAGAACCTAGAATATAAGACATATTTTCAGTTGTTTCACACTTTTTTGTTAAGTATATAATTCCACATGTGTTAATTCATAGTTTTGATGCCTTCAGTCTGAATGTACCATGTTCATAGTCATGAAAATACAGAAAAATCTATAAATGAGAAGGTGTGTCCCAACTTTTGGTCTGTACTGTATATTTACGTATTTCCACAGTGGGACGCTTAAAGGAACCTGTCAGAAAATCAATAGTCCTAAGCCATCTATAAGGGCCGGCAGGTCATGGAATATTGCATAGACTGACACCTTGATATCTGAGATCCGATGACAGATCTTCCCTAGAGTTTGCCTCCAGAGCTTATTTTAATGCTTAGTGACGCCTCTGTTTGTAAATTGATCCCCTCGCTTCAAGCTGTGTTCATGAAATCTTGGACGTGTACAGATGCTCTTCTATGGGCATTAGCTGCAACTTCCTTTTGCATAGGCTCTGCCCAGCCCCTCTCCGGAACATCTGTGTCCCTCCAAGACATCTTAACACTTCAATTAAATATTAAGAAAATACAGATTTCTTTGCAATCAGTAATTGGATCTCCGATATCAAGCTAGTTTATTCAAAATATGACCTGCATGCACATATGGACGTGTTAGGAGGGTGGATCCTTCTGATAGGTTCCCTTTAATGCAAATTAAGTTGGCGATGTGTAATATATATCTGTTTGCAGTGAGCACCCTCTAGTGGCATACACCAGACAGCAAATGCTTTTTAATCAAGTTATGATTCTATTTCTAAATTAAAGCTATGCTGCAGTACTCCCTATATGTTCTAAAAATGGATTTGCACAATTGAAAATGATGTCTGGGGTCTAATCAATCTCTGGGATTCCCAGCGATCCCAAGACGAGACTCTGCAGAGCTCCATCTTGAATGGAGAAGAGGTGCACATGCTCGACCTTTGCTTCCTTCAATGTCTAATGCAGGGTTCCCCAACCCCAGTCCTCAAGGCCCACCAACAGGCCATGTTTTCAGGATTTCCTTAGTATTGCTCAGGCGATAATTCCATCACCTGCACAGGAAATAATTCCATCATCTGTGCGATACTAAGGAAATCCTGAAAACATGACCTGTTGGTGGGCCTGGAGGACTGGAGTTGGGGATCACTTGTCTAATGGTCTGCCAGAGGTTGCTGGCAGAAACGTGGGCGAGCAAAATTCCTCTTCTCCTGGCTGGGGTCCCATGTAGAATTCTTAATGCATGTAGTTTGCATTTGAGGTGCAACTACTAAGAAGCCGCCGCCTTAAAGTCTCAGTTACTTTCAGCTACTTCATTGTATATTAATTAAAAATGGTTTATTGTTAATGACTGCATGATTTCTACAAAACTGTGCGACTATTCGCAGCCCCAATGCTACCTGAGACTGCAGCCTTTTTTGAGCTACTCCTTTATCCTAGTAGAAAAGCTCCAGCAGCAGCAGCAGAGATCTGTGGCTACGCTCCTATTGATTACAATGGGACAGCGCAGTGCTGGCTGTAGACGCTGGGCTCTGGTGCTGCTGGAGCTTTCCCTTCAGTTATAAGAACTTGCAGCATTCGTGCCTCAGTGCTATGGATCAGAAAGGAGGAAGACTCTGCTAGTTTACGGCATTGCATATTAAGGCAGACAGCTATTAGAATTCGACCTATCTGTGTTATAGGTAAAAATGTGTGATGTCATACAAGTTTTCAATAAATGGAGGATAATTTTGTCATATCTTCACAGTCAGTAACACAATTAGAATGCACCTTTAAAAATTCTTGTTCTTGGCCCTGAATGATAAAGTTCTGTCACAAGCTGTGCTCCCGTGGGGTCATCACACAACCAGGGTGTTATCTGCTGAGAGTAGACATTGACGGTTCCTAGTGAATGACCAAAAGCTATGTGCAATTGCTACAGAAAGTAACGGTATATTGCAAAATTGTATTACTTTTCATAAAAAAACAAAACGCCCTTATTTTCTGAAACTACTGTATCCTATGAGAGCCATGGTTTGGTGGTAGTGGCCCTGTCACATAACCTGAATATATTTTTAGGTGGAGAACAGCCAATTCCTCTCTGGAATGAACATGATGGTGCCACAGATGGAGATAAACCAAAAATCCTGCTTTATTCCCTCAACTTGCGATTTAAGGTATATATAATCCAAGTTTTATGTTATTTATTTACCATATGTCCCAAAAAAGGTGTGCAGTCATGACCACGTCCAGCCGGTCTGCATCCACTGCATAGTCTTATATGTGCTTTTTACTAAAGGATCGATGTAGGGACAAATGCTATTTAAAGTTTAGGTTCCCCTGTATTTTTTTCCCCAAAGAAACCAGCAGCATTAATGATTTAGAGTGCTTCCCTTATATACCTGATAAGCATAATGTGCTCAGTCTATCTCTGACAAAGCTGATTATGCCTGGTCCTCACACGCAAACTTTAAAGTATCACTGTAACTTCAGCTGACTTTTCAAAATTAGAGGTCACTAATATTATTTATGGCCATTATATGTCTTGTGTATGGCATCTTTTAGACATTTTCAGCTGTGCAGGATCTAGTCACTAGAAGTTGCAGCAGCTTCTCTTTGTGTATCTTTGTATCTGCCAACTCCTTTATCAATAAACTTCTGTAGGCAACAGCAGTAAATTGATCTAACAATTAAGACAGTTCACTAGAATTTTTTTTTTAGCATTATTATTAATAATAAATAATATAAATATATAATATTTATCTTGGCTGTTTTTCTCTACCACTTGATGTAGGTGTCGCTCATTGTTGTCACTAGGAGCCATATATATTGACTGGTCCCCTTGTCATCCCCCAGTGATGCTCTATAGTAATGACAGTGTTATGAGAAAAAATGATTGTAATTGATACTGCTGGGTACACTTTAAACAGGAAGATTCTGTTGGGGTAAAAATTTGTTGTGGGTGTTTATATAGCTTAATGTACATTACTTGTTACTTTTCAGAGTACTTTGTCAAACATCTGTGGAGAAATAGTAGTGCAATTCTTTGTATTTTTTTGTAACATGTCAGCTAGAATCCCACTAATACACATTGGCAGATGTTTGAGTCCTATTTCATTTATATTTCAGGGCATTCAAGTGACAGCTACAACTCCATCCATGAGAGCAGTCAGATTTGAGACTGGACTAATAGAACTGGAGTTGTCAAATCGGATTCAGACAAAGGCCATGCCTGGAAGCAGCAGCTATCTGAAGCTTTTTGGGAAATGTCAGGTTGACTTGAACTTGGCGCTTGGACAAATTGTGAAGCATCAGGTTAATTTCTTTATTTTTTTCTAGAAACATGGCTCACATTGTAAGTGTTTGTGTATTTTATAAGAATTTGGTTAGTAACAAATGTATTTGCTTTTTCTTCATGAACATATTTAGAGCTTACAATTTTCCAATATTTTTGTCATTATTGTGTTCTACTCCTTTATCAGACCCTTACCAATGATCTTGTGGGTGAATAAACATGATGACTGCTCTATAAACCCTAGGGGAAAAAGCCTTCCTAAAAAGGCTGTTTTAGCAGCAAAATAAAGAACTGAGGTTTAGTGTTGGCTTTTTTCGGTTTTACTTTGAACATAGTTACTTCATTTATTAGAGGAAATGATGTTCATGCTGAAATGATGTTCTTTCCAATTTTGGATTATGGCCCCCACAGTGCTCACTGGAATTTTCAGTAGTTTTGAAATTCTTTTGTAACTAATGCCATCAGTATGTTTTGAAACAATAAGGTTGCAAAAGTCTTGAGACAGCTCACTGGTTTTACCCATCATGTAATAACCAGCTGTTGTTATTTTTCACTAAGTTGCAGGATAGCTTCCTAATTACTGACAGATTTCTGCTGGTGTCATGGCTTTCCATGACTTTCTGCACCTTTCTTTCTTCATGTGTTCAATAATTTTTCCTTGTTATCTTTTCTCATTAGTACACATAACGTCATTTATGGACATGTATGGTTTGATTTCTTTGCCTGTGTGGATTGGATAGGTTGTTAATGACATCTGATGAGAATTTCATGTCAATAGCACCTTTAGAAATATATTTACTTAGAAAATTAGTGACGTGTTCAATACTTATTTCATCCGCTGTATATGTTTCAGCTTCTATAAACGTCTGGGTCTTGAGATTCCAAATGATCACCCAAAAGCCTGTGGCGAAGCATTCAGATTATCAGGTAGAACCACCTGTGTTCTTGCATGAGTGTGGCAACAGTAATCTGTCCGCACTTCTACCTGCTGAGTACTTCTGCAGTCTTTTGAGTGATCGGTGGGGAAGTTATTCTTAAAAGTATACCTGTCAAACTCCGGCCTGTGGGCCAAATCTGGCCCGCAGGGTGGTTAGAATTACATTATTTTGTATGTAGGACTATGTGAGGCTCATTATTCTGTATGTAGGACTATGTGGGGTCTATTATACTGTATGGAGAACTATGGGGGGCTCATTATTCTGTGTGGAGGACTATGTGGGGCTCATTATTCTGTGTGGAGGACTATGTGGGGCTCATTATTCTGTATGGAGGACTACGTGGGGTCTATTATACTGTATGGAGGACTATGTGGGGCCCATTATTCTGTATGGAGGACTATGGCGGGCTCATTATTCTGTATGGAGGACTACGTGGGGTCATTATTCTGTATGTAGGACTATGTGGGGCCATTATTCTGTATGTAGGACTATGTGGGGCCATTATTCTGTATGTAGGACTATGTGAGGCCCATTATTCTGTATTTGAGGACTATGTGGGCTCATTATTTTGTATGGAGGACTATGTGGGACCCATTATTCTGTATGGAGGACTATGTGGGCTCATTATTCTGTATTGAGGACTATGTGGGGCCCATTATTCTGTATGGAGAACTATGTGAGGCCCATTATACTGTATTGAGGACTATGTGGGGCTATTATTCTGTATTGAAGACTATGTGGGGCTCATTATTCTGTATGGAGAACTATGTGGGGCCCATTATACTGTATGGAGGACTATGTGAGGCCCATTATTCAAGATGGAGGACTATGTGGGGCTCATTATTCTGTATTGAGGACTATGTGGGGCTATTATTCTGTATTGAGGACTATGTGGGGCTATTATTCTGTATTGAGGACTATGTGGGGCTATTATTCTGTATTGAGGACTATGTGGGGCCATTATTCTGTATGGAGGACTATGTGGGGCTCATTATTCTGTATTGAGGACTATGTGGGGCTATTATTCTGTATTGAGGACTATGTGGGGCCATTATTCTGTATGGAGGACTATGTGGGGCTCATTATTCTGTATTGAGGACTATGTGGGGCTATTATTCTGTATTGAGGACTAAGTGGGACCCATTATACTGCATACTAGTTGGTCCGCAACTTTGTCCAAGTTTTTCTTTTCGACCCTCTTTGACATCCCTGCTTTAAAGGGACTGTCCACTGTGGTGGACAATTTTTTCTTTTAATTTAAAAAGTAATTCATTGTTTAAATGTTTTTTTCACATATCATTAGTACATGTGAAAATAAGAAATTCTGTAATATCTATTAGAGAAATCCGCTTTGTGCTGATTATTCATTCTCAAAATTCTCAATTGACTAAAATGCAGCATCTTTAATGTGATCAGTGAATATAGATCAGCTGAGAAGAGCTCAGAAAAAGACAGATATTTTCCCTTCAGAACAAGCTTTCAGGTACTCATTCTGCAGGCTACAATAGACAGTGCAACACAGAGGCTATAGAAGGAATTCGGTCATTGTTCTCGGCAGCACACGCCCTGTTTACATTGGGCACTAACTATGTATAGGGATACATGAAGCCCTATATAATAACTGACCTAACTCTGTTCTAGGATGCATTACTTCTTCCGTTCTCTTTTCTGTGATTCTCATAGTACACCGCTGATGTGATGGGTTGCACTGCATGCTGTGTTTTCTTTGATTTTACATTAATACTTCCTACCTTTCTTTGCATTTTTGTTTGCTATTACATGTACAGGTTTATGAAGAGGCTGGATCCGATTTTCATCAAGTTGCGTATTTTAAAACTCGTATTGGCTTGCGCAATGCATTCCAGGAGGAGATCAGTGGATCAACAGGCAGAGAAGCGGTTCTGATCACTCTAAGTAGGCCTATCGTCTATGCTCAGCCCGTGGCCTTTGACAGAGGTATTAGCCAAATATTTTACCCCACCTTTATTTCACCGATTACCTTTAGTTGTGTCGCTTAACAATGCTTATCTACCTCTGCGGTACTAAACAGGGCAGTGGAGTCGGAGTCGTGGAGTCGGAGCCCATTTTGGTGGAGTCGGAGTCGGTATAAAATGGACCAACTTCTACTCCTAAAATATATAATAAATTGGGTACAGTAGTTCAATGCAGTTTGTGGGGAATATTTTTTCATAAGAATTTGGGAAAGTTATGAAATGTCCTATAAATGTCTGTCCTATTCCTGATCTAAGGGTCTAGACTTTTAGCTGAGATGAATCTGTGCTACAGTAAATTTATCACTTAAACATGAGCCATGGATGAGGGAGTCGGAGTCGTGGAGTCAAAGTCAGTGTCATGGAAATTGAGGAGTCGGAGTCGGAGGTTTTGCTTACCGACTCCACAGCCCTGGTAGTAAAGCAAAAGCACAAAAATTTGGATTCGGATTTACATTTTTAAGATTTTATTTTTTTTAATCCTTTAATTGTAAATGATTAAGAGGCCTTTACAATACAGTATTGGTTAAAACATATACCCTCCATCCTTACAGTGCCCACTGAACTGACCGCTGCATGTAACCATTACATGCGATCCCTTCCGGATAACCCCTCTAATTTAACCAAGCCTAATTCTTGTATTATTCTTGTATTAAGAAAAATTCTGCACCTTTTTAATATACTTCATTTTAGTCCATTACCTTTTTCAAGATCTTTGTTATTGTAAATCAATGTAAATGCTCATGTTTCCACCCTGTGACTGACCTTTCTCCAGAACTAATTCTTCTCCCATTTTCTGTAAAACACTGAAATTCAGAAAAAATACAGTTTGGCAATCCAGTCACCCATATGGAGTCTACCAGCTTACAGGCTGGGCACTCTTGTAATTTATTCACATCTGTAATCTGTGTTTGAACAGGTTCTTGTTCAGTTTTGGTTCTTTTTTGTGTCATTTAATAGTAATAAGCAGAGATCTTGAAAGTATTTGGCTAACACCTCAGCTGTATTAGAAGTCTGCCTGTTGATTACATTGTGTGTATATACAGTACAGACCAAAAGTTTGGACACACCTTCTCATCTCATTTAAAGATTTTTCTGTATTTTCATGACTATGAAAATTGTACATTCACACTGAAGGCAGTGTCACCGAAAATGGTTTTCACTTCACAGGTGTGCCCTGTCAGGTTTAATAAGTGGGATTTCTTGCCTTATAAATGGGGTTGGGACCATCAGTTGTGTTGTGCAGAAGTCTGGTGGATACACAGCTGATAGTCCCACTGAATAGACTGTTAGAATTTGTATTATGGCAAGAAAAAAGCAGCTAAGTAAAGAAAAACGAGTGGCCATCATTACTTTAAGAAATGAAGGTCAGTCAGTGCGAAAAATTGGGAAAACTTTGAAAGTGTCCCCAAGTGCAGTTGCAAAAACCATCAAGCGCTACAAAGAAACTGGCTCACATGAGGACCGCCCCAGGAAAGGAAGACCAAGAGTCACCTCTGCTTCTGAGGATAAGTTTATCGGAGTCACCAGCCAGGTGACAAGCAGAAGAGACTTGTTTGGGCTAAAGAACACAAGGAATGGACATTAGACCAGTGGAAATCTGTGCTTTGGTCTGATGAGCCGAAATTTGAGATCTTTGGTTCCAACCACCGTGTCTTTGTGCGACGCAGAAAAGGTGAACGGATGGACTCTACATGCCTGGTTCCCACCGTGAAGCATGGAGGAGGAGGTGTGATGGTGTGGGGGTGCTTTGCTGGTGACACTGTTGGGGATTTATTCAAAATTGAAGGCATACTGAACCAGCATGGCTACCACAGCATCTTGCAGCGGCATGCTATTCCATCCGGTTTGCGTTTAGTTGGACCATCATTTATTTTTCAACAGGACAATGACCCCAAACACACCTCCAGGCTGTGTAAGGGCTATTTGACCAAGAAGGAGATTGATGGGGTGCTACGCCAGATGACCTGGCCTCCACAGTCACCAGACCTGAACTCAATCGAGATGGTTTGGGGTGAGCTGGACCGCAGAGTGAAGGCAAAAGGGCCAACAAATGCTAAGCGTCTCTGGGAACTCCTTCAAGATTGTTGGAAGACCATTTCCGGTGACTACCTCTTGAAGCTCATCAAGAGAATGCCAAGAGTGTGCAAAGCAGTCATCAAAGCAAAAGGTGGCTACTTTGAAGAACCTAGAATATAAGACATATTTTCAGTAGTTTCACACTTTTTTGTTAAATATATAATTCCACATGTGTTAATTCATAGTTTTGATGCCTTCAGTGTGAATGTACAATTTTCATAGTCATGAAAATATAGAAAAATCTTTAAATGAGAAGGTGTGTCCAAACTTTTGGTCTGTACTGTATATACACATTAAAATTAGAACCCTCCCCTTTTTAATGGCCATCTTCTTGATTGTTCTGCTCCTTTTCAGCTGTGCTTTTTTGGCTGAATTACAAGGCAGCGTATGATAACTGGAATGAGCAGCGACTGGCACTAAACAAAGATATTCACGTGGCAACTAAAGAAGTGGTGGACATGCTGCCAGGCATTCAGCAAACATCTGCTCAGGCTCTGGGAACACTCTTCCTTCAACTAACGGTTAATGACCTGGGTATATGCTTACCCATCACCAATGCCCCAGCGGTAGGAAAACAAGCTAAAATGTGTTTCATTGCTGGTAATGGATATGTATGTATGATATACAGTAGGGTGCCGCAGTATATGAACAGTGACATAATCTAATTTAGTCTCTGGACATCAATGCAATGGATATAAAGGGGTATTCTGATTTTTTACATTCATGGCATATCCACAGAATATATAAATGTATAGTAGATATGGGTGCCACCAATGAGACCTGCTTGTACCTGACCCATGCCCCTATCAGAGGGGAGGTGGTGTGAATCTTCAGTCATATGAGAATTCTGTCCTCCTCTCAACTGACAGCAGCATGCATTGTGGCCCCATCCCCAAGATAGCTGCAGGTCACATTAGTAGAACCCATTTTTACTTCACATTGACGGCATATGCCGTGGAACACCCCTTTAAAACAAATCCATCAAGATGTGATTGACATGTAGATTTCCAGCTTGATTTCAAGGTTTTTTTTTTACAAAAGAATGACATTTACCTCCTAGGAATTATTACATTATTTACATAGTCCCTTCATTTTCATAGGTTCAAAATTATTTGGACAATTGATTGTTAGGTCTCCTGCCATGAATGTGCCCATTACCTAAATAATTCATGGCAAACTAAGGTGATAAAGGTCATGGCTGATTCTAAATGTTGAATTTGCATCTGGTAGCTGTTAATGGGAAGTCTCAATATGCAATCCAAAGAGACGCCATTGCAAGTGAAGGCTGCCATTACTAGACTGAAAAAGAAGAAACCTATAGCAGAGATAGCCTTTAGGACTTTATAAGTATCTAAGATGAAGCAGCAGTTTTGAAAATATATGAAGTTATATGTTCTACTCAGATACAAAAACTGATAGGACAGTGCTTCACAGTACAGAAAATGACTAATACATAGCGCAAGAATCATCCCAATAGCTTTGTTATAAAGGTAAAGAAATGGCATAATCTTCAGTAGTCTCCCAACCTCAGCCTGCTTGATAGTACTATCCACTTACTGAAGATAGCTGCAGATGAGGCCTGGTAAAGCATCACATGGGAGAAAACTCGGTATTCCTTGATGTTCAGGTACCAAACTTCCTACAGTCATTGACTGCAAAGAATTTGTATCCGAGCATTAAAATAATGCTGATATTTATAATTGTTTGTTAATTTACATTTGAGCCTGTCAGCCTATGTTAAAAATGGCTGTAATTCCTAAATGCTTCAAGGGTTTTCTCAAGTTGAGAAGTTATCCCACATCTATGGGATAGGGAACAACTTCCCGACTGCTGGGGTCCCGACTGCTGAATCCCCACCGATCCTGAGAACCAGGCCTCTGTAGAGCCCCATGTGAATGGAGTGATTGATCATGTGCACATCCGTGGATGTGCGCATGATTTACCACCGATCAAGTAACACGAGGCTCTTCAGAGGCTTGGTTCTGGGGTTCGGTGGGGATCCCAGCGATCGAACACACAACAATCTGCAATTTAATTTATCCCCTATCCCATGGATGGGGAATAACTTCCAAACCTGAGAATACTCAATATTTTTGTAAAACTCCTTGGACTGAATCTGTAAGTCAGCACTTCATTCACTTCCCGATTGTTTGGTTTCTCTCTCTCATGATGTACAAATGCTAAATTGGGAAACTTCACTGTCCAAATACTTCTGGACCCATTTGTGTGTACCTGCGTGTTGGGCAGCACACTGGCTCATTGGTCAGCTCTGCTGCAGCATTAAGCTCTCTGAATCTGGGCTGGACTGTTGTGACACATGACAATCCTCATAAGCCACAGGAAATAAATATATGTATGATAGATTTTTTTTAGTAATAAAATATTGTTTTTCCATAGGCAAATCACACAGCTGACTTTGATACCGGTTCTGCTTTGGTGCTTACAATTGAGAGCACTCTGATCACAGCCTGTTCTTCTGAGTCTTTGGTGAGCAAAGGGCACTTCAAAAACTTCTGCATTCGCTTTGCTGATGGTTTTGAAACCTCATGGGATGATTGGAAGCCAGAAATTAGAACTGACCTGGTCATGAATGCATGTAAGTATGTTGTTAGCATGTACAATGGATAAACAGTTATATTTATTGTGGCGATTATTGCTTTATTAGCTAATGATTTTTACATGCATGATATTTTACTTTTTCTATACAAATCTATTTAAATTAATTATATTTTTTCAAGTTCAATGGGTTTTTTTTTAAACTACATAGAGGAACCTGGAAATAGAATTTTATATTTACGTCCGCTGTTGTCTACATATATTTTGACATATAACGTTACCTAGTTAGTGGAATTGCATCAGGGCTTTGTCTTTCAACACATTGACGGTGCAAAAGTTGTTTTTTTTTCTGTTTTTTCAATTAGTTATATTTTTAGAAAGGGTTTCCAGGCTTTTTTTTATTCCAAAGGCTTGCTCACTGTAAAAATAATAATTTTTACTTGTCCAGTGCTGCCCCTGGTGTGTTTTGACAGGCTGACAACAGCGCATATGACCACTGAGTACAGCAGTGATGCCTCTGTACTCGACTGGTCACTGGTCTCCTGACCCGATCTCAACAGCCTCAAATGGGCTGCTGGGTTCAGATCAGAAAACCTCTTGCCAGTTCATGCAGAAGGGACCATGGTTGTATGAAACCAGCCTTACACAGACAACTGGTCAATTTTGAATGAACACTGATTTATAATTAATTTTCCTTTTAGTGGCGCTGCAGAGAAATTGAACATTTCCTGCCAAATTTCGCCACTGATAACAGCTAATCACTGGGGGTACCAGCAAGTGGACTCTTCTTTATTAGTGTACTTTCAAAGGACCTTTGTTACTAACCGGAATTGTCTAAAGTGGAGAGCCCCATTTAAGGGGTTGTTCGGCTTTGCAATTTTGTTGACCTGTCCACAGTATAGGTCATAAATATGAGATTAGTAGGGGACTGATACCCGGCACCCCCAATAATCAGCTGCTTTCAGCAGCGGATGGTTGTAAACAGTGAACAGAGCTGGAGCACCAAAGCTCTGTTTAATATGTAGTGGTCATTCTCATGGGCTTTACTATGTAGTGGTCATTCTCATGGGCTTTACTATGTAGTGGTCATTCTCATGGGCTTTATTATGTGGTGGTCATTCTCAGGGGCTTTACTATGTAGTGGTCATTCTCAGGGGCTTTACTATGTAGTGGTCATTCTCATGAGCTTTACTATGTAGTGGTCATTCTCATGGGCTTTACTATGTAGTGGTCATTCTCGGGGGGCTTTACTATGTAGTGGTCATTCTCGGAGGCTTTACTATGTAGTGGTCATTTTCGGAGGCTTTACTATGTAGTGGTCATTCTCAGGGGCTTTACTATGTAGTGGTCATTCTCATGGGCTTTACTATGTAGTGGTCATTCTCATGGGCTTTACTATGTGGTGGTCATTCTCATGGGCTTTACTATGTAGTGGTCATTCTCATGGGCTTTACTATGTAGTGGTCATTCTCAGGGGCTTTACTATGTAGTGGTCATTCTCAGGGGCTTTACTATGTAGTGGTCATTCTCAGGGGCTTTACTATGTAGTGGTCATTGTCAGGGGCTTTACTATGTAGTGGTCATTCTCGGGGGCTTTACTATGTAGTGGTCATTCTCGGGGGCTTTACTATGTGGTGGTCGTTCTCTCGGGCTTTACTATGTAGTGGTCATTCTCAGGGGCTTTACTATGTAGTGGTCATTCTCAGGGGCTTTACCATGTAGTGGTCATTCTCAGGGGCTTTACTATGTAGTGGTCATTCTCAGGGGTTTTACTATGTAGTGGTCATTCTCAGGGGCTTTACTATGTGGTGGTCATTCTCATGGGCTTTACTATGTAGTGGTCATTCTCATGGGCTTTACTATGTGGTGGTCATTCTCATGGGCTTTACTATGTAGTGGTCATTCTCATGGGCTTTACTATGTAGTGGTCATTCTCATGGGCTTTACTATGTAGTGGTCATTCTCGGGGGCTTTACTATGTAGTGGTCATTCTCGGAGGCTTTACTATGTAGTGGTCATTCTCAGAGGCTTTAATATGTAGTGGTCATTCTCAGGGGCTTTACTATGTAGTGGTCATTCTCAGGGGCTTTACCATGTAGTGGTCATTCTCAGGGGCTTTACTATGTAGTGGTCATTCTCAGGGGCTTTACTATGTAGTGGTCATTCTCAGGGGCTTTACTATGTAGTGGTCATTCTCAGGGGCTTTACTATGTAGTGGTCATTCTCAGGGGCTTTACTATGTAGTGGTCATTCTCTTGGGCTTTACTATGTAGTGGTCATTCTCTTGGGCTTTACTATGTAGTGGTCATTCTCAGGGGCTTTACTATGTAGTGGTCATTCTCTCGGGCTTTACTATGTGGTGGTCATTCTCTCGGACTTTACCATGTGGTGGTCATTCTCTCGGACTTTACCATGTGGTGGTCATTCTCTCGGACTTTACTATGTGGTGGTCATTCTCTCGGACTTTACTATGCAGTGGTCATTCCCAATGGTTGTAGTCAAGCTCCTATTGAAGTGAATAGGAGCTGAGCTGCAGTTCTCAGCAATGGCCACTAAATGGTAAATGGAGCTGTGCTGTTCTGGCTTTATTCACTGTTTACCTCCACTTGGAGCTGAATAGCAAGCGTGCGGGGTGTTAAACCCCCACCGATCTGATAATGTTAACCTGTTCTAAGGATAAGTTATCAACAGCACACCAGACAACCCCTTTAAGCTTTTATCTACCTATTCTCTGTGTACAGTTTGGGTATTAATAAGAGCTACTTACAACAGTAACAGAAGTTACCTATTTATCAGACAATTGAATATACACTAGGAACGACTAAATTCTCAGACATTTTGCCACTGAAGAATGAAAATATAGCAAATGCTTTTTTTCATACACTTTTACGGCTTTGTGAGAGAAATCGAATGTGTTTGTGCATTCATCCTTAGGTGTGGTACCTGATGGAACTTATGAGGTGTGCTCTAGGACCACAGGACAGGCTTCTGCAGGTAGGAGGACACAGTCCACCTTCTCTGACAATTGGGTTTTACTAACATAATACTCTAAAACGGATGCTTCAGACAATGGCAGCGGTCACCATAGCCATCCATTGTAAAAAAACATATATGTACGTTCTTTTTTACTAGATACCTTTGTTTGGAAAAGCCCAGTCACATTATTCCAAAACACGGTAGCCAGTAAAAAATATATATGCTTTTTTTTTAAATCATGTTGATGGATCCCACTTTGTGCCGTCAATTTGAAGCACAATTTTAGGCACATACAGTACAGACCAAAAGTTTGGACACACCTTCTCATTTAAAGATTTTTCTGTATTTTCATGACTATGAAAATTGTACATTCACATTGAAGGCATCAAAACTATGAATTAACACATGTGGAATTATATACTTAACAAAAAAGTGTGAAACTACTGAAAATATGTCTTATATTCTAGGTTCTTCAAAGTAGCCACCTTTTGCTTTGATGACTGCTTTGCACACTCTTGGCATTCTCTTGATGAGCTTCAAGAGGTAGTCACCGGAAATGGTTTTCACTTCACAGGTGTGCCCTGTCAGGTTTAATAAGTGGGATTTCTTGCCTTATAAATGGGGTTGGGACCATCAGTTGTGTTGTGCAGAACTCTGGTGGATACACAGCTGATAGTCCTACTGAATAGGCTGTTAAAATTTGTATTATGGCAAGAAAAAAGCAGCTAAGTAAAGAAAAACGAGTGGCCATCATTACTTTAAAAAATGAAGGTCAGTCAGTCCGAAAAATTGGGAAAACTTTGAAAGTGTCCCCAAGTGCAGTTGCAAAAACCATCAATCGCTACAAAGAAACTGGCTCACATGAGGACCGCCCCAGGAAAGGAAGACCAAGAGTCACCTTTGCTTCTGAGGATAAGATTATCCGAGTCACCAGCCTCAGAAATCGCAGGTTAACAGCAGCTCAGATTAGAGACCAGGTCAATGCCACACAGAGTTCTAGCAGCAGACACATCTCTTCAACAACTGTTAAGAGGAGACTTTGTGCAGCAGGCCTTCATGGTAAAATAGCTGCTAGGAAACCACTGCTAAGGACAGGCAACAAGCAGAAGAGACTTGTTTGGGCTAAAGAACACAAGAAATGGACATTAGACCAGTGGAAATCTGTGCTTTGGTCTGATGAGTCCAAATTTGAGATCTTTGGTTCCAACCACCATGTGTTTGTGCGACGAAGAAAAGGTGAACGGATGGACTCTACATGCCTGGTTCCCACCGTGAAGTATGGAGGAGGAGGTGTGATGGTGTGGGGGTGCTTTGCTGGTGACACTGTTGGGGATTTATTCAAAATTGAAGGTATACTAAATCAGCATGGCTACCACAGCATCTTGCAGCGGCATGTTATACCATCCGGTTTGCGTTTAGTTGGACCATCGTTTATATTTCAACAGGACAGTGACCCCAAACACACCTCCAGGCTGTGTAAGGGCTATTTGACCAAGAGGGAGAGTGATGGGGTGCTACGCCAGATGACCTGGCCTCCACATTCAGCAGACCTGAACCCAATCGAGATGGTTTGGGGTGAGCTGGACCGCAGAGTGAAGACAAAAGGGCCAACAAGTGCTAAGCATCTCTGGGATCTCCTTCAAGATTGTTGGAAGACCATTTCCGGTGACTACCTCTTGAAGCTCATCAAGAGAATGCCAAGAGTGTGCAAAGCGGTCATCAAAGCAAAAGGTGGCTACTTTGAAGAACCTAGAATATAAGACATATTTTCAGTTGTTTCACACTTTTTTGTTAAGTATATAATTCCACATGTGTTAATTCATAGTTTTGATGCTTTCAGTGTGAATGTACAATTTCCATAGTCAAGAAAATACAGAAAAATCTTTAAATGAGAAGGTGTGTCCAAACTTTTGGTCTGTACTGTAGATCCTATGAATTCCTTGCCAACTTTAAGAAGCAGAAAAGGATAGGCTTCTTAAAAGAGGAAAAAGACACGTTGAGTCCCACTTGTGCGGCTGCTGCACGTAGCTAAACACCTCGCTGACATATGGGAGGAAATGGCTTCTTCCCTTTGTAAGTGACACCTCCTTGTTACCACAAGCTCATACACTGTTCGGCCCGGCAGGTGGCCATTTATTTTGGCCACACATGGCAGCCGCATCATAGGACCTAACCTTCATAGATTGTTATCTAGGCTATTATTTTTTTCGGCAAATGCAAACTTCCAGTCAGCAACAACACTGAATATAGCTGTTCATGGGGGTGCAGGGTGTTGGACCCCCACCGATCTTCTAATGAACATAAAAGTAGTAGAACGCACCTCTAATCCCCTTAACTGAGAGAGCCTACTTCTCACCTTAGCCACATATGTGATTTTTCTGCCGAGTATAGTTAGCGAGCCATTTAGAAGTCTTTTAACCAAACTTTTTCTTCCTTTCTTCATTGTTTTGTTGAGAAATCAACAATCCTTAACCACATCTAGCTATAGTATGCAATGTCAGAGGCCTACCACCTAGCCAAATCACACCTCCTGCTTTACCCTGATGAGGCATCTTCATGTGGCAAGGCTCGTTAAAGGGTCTATATTGTCAAATAAGATCGTTATCCCCAGTAGGTGGCAATAGACTTCTAGTTCTCTTCCTCTCTGAGGATATTTGCATAATATTAGCATATGTAATGATTTTCCCTGGATAGGTTACTGAATGTCAGCAGTACTTGTTATCTCTCATAAACAGTAGATTTCCAAATCTCTGCACAGTTTATGCAAACTTTTCAATTTATTTTAGAAAGCAGTATGGGGTGTAAAGGCTGGCCAATATCACACCTCCAGTCAACGTTGGCCAAATACCAAATATTATGTCACTTATGGCCAAATCTGCAGGTGCCCATGCCCTGTTCAGATCACTTTAATGGCCTTTGTTGTGTACGCCAGGAAAAGCTCCTGACATATACCGCTGAGGGATACAATATCGTGACATCCGTCACTCGTAGGCGCCAGTGTAAAATAAATGCTGTATACCAAGCAGTGTAGTAATTGTACTGGATTTCAATATGCTCGATCATTGTGTTCTCACAGGAGAACAGCTTATTGTCCTCACCCTGAGGTCAGCTCTGCCAAACTTACATGGGGTGTATGGGGTAAGGGCTTCTGGAGAAATAGATGTCTGAACTCTATGGTCTCCTTAAAGCGAATCTGTCACCTGTACAAAAGTGGCCACTTTTTACTCTTAATTTATTCCTGCTGTCCCCCTGAGTGTGCAACTTGTCTTTGTTTTGTTTTTTTATTAATAACAATAACATTATTATTATTATTAATATTATTAGTATGTGCATCCACCATACTGTTCCAGGGCTGCGGGCCTTTTTACGAAGTGTGCCAAATATGCTAGATTTTATTGTCTTTACCAATGGGCCAGATTATCCAGGGGCATTTCTCCAGGCTGCTCTGCATAATTAAATTGTTACCACCGCCACCTTGGTAGAGACCATAAAAATTAGCACTAAATAAAGAGGCTCATATCTCTGGAATCATATAGCGGAATAAAAAAAATAAACCGGAATAGTCAAGGGAGCTGAAGGAATAAAATAAGAGTAAAAAGAGTCCACTTTTGACCCGGTGACAGGGTCCATACACATCTGACATTTTTTTCTGTACCATAGAAAGCAGCAGTGCGGGCACGTGGACTTTGAACGTTTTATGGAAGATGTGTGGCATTGATGTACACATGGACCCAAACATTGGTAAAAGGCTTAATGCTCTTGGCAATACCCTGACCACACTGACCGGAGAAGAAGACGTTGATGACATTGCAGATCTGAACTCTGTGAATATAGCTGACCTGTCAGACGAAGACGACGTTGATACTATGTCTCCCACCGTACATGCGGTAAGTTCTGGCTGCCGTTGTTATTGTGCACTGTATGCTGTGACTGATCTCTTCCATATGCCACTTACTGTACAAGTGTTGACATTTTTTATCTTTCTAGAATGAAAGCAAGCCAAACAGTTCTTCACATTGCTTTGTGTCAGGGATATTAATACTTTATTCTTGGTGTAATTCTGGCTTTTATAAAGAGAAAATAACTGCAATATTAGGGTAACACTGTTCACACTGGCACCAGTTCACCTGTCAGAATAGTGCAGCATGTTATCGCATTACATGTACTAACTTACTTGTGCCTTTGACAACCCTCCTATATTAGATATAACATGGAATATCTCTGTGTATGAGAACATAACTGTAATGGTGGATCCATAGCTTTATCCGATTTATATCTGCGACAGTCCTTTATTATACAGCTTCTGTGCAGTTATTCCACATGTCCACTGACCTTCTCCAGTGTAAGAAGCACTGTCTTATCAGTGGGTGAGTGCCGTGGATTCAGTGACTTGGTAATGTGGCATAGGGCTGTGCAATTTTACCTACAACCAGGCTGCTCTCCTAGCATTAGTGAAAACTATTATTGGGGTTCTTCCCAAAATTGAGAGAGACTTCCTTTGTAGTCTTGTTTGCCTTGTTTTTCTCTAAATCAGAAAGTATGGCTCATTGGGCCAAACCATCGCTTCCAGTAAATTCTTTGTTGCCGGTCTTTCCTTTGCTTGGGAAGGTAGTCATTTGGCTACACATTAGGGAACTGTAGGTAATGTCACCTTCTCTGTAACCATTTTTAAGCTCTGTTTAGAAGGATATAAGATGAATGTATCATCAGTAGTAATGTAACTGTTTTGTCCTGTAGAATTTAGAGTCTCATCTAGAACTAACCGCGCTGTTTGCCGTTTAGAACGCAGAAGCAGTTTGTGTAAATGGAGAAAGCCACAAACTTACCTTTGGTCAGCGACTTGTAAATCACCTACTTGGCCTGCACCCCAAACGACAACGTTACTCAGTCCCTGCAGACTATCTCTCTGGTTCAGAAATATCTAACTCCGGTTCTGTCAGTTTACATACGAACGCAAGCAGGTCTCACTCATGGGCAAATGTATGTAAAAATGATCCAAACTTAATCAAATCAACCAAACTCGGATCACTGGTGAATGTCACAAGGAATTTAATTGACTCTTAATCCATGATTACTGCATGCCTAACTTACATGGTTATTGGTTGTAATACACTCGGTGCTATTGTGGGGCTAAATCCGAATGTAACGTGAGCTATTATTCCAGGAGAGCGCAGACTACAGGCGGCCAGGGCAGGCTGGATCTCAGAGCGCACGGGGAGGACAGAAGTTTGTGAAGCGTCTAGTTGATATACGAGAGCTGAATGAACAAGCCAAAGTTATTGATGATCTCAAGTAAGTGGGCAATGAGGGAACTTTCCTAATCCCTTCGGCATACAAGGCCGATTGTTTTTCTATATCGTATTTTCTTTATTTAGTGTCTTCAAATAATAGATCTATAAGTGAGACCGAGTATAAAAGTAGACTTGTACATTTTTCTATAGTATTACTTAAACTATATTTACATCTTGTGATTATTCAATATTCATTTTGAAATTAATCACTTTATGATTTAATACTTGGGGAATCCAGGAAAAACCTCCCGATGTACATGTCAAGAGCATTTATAGGGCATTATTCACTCAAACACTTCAAGCTGGTACACATGATTATCTTTTTTATTTCCCCATGAAGGAATAGTGTAGTAGACTTATTTTTTATTCTGTATCGGTCTATTGAATAAAATATACTGTGCATTGTACCTTTAATGTACAATAAGATTCTATGTGCTTTGTGGCCCACTGTATGCCCATACAGGAGGATAGCATTTCTCAAGCTATAAGTCAGCTTAAACCCTAGTACAATAGCTGATGTTTAACCCCTTAAATGCTGCTGTCAGTATCTTAAATTTCAAGTGCAGCAGTGTGCCTATGAATTACCATGGCAGTCGGGGGCCTTTAATACTCTCATGAAGCCCAGCAATAGGCTGGACTTCATAGGAGGTCATCATTTCTTTTATATACTGCAATACTGGATATAGAATTTGCAATCTATCACAAGGTCAAGTCACCTAAGAGGACTAAATAATATAGTAAACCTGAAGAAAATTTCTATATGTTTTTTAACGAGTTCTGAAATTTTTTTTAACCATTAAAATCGTGCTGCCGGGAAGAATCGTGTTGCCAGGTCATTTTTTACCCACGAAGAACACCATAAAAATTAAACCCCAAAACTAAGTCGGAATTGTGTTTTCTTTTTTTCACCATTTTTTTTATCCCAAATTATATGATGATTAATTGATGATGATATTAATGTGAATGGTGTCATTTAAAACTTCAACTCATCCTCCAAAAATTAAGCCCTATATTGACGGAAAAATAAAAAAGTTATGGCTCTTGGAAGAAGGGGAGGAAAAATAAAAGTGAAAAAATCTCCCGATCATGAAGGGGGTAGTAGTATATCTATTCTACCTCAAGGGCATTTGTTAAGTAGCTGTCATTTTCTATAAGGAAACTTGGAGCAAGTGAAGGAACCATAAACCAGGAAATTCAGCGGTATCAACAACTTGAGTCTGTGGCGGTTAATGATATCCGTAGAGATGTTCGGAAGAAGCTGCGTAGGTCCAGTATGAGGGTGAGTTATTACAAATGGTCAAATATTTGCAATGCTCAAAATGATTGAAAATTGAATTAATTTTCTCTTTTTTATGCTTAAAGGCAGCTTCACTGAAGGACAAATGGGGCCTTGGATATAAACCTAGCTATAATCGTTCCAAGAGCATCACTGCATCTGGAAGACCACCTCTAAAAAGAACAGACCGAGCAAGGTAGTTTATTAAGTATTTCAGTCTTGTATTTTAGCAAAAACCTGTTAATTCTACTAACATATTTTTCTATTTATAAAATATTACACATTTCCGGCTATCAAACAGAAAGGTATAACTGATACCCCATATTCTGAGCGCAGTGAAGAGAGAAGATAACATCTTTACCTTTATCTCTTCCACTAATATTTCCATATATTATGAAGTTTTATTAAAAGTAATAATGTTTGGGGAGAGGCAGCGGAAAGCAACTAAAAGGGGTTCAACGCTTTAGGCAATGGTTATATTGCATTTTACTCTCACATCAGTGGCTTAAATCTGAAGCCCTGGAAAACAGCATTATTGACTGCAATGATGCCGATAGAGTCAGACGTTATTTTCTGCCGTGTCAATGTATTTGAGGCTGGCTACCCGCCTCAGATAGCAGATACTGCCAAAAATGATGTTCAACAGAGCATATAGTTACTTTGTCTGCATCGTTACACTCAGTGACCTTATCAGTGGAAATGTCTAAATCTTGTTTTCCGGGGCTTAAGACATAAGCCCCAACTGGGCCACTGATGTAAGGTTAAGGTGCTATGTGAACCCGACCTTATACATTATTTGTTAGGAGGGTCCTTTGATAGTACACATATCATAAATTATCCCCCTGCTTGAGACCCCCAGTGATCAGCTGTTATCTGAGCAGAAACTCCGGTCAGTAATAAGAATTCAGTTGCACTGCAGCACCCCCACAGGTGCAACTATGCATTACAGAGCAACCATTCAAATCAATAGGTTGCCTTTATAATGCAGAACAGGGCAGGTCATCCACAGTGAAAACACTTTTTTTTGTTGTGTGTGAGAAAATGGAATGACATGTTGACAGTAAAAATGGACGCACAGACCAAAAAAAGAGATGAAAATTTGAGAAATCAAAATTGATCCAGGTTTCATTTGAGCAAAAAAGAAGAAAAAATTATGTGTGATTGGAGCCTTACAATGATCAGACTTTTTTTTCCCCCCCGTTATACAGCTCAAGATTAGATGGCGAAGAACTTCCTGAAATCCGTATTGAAGCGGCTTCTCCCGCTGGTCCCAGAGTGACCTTCAACATTCAGGACAGTGTAAGTACAGCATGAAGGCTTGTACAGCAGAACGCCGATGCTCCTGTATTAATCAGTTGTGTGGCTAATGGGATTTTAGAAAAAATAACATTATACTGTAATTCTATAATGAATTTGTGATATTAAACACAAATATAAGATGCATTTGTAATGCATCAATCATAGGGTAAAGGTACTTATTGGATCATTTTGTTTGCACCTATTACTTAGCAGTGCTGGTAAGTGCATTACATTTTATAGCGCTCTGAATGGTAATTGTACTATCAATGCCAGTCAGAAAATGTCATCCTTGAACTCAGTGCTTCTGACATATATGCGGTGTACGGTACCTCTGGTCTGAACTAGTTCATATATGTGTGATCTCCTTCTAAACATCAGAGCTGTGATTGGTTTTGGTTGCTTAATTATAACTATCTAAAATTCATTGTCATTTTTTTTTCTTCTTTTCAAAAATTGAAGTTGAATAAAAGAGTTTTAGGATTTAATCATCAAACTCGATATTCATGGGAGGAAGGGTATTTCAAGGTATTTGCAAATGGAAAACTGTCTTTTAAATCTACTCCAACTTCATCCAAATTTTACTCTTTGTTACGTGAAACCAAAGCAGAGTGTGCAACAACTCTTCTCATTTAATGCCGGTCCAAATTTCAGATTGATAACTTTAATCACAAAATTCACTTTATTAATTAAAAAGATGTGCGTTAAACAATTATGTTCTTTGAACAGTTTCTGACCTGACACTATCAGGAGGAGTCGGTGTATAGTGTGGGAGAAGATTCAGTATAATTCATTTGAATCCCTCCTAATTCTTGGCTCAGAGTCCCGCTGACACTGACTGACACCTATCCTCTGTATGTACACTTGTACAGGGAAGGCTGTCAATCGCTGATTAGGACTTCTGAGTCAAGAATAAGCAGGTATTACATGAATAAAATATAAGCTATACTGAATGTTCTCCTACAAACCTATATCAATCAGTTCAGCTCCTCCGGCTGTATATAACATGCTGTCAGAATATTTTTACAATGCTTGGCTCCTTTAAAATGTATTGGAATTTAGAATTTTATTTGATCTAGAAATCACTCTTCAGCTTTTTCAACACCAAACTGCTCAAAGTTTAAAGTATACATATTGTTATTACATACATACATACACTCTTAAACAGCGATATTGCAACATCAGGAAGGAAAAGTTGGGGAATTATGATCAGTAAACATGTTAATGATATGTAATTTATGTAATTATTATTATTTTTTTAAAAATGGAATCAAAATTTTCAAAACATCTTGATTTAATCAGTAGAGTATGAGCATTGTGCGTAGAAATACACACACTTACACACCTTGGCATGCCATCATTGAGGTTATTAATCATTGTCTGAGAAATGTTCTGTCTCTCGAAATGCATTTGAGCATGAAAATCATCAAAATTCGCTGCTGGCCCATGTGGTTTCCAGACTAAACCCAAGCTATCATTGCATCCACGACAGAAGCAGGAGTCATCGGTGGAGAGGATATACCTCCAATCCAATTTTGGTCTTCATCTGGATACCACATAGGCAACGCCATGAAGAGCCTTCACGAGGGACTATCACACTGGTCCTACTCTTGAAATTATGGTGTGGGGTAGCATAATGTACATAGCCAAACTCCTCTAGACTTCATTTCAAGTACACGAACTGACTTGGTGGTGGAACTATTGGAACTGCCATTTCTGAAAAGTGTCCCAGGTGCCATTTCTAAACACGATAGTGCCAGTCCACATGTTGCTCATGCTACTGCAAGCTGCCTGCGTGGCCCAAACATGCTACCATGGCCTGCAGTCTCTGGACTTGTCTCCCATCAAGCACTTCTGGAACGTCATTGGTCGGAACATGCAAAAGTAGCTGCCAGCACCGGATTTTGTTGATTTGTGTGGCCAAATACATTCAGCTTGGCCGAACATTCCTAGGACGATTAATAACCTCATTACTAGCATGCCAAGTAGTTTAAATGTGCGTATTTCTACGTGTGGTACTCATACTTGATACTGAATAAGCCAAGATGTTTTGAAATTTTGTTTCCATTTTTTCATCGTTTGCAGATCATTAACATACCTATCAATCATGTGATTTCTGTAATTCCACAACTTCTCCTTTTTGTGTCCCAGTCTCAATGTTTAGGAGTATATAGAGAGATATATTTGTGTGTGTGTGTATACATATAGGTGTATCAATGTGAACAAACTTGCTGGTACCTTTTTGTTGGTAAGAAAAACGCACAATGGTCACTGAAATAACTTGAAATTGACAAAGTTAATTTTCAATTTAAATTTACTGAATATCAACGAATGAAAACCAGACATTACTTTTGAATTGTGGTTCAATAGAAAAAATAAAAATAAAGAGAATGTGGCCAACAGCACTCTGCAGCCAGCACTAGACAGTGTAATACAGTCACTATAGGAGGCAATTGCAAAAATGATTTTTAGCCTCAGTTGCATTAGGTAAGAAAAACATACTTCTGAATAATATGTGAAACTGAAGGAACAGTAACATTGATCTGTTTGCAGATGGTCTTATAGCATTTACCTTTAACATGTTTGTCTATAATTTTCATTGTAATCTCTTGAGACAACTCTTTCCTCAGCTTTCTTTGGTCCATGTTCAGTGTGATACACATTGCGATACCAAACAGCACAGTGACCACTTTTCACCTTTTGAATAGGCAGTCTGACTGATTACATGTTTGTAGGTGGACAAACCCTGTAAAGTCTATTGGATTGTAGCCAACCTCCCTGGAAGTGGCTTCCAGAGGAAAATTAATGACAAATTGAAGAGCTGGATAATACAAATGGTAACCAAAGAGCCCAGAGCAACTTCCAAAGAGATTAGAGGTAAATTCCAAGGTCAAGGTACATCAGTGTTAGATCACACCAACTAACGTTGTCATGGCCAAGGTGGGCTTCATGGAAGACGACTGAGGAGAAAACCACTCTTGAAAGTAAATAATAAAAAGTGAGACTGGAATTTGCCAAAATGCATACTGATAAGCCACAAAGCTTCTGGGAGAATGTCCTTTGGACAGATGAGACAAAACTGGAGCATTTTGGCAACATGTCAGCTCTATTTTCACAGACGCAAAAATGAAACTTACAAAGAAAAGAACATTGTACCTACTGTGAAACATGGAGGAGGCTCGGCTATTTTTTTGTGGCTGGTTTGCTGCACCTGGCACAGGGTGTCTTGAATCTGTGCAAGGTACAATTAAATGTCAGAACTGTCAAGAAAATCTGGAAGAAAATGTGCTGCCCATTTTCAGAAAGCTTGTCATGGGTCCTCCAATGGTATTTTGACCCAAAACACACAGCCAAAAACATCCAAGACTGGCTAAGAGCAAAGCATTGGACTATTCTGAAGTGGACAAGGACCAAAGGAAAAGATGCTGGCACTACCACTACACCCAGTTACAAGGAAAAAATAGGATCAAACAAAACGCGAAACAGCTGTCGCTCATTAAACTGATGTCTCTATCGGCAATCCTGTGACCAGAAAAAAGTGCATTTTACTGAAATTTCCGGTGGTGAGTGCTGCTTCTCTTGATCTCCTCTGAATTTTCACGATCTATTCTGAAGTGGCCTTCTATGAGCCCTGATTTAAATCCTATAGAACATATTTGCTAGGATAGGAAACATGCAGTCTGGAGAAGGCAACTTCACATCTGAGACAGCTGGACCAGTTTACTCATGAGGAGTAAGCCAAAATACCTGTGGACAGGTGCAGAAGGCTCATTGAGGGTATGTGCACACGTTGAGTATTTTTTTTTTTTTTTTTAATCAGATACATTTTTATTAAACATAACAAAACTTGGAACAGATATTACATGGCAATACTCGTCTTACAATATTACAGTAAGTCCCCCCTTCCCTTACCCCCCCCACCCTCCCATGGAGACCTTTCTTTCTTTTTTTTATTTTATTTTATTCCCCCCCTTCTTTCCTTTCCTTTACTTCCTTACTTTACTCCTTTTATTTCCTTCCCCTACTCCCTTTCCTTCTCTTCCCCTTTTCTTCTTTCCTTCTTCCCTCTCCACTCCGCCATGCAGTTTACCGAGAGTTTTACTCTACAGTAGTATATATAGGTGTACTCTAATTAATCGTATCCAACCAAGGCTGCCATAATTTATGGAAGTATTCCTGCTTATTCCTCTTGGTGTAAATACTTTTTTCAAGTTGAATTATGTAGTTCGTTTGGGCAATGAATTCGCGTCTGGACGGGGGCTCCTCTCTAATCCAATATTTTGCAATCTATTTTCTGGCAATAAACAATAATCTCGCAATTGCTATTTTGGTCATGTTGTCTGTTTTTATTTCCTCAATGTACCCTAATATACATGTCAGTGGGTCCCTAGGAACAATACACCTATACACCATTCCAATACGGTTCAACACTACAATCCAAAAGGCGGACAATCTAGGACAATGCCAAAGCATATGCAGTATGTCTGCCTGAGATTGCGAGCACCTTGGGCAGTCGGAGTTAGACTTCAACCCTGCTTTAAATAACATTTCAGGTGTTCTATACGCCCTGTGGATCACATAAAGCTGTGACATTCTCCCAGGATCGCTAATGGATAACATGGATATATATTCTAGAATAGACTCCCACCTATCGTTGTTTATCTCTCCCAAGTCTGTCTCCCATTTCCTTCTAGCTTTGATAGGGTGTCCTCCACGAAAGGCGTGCAGCAGGTCTCTATACACTTCAGATATTGCCCATTTCGTTCCTCTCTTTTTAAGTATAAAATCTAACATCAAATCTATTTGTATTCCAATATGCCCTCTTCTGCTTTGGGTCTGAAATGCGGGCTGAACCTGTTGAAAGAGGTTTAGCCTTGGGAATTGAAATTCTTCCTGCAACATTTCATATGATTTAAGCTTCCCTCTATAAATCAACTGATAGATCAGGCCAATACCCATTTCTTTCCACTCACCAAACCCCTTCATATTACTGAACTCCTGAAAATAGAGGTTATCCCAGATAGGCGAAATCTTAATTAAGTGCTCCAAACTGACAGGTACCTGTCCCTTTTCCATAGTCTGTCCCCAGCCCTTGAGGTGTTGGCTTTGTGCAGAAAGAAAGTATAACCAGGGATTAGGGAGCGCTAGGCCTCCCTCCTCTTTCGGTCTCTGCAGTGTTTCCTGTTTAAGTCTGGGACTCTTCTTACCGCACACTAATTCTCCAAATAGTGATTTTATCCTGCGAAACCTGCTCAATGGGATCCAGATTGGGGAATTATGCAGCACATATAACAGTTGCGGCATCACTATCATTTTGAGGAGGTTCATTCTGCCCACCACCGATAAATGTAACTTATTCCACGCTGTGATTTTAGTGCGCAGTCTTTGTAATAAAGAGCATATATTAAGCTCCTCAGATGTCGTCAATGGAAGAGCTATATGAATCCCTAAGTACTTAAATTGTTGGACCACCTTTAATTTGGTGAATAGTTCCACCTCCCCGGTACAGTCACCCTTTCCATCTATCGGCAGAACACACGACTTATCCCAGTTAATGAGTAGTCCCGATATCTGTCCAAATCACTCAATTAGTGTCACTACATTTCTCAAGGCTTCCCCGGGATTTTCCAAAAATAGCATTATATGCCGACGATATTCTACTATCTTCTCCTCTGTTTTCCCATATACAGACCCCTTCACCTCCTGCGATCTTCTTATTTTGGCAGCTAATGGCTCCACAGCTAGGGCAAATCGCAGCGGGGACAAAGGACACCCCTGTCTCGTACCTCTAAACAGAGAGAAGCTTTCCGACAGTTTGTTATTCACTTTAATTCTGGCTGTTCGAGAGGAGTACAGCAATTTTACCCATGAGGTAAACACTGGCCCGAACCCAAAGCTACTCAGCACCGACCACAGGTAGTTCCATTCCACACTGTCAAAGTCTTTATGTGAATCTAGGGATACCACTACTCTCTTACCCACATTTTCAGCTGGAATTTGCATGTTTAAGTACAGCCTCCTTAAATTGACAGCAGTGGATTTATTTGGCATGAAGCCAGATTGGTCCGAGTGGACTACCTTGTCTATTACTCGGATTAGTCTGTTCGCCAGAGCCTTGGCCAGTATTTTGATATCTGCAGTCAAAAGTGATATTGGTCTATATGACTCTGACAGCTGTTGATCTTTTTCAGCTTTGGGAATGATCACAACAATGGCCTCCCTCATAGATGTGGGTAACACCTCCCTCTCCAACGCTTCATCAAGTACCCCTAACAATTTAGTTGTTATTTCCTCATTGAGTTTTTTGTATACTTCAGCTGGGATGCCGTCTGCCCCCGGTGCCCTGTCCCCCGCCATGGATGCCAAAGCCTCTCCCAATTCCTCCGCTGAAAGCGGTTCGTCTAGCTGTTCTCTGTCTTCGTTGCTTAACTTAGGTAGGTGAGCCTCCCCTAGGAAAGCATCAATTTCCCCTTCCACCTGCTGCGACTGCGAGGAGTATAACTTCCTGTAAAATCCCCTAAAGACTTCCAAAATTTGCTCCCCCTGAGTAACTACACTGCCATTCTCTTGTTTTAATGCATATACATGTGCCGAGTCCCGCTGCGCAGAAGCCACCACTGAGAGCAGATGTCCTACTTTTTCACCCTCTGCATAGAAAGCTTCTTTTTGAAATGCCCTAAACCTTTCTGCCTTGTGCAAATGTAGTTTATTCACCTCTTCCTGAGCAGCCTTCATGCTGTTTTGCGTGTCCTGTGAATTCTGGTTACTCAGCGCTCCCTCCGCTGCCCTCAATTCTTCCATTACCACTATATCCTTGTTTCTGGATGTAGTCTTATGCCTTGATATGTCTCTGAACAAAATATGCCTTCATAGTGTCCCAAGCAATGTGTTGCTCTGCACTACGCTCTTTAAGCCTAAAAAATTCAGCGACCTCATCACCAATCTTCCCCATGTCTAGGAGTTGCAGCCAAAAAGGATGAATCTTCCATCCCAACCCCAATTTACTCCCCTGGTCCTCAATTTGTAGTAGCACCACTAGCGGACTGTGGTCCGGCACCATTGTTGGTAAATACTCCACCTCCCTGTACCAAATTATCCATCCATTCATTTCCCAGGGCTACGTCTATACGGGACAAAGAGCCATATGTGGCCGAATAACAGGAGTAGCAGTACTTATCCACTTTTCTTACCTGCCATAGATCTGTCAAGGCTACTTCCTTTAAATAGTTACCAAACGCTGTCTCATTCCCCTCATTCCTCAACAAGGCACGTCTTCCCTTATCCCAGTGGTCATTGACAATATTGTTTACATCACCCACTATAACCTTAGGAACTCCTACCCATCTACCCGATATTTCTAGAATTTCCTGCATCTTTTTCCCCCGAGTATGGCGGAGGGATATATACAGACAGAATGCATAATAGTCTATTGAAAATCTTACACACTACAAATACATATTGACCATCTTTGTCTATCGACATCTCTACCTCTACAAACGGCGTGCTTGAGTGTACCAGTATTGACACCCCTCTAGCGTAGGCTGAGAATGTCGAGTGATACGCCTTCCTCACCCATCTCTTCTGTAGCACAGCTATTTTTTCGCTAATCAGGTGTGTTTCCTGAAGGCATATCACCGAGGGCCTCTGTTGCATAATAGTTGTTAGATAGGCCTCTAACATTCCAGCTCAAAATTTTAACTCTTCCTCCCATCATAGTCTGTGATATCAGTATTTCTTCTCCCCCCCCCCATTGGTCTCCATCCCCCCCAGTACCCTCCCTTCTCTAACACCTACCGCCCTCCGATTCCCCATTTTAAAAAATCAACTTAAACTACCCCTTGAACTTCCCCAACCCTTTCCCCACAGGAACTTTATCATCCTTTTGTTTTAATACCTATACCACACACTCTATACGAGAAAGGAGAATGCCTTTCCACAACCTAGCAATTATTAGGGTCTGAGATTTCGGACGCTTTACTACTCTTCTAGTTAACTCTCCACCTCTTTGTCTCTCCCGCCCACCTATGACAGAATAAAATGCCTGTTGTGCCGCCGAACACAACCATTATAAACATTTTCGTCCCGCAGTACCAAAGGACAATTATCCTATAACCATTCAAATTTTACAATCTTAATAACAATTAACCCTTGAACAACCAGAGCCGCCTTCAAGGCCCCCATCTACTCTGATACGTTTGCCATTCTGATCCAGCCAAATTTTCGCCTCCTCAGGGGTCTGAAAAAAGTGTACCCCTCCCAAAGCTACCACCCTTAATTTGGCTGGATATAACACTGAGTAAGCCAAACCCAGTCCCTGTAGTCTCCTCTTGACCTCTCCGAATTTCATTCTGAGCTTTTGAACTGCCGCGGAATAGTCCGGGTATATAGATATCCGGTTGCCATCAATAGTTAAGTCTACCATGTCTCTGGCCCTTCTAAGTAGAAGATCGCGGTCCCGGTAGTTTAGGGTTTTTGCCAGGATAGATCTCGGGGCCGACCCTGGGGGTAAGGGTCTTGATGGTACTCAATGAGCCCTCTCCACTGCGAACAATTTTGTAAGGCTGTCTCCTCCCACTTTGGTTTTCAGCCATGATTCGATATAATCTGTGGGGTTGTTTCCTTCTACCTTTTCAGACACTCCAATTATTCTTAGATTGTTCCTACGGGAACGGTTTTCAAGATCGTCTGTTTTAAATTCCAGCTCCGAAATGCGCTGGACATATTTTTTCTCCCTTTTTAACAGTTCAGCAATCTGATCTTCAGCTCTGCCTACACGCTCCTCCACTGCCTCCGTCCTCTCCTCGGCTTTCTGCATGACAGTACGGAAATTAGCCATTTCACCCTTTAAGCCATCAACCTGCAGGGTCAGGGCTGTGAGTGCAGATTTGCAAAATGTCAGTACTGAGAATACATCCTTCAGTGTTGGTTCATTCACAGCTGCTTCACATGAGTCTACAGGCTGTTCACTGTGTGCAGGGGCTTGTAAGGTTGCTGAAGTGGGGGATGAGTCACACTTATCCTGTGAATTATCAGCATGTATGGGGATCTGCTGAGTAATGGGGCTGTACTGTGCCTGAGACTGCTCTCTGCTCAACTCCCCTGTGTCCTCTACACCTCCAGCCTCCTCACCTCCAGCTCCCTGCTGCTGCCTCTCTGCTCCCTCCACTCTGGCAAACTTCTCCAGCTTGGAGATCATCACCTCCATCTTCCTCCTGTATGTAGCACTTGCCTTGGCTGCCTCCTCCTCTGCTGATCCAGCTCCATCTTGGGTCCGGGTACTCCCCTCTGTCCCCAGCTCTTTCTGCCTCCTGCGAGTCATCTGGATCTCGAATGTAGCCTCCGGCAGGTTCCTCGGGCTCACCGCAATCTTGGGAACCAGAGCAGCTATCTCAGGCTTTCGGCAGCGCCTCCTTTCAGCCCTGTATTCGGTATGTGCAGTGGGAGAGCTCCAACACATGTCGTCTCACATGCCCTGCTAGCCACACATTGAGTATTTAACTGCCGAAATTTCTGCAATGTTTATGCATCTCTTGGCAGGAAAACGCAGCCTCAAAAATGTTGCATTTTTGCTGTGTTTTTTGCCGCCATTTTTGCAGTTCATTCAATGGGTGAAAAACTCAGAGAATTGATATGCTGCGGATTTGAAAGCACAGCAAATCCTGAAAGGAAAAATACTGATCATGTGCACAGCACTTCAGGATTCTCTTTGACTTTGCTGGCATAAGGATTCGCTAGCATTTTTGGGCCAATTCCACGCGGAAAAAATTTGCCGTGTGTACACAGCCTAGGAATTACAGAAATCGTGTTTTTGTAGTGATTACCTCAAAAGGTTGTGCAGCAAAATATTAACTTAAGGGTACCATCACTTTTGTCCAGGCAATTTTCATTAGTTTGTTTTTTAAAAGGTTTCAGTTGAACCAAAATTCAAAAACAATGCCTGATTTTCATTAGTTGATATTCAATAAATTGAAATTGAAAATGACTTTTGTCAACTTCAAGTTATTTCAGTGACCAATGTGGGTTTTCTTACTATAACAGAAAGGTACCAACTAGTGATGAGCGAACGTGCTCGGATATCGTGTTATCCAAGCTTGCTCGGGTGTTATCAGAGTATCTTGTAGTGCTCGGATAATATGTTTGAGTCCATGTGGCTGCATGTTTTGAGGGTGTTAAACAGTCGACACTCATGCGGGGATTGCCTAACAAACAGCCAATCCCCGCATGGGAGAAAACATGCAGCTGCAGGGACTCGAACATATTATCCGAGCACTACAAGATACTCTGACACCACCCCGAGCATGCTCAGATAACACGTTATCCGAGCACATTTGCTCATCACTAGTACCAACAATTTTGCACTTGTGTATGTTTGTATGTATGTCTAATTATTCCTTATTACACATGTTGCAATTGTGATGATCGTTCTAAAAAGCCATCTTGAAGCTTGCAGCTCGTTAGACAGAAGCACACATCTCCTCCTGTCTGAGAGCTAGTAGATAACAATGTCCGGATTCAATAGATAGTCCATGAGCCTGTCCACGGAGTGGAGTATGGGCTTATTCACATTATAGTTACCCATACACCGTGTGTGTGCTCTCTTACACAGGAGATAAGCGCCTGATGAGCTGCATGTTTTAGAACAATTTTTTGACGATTGGTGGAAGTCTCAAGATGTGAACCACACTGATTGGGGGGTTGTGTGCAGCGTGATAATATATGAAAAGATAGGTATACTTTACATTGCACCACATTACTATCTGGTCCGCATGCAGTGCTGTGTAGGTGTAAGTTACCACATACTTCTATAGAGTGGTTTCCGAAGATCTCTGTTCATTAGAACAGGTCTGCACTTCTGTTAATAGAACAAATGAAAGCATTTTCTAAATTCCATTGAATTACATTTCTTAAAGGAAATAATGAGATGTACATTACTGGTCTTACTAGCACCACTGATGGCCTACCACACAACTATATTGCAGTGTGATCTGTAATTGGGTCATTCACAGTTATGATCTGTCATTCACCCCTGAACCGGTTATTAATAAGGTTGCTGTACAGTTTTCTGCTCGAGTCTGCATGAATAATTTCGTATCACTAATAGATCGTATTTGATTTTCAGGCAATCTTAATGAATCCGTGTACCATCTTGTCTGGCACCTTGTTTACTTGATCTCGGTGGCTGGTTTTCATTCCTGTGCGCTGTTTGGAAATGCCTCATAATTCGCCATGTTCCCACACTTCCATTACTCACTAATCAGTGTTTGTTATAGCGGAGATCTGTTGGGACTTTACTTGCTGCTGCTTTTTTATGTATTTGCTCTATTTCATCACTAGCAGATAGTTGCTTAAATGATGCCATGGGAAAAAACTTAAGTAAAACGTGTTATAACTGTATTTTGTTATGTTTTCCCTTTGACACAGTTTCCAGAGGAGGTAGATGCTGATCTGTTGTCAGTCTCCATTGATGGTCCATCTCATTACTCATCCATTAGTGATGGTTCACATTCCGTGTTCAGTTCCCCCAACACCCCACAAGTTTTTTCACCAGGCATTCCTTTCCAGACCGAAGAAAAGAGAGAAGACACTACGTCTTCATCATCAGAAGACTCTGAAAAAGAGGAAGATCATGATAGAGAAAAGATGTATATCTACAGGAGACCGCAGTAAGTGGCCTGGATTCAGGTGCAAACTAGAAAGAGGTATTTTAAGCACAAAGTTAAGATCAGCTGTGCTTCTTATTTTTCTGAATCTATTATTTGAGTTTATTAATGCAAGTATGCCTTTTATCGTGGATACGTCAGCATGAAATGCTTCCCAATGTGAAGCCAGTCTATTATATCTATACTTTAGTAGCCAAAATGACACAAAAGATGCACCGATGAATTTGGCGCATGGTACTCCAGCGAGTCCTTTATTAAGAGTGGTGTATAAAACGCCAGTCTTAATGAATTGGCCCCTATTTGTCTTCAGTTTTTTTTTTTGCTTGACATTTTGGCTACTAACAGTACATACCTGCCCTCATACTATACTGCCTTACGTAGGTCAGCATATTAAGCTGCTAGATCCACATAAAGGTATGTTTCTAAACCAATTGTTCAGAAGTTGTTGAAATTACATAGCAACGATGTAATGCTATTTCTGTGACACTCAGACCAAACAACCGGAAGAAGTCGTCTGGATTTGCAGCAGTTCATCAACTGTTTACAGAGCGTTGGCCATCTACTCCATCCAGCCGAAACGTGTCCAGCACTGCAACTGAAAGGAACATAGACTTTGAGCTAGACATAAGAGTGGAAATAGACAGCGGAAAATGTGTGCTACACCCCACAACTCTACAACCAGATCATGATGACATAAGTTTGAGACGGTAATTTTAATAATAATCAGTAGTCTGCTAAACACAGGCCAATTAAGGTGATGTCCACATAGGTCACACAGCCAACGATTGCTGATTACCACTGCTACATCACAGCGAAATGCAGGTGAATGGGGTCACATTGCGACACCCAGTGTACCACAACAAACAAGTCACAAAAAGTTGGAAGCGGTTGTTTTTTTCTTTTTTAAGTTGTCATGGTCACATTATCTTGCAGGTCACATTTGAAACCCTATTTACCTTCATTATGCTGCGATGTAGCAGTAGTATGCAGTGCTTTTTGGCTAAGGCAATGTGTCATGGTTAAAGCTGCCCTGTTGTCTCAGCCTTAAAGAAGTTGTACAGGCTTGACACAAAAATCTGCAGACTTATGAATCTATGCACACACTGTTGAGAATCCCTGGAATTGCCGGTGTAAGGCTATATGCACACGATCCGTGCTGTCAGCGTTTTGAACGCAGCATACTTTATTGATTCACTGCATCCTATACATTGTACTGATATAATTTCTCTTATGGAGACTAGCTACTCCGCAAGAGAATTTGACATGCTGCAGTCTGGAAAGGCGCGTGTAACGGGTCTGGGAGGCGGAACCTCTGAGCTACTATACAAGGGGGCAGTCCTTGTAAGGGAGCGGGTGGCGACCAGGGAAGACGGGCAGGAGGTCACAGCAGGTGACCGGGACAGTCTCTGAGCGAACGGGCTGGAGGTCACGGCAAGTGACCGGGGCAGTCTCTGAGTGAACGGGCTGGAGGTCACGGCAAGTGACCGGGGCAGTCTCTGAATGAATGGGCAGATGGTCACGGCAAGTGACCGGGGCAGTCTCTGGATGGACGGGCAGATGGTCACGGCAAGTGACCGGGGCAGTCTCTGGATGAACGGGCAGATGGTCACGGCAAGTGACCGGGGCAGTCTCTAGGTAAAGGGTTGGTACGACCTGTGGCGGCTGAAGATAGACGTGAGCTCCCAGGTGAGCAGGCGAGAGTCTCTGGATGAACGGGTGGTCACAGCATGTGACGGCGGAGCCTCCAGGAAGACCAACAGACAGGCGGCAGATGAGCGCTCCCAGGTGAGCGGGCAGAAGTCACTGGACAGGCAGGTGGTCACAGCACGTGACGGCGGAGCCTCCAGGTAGACTAGCAGGCAGGTAGCAGGTGTGTGCTCCCAGGTGAGCGGGCAAGCTGGTCCATAGACAGACTGACAGGAGTTGGAAGGCAGACCGTCGGACCTCAGGCAAGCAGGCAGGTGGCTGATGTGCGCTCCCAGGTGAGCGGGCAGGCTGGTCCTTAGACAGACTGACAGGAGTAGTAAGGCAGACCGTCAGACCTCAGACTAGCAGGCAGGTAGCTGGCAGGTAACTGGTAACGGGACCTGAGGGCTGAAGCAGAGTAGTGAACAGTGCAACAACATTGCTCGGGCACCTCCATTTTGGAGGAGGTGCCTTATATATGGTGAAGTCCTCCGGCCATTGGCCGGGGACTCCTTAGGACGGCGCGCGCGGCCCCTTTAAGAGGGAGGGAGAGCGCGCGCCCTAAGCACAGTGGACGGGAAGGAGCGCGCGCTGCCAGCAGAGCGGGAGGAGGACGCCGGGCACGGAGCAGGGAGGTGAGGGGAACAGCGTCCCTGCCTAGCAGAGGGCAGGGACGCCGGCGCTACAGTACCCCCCCCCTTTAGGCCCCCCCTTTTTTAGGCCAGACAGAAATTTAGCTAGGATAAGAGGGGCATGGATGTTCTCCCGGGGCTCCCACGTTCTCTCCTCAGGACCAAACCCCCTCCAATCTACTAGAAAAAAGGTCTTTCCTCTTACCCTTTTGGTGGCAAGAATGTTCTCTACCTCAAACTCGTCCTCAGCAGAAACCGGAGCAGGAGGCGTACCTGTAGACTTGGAAAAAGAGTTAAGTACCACAGGTTTGAGGAGAGATACATGGAAGGAGTTAGGGATCCGTAAGTTGGCCGGGAGTTTTAATTTATAGGCCACCGGGTTGATCTGACTGATGACCTCCAGAGGACCGATGAACCGAGGCCCTAACTTGTAAGAAGGTATCTTGAGTCGGACATATTTAGACGAGAGCCAGACTTTATCTCCAGGACGAAATTGTGGAGGATCCAGGCGTTTTTTGTCAGCGTGTCTTTTCATCCGTTCGGACGACTGAAGGAGTGCGGATCGGGTACTCTCCCAAATGGAGGAAAATTTGCTAACGAGAGATTCCGCAGCCGGGTTGTCCACAGAGGTGGAGACAGGAAAAGGAATCCGAGGATGCTGACTGAAGACTACAAAAAACGGGGATTTGGAAGAGGATTCGCTCTCGTGATTGTTATAGGAGAACTCGGCCCATGGTAGGAGATCCACCCAGTCAGAATGATGGGCATTAACGAAGTGCCGGAGGTAACTGGTCAGGTTCTGATTGATCCGCTCCACTTGACCATTAGACTGTGGGTGGTAAGCGGAAGAGAAGTCCAGGGTGACGTCTAGCAGTTTACAAGTGGCTCTCCAGAAACGTGAGGTGAACTGTACCCCACGATCCGACATGATGTGGAGGGGCAGGCCATGAAGACGGAAGATGTGGCGGATAAAGTCTTTAGCCAGCTCGGGTGCAGACGGGAGACCAGGCAGGGGAATAAAGTGAGCCATCTTGGAAAAGTGGTCAGCGACCACCCAAATGACCGTACAACCGGCAGAGACGGGGAGATCAGTTATGAAGTCCATAGCAATATGCTGCCAGGGGGCAGCAGGCACAGGAAGCGGAAGAAGGCGACCGGCTGGCAGGTGTCTCGGGACTTTGTTGCGGGCGCAGGACACACAGGCAGAAACAAAGTCTATTACGTCCTTGTGCAGGGTAGGCCACCAGTAGTGCCGGGCAATAAGCTGGAGGGTCTTTTTCTGACCGGCGTGGCCAGCTAGTTTAGACGAGTGACCCCAGTGTAGGATCTTCTCCCGATCAGGTACTGATACGAACGTCTTACCGGGAGGGAGACGATTTAGGCTCACGGGAGCCACCTGCATTACTCTGGCGGGATCGATGATATGTTTAGGTTCTTCCTCGAGATCGGACACCAGAAAGGATCGGGACAAGGCATCTGCTTTGACGTTTTTGTCAGCCGGGCGAAAATGAAGAACAAAATCAAAGCGAGCAAAAAACAAGGACCACCGGGCTTGGCGCGGGTTAAGTCTCTGGGCATGCTGGAGGTAAGCCAAGTTCTTGTGGTCAGTGTAAATTATTACCGGGTGAAGAGCCCCCTCGAGTAGGTAACGCCACTCCTCCAATGCCAGTTTGATGGCCAATAACTCTCGGTCTCCTATGGAATAGTTGCGCTCAGAAGAGGAGAAGAGTTTGGAAAAGAAGCCACAAGTTACCATTCTCCCGGAAGATGATTTTTGAGTAAGTACCGCTCCGGCTCCAGAGGAGGAGGCGTCAACTTCCAGAAAGAACTGCTTGTTGCCGTCCGGGCGATGCAGCACCGGGGCGGAAGAGAAGGCCTGTTTTAGGGAAAGAAAGGCCTCCTCTGCTTCGGGCGGCCACTCTTTGGGATTAGTACCCTTACGGGTGAGCGCGGAAATTGGGGCAGTCCGGGAAGAGAAGTGTGGTATGAAGAGGCGGTAGTAGTTGGCGAAGCCCAGGAATCGCTGAATGGCCTTCAACCCCTCCGGTCGAGGCCATTTCTCGATGGCAGACAGTTTCTCTGGATCCATTCGTAGGCCGGTCTGAGAAATAATGTAGCCCAAAAACGGAAGCGAGGTCTGCTCAAAGAGGCATTTCTCGTATTTAGCGAAGAGGTGATTCTGCCTGAGCCTGAGCAGGACCTGACGAACGTCCCTCCGGTGAGTCTGGAGATCCAGAGAGAAGACCAAGATGTCGTCCAGGTACACCACTACGCAGGAGTAGAGAAGGTCCCGGAAGATGTCATTGACCAACTCTTGAAAGACGGCAGGAGCGTTACAGAGACCAAAGGGCATTACCAGATATTCATAGTGGCCGTCCCGGGTGTTGAATGCCGTCTTCCATTCATCCCCCTGACGGATACGAACCAGGTTGTACGCCCCACGGAGGTCCAGTTTGGTGAAGATTCTAGCCCCCCTCAGACGATCAAATAACTCCGGAATGAGCGGAAGGGGGTACTTATTCTTCACCGTGATCTGGTTAAGGCCTCTATAGTCTATACAGGGACGGAGAGAGCCGTCCTTCTTTTTGACGAAAAAGAAGCCTGCTCCCGCCGGGGAGGTAGATTTCCGGATGAATCCCCTGGCCAGATTCTCCTCAATATATTCGGACATCGACCGGGTCTCAGCAGCGGATAAAGGATAAATACGCCCACGGGGAGGAGTAGTACCAGGTAACAGGTCGATAGGGCAGTCGTATGGTCTGTGAGGAGGTAGTGTCTCTGCTTCCTTTTTATTAAAGACATCAGCATAAGACCAATAAGGAATCGGAAGTCCAGGTAGATTAGCTGGGGTAGGAGAAGGACGGACGGGATGGACGGGAACCAGACAGGTATTATGGCAGTCCTGTCCCCAGCGAAGGACTTCTCCGGTCTGCCAGTCAAGCACGGGTGCATGTCTCTGGAGCCAAGGTAGGCCTAGCAAGAGGGCGTGAGAGAGTCCAGGCAGAACATGAAAGGAGATACTCTCAGAATGCAGCATTCCCACCTGCAGAGTAATGGATTCAGTGATGAGTTGGATGGGGCGTGGTAAGAGGCCCCCATCCACGGCAGCAACAGACAAGGGTACAGCCAGAGGTTTGGTGGGGATGCGGTATTTCTCTACCAGGGACTGTGAAATAAGATTCCCGGCTGCTCCAGAGTCAAGTTGGGCTAGTTCGAAATAACGGTTCTCCCCGCAGACGATTGAGACTGACAGCAGCAGAGATGGAGAGGATTTATTCTTGTCTAGGTTGACCTCTCTGAGCGAACCTAGACACAGGCGTTTCCCGACCTCTCCGGGCAGGCACGGATCCGGTGCTCCTTACTGCCACAGTAGAAGCAGCTCCCTTCGGCACGGCGTAAGTCCTGACGGGTTTTGACCATCTTGGTCTGGTCAACCTGCATAGACTCAGGAGAGTGTACCTGGGTAGAGACGGAGGGAGTGACGGGTTTCTGAAAAGTAGGAGCTAGACATGGTAACCTCCTCTCACGGGTGACCTCTTTGGCACGCTCCTGGAACCGTAGGTCAATCCGGGTGGCAAGAGTTATTAGGTCATCGAGAGTGGTAGGAATGTCCCGACCGGCAAGTTCATCTTTAATACGGCCGGACAGACCCTCCCAGAAGACGGATACCAGAGCGTCGTTATCCCAGGCCAGCTCCGAGGCAAGGGTACGGAACCGTATGGCATATTGGCCCACGGTGAGACTTCCCTGACGGAGGCGTAGCAGTGATGATGCGGATGAGGTCTTCCGTCCGGGTTCGTTGAAGACTTTCCGGAAAGCCGTGAGAAAAGCAGGCAAGTTGGACACCAGGGGGTCTCCTCTCTCCCATAGAGGATTTAGCCAGGCCAGGGCCTCCCCGGTGAGATGGGACATGATGAATGCAATTTTGGCCCGGTCGGAGTTAAACTGGTGGGATAATAGTTCAAAGTGCAGGGTGCACTGATTTATGAAGCCCCGAGCCTGGGCGGAGTCGCCTCCGAAGCGAGGAGGTGCAGAAAGCCGGGGTCCGGGGTAGGATACCATGGTATTAGTGGGCAGCGGAGCTGCCGGATTGCGAGTCATGGCACTGGCGGAGGTTGCTGGTGGAGCAGTCAGAGTGTCCAGGCGAGTATTGACATTCCGCAGGTGACCCAGGATGGACTCCTGTTGGGACCTTTGACGGGACAGTTCATGACACAGATCCGAGAGCGAGGGAGCTTGGGTGCCACCGGGTTCCATGGCCCGAGCAAACTGTAACGGGTCTGGGAGGCGGAACCTCTGAGCTACTATACAAGGGGGCAGTCCTTGTAAGGGAGCGGGTGGCGACCAGGGAAGACGGGCAGGAGGTCACAGCAGGTGACCGGGACAGTCTCTGAGTGAACAGGCTGGAGGTCACGGCAAGTGACCGGGGCAGTCTCTGAATGAACGGGCAGATGGTCACGGCAAGTGACCGGGGCAGTCTCTGGATGGACGGGCAGATGGTCACGGCAAGTGACCGGGGCAGTCTCTGGATGAACGGGCAGATGGTCACGGCAAGTGACCGGGGCAGTCTCTAGATAAAGGGTTGGTACGACCTGTGGCGGCTGAAGATAGACGTGAGCTCCCAGGTGAGCAGGCGAGAGTCTCTGGATGAACGGGTGGTCACAGCATGTGACGGCGGAGCCTCCAGGAAGACCAACAGACAGGCGGCAGATGAGTGCTCCCAGGTGAGCGGGCAGAAGTCACTGGACAGGCAGGTGGTCACAGCACGTGACGGCGGAGCCTCCAGGTAGACTAGCAGGCAGGTAGCAGGTGTGTGCTCCCAGGTGAGCGGGCAAGCTGGTCCATAGACAGACTGACAGGAGTTGGAAGGCAGACCGTCGGACCTCAGGCAAGCAGGCAGGTGGCTGATGTGCGCTCCCAGGTGAGCGGGCAGGCTGGTCCTTAGACAGACTGACAGGAGTAGTAAGGCAGACCGTCGGACCTCAGACTAGCAGGCAGGTAGCTGGCAGGTAACTGGCAGGTAACTGGTAACGGGACCTGAGGGCTGAAGCAGAGTAGTGAACAGTGCAACAACATTGCTCGGGCACCTCCATTTTGGAGGAGGTGCCTTATATATGGTGAAGTCCTCCGGCCATTGGCCGGGGACTCCTTAGGACGGCGCGCGCGGCCCCTTTAAGAGGGAGGGAGAGCGCGCGCGCGCGCCCTAAGCACAGTGGACGGGAAGGAGCGCGCGCTGCCAGCAGAGCGGGAGGAGGACGCCGGGCACGGAGCAGGGAGGTGAGGGGAACAGCGTCCCTGCCTAGCAGAGGGCAGGGACGCCGGCGCTACAGCGCGCTGCATGTCCGTGTCCGCGGGTGAGCCGCAGGTGCACAGAGACACCGTGCGCATAGTGGGCATGGGATTTCATGAAATCCCATCCACTTTGCTTGCAATGTAGAACGCTGCGGTTTCCAATCCACATTGTTTACTGACTGTTTGCACATATCGTAAGCGAGCGCTCAGGTGACCGCATGTATGTGATTTGCATACCTGTGGTCACAAGCCGACTAGACATATCCGGCAAATCGCATACATGCAGTCACATGACTGCCTACTTGCACTGACAATATCGGGGAATCCTGACTGTGTGCGCAGTGATCGCTGCCACGATTCGGAAGTCTGCAGTCACTCAAAGTGACTGAGGTCTCTTATATCAGTCCTGGACAACCCCTTTAATCAACTAGCACATGTTGAAAAGCCAAATAGATATGTAAGGGCTCATTTTAAACCCTAGTGAATCTTTGCAAAAACATACATAGATCTTTTTACAGTATGGGAATACAATATAGATTCTGATTTCACATTTTTTATAGCTATTTTTTCATCGATCAGAGTAATACACTACTCTTATTAATATTGTATATTGCTGTATATTAATATTGTATCAGTTTTTTTGAGTAATTTGTGCTGATTTTTTATATTATGAGAATGATGGTAATTTCACTTTTATAAGCCTTAGTACTATTTTTATATATCATTTTTTTTTTTCAATCAATAAACGGCCATAAAGACACTTACATGCTAATATATTTGCTGGACTATCCTCCTACGTGTACCATTTACAGAGCGCATCCTCTTTATTGTTTGCGCAGCAGCTATGACAGAAGCTCTCGAAGTCTTGATCAAGACTCCCCATCTAAGAAGAAAAAGTTTCAAAATAATTATGCATCTACAACTCACTTGCTGGCTGGGAAGAAAGTGCCATCATCTCTACAAACGAAAACATGTGACTCTGAAACCACAGTCTTTTATATTCCTGGGGTTGATGTGAAGGTAAGTTCTGTATGAACAAACTACATGGCTATGGCCATTTATATGAACATCGTTGCTTGGTAAAATATATATCATCTATGGAGAGGTACTTTAATATTTGGTGATGGCGTGGACCGGTAGACTAGTAAGTGGACATTAGACTGTTTTTTAGAAGGTTTTTCCATTTCAAAAACATTTTTTTATTTTCTTAGGGCAATAAATACACAAAAAAACGTACTAATATTCTTGTATTTACAATGGTACACTGTTCTCTAGATATTGGTCCCGTCCTGGCAGCCATACTTCTGGTTTGTGCACCACATAGGAGAGAGTTTCCTGTGTCTACTTGTGTCATTTTTCTGTGTGAAGGGGTCTGCCTGACTTACTCATTATCCATAGCTAATCTCTGTTTGCGCATCGACCGTGACAGAGAAGGGGGCTGGCTTAGCTATTGGCATGAGCCACTCACTTATTAATAGTGTACTCATGCTATTAATATTGTACCACTCTGATTTTCTGGCTGCAAAATATTCAACTTGGCATTGGTCTAACTGTCTCCATATGTCTACAGTAATATTGTGTGGTAATATGCTAGCAGCCCCCATCATGCTGGTCTTCAATACTCTATTCTGTTATTGAACTTTGTTCTATCCATACAACTGTTTATAAAACATTTAAGCAACATGTTGATTTTTTTATTTTTATGTTTTCATTGAACATTTTTCAACATCATTTTTGAAACAATGAAAGGGGCAAAGTAAAAGCAACAGACACGATAGAGAAGAGGGCAACATAGGGTTGGATCAGAGATGGTAGGTAGAGATGAGCAGTCGATTTGCGGAACTCCAGTCACGTCACACAGATGACATTGCACCAGCCCTGACAAATCAAATGCTGTGGCAGGTACGGTGACAGCTCAGAGATTCATGGATCTCCCATCTAGCTGCCAGATACCATTGACCTGGACACGGGACCGCAGTCCCGCTAAATCGATCCGCTCATCTGTAATGGTAGGTGATCATAGTTGGAGCTGACATGGTCAGTGTTGTCCAGATCTACAGTGTTCTCATTTAAGCAGATGAAGAAGTGGTCCGATAAGTCCATGAAGGGTGTTAGTATATTTCTGTTATGATAGCCGTATACTTAATGGAATAATGCAATGGGAGTAGATTACTGAGATTACTGTAGTTTTTTTCTGCCTCTCTGTGAAATTAAATTGTCTCCTCGAAAAATATATTCTTGGGGAATTACATAGGCCGTTAGCAAAATTGGGAATGGGGAAAAGAATAAGGGAATGACTGAACAAAGAAAAGGGAAGAAAAAATGGAAAAAAAAAAAGGTGTGGGGAGAAGATGATGCACAGGCTCCATCCACCCTATAGTAAGCAGCATGTTTTAATATGCATGCCCTTACCAGTTTGATGTATATCTGCATGGTGAATGAGGAGACCTCTTGGGTGAGGTTTTTTTTAGTACCATTCACAATCATTATATAATGGACTTGAAATGAACCTGTCACATTCATAAATGCTATTTACCTGCAGATATAGAGTTAATTTGCAAGTAAATAGCATTTAAATCCTGCATAGCCGGCTTACTGGAAGCGCAACTACAGGGAGAAAATGACGTTTCTTCTCCCTGCAGTTGTTTGCTTCCAGTCTTTGGCGCGATGCAGGGAGTGGTTACAGTCACTGCTCGCAATACTATGAGCGTGATTATAATCAGCATCCTGCACTTTGATTGTCAGTCTGCTCTACAGCGTATTTAAAAAGGCACAAAATTTGAGCTTGGTTTAAGTTGGTATATATGCAGCACATAAATGCATGTTTCACAATGGCCATGAATCAGAAAAATCTACAAGAAGCAAAATGAACATAAACACTGCTGTAAATAAATAAAAAGCAAGTGCATTTATATAAAAAAGGACCCAGTCCTTTGTCTGCCCTTATTCACACATTGAGGTCAACTTTGACACATGGTAAGGTTTTTAATATTAGACAGAGTAGGTTCTATCCCGAACGGGTTTACCTTGTCGTTGGTGGGATAGCTTTCATACTATTTTTGATCAAAAACAGTGTTACTAAGAACCCTATTTTATATAAATGCACTTGCTTTTTATTTATTTACAGCAGTTTTTGTTCATTTTGCTTCTTGTAGGTTTTTCTACAACATATTTGTGCAAAGGAGGCTATCATCAATCAAAGTGGTGTGGAGCGATTGCAGCACGCTCACAGTATAGAGGGTGGTAATTAACCGCTTTCCACCCCGAGAGAGAATGGCTGGAGGAACACTGGAAAAACAGAGGAGAGACAGCACATCCATATTTCTTCAAATGAATCTTTATTATTAAATGTCCATTATAAAATGCTCAGCACTGATCCTCCACATGATGAAATCACTGACGCGTTTCTGGTGTTATTGCGCCCTTAAGTGTACAATTAAGGGGCAATAATGTCAGAAATGTGTTAGGTCATCATGTGGAGGATTATTGCTGAGCATTTTGTAATGGACATTTAGTATAGGAGATTAATTTTATGGAATATGGATGTGCTGTTTTTCCTTTATTTTTTTTAGTGTTGCAAATTGATACAGCCGTATTGACACCCATTTCTCTCTCAAACCAGGGTTATAGATATATTAAAGATATTTTTACAATATTACAGACATAAGGACTTTTATTTTTTAGACTGCAGGGAGAATATAACCTAATTTTCTCCCTGTAGCGACTGCTCCAGTAAGCCGACTGCACAGGATTTAAACGCTATTTATTTGAAGATTAACCCTATATCTAGATAAATTGCATTTCTGGATGTGACCGGTTCCCTTTAAAGGGGTTGTCAAGCGTTAAATGTTTTTTTCATGCATGGGTTGTTATAAAATACTGGGATTCTATGTCACCTGTTGTCAACCCCATAAATTTATCTCCAAGGTTTGCATGCCAGCATCGTTAGTGATAACTGCACCGTCTCATTGTCACTGAATCCTGTGACTGGAACAGCGCATAATCAGAGATTTCTCTCATGACGCGCTGCTTCACTCAGCTGACCGCTGCCACCAGTCACAGGCTTTGGTGGTCTTGTAACATCTGGTCTGCACAGTCAGCGTTTTTAATCCACTGAAGCGCCTTGCAATGGATGCACAGGGTGACAGTAGATGAGTATGGCTCCATTTGTTATTTTATTACAACCAAAGCCTAGGAAAACGCTGAACAAGCCTTTTAAGTTTTCGGTTTTAAGTGCTCAGTGTTCTGGGATTGAATGCTGCGGTGTCTTATCTACAGAAAATTAGAATGGTCTTCAACTTTGTGAAATGAAATGATAATATCCAACGATGTGAAATGAAATGATAATGTCCTTCTGTTTAGCTGCACTATAACTCGAAAACACTAAAGACCGAATCGCCAAATGCTTCAAGAGGATCATCTTTGCCAAGAACCCTTTCAAAAGAATCAAAGCTGTATGGTATGAAAGATACTGCAACATCTCCTTTACCTAGTACTATCCACAGCAAGACTAACACCTTATTACCACCCCCTCCCCCACCCATCCCCTCAGGTACTTTGTCTATTGTGTCTGGAACAACTTTCATTGTACGTTCTTTCATCATTAATGATTTGTAAACCTCCATGATCGATCATGTAGAGTTGTAACATTCTCTTTACATTTTACATAGCATGACTGTTTCCCTTACACTGCTGAAAAATGTACCATATTTATTTTAACAGCAAAAGCTAAATGAGATCATTCTTCTGCTGGAAGATTGAATTCATCAGATATATTTCAGCTTATGGCTATGTTTCTTTCACAATTTTGGCCTACATTTTTTTTTTTACTGTGATCTGCAACAAGAACAAATGCCGCTAAAGCAGGATGTAACTGAATACCTATATTGTTTGGTCTGGCTTCGGATGGTAAAAAATAGCAGTATACATACAGTACATACATATGGATAGGGGACAATTGCAACCTGTTAGTCTAGGTTCACACTTATCCAGTACTTTCAACTGAGAACTATGTCAGAGTTTCTCTCAGAATCGCCTAAAAACTGTATTCCAACAGGAGCCGTGATGGAACCACTCTTTTAAATGGACCTGATGGAGTCATTGTGGACACGGTCTGGCCTACATCATGGCAGTATTTGGGCACAAAATCAAACAAAACAAGTGAATGGCTCATTTGGAGCGCTTAGCTGTTAAAATACAGTTATATGAAAAAGTTTGGGCACCCCTATTAATCTTAAGCTTAATTTTTATAAAAATTGGTGTTTTTGCAACAGCTATTTCAGTTTGATATATGTAATAACTGTTTGACACAGTAATGTTTCTGCCTTGAAATGAGGTTTATTGTACTAGCAGAAAATGTGCAATCTGCATTCAAACAAAATTTGACAGGTGCATAAGTATGGGCACCCTTATCATTTTCTTGTTTTAAATACTCCTACCTACTTTTTACTGACTTACTAAAGCACTTTTTTTTTGTTTTGTAACCTCATTGAGCTTTGAACTTCATAGCCAGGTGTATGCAATCATGAGAAAAGCTACTTAAAGTGGCCACTTGCAAGTTGTTCTTTCTCCTGTTTGAATCTCCTCTGAAGAATGGCATCATGGGCTCCTCAAATCAACTGTCAAATGATCTGAAAACAAAGATTATTCAACATAGTTGTTCAGGGGAAGGATACAAAAAGCTGTCTCAGAGATTTAACCTGTCAGTTTCCACTGTGAGGAACATAGTAAAGAAATGGAAGAACACAGGGACAGTTCTTGTTAAGCCCAGAAGTGGCAGGCCAAGAAAAACATCAGAAAGGCGGAGAAGAAGAATGGTGAGATCAGTCAAGGACAATCCTCAGACCACCTCCAGAGAGCTGCAGCATCAACTTGCTGCAGATGGTGTCACTGTGCATCGGTCAACTATACAACGCACTTTGCACAAGGAGAAGCTGTATGGGAGAGTGATGCGAAAGAAGCCGTTTCTGCAAGCACGCCACAAACAGAGTCGGCTGAGGTATGCAAAAGCACATTTGGCGAAGCCAATTTCTTTTTGGAAGAAGGTCCTGTGGACTGATGAAACCAAGATTGAGCTGTTTGGTCATACAAAAAGGCGTTATGCATGGCGGCAAAAAAACACAGCATTCCAAGAAAAACACTTGCTACCCACAGTAAAATTTGGTGGAGGTTCCATCATGCTTTGGGACTGTGTGGCCAATGCCGGCACCGGGAATCTTGTTAAAGTTGAGGGACGCATGGATTCCACTCAGTATCAGCAGATTCTTGACAATAATGTTCAAGAATCAGTGATAAAGTTGAAGTTACGCAGGGGATGGATCTTTCAGCAAGACAATGATCCAAAATACCGCTCCAAATCTACTCAGGCATTCATGCAGAGGAACAATTACAATGTTCTGGAATGGCCATCCCAGTCCCCAGACCTGAATATCATTGAACATCTGTGGGATCATTTGAAGAGGGCTGTCCATGCTCGGTGACCATCAAACTTAACTGAACTGGAATTGTTTTGTAAAGAGGAATGGTCAAAAATACCTTCATCCAGGATCCAGGAATTCATTAAAAGCTACAGGAAGCGACTAGAGGCTGTTATTTTTGCAAAAGGAGGATCTACTAAATATTAATGTCACTTTTCTGGTGAGGTGCCCATACTTATGCACCTGTCAAATTTTGTTTGAATGCAGATTGCACATTTTCTGTTAGTACAAGAAACCTCATTTCAAGGCAGAAACATTACTGTGTCCAACAGTTATTACATATATCAAACTGAAATAGCTGTTGCAAAAACACCAATTTTTATAAAACATTAAGCTTAAGATTAATAGGGGTGCCCAAACTTTTTCATATAACTGTATGTGTTCAACTGTATGACAAAGACAGGCTCTGATTCGTTAAGGCTTTTACGCCAAAATTCTGGCATAAAAAGCTTTGAAAAGTCTCAAAATTTAGTAACATCATGAGGCTGTGCAAACATTTTGTGACTTTTGATGATTCCGCTCTATTTTGCCCTGCTCCAACAAAGTGGGCTGTGATGGAGCTTGGCAAGGCATAACGACCCCCAGTCATCAAATTCAGTGGTGCCTTATGTTACACCACAAATCTTAGCCAATACTTCTATAAAACATGAATGATGGATTGTTTTCACACCAGAATAGTGATATGAAAGTGGAAGCCATTTTTGATAGCTTCACTATTGTACGGCTTACCATCTATGTGTATGTGGGTGTCCCGACTTCATAGATGGCAGATATCAGGGGGAGAGTGTGCGTGGGAGGATCTGTTATCATTGATTTCAGTATTTTAATCCCCTCGCATGATAAACCATGAAACCACCACTAGCAGTGTCTTGTAGCTATCAATGTCACTTTCTCCATTGAGAGCACATGCACACTTGTCCCAGCTAAGTGTACTTGTGTATTGAGGAGTCAGGAGGAATCGCTGTTGGATGAATGGACCGCTTTCTAAGGTGTGTGGGCAACTATCAAATAACAAATCATTTCAAGTTTTCAAAAATTGTTCTACACATGTGTTGTGTAGAAGAATAATATTTCTCGTTTAAAGGGAATCTGTCGTTTTTGCTATCCCATCTGAGCACAGCATAATGTAAGGGCAGATGCACTTACTGGCTGCTGTCATTTTGATAAAATCACTGTTTTATCTGCTGCAGATCTACCAGTTCTCTGAATGCTGAGCTTTGTTTAACCTCTCCCACACCACTGATTGGCAGATTTCTGTGTACACTGTGCATAGGCAGAAAGCTACCAATCACTGTTGAAGGCAGGGTTATACTGAGCTCATGAATATGCTTGACTACCTGGCAACAGGTTTACTAGTCCTCTAATGATGATCTTCTGCTCAACAGTGATTTTATCAAAACTACAATCAGCAGCCAAGTAAGTGATACATCACTGGAATCAGGGTCTATGTCTCTACATTATGCTGCTCTCAGATTAGGTGGCAAATCCTGGTGACAGATTCCTTTTAAGAATCTTTTATCATAGCTCCTAAATAATTTACAAAATAATAGTGCTATCTATTAGGGCAGTATTTCCCAAACTCCAGTCCTCACTGCCCCGAACAGATCATGTTTTCAGGATTTCCATAGTATTGCACAGCTGAGAGAACCTGTAGGAATTTATGATGCATTGATAATAACTCCATCACCTGAGCAATACTAAGGAAATACTGAAATATTATGTCTTGGGTGGTCGTGAGGACTGGAGTTTGAGAAACTGGTTTAGATTGTCATCAGTACAGGAATCCCGTGATTGACCGCAGCGTAGCCCTATTGCACTAGTAAATAGACTACTGCTACGGTCACACGTTCAGTGTTTGGTCAGTATTTCACATCAGTATTTGTAAGCCAAAACCAGGTGAGGAACAATCAGAGGAAAAGTATAATAGAAACACATCACCACTTCTGTATTTATCACCCACTCCTGGTTTTGGCTTTCAAATACTGATGTGAAATACTGACCAAATACTGATAGTGGGACTGTAGCCTTATAGGATTGTTTAGGAGTGGTGCATTACTTCCCATCATTCTGTGGTTGCTCATAATCAGTGGATTAATAAGATATCTTACCATTGCCTTCATGTATTACCTTCACGCTTTGGGAATATTTTAAGCTTATACATTTAATGAGGATCATTGCAACTGCATGAATGTATGAGATTCCACTGAATTGGGCCAGGTTTTACCTAAAAAGCTTAAGCATTTATATAAAGCTGTATTTGATTTCAGGACATGCACTCTGCTGCTAAATGTCACAACTCTTGCATAGGGAAAAGAGAGTGGTGCACCAGTTTTAATAAATCTCCCCCAGTATGTCTCTCAGGGGAGTTTGTTCTTTGTCCTGCCCTATTACCTGGAGAATAAGGGTCAGGTTGTGCAAGCTAAATATTAAAGTTTACCATTTTATGTTTCATTAGTGGCTTCAGCATTAGTAATATATTTTTTACTTTGCAGCTAAAGGAAAGGGAAGTGGAGTGAAAACGGCAAAGTTATATGCCTGGGTCGCCTTACAGTCACTACCGGAAGAAATGGTCATCAGTCCAAATCTGCTTGACTTTTTAGAGAAAGCTTTGGAAACTATACCAATCACACCCATTGAAAGAAACTATGCAGGTAGACTTTTGGCGTCATGATCATGTGTTTTGGAAGCTTGTGATAATTAAAGATATTTTTCCATGCTAACTTATCTTGGTATTGTCTGTTGCCTCTATTAGGGCATTTTAAAGTTGTAAAGGAAAGTCACTCTAGTCTCTGTTATTCTGAATAGTGGGTAGAAGCAAAGAGTGTGTCTGACACAGTGGAGAACCCAACACAGATGACCTATTCATATTGATGTCCTGTGATTCCCACCCCAACATATTTTCCTATATCTATATGTAGAATTAATGTGGCAAATGCATATTTTTTTGCTAACAGCGGTAAGCACCCAAGATGAAGATATTGGGCAATTTGACCTCCAGGATCCCCTAGAGGAATCAACAACTTCATTGGTGTCATCTTCAACATCCGCTTACTCATCGTTTCCTGTTGATGTGGTTGTGTATGTTAGAGTTCAGGTATGTTTTATATTTTTTATGTAGAGATTATATGCTTTTCCAGCTTTATGACAGGTCATTACCATGTTTAATACACTGCTCAAAAAAATAAAGGGAACACTCAAATAACACATCCTAGAACTGAATGAATGAAATATTCTCATTGAGTACGTTGTTCTGTACAAAGTTGAATGTGCTGACAACAAAATCACACAAAAATCATCAATGGAAATCAAATGTATTAACCAATGGAGGCCTGGATTTGGAGTCACCCCCAAAATGAAAGTGGAAAAACACACTACAGGCTGATCCAACTTTGATGTAATGTCCTTAAAACAAGTCAAAATGAGTCTCAGTATTGTGTGTGGCCTCCACGTACCTGTATGACCTCCCTACAACGCCTGGGCATGCTCCTGATGAGGTTGTGGATGGTCTCCTGTGGGATTTCCTCCCAGACCTGGACTAAAGCATCCGCCATCACCTGGACAGTATGTGGTGCAATGTGACGTTGGTGGATGGAGTGAGACATGATGTCCCAGATGTGCTCAATCGGATTCAGGTCTGGGGAACGGGTGGGCCAGTCCATAGCTTCAATACCTTCATCTTGCAGGAACTGCTGACACACTCCAGCCACATGAGGTCTGGCATTGTCCTGCATTAGGAGGAACCCAGGGCCAACCGCACCAACATATGGTCTCACAAGGGGTCTGAGGATCTCATCTCGGTACCTAATGGCAGTCAGGCTACATCTGGCGAGCACATGGAGCGCTGTGCGGCCCTCCAAAGAAATGCCACCACACACTATTACTGACCCACTGCCAAACCAGTCATGCTGAAGGATGTTGCAGGCAGCAGATCGCTCTCAACAGCATCTCCAGACTGTCACGTCTGTCACATGTGCTCAGTTTGAACCTGCTTTCATCTGTGAAGAGCACAGGGCGCCAGTGGCAACTTTGCCAATCCTGGTGTTCTGTGGCAAATGCCAAGCGTCCTGCACGGTGTTGGGCTGTGAACACAACCCCCATCTGTAGACGTCGGGCCCTCACACCACCCTTATGGTGTCGGTTTCTAACCGTTTGTGCAGACACATGCACATTTGTGGCCTGCTGGAGGTCATTTTGCAGGGCTCTGGCAGTGCTCCTCCTGTTCCTCCTTGCACAAAGGCGGAGGTAGCGGTCCTGCTGCTGGGTTGTTGCCCTCCTACGGCCCCCTCCATGTCTCCTGGTGTACTGGCCTGTCTCCTGGTAGCGCCCCAAGCCTCTGGACACTACGCTGACAGACACAGCAAACCTTCCTGCCACAGCTCGCATTGATGTGCCATCCTGGATGAGCTGCATTAACTGAACAACTTCTGTGGGTTGTAGAGTCTGTCTCATGCTACCATGAGTGTGAAAGCACAACCAACATTCAAAAGAGACCAAAACATCAGCCAGAAAGCATTGGTACTGAGATGTGGTCTGTGGTCCCCACCTGCAGAACCACTCCTTTTATTGAGCTTGTCTTGATAATTGCCAATAATTTCCATCTATTGTCTACTCCATTTGCACAACAGCATGTGAAATTGATTGTCAATCAGTGTTGCTTCCTAAGTGGACAGTTTTATTTCACAGAAGTTTGATTTACTTGGAGTTATATTCTGTTGTTTAAGTGTTCCCTTTATTTTTTTGAGCAGTGTAAATCTGGTATCGCTATAATTGGGCCGACATAAAAAATAAAGTTGACTAATCACTTATACCACACGAGGAACGGCATAAAAAACAAAACCAATGCTAAAAAAAATAAAACCCGCTGTTGATTTGTTCATTCTGCCTCCCAAAGTTAGCAGTATGGCTCTGCTCACATTTATCCTGCGCTGAACGCTTACATCGGGGTTTCGGTGTTTCAGTGTTGCTTCCTAAGTGGACAGTTTGATTTCACAGAAGTTTGATTTATATTCTCTTGTTTAAGTGTTCCCTTTATTTTTTTGAGCAGTGTATAAAAAAGCCAAGCTAAGAACATGTTTTTCTTATGAACTTGTTTAATTGAATTTGAATAATTGTCATCAAAAACTTTGCCTCAAATATCATAGATCTGGTATTGAGAGATTTCTCTGATGTTTTTTTTACTTACTGTTTCTGCATTAGCTGTTGTTCAGTATTTTAAACAGGGACCTTTTAAGAACCAGGGAATAAATGGGATGAGCAGAGAGCCGTGGAGACTAGAACCTGGAGACTAGAACCTTGTGATGAGTGATATTTAGTACTACAGGGAGAGGGATGTGATGTGTGATACTTAGAACTACAGGGAGAGGGATGTGATGAGTGATATTTAGTACTACCGAGAGAGGGATGTGATGAGTGATATTTAGTACTACAGGGAGAGGGATGTGATGAGTGATATTTAGTACTACAGGGAAAGGGATGTGATGAGTGATATTCAGTACTACAGGGAGAGGGATGTGATGTGTGATACTTAGTACTACAGGGAGAGGGATGTGATGAGTGATATTTAGTACTACAGGGAGAGGGATGTGATGAGTGATATTTAGTACTACAGAGAGAGGGATGTGATGAGTGATATTTAGTACTACAGAGAGAGGGATGTGATGAGTGATATTTAGTACTACAGGGAAAGGGATGTGATGAGTGATATTCAGTACTACAGGGAGAGGGATGTGATGTGTGATACTTAGTACTACAGGGAGAGGGATGTGATGAGTGATATTTAGTACTACAGGGAGAGGGATGTGATGAGTGATATTTAGTACTACAGAGAGAGGGATGTGATGAGTGATATTTAGTACTACAGAGAGAGGGATGTGATGAGTGATATTTAGTACTACAGGGAGAGGGATGTGATGAGTGATATTTAGTACTACAGGGAAAGGGATGTGATGAGTGATATTCAGTACTACAGGGAGAGGGATGTGATGTGTGATACTTAGTACTACAGGGAGAGGGATGTGATGAGTGATATTTAGTACTACAGGGAGAGGGATGTGATGAGTGATATTTAGTACTACAGGGAGAGGGATGTGATGAGTGATATTTAGTACTACAGGGAAAGGGATGTGATGAGTGATATTCAGTACTACAGGGAGAGGGATGTGATGTGTGATACTTAGTACTACAGGGAGAGGGATGTGATGAGTGATATTTAGTACTACAGGGAGAGGGATGTGATGAGTGATATTTAGTACTACAGAGAGAGGGATGTGATGAGTGATATTTAGTACTACAGAGAGAGGGATGTGATGAGTGATATTTAGTACTACAGGGAGAGGGATGTGATGAGTGATATTTAGTACTACAGGGAAAGGGATGTGATGAGTGATATTTAGTACTACAGGGAAAGGGATGTATTCACATGTTGAACTTAGAAGACATCACATAAGCAGACGTCTTGGATCGGGAGCATGGTCATATGACTACATGCTAAACTCGTTTATGGAGTCATCTCCGCTAGAGACAATAGTGCAATAGAAAGTAATGTTCCTCAATGTGACTTATACACATAATGTAAAAAGAAAACACCTTTAATGCAACATTTATTCATTTGTTTTAGGGATCAGTGGGAGTTTGGGAATTCAGAATCTTAGTGAAATGACTTTTGTAAAAGATTTAGTAAATGAGTTTAGATTATTATTTTATCTTCTTCAGCCCTCCCAGATTAAGTTTAGCTGCCTACCAGTCTCACGTGTTGAATGCATGCTGAAGCTTCCATCATTAGACCTTGTGTTCTCCTCAAATCGAAGTGAACTAGAAACACTAGGAGTAACACATCCTTCAGATTCCAGCGTTGGTAATCTCTCAATGCCGAGTGGATCAAAACCGGCCCTGAACAAACTAGGAACAGCAGGTACGCACTGTATATTGCACTTTGTAAACAATTTTGCATTTGATTCTTCCTTTCAAAATAGAGGCTTCATGATATTCTAATTTACAAATTTCCAGGACCATCCCCCGGGCTGGGAAGCCCTCTAGGAAGAACACGGCACAGCAGTAGCCAATCAGATCTTACCAGTTCAAGCAGCAACTCGTCAGGGCTGAGCTTCACAGCATGCATGTCTGATTTTTCTCTATACGTGTTTCATCCTTATGGAGCTGGCAAGCAGAAATCTGCAGTTTCTGGTCTTGCTCCAGGACCCAGTGGTTTAGGTATGATCAGTGTCCAGGTACTATAGTTACATAATTTCCATAATTTACCTGTGTATATAATGATAATCCAAGTAGCCCTTAAAGGGAATCTGTTGGTTGGATCAACCCTCAAAAGCTGTCTAAATGGGCATGTAAGTAATAGGAAGCTGAATAAATTGATAACCTTGATATCTGCGATATGATGTCTTCTTCCAGAGGAATTCACATTTTTCTTATATGTAAATGAACTGTTAAAGATTATGGGCCGGACTCTGATCTGCATGAAAATCTGACTCTCGAGCTTATTTTAAATGAAAGGAGGAGTTACCAGTGTGAGCCATGTAACTAACACAGGACCGAAGAACTGAACTTTGTCTCATAACAAACACATTAGCAGCTGCAGCTCTCACGGCTCTGCTGTAATGTAACACTATTGCACCACTGTCTGCCTGTGAGAAACCTACAGATCTGTCAGTTAAGGTTCCCTCACATCTGCATATAAAAAAATTGCTCCGATTTTCAGAACGAAAGTAAGACATATGTTATGCGAGTGTGTGATCTTTATTTTTTTTCCTCTCCTAGCATCAATGATGTCCCAATGAAATGCGTATGCAATGCATTTTTAACAACATCTTTTACATACTATAATGCTCTATGTAACTTAAATGAAGAAATCTTATATAAATGTATAGATAGATAGATGATAGAAAGATATTAGATATATAATAAATACATAGATAGATAGATATTAGAGAGATAGATTGTATATATATATAGAATAGATAGAATAGCTAATTTCCTGTAGATATATAATTTCACAAGCCTCCTAGATATTATAAAATTGCACCCTTTATTGCCTTTCATGTGGCGTTTATTCTACAGTTTTTTAGGCTTGTTTAACCAAATAAAAAAATGACGTGGGGTCCCCCGTATTTTATGAAACTAGCAAAAGTAAAGCAGACAGCTGTGAGCTGATATTATCAGGCTGGGATGTCCCTGATTATTGGCCCCTTCCTAGCCTAAAAATACAAGCCTGCTGCTGCCCCAGAAGTGGCGCATCTCATGAGATGCTCCCATTTCTGACGCTTCGCCTTCGCTCTCCCCTATTGCTTTGGTGCGTTGGCAATCTGGGTAATGGGGCTTGGGGTTGATGTCACACTTTCCCTGGTTCACTACTTTATTAAAAAAAAAAAAAAAAAAAAAAAGCAGGTCCATGGAATATGACGTAGTCCAAAAATGGAAACCTGAAAAACATAAAACTTTAGAGATGCAAACAAGAAACTGTCTCTAGTTCACCAATTTATTCGAAAATTTGGGTCCCCCGCAGGTTCGATGTAGTCCAGCGCTTCCCTCGACGTTCCCCAATTCTGTCGTTAAAAGCCTGTGGATTCTTGTTCTGAGTCTCCATAGGCTTTTAGCAGCAGCCACTCCCGGCTCACGCTGCGCTCCACAAGACCCGGCAGCTCTGATCAGCGGTGACGTCTGTAACGTTACCGCTCATCAGAGTCGCCAAGTCTCACAGAGGGCAGCGCGACTCGCCAACTCTGATGATGAGCGTTATGGTTACTGACGGCACCGCTGTTCACAGTCTCATCCAATATATATGTGGTCACTTGCAGCATTCTGCAATTTTTTCCTAAGCCGATTACAGCCGAGGAAAAACTCGCAGATCAGCACTGACTCATTGAATAACATTGGTCAGAGTGCAAAGTGATTTTTTTTCTCGCATTGCACTCGCCTGATTTGTACGCTAATGCGAGTGAGCCCTTCTAATCACACACAGCCCTGCAGAGAGCGGCCATTACACATCACACTGGTAATGTCCCTTTTATTTACAATAATCTCTGGAGGCAGATTGTCATGTAGATCAGTGTCCAGCCATAGCCTGGAACAGCTCATTTACATATAAGAAATTGTGGCTTTATCTGGAACAAGACATCAGATTGCAGATATCAAGGTATCATTATATTCAGCTTCCTATGACCTACATGGCCTCATAGACGGCTTAGGAGGGTTGATCCTACTGACAGATTCCCTTTAACCCTTTTACTATGCAGGTTTCAAGTGGCCTCGTAGATTTAGGTCTTCTATTCATAACACTGATGTATTAGCCAGTAGAGAGAGAGTGCCTACAAAGGGTGTCTCTCGCTCTTGAGGATCCTGTACATCTGAGTGTTACATAGACAGTTCATCAATGTTATCAATGCTTCATTTGTCCTGTGGTGGTGCAGAGGGATCAAACACTGCTAAGTTCCAGCCAAGATTATATCCCTTTGCTGTAGGGCACAGCAGTGGGAATGAATCTCCTATAGAAAATAAAAGGCTTTCCACAGCAAAGGAAAAAAACTTTCAATTTGTGTTTTTATTTTAGCTGTAATTAATTCAAACCAAATGTCTTATTTGTAGGACACGTTGATGAAGAACCTTCATCAGTAACTGGCCGTAAAGACTCCCTCAGTATTAATCTGGAGTTCGTCAAAGTCAGCTTGTCTAGAATGAGACGCTCAGGAGGAACATCTTTCTTTGAAAATGTGTCGCCTAATAAAGCCTCAAGTAAAATGGACACCACTTTAATAAACATCTCCGGTACTTATTTTTATGAAAGTATTAGTAAAGAATAAGAGAACACCAAAACATAGAAATATTTAAGTCAATGGAAGACAATGCAATGTGGCATAGCGCTGTGATTGATATGAATGTAGTAGGCATCGGGTAGTATATTCTCAGGTTGAACTTTGAAAGCTTGTCATATTTTTCCTCCTATAGCTGTCTGTGATATAGGCTCTGCTTCATTCAAGTATGACATGCGCCGTCTCAGTGAAATTTTGGCATTTCCAAGGGCATGGTACAGAAGGAGCATTGCAAGACGACTTTTTCTTGGTGACCAGACCATCAATTTACCAAGTAAGTTAAAATACAATTCTCTGTACTGAGCACATTTACTGGAACCATTATAATCTCAGCCGGGGTGCAGGTACCAATTGAGTGACATCCTAACTGTCAGATTGTAAAGTTTGGTTTTTGACTCCTACTGATATGAAAGATTGATTTCATGCTATAGTAAATGATAGATTTTTTTATCCACTAATAATGTGAATTTAACAAAAAGGGGAGAACCCCATATTGAAATCCCTTTCTAACAAGCCATAAAATGTAGCTTTTATTAATTGTATTTAAAATGCATTCAGAGTATTGTTAAAATATTCTCCTTAATCTGCCTATAATTACTGATTTTGTGGTAGCCACCTATATTAATTCAGTTGATGACACCCAGGGGTGTCATCACTTATATAGCAGAATAGGACAAGTAATATTTAGAGTACACGTCCCCCCAACATGTTTCACCGCATGTTCGGGGTCATCAGGGGATGGGACACTGGCATGAATGGATGGGACCCCTGATGACATGCGGTGAAACATTTTGAGGGGACGTGTGCTCTAAATATTACTTGTCCTATTCTGCTATATAAGTGATGACACTCCTGAGTGTCATCAACTGAATTAATATAAGTGGCTACCACAAAATCAATATAGGCAGATTATGGACGATATTTCAACAATACCCTGAATGCGTTTTAAATACAAATAATAAAAGTGAAGTTTTATGGCTTGTTAGAGAGAGGATTTTAATATGGGGTTCTCCCCTTTTTGTTAATTCTGAATATATTCTTCCCAGGCCATTTCTTTCCCCTTTTTGATTTGTCATACAGTAACAATGTGTCTTTTTTTTCCCAGCTTCTGGACCTGGAACGCCCGATTCTGTTGAGGGAGTAAATCAGCATCTTTCTCCTGAATCTTCTCGCAAAGCTTACTGTAGAACTTGGGAGCAGCCCAGCCAGTCAGCATCATTCAGCCACATGGCACAGTCACCCAATGTGTTTAATGAACACGCACCAAACACCAGCATGTCTCCTGCCTCCTTAAAATCTCCAGCTGTGACTAGATCTAGAAGTGTGTCTGACTCCTCAGTGCCACGCAGGGGTATGTATCCTATCAGAGAAGCAAAGGTCGTCATTGTACCCATCTGCCATGTATGGAGACAACACTATTGGCAATGGCAGATGGTAGGAGAGAAGCTTTCTTACAGGTTTCTCCTTGGGACTCAAGAGCTTCTAGTTATGCTTCTAATCTTGTGTAATATTAAATGGTATTATACACTTTATACAAACCTACAAATCTGTGTGTAATGTTTTACATCTTTAATGTAGCTAGTAAAACATGCCAGTGTATATCAGGGAATTGCAGGGAAAATGAGAAAAAATCAAGAAGTCATCTAAAATAAAAAAAAAACAAAACAAACAAAAGCAGAATGTCAACCATCAGACATGAAATACTGGACATCATTTATAAAAGTGAATTTGTTAGAGAAAACAAATATTACCGTGCTGTAAGCACTGTTAACCTACTCAGAAACTTTAAAGGGTTACGGACACCTTTCGACATGGGGGGGAAGATTTTTACATATGTGAGTGGTTTAATAAAAGTGCACTATGTTTCTGTCTGCAGCCTTTATTCCTGCATTCATTCAGACCCCAGTTTGCAGCTTGATCCACGTTTTGGATATTTCTCTTGTGGGAGTGTCCTCCCAGCAATATAGGCTGGATGTGAGGCCTGTTTGGATCCAGGGTGCTGCTGTCTTCATTAGCTCATATATCAGCAGTTATTATCCTGCATTTATTGCCTCCTTGTGTGTTTTAGCAAAATAGCAGGGAAGAGGGAGAGGGAAAAAATATCAGCTCACCCGTTAGTAGACAGCTGGAGGCTCTGTGTTAGAGGTGATCCGACAGCGGAATAGCCTTGGTTCCAGGCAATCACTTGGAATATAGAGCAAGGAAAAAGAGAGCACCAGATATCCAGCGGATCTTCATTAAAATATAGCTTTTATTGGAAACGTATAAAAGCAGCCATGTCACAAGGACAAAACACGGAATAGTAATCCACAGAGCATGGTAGTCCCAACGCTTTTCAGCTAAGTGTTAGCCTTAATTATGGGATAAATTCACTGTGAAGCATAGTAGTATATATAACTGAACATACAGAGGTAGCTCCACCTAGGCACAGGTGGTAAATAACTAATTAGTGAATAGGAGTAAATTTAAAAGTGACATGCTCGTATAACAGAATACATGTTAAAAATAACGATATTATACCATCACAGCAAAAAACAAATCTAAGAAAAGTGTATATATAAATCATGAAACAAACAAATAACAAAAGAGAGAATATGAGAGAGATATCCTGTGTGAAAAAAAAAACAAAAACACGTTTCTTTGGAAGATCAATTGTTTAGTTTCTACTGAATTATTGTTTATACCAGATAGGGATTAGTTTAAATAACTTTTTTATAGGAAACAATTGTTTATATCCCATGATTAAGGCCAACACTTAGCTGAAACGCGTTGGGACTACCATGCTCTGTGGATTAGTATTCCGTGTTTTGTCCTTGTGACATGGCTGCTTTTATACGTTTCCAATAAAAGCTATATTTTAATGAAGATCCGCTGGATATCTGGTGCTCTCTTTTTCCTTGTGTGTTTTACTCCTTTTCTATGGCCTGTTTTCTCTGCCATCCTTGGGGCCATAGATGATTTCCTTTATATCCACTTTTGAGATTTGTGTAGAACCCCCTCCCTACTGCTATCTGTAAAACCAGATTCACACATTCTTGTTTTGAGGTCTGAGTATGGCTGCGATGCATGGCCTGGCTGGGGGTCTCCTGACAGCTGGGTTAGGAGACCCATTTCTGGTCTATCACTGTTGTATACTCAAGCATGCAGTAGTGGTTTAGGAATTGTCTGGGGGCTGCGTGGCTTTAGGCAACTTTCAATAGAATAAAATAAGCATTTGGCAAATCTAGATAATTTGATATAAGGGGATATAAACTCATATAACACAGAGCAATGTTTACTACAATATTAACTTGAGATAATAAGATTCCACAGAGCTCCCCGCACCCTGATTATAATATTTGCACTGAGCCCACCCTGTCCAGCCGTGATGCTCATACCCAGACTGCACAGTTAAATTATGACAAAGAGTATTTGGTGAAGCCAATGTTTTATGCGGTTATCAAGATTACATGTGGGGAGAATAATGTTAATTTCTTTATTACGGTCTGCCTTGTTTCATGTAATTTTAATATCTTAATTTCTGTGTGAACGTTCAGCAATATACAACAGTAAAACTCTGTCTCCACTTTTTTTTCTCATTTAGATTCTGTCACGAAGACTTCCACCCCTGCATTCAGCAAGGCCAGTAAGCCATCCAGCCAGCAGGGCTCCCCATGGGAGACACTCGTTGTTTTTGCAATCAATCTGAAGCAGCTGAATGTTCAAATGAACATGAGCAATGTAATGGGAAATACAACGTAAGTTGATAAAAGTTCATTTGAAGAATTGTTTTCATTTTTGAAAGTTATTCCCTATCAATGGGATAGAGGATAATTTTCTAATGGCTGGGAGTCCGACCAGCATGGCCCCCAGCAATCCCAATAACCACACACCGGTGGTCAATCATACACACTACTGCTCCATTTCTTTTTCATGGGAATCCCAGAGATTCCTGAATGCTGCACTCTCCTGATCTTTAGCTCTCCCATTAGTGTGAATAGATACAGATTGATTGACCTCTGCTCCATTCATCCAGGACTCTTCAGAGCCCTAATTATTGGGCTTGCTGGGGGATGGTTCCATTGGAAAGTTAGCCCCAATCACCTGGATAGGGGATAACTTTCAAATGTGCGAACACCCCTTTAAGTTGACCTGTTGTTGTGTGACCACAGTATCCACTACACAACCCAGGAACCTAATGCCCTTTGCTTTGCTGTATGACTGCACATTTTACATTTTTACATTGGAATTGGCTCCCTTCTTGATCCACATTTCTACCGTGTACGTATTGAGAAATATGTGACGCCATATTTTTTTCGAGTACTCAGTACATGGAATGTAAAGGATTTTTAATAGGGTGAAATTATAGAAGTTATATATATATATATGTGTGTGTGTGTGTGTATATATATATATATATAGTTAGATATAGATATATATACACAAGCAATAAAGGCACTCTGCAGTTTTACCCATTTTTGAACTTGAGACAACCCCTTTAATTCTATATGCATATAAACAGCTTGAAGAGGAGGAAAAATATAGCTCCTGTAACAAATTGCATTGCTTTCAGATGGACCACAAGTGGACTAAAAAGCCAGGGCCGTCTGTCTGTAGGAAGTAACAGAGACCGGGAAATCAGTATGTCGGTAGGCCTGGGAAGATCTCAGCTGGACTCCAGAGGGGGAGTCGTTGGTGGCACAATAGATGTTAATACCTTGGAAATGGTTGGTAAGTTGGCCAACAAACTATTTCTGTTTATTTTTTTTTTAATGCAGTTCCATTGTTCTGTACATAGATGTAGAAATTTGCTGCATTTTTATATCTAATTTATTACATGATGTATTTTAATGGATGTGTTCCTTGAATTTGCTTTTCCATTCACCAGAGACTGGTGGCTGCTATGTATACCTGCAGTTACTGCAAGTCTCTGATGGGTATGGCAATGGGCAGACCCTCCTTTTGAGAAGAACAGACTCATAACTACGAGTATGAATCCCCTGTATTCCTTGGAGGCTCTATTGGATCAATCTATAATATTTGTACAGCAGAACTCTCGTTTCAATGTGCTGCCGGGTGACAGATCCTCCTTAAAGGGAATCTGTCACCCCCTGGCACTTATCTGACCTCTAATATGGGCATAGAGGTGATAGAAATGTAAATCTATACCTACCTGTATGCCTCATATTAGAGGGCTGGTTGCTATGAAATTGCTTTTTATTCAATCCGTTTTTTGATGCTTGCGGGCCTGTAGATGGGAACAAAACTTTCTAACATAATTATTGTACTGACACAATGTTGTAACAATGTGATATTAGACATCTGAGGTTTAAAAAAAACAACACAACAAAACGTGAGAGAAGACTTAAAGGGGTTTGCCCCAAGTCATGACCAGTGACCAGCAAGTTATTTATCCTGTGGTTGTAAGTTGGAACAACCCCTGTAAACTAGACGTTGTAATGGATGCCTAAATGATTATTGCCCATAAATATAATGGCCGTTACTTTACATATTTCATTTGCAGTGTAAACAAAAATATGGTTAATTGTTTTGTTATAGCTCACATTTCAGAACATCCAAATCAACAGCCCAGTCATAAGATCCAGATCACGATGGGCTCCACTGAAGCTCGTGTTGATTACATGGGTTCCAGTATCCTTATGGGAATCTTCAGTAATGCAGACCTAAAGTTACAGGATGAGTGGAACGTAAACCTATACACCCCAATGGACACGAGCATATCTGACAAAAGGTATACACACGTGTGTTCTGTATAAACGCATGTGACATAATTGCCATCCTTTATTTCTCTAACCTATTTTTCTTTCCTTAGTGTAATATTTATCCACGGAGACCTGCAGTGGGACATTTTCCAGGTGATGATATCACGGTCAACCACTCCAGACCTTATTAAAATTGGAATGAAGTTGCAAGAATTTTTTACTCAGCAGTTTGACACAAGCAAGCGAGCACTATCCACGTGGGGGCCTGTTCCATACCTCCCACCCAAGGCTGTTGTGACCAACTTGGAAAAGAACTCACGGGAACAATGTAGGAGCTGCACCTTTCTTTGCTTAGTTACATTTGTAAATGTGTAGAATTTCAGTTGTTTCATGTGTACTTTATAATTACATATTCACTACATCTTTTTCCAGTAGATGGCATAGCTTTAATGTAGTATTTCAAAAATGTAGTGTTTGGTTTTTTTTAAACTAAAGAACCTACTTAACACTCCAATACATAGAAGTAGGAGCTTCGGTCTTCCTCACTTACAGAACTGTTGATGTTACAAAGTTGAGTGCCACAAATACAAAATGGGGAGCTTCAGTCTTCTGTACTAGCACAGCTCCTGCTGTCATGCAACCGGGCAGCACTGATAAAAATGAAGATCTTCAGCTCAAGGACGTACACTCTGTTGACCACTGCACATGCTCACACTGTTCAGTTAGGACAGGCAGACTGCACATGCCCAGACTCACTTCACTATAGACAGACAGTAATGCACCTGTGCATACTCATCCTAACAAAAAGTATTAGCACTTCTCCACTAGAAAGAACGTATAAACAGACACGTAACATGGGGTATTTTGAGGGGTCATGGTAGGCAAATGTTTTACTTCTGAAAAATGAACACACTTAACAACATTCTTTAATTTGCAAATAGGATAAAATAGGGCACATTTTATGCTGGAATACCCCTTTTAATGGAACCTGTCACTTGATTCATGCTGCCCAAACCACAGGCAGCATGAATCAGAGCCTGGCTGCACGATTGAAGCAGGTATATTTCTCCAGGGTTTCGGCAGCATGAATCATGTGACATGTTCCCTTTAACCAAACGGTTAAATTGTAAAGTCCTAACCACTTTTAAATTACTTTATTCCATGATTTTGGAGTGTAAATGCACATTTGTGCACCTTTTCTCTATCCTGACATACAATTTTCAGCCATCCTGGTACATTCGATGACACGGCAATGCCCAGTCCGTTCTCCTCCACTAAGCATTACAGTAAAACACCCTCAGTGCTGGTTTTTGGTACACCAAGTACACTAGATTTTTTTTACTAGTTATATAACTCGTTGGGGCAGTTTAGTGTACTTACTCCTGTAGTTTTTTTTTTTACAGTTTATCAATGTAATTGCAGAGATTTGTGTTGAAAATGTGTTACCATCAGACTTGATATTAGAACAGAGTGGTGTCATTAAGTAGAGTATTGAATTTTGTGAAACCAAAGATAAAATTATGGATAGTAAACATGTGGATTTTTCTTGTGAGGGAATTTCAGTTGTAGAGATCTATTTAGTTGCATTAGTTAACAGAATAGTGTTTTCACATATTTTCCGGAAACTTATGTTATAAAATAGAAATGAAGCAGATATACATGCGCTATATAGTACTGTGCGCCTAATGTGATGGAAATATAGTGTGTAAAAGAAAAGGATCATATTAATGGAAGTCACGGTTGACACTGTGCCTAACTGTGTAGACCAGATGAAACACGTGGCGGCTATGTGTCAAACCGCCGAGATGGAAGGATTCTTCTATTGTAAAAGGAGAGGTCCGTGAAAATCCGAGGTAGGTACAATATATGAATAATGCTGCATATAATACTGTAGAGTCCGGATAGATTGGATAGGTCAGAAGATCATAGCGCAGTGTTTATAGTGTTCCGGCCGGGTACAGTCACTTCAGGGAAAAAAAGAAACTGCCACTTGCAGCAAATGTGACGACACATGCTACAGGATTACCCATGAGCATGAGCAAAAACAAGTTGCAAAGCGATACTATCATATACGCTGTGTTTACATCGCATTGGGCGTACAGTACTGTATAGCACATGTATATTTGCTTCATTTCTATTTAGTATCTTCACACACAAAGGCAGTTAGTGTGTTTATTCATGCAGCTTCTGGTACCTATATAGGATAGGGAAAGCACTTGTCCACAGTATACATATGTTATAAAATATTATAGGGTTAGTTTCACAATTGCATTTTTTTCACAAAGCACATTATATGCATACTTATTGTTAATATACAGACTAAGCCCAACAATAAGTTTATTACTTGTATCTTTGTGTCTTTTTTCATCTCTATCTGCCCCTCTGTGCATCCAGCCTCACACAGCTAAATGGGGAACCTATTCTTAGTTGCTACAACTACATTTTCCAGCAGTACCCTCCTTCCCCTCAGTGCTGCAGACTCCTCCCTCTCCTGTGTGCTCCTGACAAGCACAACTTCTCTGAAAGACCCCTGACTGTTTGAATGCATCAGCTCTGCCATACTATACTCAGCTGCATCCGTCACATATTTGGCATTACCATCAAGCTAATCTAAATGCAGAATTTGTCCTATTCTTCTGTGCACTTTTGGCCCTATATACAACTCTGCTAGCCTGATTTTATCGTATGCCATCTACAGAAGTATAGGTGGCGATAGGCAGTGCAGAGCTCAAACAAGCAGGGTTGACCTGAGTTGGATGCTTGTAGCACTGGTCACTGATGTGAAGCTGCAAATTCTCTTGCATGAAACTGCAAATTCTCTGCTGATGCATATGACAGAGGATTATCTTCAGCCTTATGCATCAACAGAGCATTTGCTGTTTCACCTCACTGGTCTTTCTGCTGCAGGTATCAAACACAGCTCAGCGCTGCTTGTGTCTCAGCTCTACGCTGCCTAGTTATTATAAGCTCCTTTGTGCAGGCAGAGCACAGAGCAGGACAGTTGAGCTCTTCTAAAAACCAGACCAACTAACATAGCACAATGATGTAAAAACACACAAGCATCTATATTGATGTCAATGGCAGAAGATAAAATCGGCCTGGCAGACTGCCGTGCAAGAGCAGACATTACACATAAGCATAGATTATATTCTAAAGGTAGATTACAATCTGTCAGTGCTGGAGGCAGAGCAGAGTAATGCTGGTAGGATGCAAGCAGAGAGAGACTGCACTGGGCTTGATCAACCAAGAGCACTGGAACTACAGAAGGACCGATCCAATGGCAACTGGAGGGTCATCCTTTGGAGGGCAAAAAGTGCAAAACAGGGCAGATTTCAAAATAATCCATATTGGAATAACTGAATAGATATTTGTGAGCCTTTTTATAAGACCACATTGTGATTTTAGGAATAAGCCTTTAAATATTTTCACACCCAAATAGACACAAAGTATATTGTTTGTGGAACTTTGTCTTTCAGTGCTGGATGCCGCTCACCATCGTCACTGGCCAGGAGTACTGAAGATAATATCTGGCTGCCACATATCCTTGTTTCAGAATCCACTACCAGAAGATACTGTCCAGTTAGGAGGCTCAATGAGCCTACATGGCAATCATATGACATTAGCATGTTTCCACGGGCCTAATTTCCGTTCAAAATCTTGGGCATTGTTTCATTTAGAAGAGCCAAATATTGCCTTTTGGACAGAAGCACAAAAAATTTGGGAAGAAGGTACTTATGGATATATACATTATTTGCACATCAGTAAATGATCACCATGAGTAGTGATTTTTTTATTGTGAATGCTTATAGGTGGGTGGGGGGCAGGTTTATAACCATAGTATGGATGTAGGGAATATGCTGTCTTATGTTTGCCTTCAGTGATTGTAGTTGTGATAAAAAACTGTATTGCTGATTTCCTAATTTAAGAGTAAACGCACAAGGCCGGCTCTTTTGTAAATGATAAATTAACATATTTTTTTATGAATTTTTACTTTTTTAAGGTTCAAGTGATCACTCGACTTACATTGTACAGACCCTCGATTTTCACCTTGGACACAACACAATGGTCACAAAGCCCTGTGGTGCACTGGAGAGCCCTATGGCAACAATCACTAAAATCACACGAAGGCGCCATGAAAATCCACCGCATGGAGTAGCTAGTGTAAAGGAATGGTTTAATTACGTCACTGCCATGAGGAATGAAGGTAGGTTGTGAGATGAGCCTGGCACACATTGCACATTTTACCTCTACCAGCAAATCTGCTTTCATTTTCATCATGGAAATCCTTTTAATGTCACTGGTAACATTACAGAGGAAGTATTATCACACAAGTATATGTTGGTGTAATATTCTTTTCACATTGACCTCTACCTCCGAGTGGTTTATTTCCTCGCACTTACCACAGTCACACATTAGGGCTGATCTACTAGCCACCAGCTAGCTAACCTGCCTCTATCATTGATGTAGGAGTTAGGACAATTACAGCAGTTTTGTTGCAGAAATTTTATTAGCAAATTTTTTTCAGATATCTCTGTCCTTGCAGCAAAAACAACTTCCTATGATCCCTCAGTTTTTGTTAAATACTCGGTGGTCCTATAATTTACTGTGGAACTGTCTGAACAACATAAGACTTCCCCAACCCCTGCATGTCTGGTGTATCCCAAATGCAAAATTTCACAGTAAAGCTTCACACTGACTATTATTGAAAGTACATGCAATGTGTCCTAAGAACCTGAAGCCTACTTGTTTAATACAGCAAGACTCTGATCCACAATAGAAAATCAAGTTTACTGCACAGCATAAATGTTTTTCATGGGGAAGCTTTTTAAAGCGAACCTGTCATCAGGATTTTGCTGAGTAAACGAAATACACTGTCAGGTTAGCGCCATTACACTGATTAAACTGATACCTAGGTTGATGAAATCCGTCCTGTGGTTGTTGTTTAATCTATATTTGCAGTTTGGAGTTTTGGTGCCGCGGAGCAAAAAAAAAAAAATTGACTCAAGCAAAATGGCTGCTGCGCATATGCAGTAGCATCTATCGTCAAGCGATAGATGCCACTGTGCGGGCGCTGGCGCCATTTTTCTGGAGTTAAATTTTTTTTAAAGACCACAATATGAACTGCGCAATCACGGTATGTAAAATAGGAGCCAGGTCACAGAAGGTTTAGTTACCTGTCATTTAAGCCAGAATGCTGAGTATGAGAACATAGCACCAAGAAAAAACCCTCTCCCAGGCCCATCTCCAAACTTCAATCAAAGATTAAACAACAACCACAGAATGGATTTCCTCAACCCAGGTATCATTTTAATCAGTGTAACGGCGCCAAGCTGACAGAGTATGTGGTTTACTTAGCACAATCCTGATGACAGGTTCCCTTTAAAAGGAATCGTCCGGTGAAAACAAGTTATCACCTATCCATCGGATTGATTCTGTGGAGATCTGACCAATGGGACCTGCATCGATCAAAAGAACGGGAAACTTTTATTCCCATTATAATAAAGCAGAATTGCGCATAGTCAACCACTGCTTCACTTGTCCCCTATGGGGCAAGCAGCCCCATAGAGAATGAATGGAGCCGTAGTTGGTCATCTGACCTGAATCCCCATTTTGTAACAGGGATAAAAGTTCCCCATTCGGGATAAAAATTTGCTGATTTTACAATCGATGCTGGTCCCAGCGATATGATACCCTCCGATCAGCAAATTATCACCTATGCTGCGGATTCATATTCACTTGTTTTAACTGGATAACCTCTGTGAGGCTTAAGAGGCTGTGAATTTCACATTTTTATTTGCTCTTAATACATAAACATAATACAAAGATCAAACGGAAGTAATTTATAGCAAAGCCTATATATAATTTTTTTTCATAGAGCTGAACTTACTTCGAAATGTTGATGCAAACAATCCAGAGAGCAGCACTGCAGTGAAAAATGCAAGTTTGTTGAGCGGTTTTCGTGGAGGATCCAGTTACAACCATGAGACAGAGACCATCTTTGCTTTACCTAGAATGCAGCTGGACTTTAAATCAATCCATGTACAGGAGCCACAAGAGCCTACACTGCAAGGTATTGCCAGTTATAATCCATAACAACTATAATTTATGTACAGGTAACATCAATTGTATTGAGGAACACGGCAATTTAGGAGGCTGATGATACAAAGAGAGTGATGTTTCTGCCTCTACAGACCATACTAATCCCACTGTCTCTAGGCTAGTCAGTTTTAGCTTAATATCTGGAGGAGGCAGACATGATCTGATATGAAGTCTGATGTTTGTTTTTTTATTTTAGCGTTATTTCTTTTTTTCATATAGGTGGTGATGATACCCAGGGTTAGACTTCTGTTTTCCATCTCACCCTATTCATGGTTCTTTTTTGGACCACTAGACATGTTAAATATGAGGCCTGAGTGATAGTTAGCTTCGCTTTAAAGAGGGTCTGTCACCATGCTATGCTACAGAGGAGCTATCATCAGAACATGATCTATTGTTTAAATCAGGTTTTATGTTTCATTTACATTTTTAAAAATGTAATATTTTTTTCTAATATTACAATCTGTATTAAAAATAAAAAAATAGAAATCTTGCCGTTTTCACACAGGCCACTGAGGCTTCCTGCTGTTTCAGGAAATTCACATGTACATTAGCCACCATGGACAGACTCTAACCCTATCTTTTGTAATGAAGCTTTTATTATTTAATGGGCATGTGCAAAGGTTAATGTGAAGGGAGGAGGAGCAGGATCAGGTGTGACATGGTCAATTGTAAATGTACTGTGTATAGGGGTGTAACCTGTCATTGTAATCCTGCCTCTGCTGATAAAGAGCCTTGCTGAAAACATTTCCTGAAAGAACAAAAAGTCTGAGTCTATAAGAGTCTCAGTGGCAGAGTGTATGTAGATTTTTAATAAAGATTGTGATATGAATATTTTGAAAACAGAGATAAATGTTGCAAGCTGATAGATTACATGGCAAATCACGGGTCAGAGCATCCGCTGATTACTGTGATTAAGGATGGAGAGGGCGGAGTGGTAGTGACCCTAAGTGGGTATTCTCAGAGTTTGTTCACTTTAACCAGTCCCTTTTATACAATCTACATTGTAAAATCAAAAGTGGAAATGGAGGAATACTTAGCACAGGTGCCTGCCTCTTCCTTGAATCAAGAAGCAGAGACTTGTTAGATTAACCAATCACTAAAATTAGAAGCTGTTGTAGCAGGTTCACCAAATAATAAATAATAATTCCCCTCGCTCCGACAGGCTCCTCGGGGAGCTGTATAAACAATACATGCAATGCTTGTCTCCAGTTCTAAAGTCACTCTTTGAAGAACCTCTTGAGAGGGGCTCCCTATCGGCATCGATTCAGAAGGCAATTATAGTTAGCTTCCCCAAACTTGGGAAGAACTTTTTCCTTTGTGCGTCATATAGACACAATGAGGCATATCTGGACGTGAGGAGGGGTTGCATTGCCAGACCCTAAACTGTACTACTGGGCCGCCGCCAAGCTTTCTCATTTGAGTCGTGGGGGTGGAGGGTTCGTTGAGAGCTCTTGTGGAAATAGTCGGTCCCTACAACAGAGGTCTCACATACACTCCATGTGTGGTTTTGCTAGTTTAAGAGGACCCCACGAGTCTTTGCTTGATAATCGATTCCGAGGCAGGCCCTTATGGCCTGGTCTGCAACATGGAGGTTGCTTTGGGCCCCTCCCTATGATCACCACACTCCACTTTGGCATAATAAAACCTCACTGAATTGTTGAATCTGGAATGGGATCCTATGTGGGAAAGGGTTGGATTAATCTACCTCGGTCAGTTCTTTGTAGCTGGGCCCTTCCAGATTCTAATAGAAAAACTAAACCTTCCATAGTTATATTTTCTACTACCTACAATTACGACATGCCCTTCAGACCTTGTTCCTGGTTCTCACCCTGTCCTGCAAGACAAACTTTTGTCCCAGGTGCTACCGGATCCACTTATATACCATTTACCTCCTCTTTTGCTGGTTGGGAGCACAGAACAACTACCTGACCTGACTAGAAGCAAGTGGGAGACAGATGTAGGACCGATAAGCGATGAGCACTGGGAGCTCTCATTGGAAGCCCCTAGCATGTTTCCCCTAACTATATTGAAGGAGCCACACAATTATATATTTTTCACTGTACAATATATTACACCACAAAATGCTCACGGTACAACCTGAATTCACGGATGAGTGCCCCAAATGTCTTAGAGCCTCAGGAACATTTTTCATCTTCTGTCAGATAGCCCGGACATTGGGGGAAAATGGGCCCAAGTTGATTCAGTTCCTACACGACTGTATGGGAATCCCCATCACATATAATCCTAAAACTTGTCTTCTATTTGTTGACCTTGATCAATACCAAAGGACTGTGATAGATTATTCCTGACTGAGGTTCTATTTATAGCCCGAAAATGTGTGGCCACACATTGGATGTCGTGAAGAGTACCAATCATCTCTCAATGGAAATTGGCTATGAACCTCTTCCTCATTTTTTAAAAAATATCTATATACGCCGGAGCTGCCCTGGAAAGTTCCCAATTCCCAATCTGGGTTAGATGGATTGAATCCCCTCTGACTGCTTAACTAGGGAAGAAAAAGAGGAGGACTTTTGAGGCCGCTCTTCTATATGATCTTTGAACCTGCCCTTTATCAACCTATGTCACTAAATAAAAATAGACGAGCAGCAATGACTATTGTTTAACTTAGTTCATTTGGTATAGTTTTCCATTTGTGAGCAGAACCCATAAAGAGATTTTAAGATATTCTATTGAAGTACTCTACAGTGGTGTGAAAAAGTATTTCCCCCTTATTGATTTCTTATTCTTTTATTTATTTCTTATGCATTGCTTATACAGCGCTATCATATTCCTCAGCGCTTTACATACATTATAAATGCTGTTCCTGATGCAGCTCACAATCTAAATTCCCTATCAGTATGTCTTTGCAATGTGGGAGGAAACCGGAGAACCCGGAGGAAACCCACGCAAACACGGGGAGAACATACAAACTCCTTGCAAATATTGTCCTTGGTGGGATTTGAACCCAGGACCCCAGCACTGCTAAGGATCAGTGCTAACCACTGAGCCACCGTGCTGCTCTTTTTATGTTTGTCACACTTAAATGTTTCAGATCACAAAACAAATTTAAATATTTGACAAAGATAACACAAGTACACCCAAAAGGTCTTTATTAATAAGGGAAAAAGAAATCCAAACCTACAGGGCCCTGTATGAAAATGTGATTGAACCCCCTTAAAATATAAATTAACTGTGTTCAATTTCTCTAGCCACACACTGGCCTGATTATCACCACACCTGTTCTCAATCAATAAATCACTTAACTAGGACCTGCCTGACAAAGTGAAGTAGACCAGAAGATCCTCAAAAGCTACACATCATGCTGCGATCCAAAGAAATTCAGGAACAAATCGAAACAAAGTAATTGAGATCTATCAGTCTGGAAAAGGTTATAAAGCCATTTCTAAAGCTTTCTTCAAACATGCAATAGAATAAGAAATCAGGAAGGGGGCAAATACTTTTTCACACCACTGTATATCTTTTCTACAATATTTTTAATACTGTTATTACCGCGCATTAAATATGTTTACATTCGTTCCTGGTAATGATTTATTGGACGTCAAAACGTGTTAATTTGCTGTATCCGTAATGTATCTGATTCTTTACACATTCGCAATAAACTTTATTTGATTTTAAAAGATCGTGATTAGGGATGAGCGAACTCGTTGAAGTTTGGGTTCAACCTAACTTTAGTCCAAAGTTCGTTTCGGGTACCAGAACTCTACCCAAACTTTAACCCAAACCCATAAAAGTCAATGGGAACCCAAATTTGGGATTTTGTAAATCTTTCTCTTTCTTTCTCGGGCTCTCTTTTTTTTTTTTCCAGGAAGATTCCATCTTTGGAGTTCAGCAACAGACACTTTACAGTTTGAGTTAGCTTATCTCTAATCGTGATATAAAATAAAAAATGCCAAAAATGTTTAATAATACATATAATACAAAAACTTTATTTAAATAATGCAGTGGTTCTCAACTCCAGTCCTCAAGAGCCACCAACAGATCATGTTTTCAGGATTCCCTTAGTATTGCACTGAAAACATGATCTGTTGGTGGCTCTTGAGGACTGGAGTTGAGAACCACTGAAATAATAAGTCATTTTCCAATGATAGCTTCTCTTTAATTCTGATAGAGCTGCTGCTTATGAATATATTTTGATCAGAGGTGTAAATAGAAATTATGGGGCACCATAGTAAGTTCTAATTGCCCCTCAATAAGCTGCTGTGTGCAGTCTGAGGCTCTGAGCAGCAGGCGCAATTTAGAGAAGTCATTGCACCTTCTTCGTTGAGCCTCAGACACTAAGGCTGAATGATGTAGGAGGAACCAGTTGGCTCCCTACTCTACCATTTTATTCAGCTGTACATGCATCTTGCGTGGTCTGCTGCTATGGACGGCACACCTCTGATTTTGTTACATCTGTGTTAAGCATAAGAGCCTGACTCCATTGCTTGCTCTCATCACAGATACTGCCAGTCTTGGAATAAGTGAGAATATATAAATGCATCTGAAGTTAGTTTGGGTAGATAATTTGTATATTGTACATATATGTAAAATCTGAATGCTAAGATGAATGTTACATGATTTATGTACTGTATATCTATCATTTTGTGTCTTACAGATGTCGACAGCAAACCAAAGGTGGAATGCAGTGTTGTGACTGAGTTTACAGATCACATCTGTGTCACAATGGATGCAGAGCTTATAATATTTCTTCATGATATGGTATCTGCATACCTGAAGGAAAAAGAGAAAGGTGCACTAAACAGTCCCGTGTTCATTTATGTATTATCTAAATGTACAACTCTTTTTAAAATTGTAAATCATTTTTATGGGAATCTGTCACCAGGTTTTCATTCTCCATCTGAGAGCATAATGTCGGGGCAGATACCCTGATTCCATTGATATGCCACCTCCTGGGCTTCTTACTGTTGTTTTGACAAAATCCCTGTTTTATCGGATGCAGATCTAGCAGTTCTCTCAATTCTGATCTCTGTATAACCCACCCACACCACTGATTGACAGTTTTCTGAGTACACTGTGGCAGTTTTCTGCCTCTGCAATCTGTGTTTTGTAGAGTGGGGATAGATAAAGCTCATGGATCTCATGAATATCGAGAACTGCTGTGCTAAGATTTTCTAGTCCTCTCGGTAATAATCTCCTGTTAAAACAGTGTTTTATTAAAACTACAATAAGCAGCCTAGTAAGTGACATAGCAGTTGAATCAAGGTTTCTGACCCTACAGCATGTTGCTCCTAGATGGAGTAGCAAACCCCTGGTGACAGTCTTTTTAACATGCTAGAATCTGAATTATCAAGTAGTATCAGCTATACAGAGGAGATAATGCCCATTCTTTATATGTTTTATTAGTTGTCTGTCTTCTGCAGCTGGAATATATTGGTTAATGTATTTATTTTTGAGGTAGTTTTGAGCTAATTAATTGGTTCTCTGGTTGAGTATTAAACAGTTCTCATTTCCATTCTCATAGTCTATTCATTGATTAATCTGTGGTTTTCCTGCGCAGTCATTCTCCCACCGCGAGTCTTCACTACTCGTCCAGGGCAGAAGAGTCCTGTGATACAGGTGGACGATGGCTCTTCTGAGAAGGATAAGGAGGAGAGCACTAATTACACTTATGTGGACTGGAGGGAATTCATGTGTAATACATGGCACTTGGAGCCCACACTTAGGTATTTATTCCTTAATGTTCTACTCGCAATATACATAAGAAAGATAGCTTCTTCTCGCCATCTGTTACATCATTTGTGGAAAGAATCCTCCTAAATGAATGCATTTCCCTAAGAAGAAAGCATTTGACAACAGTTGTTAATTTACATTAATATATATTTCCTATTTCATACCCCCATAGGCTCATATCTTGGACAGGAAGGAAGATTGATCCAGTGGGTGTTGATTACATACTTCAGAAGTTAGGTTTCCACCATGCAAGAACCACTATTCCTAAATGGCTTCAGCGTGGAGTAATGGATCCGCTGGACAAAGTCCTGTCAGTCCTCATAAAAAAGCTCGGATCGGCTTTACAAGATGAGAAGGAAAAGAAAGGAAAGGACAAAGAGGAGCATTGAACATGTATAAAATATGAACAAATGACTACGATCAAATGAGTTACATGTGTTTTTATATTGTACAGGAAGATGTGTTAATATGGATTTAGAGGTGAGAACCAGCTGTTCTCTCATCCCTGTGAGCCGCTTCTCTCCTGTGAGCGCACACTTTTCGTGTAACGTGATATTCTACGGCAATGTCCATGTCACTCTGTGAACCCGGTTTCCACACATTCTGGCTGAGGGACACCTCAGATTTGGATTTTCTCCAGCACTGTATACATCTCAATATAAAGAAGACTCAGGGATGAGAGGGATTTGATAATTCCGTTGTGAATGTACCTGTTTACCATGGTGCATGCTACCTTTTCACAAAGGATAAAGCATTGCATGATTATGTATATTTTGGACTAAAAAGTGGGGTTCGGCACTGTAAAATGTCTGCCGTTGCGTTTTTATAATGTGCAATATGATTATTTTTCTGTTATAACTACAGAATATTAACTGTGAACTTTTGTGACTTTCTCCGTTGGCCATAACAATAAAATGTTGACAAGTTTAAATCCGGTTGTTACTATTGTGTGTAGATACAACAGTTTCATCACACCAGTAAGGTAGCTATGGTATCAACAAATTCTGCAGCGCTCTACAACCATTGTCATCACTTCCTGCCCCATGTAGGCTTCACTGGGGACAGAGAGCACTGGAAGTGATTGTCATGTCCATTAGTCAGCTGACCACTGCAACCAGTCACTAGCATCAGCGGTCAAGTGCTGTACATACAAACGTTACCATTGCCAATAAGGGCCAGTGATTGGTTGCTAAAGTCAGGTGGCTGGTGGACATGACATCATCACTTTCAGTTCTCTCCGGTACAACCAAGTTATTTCTTTATTTTATAATATTCCCCATATTAGGACCAATGTTTTGCAACCCCGAAAACCTCTGTAAGGAAAATCTATCATTATTGCCTCCAAGATCACTAACTTTTACACTATACCCAAGTGCCCACAGAGCCCTGATGTGGCATTTGTTACATTTACTGTGTATTAACTAAAACCAATACCTAGTAGCAGTCAGCTGATTGCAAAGTGCATGAGATTGTAGAAATAACATTCACTTGCTACGGATAACGTCCACAGCATAAATTGACAAGAGCTGTGGGTTTAACCCTTTCACGATATCCGCTGTACAAGTATGGCGTCGCAGGAAGTGCGTTCCAACAAACCGCAGTACATGTATGGTGCGACTATCTCATCTGCCCACTTACAGAGCTGGTGCAATCATTAGCGGGCATCAGCTATATATCATAGCTGACACCCTGCAGAAATGCCCACAATTGATGCTAGCGCCAATCGCAGGCCTTTAACCCCTCTGTTGCCGCTGTCAATAACAACAGCGACTTCAAACGGCGTGCACAGAGAGGGTGCTCTCTCTCTGCTCCGATCATCACAACGCGATTGCATGACCCCAGGCCGAAAGATGGCCGCGGGTTCACCCAGGTATGGTGGCCTGTAAGTTCATGCTGAGGATTATGATCAGGGCAGGAAAAGTTTATGTTCCATACTGGAACTAGGTAAAAAAGTAAAAAAAAAAAGTTTTAAAAAATTGGAAAAATATTAAATAAAAATGCAAAAATATTCTACCAATAATTACATATAATAATGTAAAAACAAAAATAAACAAAGTACACATTTGGTATCACCATTAGTGTTGAGCGAGCGTGTATTGTTAACCCTTTTTTGGCGTGCTCGGTATCTATGTTAGTGTCGCCACGGTGGAATGTGTCACGGCTGTTAGGTAATCCCTGCATGTGTCATGGCTGTCTAACAGCCGTGACACATGCCACCGCGGCGACACTAACATAGATGCCGAACATGCCAAAAAAGCGTTAACAATACACGCTCGCTCAACACTAATGGCCATGTCCAAAACGACCCGATCTATAAAACAGTTAGACTAGTTAACCCCTTCAGGGAACACTGTAAAAAATATAAATAAAAACGTGGCAAAAAACTATTCTTTTTCATCATACTGCCAAACAAAAGCAGACTAAAACGCGATCAAAAAGTGGAATGTAAATAAAAATGGCTTGACTAAATACGTCATCTTGTCCCGCAAAAACCAAGCACCTATCCAACTCCATGACATATACAGGTGCATCTCACTAAATTAGAATATCATAAAAAAGGTAATTTATTTCAGTTCTTCAATACAAAAAGTGAAACTCATAGAGTCATTACAACAAGAGGGATCTATTTCAAATGTTTATTTCTGTTAATGTTGATGATTATGGCTTACAGCCAATGAAAACACAAAAGTCATTATCTCAGTAAATTAAAATAATTAAGAATAAACACATGCAAAGGCTTCCTAAGCATTTTAAAAGGTCCCTTAGTTAATTCAGTAGGCTCCCACAATCATGGGGAAGACTGCTGACTTGACAGATGTCCAGAAGGCAGTCATTTACCCACTCTACAAGGTCCCTGAGTTCCAATTTTCATTTTGAAATCAAGGTCCCAGAGTCTGGAGGAAGAGTGGAGAGGCCACAATCCAAGCTGCTTGAAGTCTAGTGTGAAGTTTCCACAATCAGTGATGGTTTGGGGAGCCATGTCATCTGCTGGTGTAGGTCCACTGTGTTTTATCAAGACTAAAGTCAGTGCAGCCGTCTACCAGGAAATTTTAGAGCACTTCATGATTCCCTCTGCCGACAAGCTTTTTGGAGATGGAAATTTCATTCTCCAGCAGGACTTGGCACCTGTCCACACTGCCAAAAGTACCAATACCTGGTTTAAAAACAACAGTATTACTGTGCTTGATTGGCCAGCAAACTCGCCTGACCTTAACCCCATAGAGAATCTATAGGGTATTGTCAAGAGAAAGATGAGAGACACCAGACCCAACAATGCAGACGAGCTGAAGGCTGTTATCAAAGCAACCTGGGCTTCTATCACACCTCTGCAGTGTCACAGGCTGATCACCACGCCGCAGTAATTGATGCAAAATTCTAATTTACTGAGATAATGACTTTTGTGTTTTCATTGGCTGTAAGCCATAATCATCAACATTAACAGAAATAAACACTTGAAATACATCACTCTGTTTGTAATGACTCTATATAATATATGAGTTTCACTTTTTGTATTGAAGAACTGAAATAAATTTAACTTTTTGATATTCTAATTTAGTGAGATGTCCCTGTAGCTCTTGGAATATAGCAATGCAAAAACAATTCGTTTTTTTAATTTCTTTAATAGTTTTTATTGTGCAAAAAAGGAAAAACATAAAATCAAGAATTAAAATGTGATATTGCTGTATTCGTACTGGCCCAAAGGTCCCTTATCACTTTTACCACAGGTGAGTGGCATAAAAAAAAAAACAATTCCTGAATTGCTGGTTTTTGTTCTTTCTGACTCTCAAACATCGAAATAGAAAATGATCAAAAAATGTCATGTGCCCAAAAATGGTACCAATAAAAACTTCAACTCGTCCCGCAAAAAACAACTCCTTACATGACTCTGTCACCAGAAATATAGAAAAAGTATAGCTCTCAAAATATGGTGATGCAAAAACTAGTTTTTGCAAAAAAAAAGCGTCTTTTAGTGTATGACAGCAGGCAAATATCAAAAAAAGATATAAATCTGGTATCGCTATAATTGCGCCGACATAAAAAATAAAGTTGACTAATCACTTATACCACATGAGGAACGGCGTAAAAAACAATGCTAAGATAAATAAACCCTGCTGTTGATTTGTTCATTCTACCTCCCAAAGATCGCAGTAAGGCTCGGCTCACATTTTTCCTGCGCTGAACGATTACACCGGGGTTTCGGTGTAAGTCTCTGAAATACGTGATTGAGATGGAACCCCCGGCAGAAGATTTGCTATAATGAGGGAGATGGAGGCACTGTGGACACTGTCTGGCTTATGATGGTGTCCGTCTTTTTAACTCCTTAGTGACCAAGTTAATTTTGACTATAATGACCAGGCCAAATTTTAGAATTCTGACCAGTTGTTACTTTATGTAATAACTCTGGAACATTTCAATGTGTCCCAGTGACTCTGAGATTGTTTTTTCATGACACATTCTACTTTGTGAAAATATCGCAAATTGGCTTAAATTTTGAAAAATTCTTAAACTTTCAATCTTTATAGCCTTAACCCCTTCACACCCTTGGAAGGTCGTGTCTCTCTGCCTTTGATGCAGGCTCTGACGCTGAGCCCGCATCTTTCCCCGCACAGTACGGCTGATCTGATTAGCTGTCAAGTGCCTCTAACAGCCGGGAGATCCGAGATCCACCCGTTGGCTGTTAACCAGTTAATCAATGACAGAAGCATTTAATATGCGTCAGCCAGAAGCTTGTCACAAGTCCCGCCCATCAGCACCCCTGTCACATGATCGTGGGGTGCTGATGGATTGTGATGACAGCCGTGCCTGTCACTGTGAATCTCCTATGAACGCTGGCCTATGATTTCTGCTACACATACAACCCCTGGCAAAAATTATGGAATCACCGGGCTCGGAGGATGTTCATTCAGTTGTTTAATGTTGTTGAAAAAAAAGCAGATCACAGACATGGCACAAAACTAAAGTAATTTCAAATGACAACTATAGGGCTTTAAAAAACACTAAAAGAAATCAAGATTAAAAATGTGGTACTCAGTAAGGGTAATTTTTTTCAGACCAAGCAGAGGGAAAAAATTATAGAATCACTCAATTCTGAGGAAAAAATTATGGAATCACCCTACCCTGTAAATTTTCTTTTCCAAAACTAACACCTGCATCAAATTAGATCTGCTCATTAGTCTGCATCTAAAAAGGAGTGATCACACCTTGGAGAGCTGTTGCACCAAGTGGACTGACATGAATCATGGCTCCAACACGAGAGATGTCAATTGAAACAAAGGAGAGTATTATCAAACTCTTAAAAGAAGGTAAATCATCATGCGATGTTGGTTGTTCACAGTCAGCTGTGTCTAAAATCTGGACCAAATACAAACAACATGGGAAGGTTGTTAAAGGCAAACATACTGGTAGACGAAGGAAGACATCAACGCGTCAAGACCGGAAACTTAAAGCAATATGTCTCCAAAACAGGAAATGCACAACAAAACAAATGAGGATCGAATGGGAGGAAACTGGAGTCAATGTCTGTGACTGAACTGTAAGAAGCCGCCTGAAGGATATGGGATTTACATACAGAAAAGCTAAACATAAACCATCATTAACACCTAAACAGAAAAAAACAAGGTTACAATGGGCTAAGGAAAAGCAATCGTAGAGGTTTCAGAGTCGGGAGGGAATTTTTCCTCAGGTGAAGATTGGCTAAATCATTTGGGGTTTTTGCCCTCCTCTGGATCAACTTTAGCAATTACAGAACTAACAGGTCGAACTTGATGGACGCAAGTCTTTATTCGGCTTTACTAACTATGTAACTATGTAACTGTGGGTGACTGGATGAAAGTCATATTCAATGATGAATCGCGAATCTGCATTGGACAAGGTGATGATCCTGGAACTTTTGTTTGCTGCCGTTCCAATGAGATTTATAAAGATGACTGCATGAAGAGAACATGCAAATTTCCATAGTCATTGATGATATGGGACTGCATGTCAGGTAAAGGCACTGGGGAGATGGCTGTCATTACATCTTCAATAAATGCCCAAGTTTACATTGATATTTTGGACAGTTTTCTTATCCCATCAATTGAAAGGATGTTTGGGGATGATGACATCATTTTTCAAGATGATAATGCATCCTGCCATAGAGCAAAAACTGTGAAAACATTCCTTGAAAGAAGACACATAAGGTCAATGTCATGGCCTGCAAATAGTCCGGATCTCAATCTAATTGAAAATCTTAGGTGGAAGTTGAAGAAAATGGTCCATGACAAGGCTCCAACCTGCAAAGCTGATCTGGCAACAGCAATCAGAGAAAGTTGGAGCCAGATTGATGAAGAGTACTGTTTGTCACTCATTAAGTCCATGCCTCAGAGACTGCAAGCTGTTATTAAAGCCAGAGGTGGTGCAACAAAATACTAGTGCTGTATTGGAGTGTTCTTTTGTATGTTTGTTTTTCATGATTCCATATTTTTTTCCTCAGAATTGAGTGATTCCATAATTTTTTCCCTCTGCTTGGTCTGAAAAAAATTACCCTTACTGAGTACCACATTTTTTTTCTTGATTTCTTTTACTGTTTCTTAAAGCCCTAAAGTTGCCATTTGAAATGACCTTTAGTTTTGTGCCATGTCTGTGATCTGCTTTTTTTCAACCACATTAAACAACTGAATGAACATCCTCCGAGCCCGGTGATTCCATAATTTTTGCCAGGGGTTGTAGTAGTGCTGAAACACTGCTATGTGTAGCACAAGCATTCGGATGATTGCAGCTACAAGTCTCCTAAGGAAACTATTGAAGTCAGTAAAAAGTAAAAAAAAAAAAGTTTTAGCAAATATAATTTTTTTTTTTTTTTTTTTTAAAAAGACAAATCACCCCCTTTTGCCCCATTCAAAATTAATCTGATCAGTAAATGGCATAACAAGAAAAAAAATCAAAACGCCAGAATTACATTTTTTTGCCTGCCACAACATTGCAATAAAATGCAGTAAGAGGCGATCAAAATATCGTATCTACCCCAAAATTGTATCAATAAAAAACATTAGCTTAGGGCACAAAAAAAATAAGCTATCACCCAGCCCTAGATCCCGAAAAATGCAGACTTTACGGGTCTCGGAAAATGGCCACATAAGTGAATTTTTTTTTTCTTACAAATTTCGGAATTTTTTTCCACCAATTTAATAATAAATAAAAAAGAACCTATACATGTTTGGTATCTGCATACTCCTACTGCCCTGAGAAATCATATTGCCTGGTCAGTTTTTGCATTTAGTAAACATGGTAAATAAAAAACAAAAAAACAATTGTGGAATTGCACTTTTTTTGCAATTTCACTACACTTGGAATTTTTTGCCCGTTTTCCAGTACGCTATATGGTAAAATCAATGGTTTCATTCAAAAGTACAACTTGTCTCGCAAAAAACAAGCCCTTACACGGCTATATTGACAGAAAAATAAAAAAAGTTATTGCTCTGGGAAGAAGGGGAGCAAAAAAACAAAAGCGCAAAAGAGCCCATTTCCCATATGCCTACTTTACATCTGTATCATTTTTTCAAACGTCATTTTATTTTGTTAGGGTGTTAGAGGGGTTAAAAGTTTAGCAGCAATTTCAAATTTTTTTCAACAATTTTACAAAACCTGTTTCTTTGGGGACCTGTTCAGATTTAAATTGTCTTTGAGGGGCCTATATATTGGAAACTCCCCAAAGTGATACCATTTTCAAAATCGCACCCCTCAAATACTTAAAAACTGTCAGGATTGTTTTAAGCCTGCAGGTGTTACACATGAATTAATACAAAGTGGAATGAAAAAAAAATTAATTTTACCTCTAAAATGTTGTTTCAGCCTCAATTTTTTCACTTTTTGAGGTAACACCAAAAAATGGACCCCACAATTTGTTACCCAATTTCCTACGACTGTGGCAATACCCCATACGTAGTCAAAAAGTTGGGTTTGGACAAACGGCAGGACTCTGAATGGTAGGAGCAATATTTGAATTTGGCTGGAAAGATTGTGGGCACCATGTCGCATTTGCATGACCCCTAAGGCACCAAAACAGCAGAAAACCCCCACAAGTCACTATATGTTTTGACTCAAAGACTGCCTCCTGTGCCTTTGAGTCAAATAGGAGACACTGGACAATTTTCTCCTGGAACTGGAGAGAAGTGAGTGCTTCTTGTGACTTTTTTTTCCATAAATACAGCACAAGTGACTGTTTATAATCAGACATAATAGACTTTTTTTTTACAGAACAAAGGGGTTGAAGGTAGTAATCTAAATGAGGTACAGTAGATGCTACCTTTTTATACCAGGCCCTGGTCTTCTGCTTCACCAGGTATGGTTGAATAACCTGGTCTGACAGGTCAACACCACCCATAAGTGTATTATAGAGATATATATTATTATGCAGACCGTTTGTTGCTTGTCCCTGGTGGCGCCCCTGTCTGTGACTGTCACAGTGGTGTCTGCATGCAGCGTGGTCAGCATGTAAACATCCTTCTTGTCATTCCACTTCATTGTAAGAAGTTGGTCACTTGCAAGTGAGAATGTCAAAAATAGAAATTCCAGCTGAAGTAAGTCTTAAAAACAATCCATTTATTTAGAAAAAATTAAAAAAACACATGGCAGTGTACAAGCCAGCAAACCATGAGTAAGACCATGTAGGTCGAAACGCGTAGGTTTATTCACTCCTGCTGACTTGTACGCTGCCGTGTGTTTTTTTAACTTTTTTTATAAATAAATGGATTGTTTTTACGACTTACTTCCGCAGGAATTTCTATTTTTGACATTTTCTATCCACCTGGTCCCAAGGTCACCATACGGATTGGACTGTGTCTGGACAACAACATGCTGATGAGCTGAATTTCCTTTCCTCCCCCCTCCCCTGCTATCTGCAAGTGGGAATGAAGCCCCCTTCTTGCAAATGAGTCAGACGGCCATATTAAGACTATGTTCACACGTTGAGTTTTTGCTGCGTTTTCTTTTTTGCATGCAAAACCTGCTCTCATGGCAGTAAAGAAACTGCTTACAAAAAGCAGGGTTTGCTGCGTTTTTCAGAATTCCAAAATTCAGCAAGACATGAGTTCATATGAGTTCATGAAAAAATACACAATTACAAATGTAACAGCAGGGGGAGATGAATTGGCCCCGAATAGTTTACCTAAGACATTGGCAGTGCATTGAGTTTGTAGGACACTGTTTACTTCCACCCTTTGGTCAGCCCTCGAGTTGATCAGGTATTGTTCAATTTCACAACTTGGTCAGACAATGTTTACTTTGCACACATCAGAAATGTAATGGTATTTCTATGCAGCTGTCACACTCAGTTCAGGAGAGCCTACAGTCAGTCCGAAGATTGCAATGCCATGTGATCCTCACGCGAGTAATATGGCAGTCTCACTGCGCCCTTAGCTTATTTATGTCCACAGGCTACATTAAACCCTTTGTGTTTGACCTTAATGACAGTGTCCCATTTATCAAATCTGATGTGTCACTTTATGTTGTAAAGTGAAAATTTGGAAAAATTAGCTATTCATTCATCAATTAGATATTCATACCACACAAAATAATAATAAATTACATTTCCCATATGTATAGTTTACATACATTACATTATTTTTTACATATCCCTTTATTTTGTTAAGATTTTAAAGGGTTAAAAATTGAGGTGCAATTTTCCCTCTTTTTTTTCATGGAAATTTACAAATTCCATTTTTACAAATTTAATCAGTTTAAAGGTACTCTGAGGGGCCTATACAGGGTTGGACTGGCCTGGCAGGGTGCCAGGGAAATTCCTGGTGGGCCGTTGCAGAGGAGAGCAAGAGAAGGAAAAGAAGAAAGGCAAAAAAATAGTGGCCACGGGCATGCACGCAGCTCAACTGCTGCAACGCACAGTACTGTGGTGCGCTAGGTTAGGGAGCAGGAGAGCAGAGCCGCGTCCCAGCAGACACGGCTCCTTTTGCTAAAAGTGACATCACACAGCACGCCCTGCACTGGCACTTCCCATTGTCGAAAAGCATATGGGCCAAATTGGAGACAAGCTAAGGTAGAGTACTAACACCCCTAATGTTAGTATATGTTTATATGAATTTTTATGCATACGCCTGCATGTGTATATATGTTTGTGTATATGCCGGCATGTGTATATGTTTGTGTGTCTGCCTGGGTAGGCGTGTCTGCATATGCATTTCTGTGCGTGCACAGCTGTGTTTACGTGTGTATTTCTGTTTGTGTGTATGTCTGCATGTGCATGTATGCACATGTGCGTGTCTGCCTGGGTGTGCATGTCTATGTGTGCGTGTCCGCGTATGCATTTCTGTGCGTGTCTGTCTGGGTGTGCATGTCTACATATGTGTGTCTGGGTATGCATTTCTGTGTGTGTCTGGGTGTGTATGTCTACGTGTGTGCGTCTGCGTATGCATTTCTGTGTGTGTCTGTCTGGGTGTGTATGTCTACGTGTGTGCATCTGCGTATGCATTTCTGTGCGTAGGCACACGCGTCTGTGTTTATATGTGCATTTCTGTGTGTGAGTGTCTGCATGTGCATGTCTGTGTGTGTACGTGTCTGCCTGCGTGTGCTTGTCTTAATGTGCTTTTCTGTGTGTATATGCATGACTGTGTTTGCGCACATGTCTGCGTGTGCTTACGCATGCATTTCTGTGTATGTGTGTCTGTGCATGTCTGTGTGTGCGTGTCCCCATTTCTGCGAGTGTGTCTGCGTGTGCGTGTCTGCCTACATGTGTACATTTAGTGTGTGTCTGTCTTCATGTGTGTATGCGCGCTTCTGCATGTTGGTTTGTACATGCGTGTCTTTGTGCATGTCTGCGTGCTCGTCCGAAGATTTATTATAATTGGGGTGAGATGGGGGAGAATTTTAGGAAACCGTATCGGGAGAATGTGTGAAGAGTGTGTAAATAGAGTGTGGTAGGGGGATGTGTGAGGCAGTATGGAAAGTGGGGGGGTGTGTGAGGAGACATTATGGGGGGAGAAAAGTGTGAGGGGACAACAGAGGCTAGGTAGTATGGGGGAGGTATAGAGAGGTCGCAGTATGGAAGGACAGTGTGAGGGCACAGCAAGGAGGGAAAAGTATGCTGAGGAGGGGTAGTGTGATGAAGGGGCACAGTATAGAGATTGGGCAGTATAGGGGGGGACACCGTGTGAGAGGACAGTCTGAAGAGGAGAGCCAGTTTAGATAAGAGAGGACAGTGTGGGTGTCATATTTTGTGCAGGGAGCATTGTGAGAGCTAATAGTTTATACAGGGGCTCAGCGTAGGGCAGATATTTTGTTTACTAAGGATCAATATGATGACACTGCTACTTTTGTGTGAGGGGACAACAGAGGCTAGGTAGTATGGGGGAGGTATAGAGAGGTCGCAGTATGGAAGGACAGTGTGAGGGCACAGCAAGGAGGGAAAAGTATGCTGAGGAGGGGTAGTGTGATGAAGGGGCACAGTATAGAGATTGGGCAGTATAGGGGGGGACACCGTGTGAGAGGACAGTCTGAAGAGGAGAGCCAGTTTAGATAAGAGAGGACAGTGTGGGTGTCATATTTTGTGCAGGGAGCATTGTGAGAGCTAATAGTTTATACAGGGGCTCAGCGTAGGGCAGATATTTTGTTTACTAAGGATCAATATGATGACACTGCTACTTTTAGGCTATGTTCACACATTGCGTTTTTTTTCAGCAGCAAAACCTGATCTCTTGCCGCCAGGAAGGTTTGTTCAGGATTTTGCTTGTTTTTTTTTGCTTCGTTTTTGGTGCGTTCTTTTTTTTTTTTTTTTACTGTCCTTTTGTCTCTTTATGCTTGTACATAAAGCTCAGTGAAAAAAAAAAATCTCATTCTATTTCATCAGGTTTTGGCACCAAAAATGCTGAAAAAACTGACACCTGCATTTTTGGTGCATTTTTTTCACCACCCATTACTTCCAATGGGTGAAAAACGCTGAAAGAAGTGACCAGCTCTATTCTGCAAAAAAAAACAGGCAAAGCACAAAATACTGATCAAACAAAAACCTAGGTGTGTGCATGAGATTTCTGGAATCTCATAGACTTTGCTGGTACTGTGCCATGGCACATTTACAGTGCCCCTAAGTAACCAAAACAGCAGAAACCCCCAAGTGACCCCATTTTGGAAACTAGACCCCATAATTCATCTAGGGGTGTGTTGACCATTTTGTACTCATAGGTGCTTCACAGAACTTTATAACATTTGGATGTGAAAATATAAATTTAATTTTTTCCAGTAAAATGTTGTTTTAACCCCCAAATTTGTAATTTTCACAAGGGGTAACAGGAGAAAATGGACCCCATAATTTGTTAAACAATTTCTTCCAAACGTGATGATACCCTTCACATGGGGTCAAAAACTAATGTTTGTTCACACGGAAGGGCTTGGAAAGGAAACAACGCTTTTTGATTTTGGAGCCAAATTTTGCTGGAATAAACGCTATGTTGCATTTTTGGGAAACGAAACCCCATAAGGAATTCAACTAGTGGTGTGGTGAACATTTTAACCCACAAACTACATCACAGAATTGTTAAGATTAAGCAGTGAAAAATATTTTTTTTCCCCTAAAATGTTACTTTAGCCTCAAAGTTTTAATTCACACAAGAGTACCAGAAGAAATGGGGCACCACGATTTGTTATGCAATTTTTACTGAATGTTGAAACACCCCATATGTGGTTGTACACTACTGTTCGAGCACATGGCAGGGATCGGCTTGGAAGGAGCGCTACTTTGCTTTTGCAACACACATTTTGTTTGAGTAAATTGTGGACATCATTAGAGCCCCTGATGTGCCAGATCAGCAGTCCAACTCCCCCCCCCCCCCCCAACACAAGTGACTCCATTTTAGAAACTTAAGGTCCCAAGGAATTCAGAATTTATCTAGGAGTATAGTGGGTATTTTTAACCCTCAGGTGCTTAACAGAATTTTATAACATTTTAGAGGTAAAAATGTAATTATTTATTAGATGCAAATTTTTCATTTTCACAAGGGTAATAAATGAAAATAGACCACACAATTTGTTACGCAATTTCTCCCGAACGTGGTGATACCTTATATAGCATTAACAAATAAAGTAGCACTCTGCAACGCTAAGTATGTAAACATGAAATATGAATAGCATTACTGCTGTAGAAAATAGAAATAAATGAGAAATCTTAGCGCATAAATTGGCCAATTCATATGTACCTGGCGGCTGCGGTAAAGCGTTTCTCAATGCCAGGACCCTACCAATGTGAATACCACTCTAAGGGACATCGGTCTGCTTATGTGTGAGAAAGTAAGTAAGTAAGAGGTTTTAATTGCAGTAGGATCTAACTTTCCCACAAGAGCGCTATTTGGCTTTTGTGCTGCAGAATTTTCTAGAATCATTTGTGCGCAACATTCGTGAATCCTCAAAGGTGCCAGAACAGCAGAAAAATCCCAGAAGTAACCCAATTTTTCAAAATTACACCTCTGACTGGATAAATCTATGGCTGCAGAGGCTATTTTGGCCCGACAGGTATTTTTGCTCTGCAACATCTACTCCATGTTTTTTTCCTGGAGAACTGCAAATATGCCAGTTTAGTGCCCAGTTTGCGCTTGTGCAGACACACACCCCATACATTTTTAAGTGGGCTATCCCCACTGCAGCAATGCCAGACTTGTGGATGATAACTGTGGTTTGAGCACACTGAGGGCTCCCAAAAATCGGAATAGAAACCGATCAAAAAATGTTATGTGCCCAAAAATGGTATGAATAAAATTGTCAACTTTTCCCGCAAAAAAACAAGCCCTTACATGACTATGCGGCCGAAATATGAAAAATTATAGCTATCAAAATATGGCGATGCAAAATCTAGTCTTTGCAAAAAAAAAGGATCTTTTAGTGTGTGACAGCTGCCAAACATAAAATTATGAATGATATGATATGAATCTGGTATCGCTGTAATCGCACCGACCTGAAGAATAAAGTCGTCTAATCACTTATACCTCACGAGGAACAGCGTAAACAATAAACTCTAGGATTAGAGTTATGGTTAGGGTTGTGTTAGGGTTATGATTAGGGTTACAGTTGTATTAGGGTTGGGGTTGGGATTTTTTCAAGTGTAAAGAAAAAAAAAATGATGACGATATGGCGACTAGTGTTGAGCGCAAGTGCTCGCTACTTGAGTTTGCATCGGGCGCTCGGGAATGCACCGAGTATCGCGGGTGCTCAAGTGACATGTTCGAGTCTCCGCCCCATATGTTTCTCGGCTGTTATGCAGCAAAAAAAAAAACAAGCGGGAATTGTCTGCCATGCACGGGCAATCCCCGCATGTTTTTTTTTGGGGTGTCGGGGCGGGGACTCAAGCATGTCACTCGATCACCCACGATACTTGGTGCACACCCGATGCAAACTCAAGTAGCAAGCACTTGCACTCAAGACTAATGAAAACATATTCATTATGATGACCTAATGTTATCAAATTCTGTGTCATACCTCTGGGATCAAAATCTTCATTATACCACTTGATAAAATTCTTGAGGGGTCTAGTTTCCAAAATGGAGTCACTTGTGGGGGGTTTCCACTATTTAGGTGCATCAGGGGCTCTCCAAACGCGACATGGCGTCCACTCTCGATTCCAGACAATTTTGCATTTAAAAAGTCACACAGTGCTCCTTCCCTTCTGAACCCTGCCGTGCGCCCAGTGTTTTTGCCCCACATATGGGCTGTCAGTATACTCAGAAGAAATTGCACAACAATTTTTGGGGTCCATTTTCTCCTCTTACCCTTGTAAAAATAAAAAAGTTGGGGCTAAAAGATAATTTTTGTGGAAAAAGTTAGATTTTTTTATTTTCACGGTTCTCCGTTATAAACTTCTGTGAAGCACATGGGGGTTCAAGGTGCTCACCACACCTAGATAAGTTCCTTGAGAGGTCTAGTTTCCAAAATAGTCACTTGTTGGGGGTTTCCACTGTTTAGGCACATCAGGGACTCCCCAAATGCGACATGGTGTCCGCTAATTATTCAAGCAAATTTAACATCAACATTTTAAAGTCAAATGGCGCTCTTTCCCTTCCGAACCATGCCGTGTGCCCAAACAGTGATTTTCCCCCACATTCCCTCACACTCCTGTTACTCTTAAGAAATTGCAACATTTTTTGTGGGAAAAATGTGAAAATATGATTTTTACAGCTGAATATTATAAATTTCTATGAAGCACCTGGGGGTTCAGAGTGCTCACCACACATCTAGATAAGTTCCCTGAGGGGTCTAGTTTCCAAAATGGTATCACTTGTGGGGGGTTTCCCCTGTTTAGGCACATCAGGAGCTCCCCAAACGCAACATGGCGTCCGCTAATTATTCAAGAATATTTTACGTTTAAAAAGTCAAACCATGCTATGTGCCCAAACAGTGGTTTTCCCCCAAATATTGGGAATCGGCGTGGTCAGTCGAAATTTCACAACAAATTTTGTGGTCCATTTTTTCCTGTTAACCCTTGCAAAAATAAAAAAAAATGGGTCTAAAGTAAACTTTTTGTGAAAAAAAAGTTAAATATTCATTGTTTTCTTCCACATTCCAAAAATTCCTGTGAAGCACCTGAAGGGTTAATAAACTTCTTGAATGTGGTTTTGAGCACCTTGAGGGGTGCAGTTTTTAGAATGGTGTCACTTTTGGGTATTTTCTGTCCTATAGGCCCCCAAAGTCACTTCAAATGTGATGTGGTTCCTAAAAAAATGGTTTCATACATTTTGTTGAAAAAAATGAGAAATCGCTGGTCAACTTTTAACCCTTATAACTTCTTAACAAAAAAAATTTTGGTTCCAAAATTGAGCTGATGTAAAGTAGATATGTGGGAAATATGTCATTGTATGTGACATATCTCTAATTTAAGGGCATGAAAATTCAAAGCTTGAAAATTGCGAAATTTTCAACATTTTCGCAAAATTTCTGATTTTTTCACAAAGTAATGCGAGTCATATTGAAGAAATTTTACCACTATCATGAAGTACAATATGTCACGAAAAAGCAACCTCAGAATCAGTGGGATCCATTGAAGCGTTCCAGAGTTATTACCTCATAAAGTGACACTGGTCAAGATTGTAAATATTGGCCTGGTCATTAACGTGCAATCAGCCTTTGGGGGTAAAGGGGTTAAAGAAAACTGACTGCCAAAAGTTTTGCACATACTATTTATTGATCACAACATAGAGAGTAATTAATTGTTTACAATGCCATAACTTAGTATTTTGTAGAATAACCTCTTGCTTTAATTACTGCACCACACCGACAGGGCATTGAAGCCACTAGGATATTCAAAACATCTTGCTCCATTCAATTTACAAATCTGCAAACAATTCATCTTTATTGCTATGGGTACAGGCCCCAAATCGTCGCCCTAACTCATCCCAAAGGTGCTCAATAGGGTTTAAACCACTTGATTGGCTTGGCCATTGCAACAAGCGAACGTTTTTCTTTGCTAACCAATTTTTTACTAAATTGGATGTGTGCTTAGGATCATTGTCTTGCTGGGATTTCCATCTCCTGCCTACTGTGGTTTTACCATGTGGCAGCATTACATTCTCCAGTATATCCTTGTACATTGTAGCATTCATATTTCCATAAATTCTATACACAGGGCCAATGGCAGATGCAGAAAAGCAGCCCCAAACCATGACATTGCCACCACCATGTTTCACTGTAGGTGTCTGCTACCTTACATCATTACGTTTTCAAACTGGGCGGTATATATAGTGCTTGCCATCACTACCAAACAGACAATCTGTCTCTTTCCATTGGCTGTGTTCTTTGGCAAACTCAAGTCGGACCTTCCGGTTTCTTTGCAGAGATGAAAGGCTTCTTGACTGGAACTCGTGCATTTAACTCTACTGCTCTTAGCCGTCGCACCACAGTTTGGTGACTCACTTTGACCCCATATTCTTTGTTAATTTCATGCAAAATCTGTACACTTTTATGGACATCAGATACTGACTTTTTCTTAATAATGTGATCAACTCTAGAGGAAGTTTTCAGTGGTTGTCCACTTTTAGATTTGTCAGATGTTCCATAACCTTCTTTTTCTTTCTATAAAGGGGTTGTCCAGTCAAAAAGTGATAAGTCTGCAGCCACTCTGTGTGACTGCAGACTTATGAATCACCCCAGCGAAGGCACTGTGCGCTGCAGGGATTCGCCGGTATGAGACCCGGTAACGGAGGGTATGTATGTGTTATACATACCCTGGACAGTGGGTGTGGCCTTGCTCTCCATACACATGAATTGAGCGAGGCCTCGCTCTATACAAGTGAATGGAGAGAGGCTGCGCTGAATGGCCGGGGATATGTATAACGTATACATAGCCTCCGAGTCCAGGTCTCAGTGTCTGCGCTGGGGGGATTCGTAAGTCTGCAGTCACACAGAGTAACTGCAGACTTAGCACTTTTGACTGGACAACCCCTTTACCACTTTGGATTTTTCTGTTTTTGTTTTTTGCTACCCTTCTTCCCAGACCCATAACTTTTTTATATATGGCCATGTAAGGGCTCATTTTTTTGCGGGACGAATTGTACTTTTGAACGACACCATTGGTTTTCCCATACAATGTACTGGAAAATGGGAAAAAAATTCCAAGTGCGGTGAAATTGCAAAAAAGTGCAATTCCATAATTGTTTTTTTTTTTACCATGTTCACTAAATGCTAAAACTGACCTGCCATTATGATTCTCCAGGTAATTATGAGTTCGTAGACACCAAACATGTATAGGTTATTTTTTATTTAAGTGGTGAAAAAAAAATCCAAAGCTGACATTTTTAATGGTACTATTTTGGGGTAGATACAATGTTTTGATCGCCTGTTATTGCATTTTAATGCTATGTTGCAAATAACCCTGTAATTCTGCCGTTTTGATTTTTTTTTCTCGTTACGCCATTTTCCGATTGGATTATTTTTTTTATATTGATAGATCGGGCGATTCTGAACGTGGCGATACCAAACGTGTATTTTTTGATTGTTTTTTAATTGTTTTATTTTGAATGTGGCAAAAGGGGGGTGATTTGAACTTTTATGTTTTTTTAAAACATTTTTTTTTTTTTACTTTTCACTTGCTTCAATAGTCTCCATGAGAAACTAGAAGCTGCGATCATCTGATCGCCTGGGTTACACATAGTAGGCAGTGATGAGCGAGTATGCGTCATTAACTCTTTTGGCGAGCACGTTCGGGTGTTCATGCCGAAAGGGTTAATGATGCATACTCACTCATCACTAATAATAGAGCTTCAGCCATGTTATGTGTAACAAAAGTGTTCATCTGCTATGAGCGCCGACTGCTATTTCCTTATCGTGGGGACGTAGCATTCTAACGGCTGTGACTTTTTATTTTTTTTTTGCCAACAAAAACATAAGGGAACTTTTTATTTCACATTTTGTGAGTCAGTATGATTAAAAGTCACATTTTTGTAGTGTTGTTAATTTTTCTTTTATAGTGTTTGACGCACACAATAAAAACCATGACAGTTTTTCACACATTGCGTTTTTTTAGTGTTTTCTTTATGCAAACTTTCTTCTGCGTTTTACAGTAGCAGCAAAGTCTATTAGATTCCAGAAATCTCATGCACACACCTTGGTTTTAGTTTGATCAGTATTTTGTGCTTTGCATGGATTTTTGTAGAATAGAGCAAGTGACAAACCATCCTGGCAAGAGATCAGGTTTTGCTGCAGAAAAAACTGCAATATGTGAACATAGCCTTATAGTTTGGGTCATTCTGGACTAGGTAATATCAATTAGGTGTACTTTTTTTGTTTATTGTTGTGTCTACACAAAAGCTGCATTTTTAATGGTGAAACAGCTTTTCGTTATTTGTTTTTACGCTTTTTTTTTTTAACCTTGGGTTGCAATAGCAGATGAGTTTGTAAATGGAGCGATCTACCTCTTTTAACTATCTACAGTAGATGCACCTGTTACAATTGACAGCTGCATCTAAGGGGTTAATCGGCCTTGATCAGTTGCAAAACCAATCAGGACTGATGCTGCAAGATTGTATTTTCACCCTGCTGGGAGCGCTATTCACTTAATCATCAGCGCCATCGAAAAACAGCCCCTTTTAGGCTGTGTGCCCACTATGTTTTTTTAAGCGTTTCCTCAGCGGCAATTCCGCTGCAGAAACGCTTGAAACCGCTTGATAGAAGGCCTGCCATGTTCCCCAATGATAATCCGCATGTGCTGTGCACATGCTGCGGAAATTTCTGCTGCGAATTATCATTGCGAAAAAACCGCAGCACTACCAATTATTTTGTGGAAGCGCTGCATTTTCGCCGCCATTGACTTGCATTGGATCACTTGGATTCCACATCACTGCATCTGTACATGCGGATAACATGTGGTTCAATGTGCGGATGGTACCCAGGTGTGGAGGACAGGAGACTCTCCTCCAGACCCAGACCCAGGTACCATAGTACCTGTAAAAAAAAGAATGAAATTAAAAATAAATATTATGCTTACCTTCTGATGGCCCCCGGTGTCTTTGTCTTGGCTCGCCGGCAGCTCGCGGTGGACTCAAGGACCTGCCATGACGTCATTTAGTCATGTGACGGGTCACGCAACCGCTGGTCCTTAAATCCACCGCGAGCTGCCGGCAGGCAGAGACAAGGACTCCGGGGGCCATCAGAAAGTAAGTATATATTTATTTTTTACCATTCTTTCAGTCACACTATATAAATCCATGCCATTTGCATGGATTTATATTGTGTGACCAAGTTGTCAAGCACTTTCCAAGTGATGCTAAAATGGAAAGCGCTTGACAACCCGCATGCAAAATCGCATGATCAAAGCGCTTCACTTCCACTTGTCCATGGCAGGAAAAACAAATGTACAATCCGCATGCGTTTTTTCTGCCAGGGAGATGCAGAGACACTCAGGAAAAATCCGGAGCATTTCTGCATCGTGGGCACTTAGCCTAAGTTGCATATTGGTGTTCGTTAAGGGGTTAAAGTGCAAAATTTTTAATGAAACTCAACTGCAAAAAATGATTTTTAGCCCAAAATACATGCATTCAAGTAAAAATAAAAAAATGTCCCCAACACCTTTAACCCCTTAATAACATCTGACGTACTAATACGCGTCTGTGCCCTGGGACTTAAGAGCCAGACCCGTATTAGTACGTCATCGCGATCGCGCGCGCACACAGGCTGTGCGGGCGCGATCGCCGCCGGGTGTCAGCTGATTGTCACAGCTGACACCCGGTACTATGTGCAGGGAGCGGTCCTGCACCGCTCCCAGCACATTAACCCCCGCGATGCTGCGATCGAAGTCGATCGCGGCATTGCGGGGGCAAGGGGAGGTGATCGGCGATACTCACCTCCTCTTCCGGCTTCCAGCGCAGTCTGCAAAGGCTTCCCGGGTGTTGCCATGACGACCCGATGTCGTCATGACAACATCCGGGTCACCAGAGAGCAGGAAGATTGCTTGGACATGCGCAGTGCATCTCCAAGCAATCTTCACACTGTGCACTTCTGACAGCCTTCATGGCATAGGGATGGTGCTCCATTCCTGTGCCATGCAGGCGATCAGAAAAAAAAAAAGTGAAAGTCCCAGAGTGGGACAAAGTAATAAAGTGTATAAACTGTGTGAAAGTGGGAAAAAAAAAAAAAAATGTGCAAAAATATTATAAAAAAAAAAAAAAAAATAATACACCAAAAATAAAAATATAATGTACCCATCAATAAATATTATTATAAAAAAAATAAAAAAAAAACAATAAAAGTACACATATTTGGTATCGCCGCGTCCGGAACAACCTGACCTATAAAACTGTCCCACTAGTTAACCCCTTCAGTGAACACGGTAAAAAAAAAAAAAAAAAAACGAAGCAAAAAACAATGCTTTATCACCATACCGCCAAACAAAAAGTGGAATAACACGCGATCAAAAACACGCATATAAATAAAAATGATACCGCTGAAAACGTCATCTCGTCCCGCAAAAAACAAGCCGCCATACAGATCCATCAGCTGAAAAATAAAAAAGTTATAGCTCTCAGAATAAAGCGATACTAAAAAATATTTTTTTCTATAAAATAGCTTTTATTGTCTATAAGCGCCAAAACATAGAAAAATGATACAAATGTGGTACCGCTGTAAACGTACTGACCCGAAGAATAAAGCTACCTCATCAATTTTACCACACGCGGAACAGAATAAAAAAAAAAAAAAAAAACAATTCCTGAATTGTTGGTTTTTGTTTATTCTGCCTCCCAAAAATCGGAATAGAAAGCGATCAAAAAATGTCACGTGCCTGAAAATGGCACCAATAACAACGTCAAGTCATCCCGCAAAAAACGAGCCGTCACATGACTGTCAGCCAAAATCTGGAAAAATTATAGCTCTCAAAATATGGCGATGCAAAAACTAGATTTTACAAAAAATGCGTCTTTTAGTGTGTGACAGCTGTCAGTCATAAAAACCCCATATGATTCTGGCATTGCTGTAATCACACCGACCCGAAGAATAAAGTCGTCTAATCACTTATACCGCACAAGGAACGGCGTCAAAAATAAACTCTTGGGTTAGGATTGGGCTAGGGTTAGGGCTGGGTTTGGGGCTAGGGTTGTGCTGGGGCTAGGGTTGTGCTGGGGCTAGGGTTGTGCTGGGGCTAGGGTTGTGCTGGGGTTAAGGTTGTGCTGGGGCTAGGGTTGTGCTAGGGCTAGGGTTGTGCTAGGGTTAGGGCTGGGGTTGGGATTTTTTTCAAAAGTAAGAAAAAAAGATGACGATATGGCGACTAGTGTTGAGAGCAAGTGCTCGCTACTTGAGTTTGCATCGGGTGCTCTGGTATGCATTGAGTATCGTGGGTATTTGAGTGACATGCTCGAGTCTCTGCCCCATATGCTTCGCGGCCAAAAAACTTTACGGGGATTGCCTGCCATGCACGAGCGATCCCCGCATGTTTTTATTTGGGTGTCTAATAACTGTGAAACATGCGGAGCAGGGACTCGAGCATGTCACTCGAGCACACGCTGTACATGGTGCATACCTGGATACCCGATGCAAACTCAAGTAGCGAGCACATGCGCTCAAGAATAATGACAACTTATTCAATATGATGACCTAATGTAAACAAATTCTGTGCCGTACCTCTGGGTTCAAAATGTTCACTATACACCTTAATAAAATCCTTGAGGGGTATAGTTTCCAAAATGGGGACACTTGTGGGGGAGCTCCACTGTTTAGGCACATCACGGGCTCTCCAAACGCGACATGGTGTCCGCTAACAAATTGAATGGAAAATCGGCTCAAATTGTTAGCGGACGCCATGTTGCGTTTGGAGAGCCCCTGTGTGCCCAAACATTGGAGCTCCCCCACAAGTGACCCCATTTTGGAAACTAGACCCCCCAAGGCACCTATCTAGATGCATAGTGAGCACTTGGAACCCCCAGGTGCTTCACAAATTGATTCGTAATAATGAAAAAGTGAAAAAAAAAACACTTTTTCATTTTTATGAATCAATTTGTGAAGCACCTGGGGTTCCAAGTGCTCACTATGAATCTAGATAGGTGCCTTGGGGGGTCTAGTTTCCAAAATGGGGTCACTTGTGGGGGAGCTCCAAAGTTTGGGCACAGAGGGGCTCTCCAAACGCAATGTGGTGTCCGCTAACAATTTGAGCCGATTTTCCATTCAATTTGTTAGCGGATACCATGTTGTATTTAGAGAGTCCCTGTGTGCCCAAACATTGGAACTCCCCCACAAGTGACCCCATTTTGGAAACTAGACCCCCCAAGGCACCTATCTAGATGCATAGTGAGCACTTGGAACCCCTAGGTGTTTCACTAATTGATTCGTAAAAATGAAAAAGTGTTTTTTTTTTCACTTTTTCATTTTTACGAATCAATTTGTGAAGCACCTGGGGGTTCCAAGTGCTCACTATGCATCTATAAAGGTGCCTTGGAGGGTCTAGTTTCCAAAATGGGGTCACTTGTGGGGGAGCTCCAAAGTTTGGGCACACAGGGGCTCTCCAAACACAACATGGCGTCCGCTAATTATTCAAGCAAATTTTACAATCAAAAAGTCAAATGGCGCTCCTTCCCTTCCGAGCCCTGCCGTGCGCCCAAACAGTGTTTCTTCCCCAAATATTGGGTATCTGCGTGCCCAGGGGAAATTGCACAACAAATTTTGGGGTCCATTTTTTCTTGTTACCCCTGTGAAAATAAAAAAAATTGGGTCTAAAGTAACATTTTTGTGAAAAAAGTTAAATGTTCATTTTTTTCTTCCACATTCAAAAAATTCCTGTGAAGCACCTGAAGGGTTAATAAAGTTCTTGAATGTGGTTTTGAGCACCTTGAGGGGTGCAGTTTTTAGAATGGTGTCACTTTTGGGTATTTTCTATCATAAAGACCTCTCCAAGTGACTTCAAATGTGATGTGGTCCCTAAAAAAATGGTTTTATAAATTTTGTTGGAAAAATGAGAAATCGCTGGTCAACTTTTAACCCTTATAGCTCCCTAACAAAAAAAAATTTTGGTTCCACAATTGTGCTGATGTAAAGTAGACATGTGGGAAATGTTATTTATTAACTCTTTTGTGTGACATATCGCTCTGATTTCAGGGCTTAAAAATTAAAATTTTGAAAATTGCAAAATTTTCAAAATTTTTGCCAAATTTCCGTTTTTTTCACAAATAAACGCAAGTGATATCGAAGAAATTTTTCCACAATCATGAAGTACAATATGTCACGAAAAAACAATCTCAGAATCAGGGGGATCCGTTGAAGCGTTCCAGAGTAATTACCTCATAAAGTGACAGTGGTCAGAATTGTAAAAATTGGCCCAGTCATTAACGTGCAAACCACCCGCGGGGCTTAAGGGGTTAAGACCACTGAAGTCAACAACACGACTTTGGACCAGGCCAGTGAACGTGAGGGGTTAATCCAGGTCTTCCCATTCTTCATTGAGAGATGCTGCTGACATGGCGCCCATCTACCTCTCGCCCGGTCTCATCTGGCAGGTATTGTACAGCTACCTGTAATTAGAATATGATTGTGCACGATGCATCACGATACCTAGGATGCCAAGTGCACAGCACCTTCCTATGAGCAAGTGAGAGGTGCTAGATTGCTCCTTTATAGAGCTGTCCAGGCTTAGGACAAAACGTCTGCAGTCTCTCTATGTGACTGCAGAACTGCGATGCCCACCGTCACAAATTCCCGATGTGAGTGGGCGGTCAGGTGACAGCATGTATGTGATCTCATGTATGGCGGTCATGTGCCTGCTAGATTCATCTGGCTTCTCTCAATAGAAGAGGGTTGAAAAAAGCCAAACATGTCTAGTTGGCATGTGACCGCCTGCTCGCAGCTGGAATAATACCGGGGAATTGTGATAGCATACACACCACACACTATGTGATCCTGCAGTCTCATAGAATCACCGTAGACTGTTTTCTTGAGCATGGGCCATATTTTTGGGATACGTTCACATGTTCAGTATTTGGTGAGTTTTTTACCTCAGTATTTGTAATCCAAAACCAGGAGTGGGACAATCAGAGGAAAAGTATAATAGAAACAAGTCACCACTTCTGTATCTATCACCCACTCCTGGTTTTGGCTTATAAATACTGAGGTAAAATACTGACCAAATACTCAACGTGTGAACGTGGCCTAAGCTCAGCAGCATGGCTACCATGTGAGTAAGGTCCCTGGATGGGGGCATAAGGATTAAATTCTACTGGGGTCAAAATTAATTTTGCTGTTTGGGAATTCAATTTAAGGTGTTTTCCCACACTAGCTAGATGGCACCCAGCCTGGTGCTTCCCAATCAACTACTGTAACACTACAACTCTCTATCCCTGGCAGCTATGGGAAACCATATAGCATTGTAATGAACCCTTTGCTATGGGCACATATTTCTAGAATAACCATTTCTCTGGCTACACCAGGCGCTCCGTTAACAGCACAGGCACAGCAAGCATAAAAAGAGACATTTGTTAGTATCCTTCCCCTCAAGGGACTACTTTAACATTCCATTGCGCGCATAGCGGGGTACGGTTACTGCGCATAGATCACGTGAGGGGTATGGCTCTCTGCCATTGGCCGGGAGTTCAGGTGGTTGGCCGGAGCTGCGTGGAGGCTGCTCTGTGAGGTAACGTATGTCACAGTGTGCTCTGGAGAGTGGGCTGTGCGTGGCTTAGGTGTTCTGGAGAGTGGGCTGTGCGTGGCTTAGGTGCTCTGGAGAGTGGGCTGTGCGTGGCTTAGGTGTACACGTACGGGGCCTTTGGTAAAGTGTGTGGCTGCGGCATCATCGCCGGTTTTCCCGCCTATTAGGAGTCTGTTTAGCGAAGGGATACACGCAGCTAGATATGTCACTCTGTGTGGAGGGGCAGCTTGTAGCGCAAACATGTCTGGTGACTTAGCGCACCATTCTCTCTGCATTTCAAGGACGCAAACATGTGCGTACATGTACGAATTACCTGCTTGGCTGTGCAAGCAGAGACCCAGAGCACAACATGGCGCCGGATGAGGACTGGCAGGAGGGCAGGCCGTGCATCTATTGGGGCAGCCCCTGTGGCACATACACACTGGCATGTATGAGCCCTCGCTCCACCACTCAGCTGCAGAGTAATGCCAGGGCTGCATGCTAAGATGCGCGTCTAAAAGCATCCCTGACCTGCTGTAGATCGGTTATTTCAGAGTTGGCATGTGGTGACGTCATAAGACAGGACCATGCATCGGGCTGAGCAGATACTTGGGCAATGACACTATGTAGCCCTCTCCTAGTGGAACCACTAAAGGACTCAGTGATCAGGGTTGGACTGGCCCACTGGGGGACTGTAGGATCCTCGGGTGGGCCCATGCGCTGGCACTGTTAGCTAGCTACAGGCACAGTGGTGATAAAATGGCCGCTGATTGGAACAGTGTTCTGTTCAGTACACATGAGCTGCAGGAGAAGAGAGATTCACCAACGGCTGCACCACTCTCTCCCTGGCTGTTCCAGGTGCGATATCGCAGTGATCAGGATCCAGCAGGAATCATCAGCAGTCTGATTAGTATGAGAATTGAGCTGTTGTCTGCAGCAGACAAGATTCAGTGACCCGTGCACTTTCCCGGGATGTCTAAGGTTGCGTGCCCACGATGCGTTTTTGCTGTGGAAACGCTTTAAAAACGCTTGGTAATACTTGCCCCATGGTTCCCAATGAGAGTCCGCATGTTCTGTGCTCATGCTGCAGAATTTTCTGCAGCGGATTTTATGTGCGGAAAAAACCGCAGCATGTCCATTATTTGTGCGTTTACGCATGCAGAATTGCCTACTCAATGCATTAGAAAAACGCATGGCAAAAACGAGTGTTAAAATCCGCATGCTTTTTTACTGGCAAGGACATGCAGAAAAGAAGCTGAAAATTTCCGCTTCAATTCTGCATCGTGGGCACATAGCTTTATGCTGCTTGTAGGAGCGGTCAGCAGTACTCAGCGTCATCGGGGCTGTGGAGCCAATAAGCCAAACCTCCAACTCCTCAATCTCCATGACACGACTCCCTCATACATGGCTCATGTTTGTGATAAATTTACTGTAGCACAGATTCATCTCAGCTAAAAGTCTAGACCCTTAGATCAGGAATAAGACAGACATTTATAGGATATTTCATAACTTTCCCAAATTCTTCTGAAAAAAATACTCCCCACAAACTGCATTGAACTACTGTACCCAATTTATTATATATTTTAATAGTTGGAGTCTGTTTATTTTATACCGACTCCACCAAAATGGACTCCCGACTCCATGACATGCTGCAAGCCCGGCAGCTCAGACGTGTTAGTGCTACTGATTACTATTCACCGCTCCTCACAGCATTAGGCACCCCGGGAGATCAGAGCATGGGTCACTGAGTCTCCTCTGCTTCAGACAGCAGCTCACTTCTCATACTGACCATAACGCTGATCATTCCTGCTGGATCCTGATAACTGCGATATTGCACCTGGCGCTACCAGGGAGATCGGTGCTGCTGTTGCTAAGACTGATTGGCAGCAGCACAGCCAGTGTTCTGTTTGTGGCCTCTTTCCCCCACACTGACAGCAGAGCTGAGGTAATGAGCCATGCTGTGCAGAGTAACAGTGCTCCTTCCTCAGTGTCACAGGTTGACAGCAGGAAGCTCAGGGAGAAGGATGGCTCCCTGCTACATCACTCACCAAAGCTTAGAGTTATGTAGCTGAGCAGGATTACCTCCCATAACTGAGCCCCCCACTAACAGTTAGTGTTATTGGGGAGCTTTACTCATTGGTGATATAGGGTGAGAGGGCTCAGTCACTAAGGGATGGTTAAGGAGTCTCTTCCCTTCTTGGTTCTCCCTGACTGAGTCCCCCCTACCTGTATCACTCCTGACTGATATAATGTCCCCATTTTGTAATAATTTTCACATTCTGGACCCCTTCCTTTCTTCTCCATCACATTGTAGAAAGAAAAAAAATATATTATTCTCACCTTCCTCCGCTCCCACGACATATGGCATCCTTCAATAGCCAGCGTGGGAGCCGGGAGCAGACTTCTGTGTGTCGGCAACTACAGCGCATGATGTCACTGCCATCATTGGCGAGCCGACATCTGCTGCCAGCCTCTGATTGGCCGACAGCGCTTATTGCAGTGCAGGGAGCCGGTGGGTCTCTGCATCACAATACGTTTCAGCAGAATGTGCATCAGAGGACGCACTTCCAGGTCAAATTGGTGTCGGTGGACCATGCTCCAGCACTGGCCTGGTCGTGGTTGCACCCTCCATTATTGCTATCATTACGTCCCTTCTTGTTTTGCATGTTTCAATATAACATGCGGACCCTGCTGTGGACGTACTGTACATTAATCCCTTGGCACAGATTAATGTTTTGAATTGATTTTATGTATGTATGTAGGGAGAGAGGATTCCCTTATCCATGCACTGGCATTCTTAAAAAAGGCACGGAACAAATGCATTTATATTGCAAACTTTTGTACATGCATAAAAAGTTTGATTGTGTAGAAGAAAAAAGTACGCAAGATATAAATCAACCTAATTTTATTATATCTAGATACAACATATAAATAGAAGTTTAAAAAGTGGGAAACCACAAGATGGTGCCATGGTCTCTCATTAAATTTGGACCAACCTACACTAGTAACATTGTAACATAGAGATCAAGATAGTATGGTTTATTACATAGAAATCACAAATACACCATTGCCCCCTAGCATAGAATAGGGCTAAATAGCAAGAAAGGAGCCAATTATTACCTGCAGTGAGACTGCAGGGCACACCAAAATACCCAACGTACTTTTCGGCACCTGCCTTCGGGAAATTGAAATAAATACAAATAAAAAGTCGCAATTTGTACAAAATTATATAACTGCAACATTTGACACACTGGACGCCAGCTCTTTTTTTCTTTTAACGAGGAGTATGCTACCATGCTTGCAGTGTTGTGCTTAAATAATTTGCACCAAATTTATCATTGGGGCAAAATTTTATAAATATGGAATAGTGGGGTTGAAGTGAGTACAAAAAATTTGGCTCAAATTACGCCATTTTTGATAAATGAGAATCATTGTGTTTTTATGTTACACTACAATATTGGCACGTTTTACCTCACAATTGGCGGGCTTGTATTATTTCTATGTAGCTACACAGTGGGCCCCAGGAATGATTTTCTCTTGTGGGCCCAAGGTACTCCAGCCTGATGCTTAGTGTGATAGTTGGTTAGATGAGGACTCTACTGCCACGGCCCCACTATTGGGTGGGAGCCAAAACCAGGAGTGGGTGATAAATGCAGAATTGGTGACTTGTTTCTATTATACTTTTTCTCTGATTGTTCCTCACCTGGTTTTGGCTCCCACTCCTGAGAAAAAGTACTGATTGAATACTGACCAAATACTGATAGTGGGGCTGTGGCCTACAGCTTTACATCTGATGATTGTCCATGGAGTGCTTTGTGAAATACTGTATTGTGGGCATTACACAACAACTTGAAGGAAAAACTGATTCTGGATTTTTGGTCACAGTTCAAATTTGACTGTATCCCCCCATACACCGTATATGTCACTTGCAACTTGTGTATAAGGCTGTGTGCCCACTATGCGTTTTTCAAGCGTTTTTGCCGCGGAATTTCCGCAGCGAAAACGCTTAAACGCTTGGTAATACGTGCCCCATGTTCCCCAATGATAATCCGCATGTGCTGTGCACATGCTGCGGAAATTTCCGCTGCGGATTATCATTGCGGAAAAATATGCAGCATGTCCATTAATTTTGCGGACATGCAGCGTAATTGCCGCCATTGACTTGCATTGAAATGCTTGATATCCACATCACTACATGTGCACATGCGGATATGAAGCGATTCTATGTGTGGATGGTACCCGGGTTTGGAGAAGAGGAGACTCTCATCCAGACCTGGGTACCATAGAAACTGTAAAAAAAAGAATTTAAAATAAAAAATAAAGATTATACTTAACTTCCGATGGCCCCCGGTCTCCATAGCGATGCGTGCGGTGTGTTGGGCGGCTCGCGGTGGTGTGAGGACCTGACATGACTCAATGGCGTCATCGCCGGGGTCCTTCACACCACTGGGGGGGAGCGGAGAAGGAGACAGGGGGCCATCGGAAGGTAAGTATAATATTTATTTATGTTATTTTTCACCATTCTTCTTATTTTTTTTTTTTAACTATTACTTGGTCACGCTATATAAATCCATGCCGGTTGCATGGATTTATATAGTATGACCAAGCTGTCAAGCACTTTTCCAAGTGATGCTAAAATCGCTTAGAAAAGCGCTTGATAACCCGCATGCGGAAATGCATGCAAAAACGCTTCTACCTGGCAGGAAAAATGCATGTAAAATCCGCATGCGTTTTTCCTGCCAGGGAGAAGCGGAAAAAATATGCAGCATTTCTGCATCGTGGGCACATAGCCTAAGGGTGCTTTCACATTTTGTTCGTGGGTCCTGTAGGGGTCCGAAAGTATATGCCAACGGGGCCATAGACTGTTATGATGCAGACAGAGCGAACTCAGTTGCAGTCAACTACGTCTGAGTGTCCTCCAGTAAGGGTACACTCCCGAAAATGATGCAAGACAGAGCGCACGTTCTCTCTGTCTTCATCTTTACAGTCTATGGAACCGTCAATGCATATGTCCGGACTTATTCCCCGACGGGACCCACAACAGCACCGTAAAATATTTTATTTTTTTATACAGCAAACTCACACTGTGACCTGGGTACAAGGTTGAAGTTGGTTTCTTATTCGGGGCTGTAGTTGGTCTCTTCAGAAGTCGTCATTCAAACAACCGTATATTTTGGTCCAAGTGCTGACCTTGGGGGTGGGGGGGGGCGGACAGCACTCAGACCAATGTTATTCAATGGGGAGTGTAGATGAGCATTTTTTTTTTTCTGAATGTGCAAGTGAAAAACAATTGCAGCATGCATTAGTCTCTTTCGTAAATTGGATGGGACGCTCCCATTCTTCTCTATGTGTGCCCAAAACAAATCCGATGCCATATGGAGCCACAGTATAGCATCCGATTCTTATGGATACATTGCATTTCTGTAATGTGGGAAATGGTCTTGTAAATTCTCAATAGCTGCTGCTGAAAAAAATGGATTGCTTAGGGATGACATGGGAGGGAAAAAACCTGCCCACTTTTCTAGATGAAACTGACCAATACTTTTTATACGATCGTGTTAACCTACCGTAAAGCATTCATTTACCATATTTCTCCTTTACATCAGCATCATTTTTAAAACTTTTTTTAATTTTTTTTTATCATGATAAAAGGGTTAGAAGTTTAGCGGCAATCTTTTAAACTAAATTTTACCCAAATTTTTTTTATTTTTTTTATTTTTATTTTATAGGAACCACTTTATTTTTTTAAGTGATTTTGAGGGGCCTATATATAAAAGAAACAAGATCCCATTTTAAAAAACTGCACCCCTCAATGTATTCAAATCTGCATTCAGGAAGTTTGCTAACCTTTCAGGTATTTTGAAAAAGTTTACACAAAAAAAAAGTAAAAAGTGAAAAATTACGTTTTTTTCCTAAAATGATGCTTTTGCCCCCAAATTTTCATTTTCACAAGAGTAACAGGTGAGTAGTAACTAAGCAGTAACCACACAATTTGTTGTGCAATTACTCTTGAGTACACAGATACCACATATGTGGGGAAGACTATTGTTTTGTTTTCCCCCACATAAGGACTCCGAAGGGAAGAGGCACCGTTTAACTTTTTGAACGCAAAATTGGCTGGAATTAGGAGTGGTTGGAAAATACTATATTAGCACACAGCAGAATTCAAAAGGGAAGGAGTGCTATTGACTTTTGGGAGCAATTTTGTCTGGAATAGGTTGTGGATGCAATGTAGTATTTAAAGAGCCTCTGACGTGCCAAAACAGCAGAAACACCATTTTGGAAATGACACCTTGTCAGGACTTAATCGAGTAGTGTAGTGAGAACTTTGAACCCATAGGTGATTCAAAAAATTTGAATATGAAATTGGGAAAAAAAATTTACCCTAAAAAGTTGATTCAGCTCAAATTTTTTTATTTTTCACTGTGGATAATAGAAGAAGATGGACCCCACAATACGTAACACAATTTCTCCTGAGTACGTCACTACCCTACATGTAGTCAGGAATTATTGTTTGGATATACTGCAAAGCTCAGAAGGGAAAGAGTACCATTTGGTGAGCAAATTTTGCTGGTAGGATTTGTGGATGTCACATTTCCAGACTCCCTGAGGTGCCAGAACTGCAGCTCTGCCCCTCTCTCAAATTACTTCATCTAAGGGGGTAGGGAACATATTGACACACATTACCACTAAAATGACGTTTTAGCCTCAGAATTTTCTTTTTTTTTTAAAGGGGTTAATAGGTGAAAATGGTGGTCATAATTTGCTTTGCAGTTTCTTCTAAATGCGGCAATGCCTCATATGTGGCTGAACAGTACTGTTTGGGCACACGGCGGGGCTCTGAAATAGCTGGAGTGCCATTTTGTAGTGCAGATTTTGCTAGAACTGTTTGCCGGAGCTCACTTTTGACTTTTGTAGCACAAATTTTCCTGGTGTAGTTTGCACATACCATATGCGGAGCCCCTAAGTGTGCTAGATTCCCCCCACAAGTGACACCATTCTGGAAGTTGCACCCATCTCAGAATTTGTTTATGGATGTACTGACTATTTTGACTTTTACAGGTGTTTTTCAGAAGTAATCATGCATTACTTGTTAGACTGGGGTCACACGATCGTATTAAAAATCGGTCCCTTTCTCATTCTGGAGAGTGGGACAATTTTCCCTTTCTCCTATGACGACACCACCTGAGAAGGGGGTATCTGCCCATCAAGGACAGGAAACCTACTGATATAAAAGGGCGGTTCCCCTCCTTTGCATCAGTTGGTTTCCTGTCCCTGAAGGGAACCTCTGAAGAGCGGTACAATTTGGAGCTTACCCATGTTGGAAGGTGTCCATGGATGAGGATGCCTTCTGGGCTGGAGATGCACTGCTGGACAGGAGGTTGGTGGTGCAGCAGCGTGCAGGCGGGGTCCTCTTGCTAATGTTCCCGGCCGACACGTGTCTCAGGTCTGCGCACGCCGGGGTCTGCGTGCATGTCCAGGCTAAGCGTGCCGGGACATGACACTGGGTTTGTGCAGGTAGGGGGGGTGCAGGTGGCCTCAGGCGAAGTGCGCCGGGACTTGCTTCTGGGGCTGTGCGGGCGTGCTGGTGTCCAAATCCGGCGCGCTCTGTCATCACATTGAAGCACTGGCCGCCCGGGTCTGCGCACGCGCTTGGCGCGTGACACCAATGTCCGGTGTGCCATGATGGTGAAGGACGCTAGAAAATAAGCGGCGTTCCAGGTCTGCGCATGCGCAGTGCCTGCTGGGGCTCCCTATGCACAGTCTGCCGGAAATGTGTGACCCATATATCCGTGGGAGGGCCGGACAGGAGTTGGAGTGACGTCCCTCAGGTATAAAATGGGGACGATCACAAAATGGCGGTGCCTGCACATCTTAATCCACAAAAAATGGAGCATGAGCAGCAGTCACCACTATCAGGGACGCAGCAGTGGCAGTTGAACAAGCGGCAGCAAGACCAGCCAGAGGATTAGGATAGCTTGTGAGTCCACCACCTTCAGGAGAGAAAGATCATGTGAACTGATCCAGCCTCCATTTCCCGTACCCTAGACTGAACGGCAGAGTGGTGATTTGATCTTCGTGAAAGTTCACCGTGTGAAACAGGTCCCTTTCTCTGTGTCTTTTCTACCAGGATAGGCCAATGAAATGTAGCGCCAAACAGAAAAACAAAAATGTGCGTGGATAATCTACCTAGCACATATACCAAAAGACTCTGCCCTGGGTGTATTAAAAAAAAAATCCGAAGAAACCCCCAGCTTCGCCATGGGTTTAAAATCTATAATCAAATCAGGTTAGAGACTCCCTTAAATACTTGATTAAATGAAAGAGGAAGAAACCTCAGACAACTGATTCAGAGAAATCATTAATATTAGGGAATAGAGAGGAATATAACTCCTCTTCTGCCTCCTCCTCTGAGAGTGTTTCGGGGGATAGACCGTGTTTTCCGACAACTTGATTAAAGCCATAAGAAGAACCATGGGCATAGCAGATACCAAGAACCCCTAGAACAGTCCAGGACATCATGTTTGGGGGACTAGATCAAAAGAAGAGGCGCACATTCCCCGTCAGTTAGAAAATTAGAATGCTCATTGATAAGGAATGGAGAAGACCTAAAAAGAAAGGGCAGCTACCATCATCCTCAAAGAGGAGGTACCCATTTGATGAAGAGGAAACGGCTAGGTGGGATAAAACTTCTAAAATTGATGTGGCAGTGGCAAAATCATCTAAAAGATCAACCCTGCCGTTCGATGATCTGGACACTCTTAAAGATCCTCTAGACAAAAAAGCGGAAATTTATCTGAAACAGGCATGGGAGTCCTCAGCGGGAGCATTAACCCCTTAATAACATTTGACGTACTAATACGCGTCTGTGCCCTGGGACTTAAGAGCCAGACCCGTATTAGTACGTCATGGCGATCGCGCGCGCACACAGGCTGTGCGGGCGCGATCGCCGCCGGGTGTCAGCTGATTGTCACAGCTGACACCCGGTACTATGTGCAGGGAGCGGTCCTGCACCGCTCCCAGCACATTAACCCCCGCTATGCTGCGATCGAAGTCGATCGAAATCGATCGCGGCATTGCGGGGGCAAGGGGAGGTGATCGGCGATACTCACCTCCTCTTCCGGCTTCCAGCGCAGACTGCAGCGGCTTCCCGGGTGTTGCCATGACGACCCGATGTCGTCATGACAACATCCGGGTCACCAGAGAGCAGGAAGATTGCTTGGACATGCGCAGTGCATCTCCAAGCAATCTTAACACTGTGCACTTCTGACAGCCTGCATGGCATAGGGATGGTGCTCCATTCCTATGCCATGCAGGCGATCAGAAAAAAAAAAGTGAAAGTCCCAGAGTGGGACAAAGTAATAAGGTGTACAAACTGTCTGAAAGTGGAAAAAAAAAAAAAAAAAAAAAAGTGCAAAAATATTATAAAAAAAATAAAAAAATAATACACCAAAAATAAAAATATAATGTACCCATCAATAAATATTATTATAAAAAAAATAAAAAAAAAAACAATAAAAGTACACATATTTGGTATCGCCGCGTCCGGAACATCCTGACCTATAAAACTGTCCCACTAGTTAACCCCTTCAGTGAACACGGTAAAAAAAAAAAAAAAAAAACGCAGCAAAAAACAATGCTTTATCACCATACCGCCAAACAAAAAGTGGAATAACACGCGATCAAAAAGACGCATATAAATAAAAATGATACCGCTGAAAACGTCATCTCGTCCCACAAAAAACAAGCCGCCATACAGATCCATCAGCCGAAAAATAAAAAAGTTTCAGCTCTCAGAATAAAGCGATGCTAAAAAATATTTTTTTCTATAAAATAGCTTTTATTGTGTATAAGCGCCAAAACATAGAAAAATTATGCAAATGTGGTACCGCTGTAAACGTACTGACCCGAAGAATAAAGCTACCTCATCAATTTTACCACACGCGGAACAGAATAAAAAAAAAAAACAATTCCTGAATTGTTGGTTTTTGTTTATTCTGCCTCCCAAAAATCGGAATAGAAAGCGATCAAAAAATGTCACGTGCCAGAAAATGGCACCAATAACAACGTCAAGTCATCCCGCAAAAAACGAGCCGTCACATGACTGCCAAAATCTGGAAAAATTATAGCTCTCAAAATATGGCGATGCAAAAACTAGATTTTACAAAAAATGCGTCTTTTAGTGTGTGACAGCTGTCAGTCATAAAAACCCCATATGATTCTGGCATTGCTGTAATCACACCGACCCGAAGAATAAAGTCGTCTAATCACTTATACCGCACAAGGAACGGCGTCAAAAATAAACTCTTTTGTTAGGGCTGGGTTTGGGGCTAGGGCTGGGTTTGGGGCTAGGGTTGTGCTTGGGGCTAGGGTTGTGCTTGGGGCTAGGGTTGTGCTTGGGGCTAGGGTTGTGCTTGGGGCTAGGGTTGTGCTTGGGGCTAGGGTTGTGCTTGGGGCTGGGGTTGGGATTTTTTTCAAAAGTAAGAAAAAAAGATGACGATATGGTGACTAGTGTTGAGAGCAAGTGCTCGCTACTTGAGTTTGCATCGGGTGCTATGGTATGCATTGAGTATCGTGGGTATTTGAGTGACATGCTCGAGTCTCTGCCCCATATGCTTCGCGGCCAAAATCAATTTGTGAAGCACCTGGGGTTCCAAGTGCTCACTATGAATCTAGATAGGTGCCTTGGGGGGTCTAGTTTCCAAAATGGGGTCACTTGTGGGGGAGCTCCAATGTTTGGGCACACATGGACTCTCCAAATGCAACATGATATCCGCTAACAAATTGTCGGCTCAAATTGTTAGCGGATATCATGTTGCATTTGGAGAGTCCCTGTGTGCCCAAACATTGGAGCTCCCCCACAAGTGACCCCATTTTGGAAACTAGACCCCCCAAGGCACCTATCTAGATGCATAGTGAGCACTTGGAACCCCTAGGTGCTTCACAAATTGACTAGTAAAAATGAAAAAGTGTTTTTTTTTTCACTTTTTCATTATTACGAATCAATTTGTGAAGCACCTGGGGGTTCCAAGTGCTCACTATGCATCTAGAAAGGTGCCTTGGGGGGTCTAGTTTCCAAAATGGGGTCACTTGTGGGGGAGCTCCAAAGTTTGGGCACAGAGGGGCTCTCCAAACGCAATGTGGTGTCCGCTAACAATTTGAGCCAATTTTCCATTCAATTTGTTAGCGGATACCATGTTGCATTTAGAGAGTCCCTGTGTGCCCAAACATTGGAGCTCCCGCACAAGTGACCCCATTTTGGAAACTAGACCCCCCAAGGCACCTATCTAGATGCATAGTGAGCACTTGGAACCCCTAGGTGCTTCACAAATTGATTAGTAAAAATGAAAAAGTGGTTTTTTTTTCACTTTTTCATTTTTACGAATCAATTTGTGAAGCACCTGGGGGTTCCAAGTGCTCACTATGCATCTAGAAAGGTGCATTGGGGGGTCTAGTTTCCAAAATGGGGTCACTTGTGGGGGAGCTCCAAAGTTTGGGCACACAGGGGCTCTCCAAACAGAACATGGTGTCCGCTAATTATTCAAGCAAATTTTACAATCAAAAAGTCAAATGGCGCTCCTTCCCTTCCGAGCCCTGCCGTGCGCCCAAACAGTGTTTCTTCCCCAAATATTGGGTATCTGCGTGCCCAGGGGAAATTGCACAACAAATTTTGGGGTCCATTTTTTCTTGTTACCCCTGTGAAAATAAAAAAAATTGGGTCTAAAGTAACATTTTTGTGAAAAAAGTTAAATGTTCATTTTTTTCTTCCACATTCAGAAAATTTCTGTGAAGCACCTGAAGGGTTAATAAAGTTCTTGAATGTGGTTTTGAGCACCTTGAGGGGTGCAGTTTTTAGAATGGTGTCACTTTTGGGTATTTTCTATCATAAAGACCTCTCCAAGTGACTTCAAATGTGATGTGGTCCCTAAAAAAATGGTTTTATAAATTTTGTTGGAAAAATGAGAAATCGCTGGTCAACTTTTAACCCTTATAGCTCCCTAACAAAAAAAAATTTTGGTTCCAAAATTGTGCTGATGTAAAGTAGACATGTGGGAAATGTTATTTATTAACTCTTTTGTGTGACATATCGCTCTGATTTCAGGGCTTAAAAATTCAAATTTTGAAAATCGCAAAATTTTCAAAATTTTCGCCAAATTTCCATTTTTTTTCACAAATAAACGCAAGTGATAACGAAGAAATTTTTCCACAATCATGAAGTACAATATGTCACGAAAAAACAATCTCAGAATCAGGGGGATCCGTTGAAGCGTTCCAGAGTAATTACCTCATAAAGTGACAGTGGTCAGAATTGTAAAAATTGGCCCGGTCATTAACGTGCAAACCACCCGCGGGGCTTAAGGGGTTAAAGAGGTTGTCCGGTTAAAAGTGATAACTCTGCAGTCACTCTGTGTGACTGCAGACTTGTGAATTCACCCCAGCGCAGGTACGGTGCGCTGCGAGGATTCGCCGGTATGAGACCTGATAACTGAGGGTATGTATGTGTTATACATTCCCCGGCCAGTTTGTGTGGCCTCGCTCTCCATACACTTGTATTGAGGGATTTTATTCTTCCTTATTTCTAATTTAAAAAAAACAAAAAAACAGACAAATCCTCCAGAACCATTATCAACCTGAAGGGGCAGATTAAATACTTGGTTTACTTATCGTTCAAGATAGAATATATAAAATCAGACATAAAAATGCTGTTTCCGGGATGTTATAGGAGTGTGCTGGACCTGAACGACGCCTATTAGCACGCCCCAATCCATGTGAAGGATCAACAATTCCTCAGAGTTGCCTTATGCTGCATATCAACAAGCAAGTCAGGCATTTTCAATACACCGCTCTACCCTTTGGCCTGTGAATGGCCCCAAGGATCTTTAAGATCATTCTGGAAGTCACGGCACAGCTTCGAGAACTGGATACCCTGGCAATCCCGTACTTGGGACGATCACAAACTGACAGAAATAAGAACCAGTCTGACCAAACTAGGATGGATGCTAAATCTAGAGACTTGAGCCGCGGAGAGTTCAGTCTTTCTTATGTCTTACCTTAAGCTCAAAGGAACAGACTTGTCTTCTACCAGAAAGGAAAAAGGACAAAATTGTGATTTTTAGTTTTAGCAGCAGTCGCAAAGCCATCTATGACCCTAAGGAAGGCAATGTCTCTACGAGGGACAATGATTTCATGTATCCCAACAGTTGTGGGCTCAAATACACTCCAGACATTTGCAGCAGGACATCCTAGGAGCAGAAAAAGGCTGCTCAGAGGCCATTTAGAGGGAAGAAGACTCTTTCCCAGTCTACCTATCAATTCCATCACATGGTTGCTGGAATTAGAGAACCTGTCACATGGGGAGTCCATTGGTCTTGTCAAATCAAAGATATAATTAGGACAGACGCACGCTCAAATAGATGGGGGAGCATATCTGAGGGTTGTGTAATCCAGGGAGTCAGGTCAGAGACCGAAAAAAGTGATTTTTCAAATTTGAAGGAGTTGTTGGCAGGGAAAAATACAGTGGTGAAACTCTTTTCCTGTTTGCAGGGGCGTCATGTTTGCATCATGTCGGACAACGGCACGACAGTCGCCTACATCAACCATCAAGGGGGCACGAAATCCCCTCCTCTGATAATGGTGACAGAAGAAATCTGTCAATTTGCAGAACAACACCAGTTAACACTCAGTGCTGCACATAATGGGGAAGGAGAAAGAAAAGGCAGATTTCTTGAGTTGGAATACACTGAAGCAGGGAGAATGGTAGTGAAGTCCAGCGGTATTCCAAGAGATTGTGGACCACTGGGGACTGCTAGAGAGAGTTCTAGTCGCAAACAGGCAGAATAGAAAAACAAAACTTCTGCTCTTGCGCTGCAGATCCCCTGGAACTTCAACCTGGCCTACACCCCCCCCCCCAATTAATGTTCATTCCAGTGGTGTTGAGTAAGGTCCGAGAGGAGCGAGAAAAAAATCATTCGGATCGCTCCATTTTGGCACAGGAAACTGTGGTTCACCTGGATAAGGACGATGTCTGAATCCGATCAATGGGTCCTTCCAGATGTTCTGGATCTCCTCACGCAGGGTCCAGTCTGCCATCCTCAGAGGTCGGGCCTGCATTTGACGGAGTTTGAAAGGTCATTGCTGATCCACGCAGGGTTTTCCCGAACTTAGTTGCCACTCTGCTTAAAAGCAAAAGAACCATAACTAAAATATGTGGTAAAACATGGGCAAGGTTCTGGTCTAGTTCGGGGCAATCTGCGAAAGGTAAAATCCCTATAAAGGCGTAGAATTTCTCCACAGCGCTTTGGAAATGGGGTTGGCTTCCAGCACCCTTAAGGTGCAGGTGTCTGTTCTAGGAGCCCTGTCTAATTACAATTTGGTGGCGGATAGGTGGTTCGTTAGATTCATTAAAGCATGTGACAGATCCAGACCGATTACTGCTCTGAGAATGCCTCCCTGGGATCTGAACCTGGTCCTGGAAGCACTGACTAAGCCTTTAAAAGAGTTAACAGTCAGGACACTCACCTTGAAGACAGTAATACTAGTGGCCCTGTCATAAGCTCGTAGAGTCGGCGATCTACAGGCACTGTTAGTTAACTACTTGTTTACACAGGTCACTGAAGAAAAGGCTGGGTTTGATCTTAATGTAACTCTCTCTCTCTCTCCGAAAGTAGCCTCCAAATTCCATAGAACCCAGGAAATCGTTCTCCCTTCTTTTTTTTAGTAAACGTAAGAGTTCAGAGGAGAAAAATTTTCATACCTTAGATGTTAGATGGGTTTTGGTAGAATATTTGGCTGTAACCAAACAATGGAGGAAGAATGAAGCTGTGTTTTTGCCCTTCCAGGGAGCTAGGCAGGACCTCAAAGTTACAAAGGGCACTATAGCTACATTGTGCAGGGACGCCGTTAGCTTAGCCTATTCTTCCAGTAATGTGTCAGTTCCAAAGAACTTAAAGGTGTTTTCCCACGAACAAAAGTTGATTTTAATCAATAGATCGTTGAATAATAACTTTCACAATTGGATGCATTTAAATAAAATGTTTCTGTGCTGAGATAAACTTATAAATGTGCCCCTGCTGTGTAATGGCTGTGTCTGACCGGTACCTCTCCTCCGCATCAGTTGGGTTTCAGAGCATGAGAGGACCTCCAGACAGTTTATTAATACAAAACCACCACCAATCAAACATTTCTCACTATACACCCATACATGGTGCACACCAATTAGTGAGAAAAGGTAGGGAATATAAGGGTGCTGTCATGCGCTCTGTAAAATCAAATTACCGGTAAGTAGCTAAGATTATTTCCCTTCTCCTATGACAGCACCACCTGAGAGATTTATATAGAACAGACACATTAGGGAGGGATCACCACTTGTAACACCTTTCTCCCAAAGCATATATCAGCCGATGAAGATTGATCAAGTTGGTAATGTTTATAGAAGTTGGAAGGGTATGACCAAGTAGCTGCCTTACATATCTTGTCGATAGATATTTCCGCCTTCTCAGCCCAGGAGGTCGCAACAGCCCGGTGGAATGAGCCCTTAAAGGGGTTTTCCCAAGAACAAGTTCATTTTAATCAATGGCCTTGTCTGCTAACCCCATAGTAAAGGGTTTTTATGCTTTTCAACAAAGACAGCGAGAATAAAGTCTTTTATTGAAATAAAATTACACACGGTTTGATTAATTTATTTAGAACTAAAAAAACACTATATACTTACCGAACACCGAATCCCTCGTATCCTGTAGCAACCATATCCCTCATCTGTCCGCCGTCATGACGTAATCCCATTTTCCCAAGGCAATCCGGGTCACTTCTACGGCAGCCACACCAGCAATCACTGATATGACTGCTGTAGAAGACAGCACTCTGTACACTGACGTCGCTGCGCTGCTGGCTAATTTTACCTGAGTTCATCAGCTAAAGATCAGCTGATCAGCCCCGTTGACCTCATTTACTGCATCAGTGTTGGTGGTAAAATTCCCACACAACACCGGTGCCGTAAAGTGAGGGCCCGGACCTCTCAGCTGATCTCTAGCTGATGAACTCTGGTGAACTCCGTTTCGGGAGCGCAGCGATGTACACCACCGGGAGCAAGTGCGCTCCCGTCAGTGTACCATTGGGTCTCTGGGGGACATCAGGAGGACAGCGGACAGGTGAGAATAAAGTGTTTTTTTGTTTTTTTTTTTTTAATATAGATTTTTTTACACAGCGCGCACAGATGCCTGCTCGGCTGAGGAGACTACTTTTCCCCTCAGCCGTGCCGCTCTCACTGTTATCAGCGGGATCGGCAGTCAGATGATGGGAGAAGAAGTCTTCTTCCCCGGCCCGAGTATCATTCTTTGTGCATTTTTGTGGCATATTTGTCTCATTGATTTGAATTGAGTCAGTCAAATTCGCAGCAAACAACCGCAGCAAATCCACAAATATATTTAGACCTGCTTGTTTGCTGCTGTTCAATTGAAGTCAATGGGAGGAAAACGCTGCAGAAACACTGAAAATAATGGACATGCTGCGGATTTAAACGCACTGACAATCCTGAGCGTAAAATTCATGATCATGTGCACAGCACATCAGGATTGTCATTGCATTAGCTGGTACACTGATTACCTAGTGTTTTTGGTGCATTTCCCTGCGGGAAAAAACGTTGCGAAAGCGCATCAAAAAGCGCACAGTGTACACATAGCTTAAGGGACCACATCCCTGGCTGGAAAAATACAGAACTGCTCCATTGACCATTGCTGACCTCTCACAGACAATTTGAAGAATCCAGGTTGGGACAACCTGGTCACATATCTCACTGCCCTAAACCCAGCCAGCTAGCGCAAGGGTGAGACTGTGTAATTTTGCACCATCTTGGGAATTAGCTGAGGCTGTTCTATATACACTAGATGGTGGCCCGATTCTAATGCATCGGGTATTCTAGAATAGGTATGCGGCCGACCGGGCGCAATTAGCAGAGCGGTGTTTAAATTTTGAGCCAAAATCGCTGATTGGTCGCGGTTGCCGAACGCGACCAATCAGCAAAGCGGTGTTTAAATTTGGCGGCAATATTGGTGATTGGTCGAGGCCGCCGGCCGCGACCAATCAGCGATTTTGGCGCAAAATTTAAACAACGCTCTGCTGATTGGTCGCGGCCGTCAGCCGCGACTAATCAGCGACTTTGGGGCCAAATTTAAACCCCGCTCTGCATCGCTCTGCTGATTGGTCGCGGTCGGCGACCGCGACCAATCAGCAGAGCGTTGTTTAAATTTGGCGCCAATCTCGCTGATTGGTCGCGGGCGGCGCCCGCGACCAATCAGCGAACCGTGTTAGTGAGGAATGGAGAGCGTGTTTAAATTTGGCACCAAAATCGCTGATTAGTCGCGACCGCGACCAATCAGCAAAGAGGTGTTTAAATTTGGCGACAATACTGCTGATTGATCTCGGCCAGCGACCGCGATCAATCAGCAGAGCGTTGTTTAAATTTGGCGCCAATCTCGCTGATTGGACGCGTCTGGTGTCCGTGACCAATGAGCAGAGCGGTGTTTAAATTTGGCGCCAAAATCGGTGATTGGTCGCGGGCAGCGCCTGCGACCAATCAGCGATTTTTAACACAAATGTCCGGACCTTTGTAACACCATGCTTATACTGTGGGGACATCAGCGGCTAGGGTGTGAAGGGAGGACCGGGGAGCGGCGCTGCGGGTCGGGATACTTCTGCTGCGAGCAGTCGCTCATGTCCCGGCTTCTCGGAGTGGAAGTATCCGCACAGGCAGCGGCGCTCCCCGGTCCTCACTAATACGATTCCGCTCCTCACAAATACAATTCGCTGATTGGTCGCGCTCTCCGCACTCGACCAATCAGTGATCTTGGCGCTAAACACTGCTGTGCGCGACCAATCACGGATTTGGGCGCCACATTTAAATATTGGCCGCGACCAATCAGCACAGCGGTGTTTAAATATGGAGCCAAGATCGGTGATTGGTCGCGGCCGATATTTAAATTTGGCGCCCAAATCGGTGATTGGTCGCGGGCAGCGTCCGTGACCAATCAGCACAGTAGTGTTTAACTTTGGCCGCAAGATCAGTGATTGGTCGCGGGCCAAGTCCGCGACCAATCAACGATTTGTGCGGCACATTTAAATAGCGGCCGCGACCAATTGGACCCGCAGCGCCGCTCCCCGGTCCTCCCTTCACGCCCTAGCCGCATGGATGTCAGCGGCGCTGCCTGTGCGGGTACTTCCGCTCCGAGAACCCGGGACATGAGCGGGTGCTCGGAGCAGAAGTATCCGGACACGTAGCGCCGCTCCCCGGTCCTCCCTTCACACCCTAGCCACTGATGTCCCCACAGTATCTGCATGGTGTTACAAAGGTCCGGACATTTGTGTTAAAAAACGCTGATTGGTCGCTGGCGCTGCCCGCGACCAATCACCGATTTCGGCACCAAATTTAAATATCGGCCGCGACCAATCACCGATCTTGGCTCCACATTTAAACACCGCTGTACTGATTGGTCGCGCTCTCCGCACATTTAAATAGCGTCTGCGACCAATCAGTACAGCGGTGTTTAAATGTGGAGCCAAGATCGGTGATTGGTCGCGGCCGATATTTAAATTTGGTGCCGAAATCGGTGATTGGTCGCGGGCAGCGCCTCCGACCAATCAGCGTTTTTTAACAGCGTTTTTTTAGGTACTGAAGCAATGTTTAAGGAAAAAATGAACATTTTTAACTTTTTTTTTTTTTTTTCACAAGTTTTACTTTAGACCCATTTTTTTTTTTCATTTTCACAAGGGTAGCACAAGGAAATGGACCCCAGTTTTTTTTTTTGCGCAATTTCTCCTGAGTACGCCGATACCTCATGTATGGGAGAAAACTACTGTTTGGGTGCACAGCAATGCTCGGAAAGGAAGGAGCAAAAAATTGTCTGGAATCATTAGTGGATGCCATGTCGTGTCCGGAGAGCCCTTGATGTGCCTAAACAGTGGAAACCCCCCATAATTGATGCATTCTTTGAGGGGTCTAGTTTCCAAAATGGTATCTATGTGTTGTGAGAACCATGAACCCCCATGTGCTTCACAGAAGTTTATAATGTTGAGTTGTGAAAATAAAAAAAATCTAATTTTTTTCCCACAAACAATTTTTTTAGCCCCAATTTTTTTGTTTTCACAAGGGTAACAAGAGAAATTGCACCATACAATTTGTTGTGCAATTTTTCCTGAGCACGCAGATGCCCCATATGTGGTCGAAAACTACTTTTGAGGCACAGTGCAAAGCTCAGGAGGAAATCGGCACCATATTGGAGTTCCTTTTTTGTTGGAATGGTTTGCGGGTGCTATGTCACATTGGCAGAGTCTCTGAGGTGCCAGACCAAGAGAACCCCACTCCCATAACTGACATAATTTTAGTAACTACACCTCTCAATGAATTCATCTAGGGGTGCAGTGAACATGTTGACACCACAAGTGCTTCACAGAAATTTTTACTATAGGGTAGTGAAAAAATAATAATTACATTTTTACTGCTAAAATGTTGTTTTAGTCCCAACTGTTTAATTTTTATAAGGGCTAATTGGAAAAAAAAATGGACCTCTCAGTTTGTTGTGCAATTTCTCCTGAGTATGCCAATACCCACATGTAGTCGGGAACTACTTTTGATAGTGCAAAATTCAGAAGGGAAGAAGCGCCATAATTTAGTGCAGATTATACGGTCACGGTTTGCCGGTGTGATGACCCACTGGGAGATCCCCTGAGGTGCCAGAACAGCAGAAACCACCCATAAGTGACCCCATTTTACAAACTGCACCTCTAAATGAATTCATCTACGGGTGCAGTGATCTTATTGACACTACGGGTGTGGCACAGAATTTTATATTTTTTGGCACTGAAGAAAAATAGATTTTTATACACAAATTTAGTTTTAGGCTATGTGCCAACGATGCAGAAATGCTCTGGATTTTTCCTGAGCGTTTCTGCATCTCCTTGGCAGAAAAAGTGCATACTTATTTTACATGCGTTTTTCCTGCCAGGGACAAGCGTCAGTGAAGCTTTTTTTCATATGCATTTCCGCATGCGGGTTGACAAGCGCTTTCCAAGCGATTTTAGCATCACTTGGACAGTGCTTGACAACTTGGTCACACCATATAAATCCATGCAAACGGCATGGATTTATATAGTGTGACTGTAAAAGAATGGTAAAAAATAAATATACTTACCTTCTGATGGCCCCGGTGTCCTTATCCGATGCGTCCGGTCTCACCGGTGTCTCGCGGTGGTCTAAAAGGACCTGCCATGATGTCATTTAGTCATGTGATGGGTCACATGACTAAATGACGTCATGGCAGGTCCTTTTAGACCATTGCGAGCTGCCGGGGAGCTAGGACGGATCGCTATGGAGACCGGGGGCCATCAAAAGGTAAGTATAATGTGTATATATATATTTTTTTTTTTACAGGTACAGTCTCCTCTTCTTCAAACCCGGGTACCATCCGCACATTGAATCGCTTAATATCCGCATGTTCACATGAAGTCGGATATTATGCGATTCAGTGCAAGTCAATGGCGGCTTAAATGCAGCAATTACGCAAAATAATTGGTAGTGCTGCAGATTTTTCTGCAATGATGATCCGCAGCGAAAATTTCTGCAGCATGTGCACAGCACATGCGGATTATCATTGGGGAGCATGGCAGACCTTCTACCAAGCGTTTAAGCGTTTCTGCAGCGGAATTGCCGCTGCAGAAATGCTTAAAACATGCATAGTGGTCACACAGCCTTAATGTGGTTCAGGCACACTGTGTGGCTCAGAAGGGAGAGGGGATTTGGGAGTGCAGAACTCGTTGAATTTCTTTTGGGGGGCGAGGCTCCATAGTGCTTTTCCAGAGTCTTTGTACCAGGGCTGTGGAGTCGGTAAGCCACAGTTGCGACTCCGACTCCTTCATAAATGGCCGATTCGTAACAATAAATTTACTGTTGTAAAATATTAACATCGTGCTTATTCAGTTTCTCACCATCATATAAGTAATCAGACCACTTAGAGCAAAAACTATATTTATTAGAATACAATTAGAATATAGCAAATAACTTTTATAAACTTTTCTAAACTCTTGTAAGTAAATATGCAATAAACACTGTTATGCAGTTAATAAGAAGAAATCTATAAATTTGTCCTCAGAAAAAGTATTGCCTCTGTCAGATCCTCCTTCATGGATGCCCTCAAATCTGATCTAATTATTTTGAGAGCAGAGAACAACCTCTCTACACTAACTTGGGTTGGTGGCAAAGCAGTAACCACTCGGGCAACATCTCTGACAATGTCAGGATACAGAGGAATCGCTTGTTGCACTGTTATTTTTGATGAACGGTCAAATTTCTCAATTTCTTTTAGTGCACATGAAAAATTCTGCTGAAATGTACTGGCTGTGTTCTTTGATGGGGATGACTCTTCTTCTATGCGGGAACGCTTTGCACGTTCCTTGTGATCCAAATATTTTTCGAAATTAAATTCTTCATCAGTTGATGATGAGGGTGAAGATGTGGCTGGACGACCAAATTCTTCTTGTTCCTCCTGACTGTTCTGCAACCCTTTCATCCTTACTGCTATTTCAAACAGAGCTTCTTTTCCTTTAGTTAGCTGTTGATCATCTAGAAGAATCCGATGCATTGGGTCTACATAAACAGCTGCCAAAAGAATGTTATTTTGTCATAGTAGCTCCTCTCTCCTTTTCATTGCTGTAGCAATGCCTCTTGCAATTAACCCTCCTCTTTGGGACAGGCGAAACATCAGGTTCTTCCACTCCTTTAAAAAAAAACACGGAGTTAAGTCCTCTGCTTGTAATTTTTTAGTCACTGTAAATGGGTGCTCTAGCAATTTTTCAAGCTCAGTCACCTGATTCCACTGACTTTCATTTAGCGTCAGTTGAGGGTTAGCCATGTCTACAAGAAAGGTTTTCAGTTCAACCAAGCGTTGAATCATTAAGTAAGTACTGCCCCATCGTGTGGCTTGATCAATAATTGCCCCTTTTCCAGCACGTCTCTTCAAAATTGAGTCAACTTTAGGGGTTCTTGCAACAGTAGCCAATTTTCTCACCTTGCCAATCAGTGCAGCAGCATGTCCTTCTTGCAGACTGTCTCTTATAGCCAGCTGTAGCATATGCACAACACAGCGCATGTGATGAATGAAAGAACGTATTGACACAGTTTCAACAAGATCATCTAAACTATCATGTTGCTGCTCATCTGAAGTAACTTCGGTTTGCTCCTCAGTTACAATACTGTGTTCCTCTATTTCAAACATTTCTGTGTCTGTGGACTCGGAATGTTCTTCTAGCTGCTGGTCACCATCATTACTCTCATTCATTAGCTTAATAGTACTTATCATATTTGAAGCATTGTCCGTTACGACAGAAAGAACTTGCTCTTTTTTAAGTTCATAGTCTTGCAGAACCTTTTCCACCAAGACCTGGAGAAACTCACTGGTGTGATGAGCTTTGGTGTCTTTTACTGCCAACGTCTTGGTAACTATTTCATTTTTGTCACAAACAAATCGGAAATTGATGGCAAAATAGTTCACTCTGTGACGTGTGCAGGCATCCATTTTAAGAAACAGAAAGCGTCCCTTGAGAGTTTTTTTAAGTTCTTCCTTTTGTTTAAAAGCTTCGATTACTAATTCTCTCTCTCTCTCTCTCTCTCTCTCTCTCTCTCTCTCTCGCCATTTCCCCATTCAGACACATAAAAGCTGGTCGTGAAAGTAATGAAATAGGCACACTATCCTTTACAACAAACTCTATGATCTGTTTTTTAAATGTATCTACTGTCATTGTCACAGTAACTTTGTCACTGACAAAATATCTTGCAACTGATGGCTGCAAAGTTCTCTGCTCCTTTGTTTGGCTGGAAGAGCTGGGCACTGGTTCATTGGTTTGGATGCAGTCTTTCTCATCCACTGCTTTCAGTACTTCTGGATGAAAGCACTGTAAATGTCTCTTTAGATTAGAAGCTCTGGTAGGAGCATTTTTATCTTTGCCTGAATATGCACTGATCTTGGCTTCACAGCATTTGTTTTCGTTTGGATCATTTGTCATACACTGACAGACATAATGTTTTCTATCTTGAGTGATGGTGAAATGTTCAAATACAGCTGATTTAATGTGACGCTTCTTTGACATTCTCAGGTTTTTAATTCTGCATTCACAATCCAAATGACAATTGTTTTTCCTAAAAACAATTGTACAAAATTATTGCCAGGTCGTACAACTGATATAGTGGTCAGTAATACTGTTATTCCTCATGTACTCACAGTTAACTGATGCAAAGTTTGTTGAAAGGATAATACTTCTTGCAGTCTTCCTCTTCTGAGTAGCAGCTGTGAGATGCTTGGAAGACGCACACCTAGTAAACATCTAGTCTAGAGGAGGAGCTTTACTACTAAGAATTTGCAACACATTTTCACTTTCAGTTTCATACATTGTAAGTAGGGGGGTTGGGGCAGCATGAGGTTAGCCAAGTATAAGATTAGATAAGGGCAGTGGAGAACAGTGACACACAAGAAGTAAGAAATGTCTCTATCTCCAGCAGAACTGCTTATCACTGTTGTTCATAGTTTGATAGAACATATATATTTAAGTAACATTTATAAAATTCATATGAAAGTTCAATTCTGAAATATTAATACATTTTTTTTAAAGCTGGAGTCGGTACATTTCTACAGACTCCGACTCCAACCAAAACTAACTCCACGACTCCGACTCCAGAGCCCTAGTCGCTCCCTTGGGAGTCTCGCGGCATTCTGCTATCTTTGCTGGACACTTTTTTGGAGTGTTTCTGAAGTGTTTATATACCACCGAAACGTAACACAAAGTACGTCATACTCTCTGGATGACAATATAGTCAATTCTTTCACCACCTCTCTCCACCCCCCACCCCCCCCCCCCAAAAAAAAAAAAAGAATATGGTCACGTGCAGCAGATATATACAGTGGGGAAAATAAGTATTTCACTACCGATTTTGCAAGTTTTCCAACCTATGAAGAATGGAGAGGTCTGTAATTTTTATCATAGGTACACTTCAACTTTGAGAGCCAGAATCTAAAATTAAAAAAACAGAAAATCACATTGTATGATTTTTTTTAAAATGATTAAATTGCATTTTATTGCATGAAATTAGTACACTGCTCAAAAAAATAATGGGAACACTCAAATAACACATCCTAGATCTGAATGAATGAAATATTCTCATTGAATACTTTGTTCTGTACAAAGTTGAATGTGCTGACAACAAAATCACACAAAAATCATCAACGGAAATCAAATTTATTAACCAATGGAGGCCTGGATTTGGAGTCCCCCCCCCCCCCCCCCAAATGAAAGTGGAAAAACACACTACAGGCTGATCCAACTTTGATGTAATGTCCTTAAAACAAGTCAAAATGAGGCTCAGTATTGTGTGTTGCCTCCACGTGCCTGTATGACCTCCCTACAACGCCTGGGCATGCTCCTGATGAGGTTGCTTATGGTCTCCTGTGGGATCTCCTCCCAGACCTAAACTAAAGCATCCGCCATCTCCTGGACAGTCTGTGGTGCAGCGTGACGTTGGTGGATGGAGCGAGACATGATGTCCCAGATGTGCTCAATCGAATTCAGGTCTGGGGAACGGGTGGGCTAGTCCATAGCTTCAATGCCTTCATCTTGCAGGAACTGCTGACACACTCCAGCCACATGAGGTCTGGCATTGTCCTGCATTAGGAGGAAGCCAGGGCCAACCGCACCAGCATATGGTCTCACAAGGGGTCTGAGGATCTCATCTCGGTACCTAATGGCAGTCAGGCTACCTCTGGCGAGCACATGGAGGGCTGTGTGGCCCTCCAAAGAAATGCCACCCCACACCATTACTGACCCACTGCCAAACCAGTCATGCTGAAGGATGTTGCAGGCAGCAGATCGCTCTCCACGGCGTCTCCAGACTCTGTCACGTCTGTCACATGTGCTCAGTGTGAACCTGCTTTGATCTGTGAAGAGCACAGGGCGCCAGTGGCGACTTTGCCAATCCTGGTGTTCTGTGGCAAATGCCAAGTGTCCTGCACGGTGTTGGGCTGTGAGCATAACCCTCATCTGTGGACGTCGTGCCCTCATACCACCCTCATGGAGTCGGTTTCTAACCATTTGTGCAGACACATGCATATTTGTGGCCTGCTGGAGGTCATTTTGCAGGGCTCTGGCAGTGCTCCTCCTGTCCCTCCTTGCACAAAGGCAGAGGTAGCGGTCCTGCTGCTGGGTTGTTGCCCTCTTACGGCCCCCTCCACGTCTCCTGGTAGCGCCTCCAGCATCTGGACACTACGCTGACAGACACAGCAAACCTTCTTGCCATACCTTGCATTGATGTGCCATCCTGGATATGGTGCACTACCTGAGCAACTTCTGTGGGTTGTAGAGTCCGTCTCATGATACCACAAGTGTGCAAGCACAACCAACATTCAAAAGTGACCAAAACATCAGCCAGAAAGCATTGGTACTGAGATGTGGTCTGTGGTCCCCACTTGCAGAACCACTCCTTTGAGTGTGTCTTGATAATTGCCCATAATTTCCCTCTATTGTCTATTCCATTTGCACAACTTCATGTGAAATTGATTGTCAATCAGTGTTGCTTCATAAGTGGACAGTCTGATTTCACAGAAGTTTGATTTACTTGGAGTTATATTCTTTTAAGTGTTCCCTTTATTTTTTTGAGCAGTGTATTTGATCACCTACCAACCAGCAAGAATTCTGGCTCTCACAGACCTGTTAGTTTTTCTTAAACTTCTTTACGAACTTGGACATATGAGTACGTCCAAGGTTGTATCCCTGCAGTTCATGTGAGCTCCCAACAATGAGCCCGCATGTTTTCGGGCATATGACACCTGACCTGTACAGCTGACATGTGCCCCTAACAGCCGCAGGTAGAATCTCTATCCACCTGTGACAGTTTACTAGTTAAATGCTGCTGTCAATCTCTGACAGCGGCATTTAACTTGCACTTTCTGGAATGCGTTCACTAATCCCGCCCATTGGCCCCCTTGTCTCATGACTGCGGATTGGCATGACAACCCGGGGTTTGCAGGAGACCCCTGCGGTTGTCATTGCTGGGATGCTTTGAGCGCCTCCTGGCGGTCGACACTCATGTCTGATGAGCATTTTTGCTACACACAGAAGGGCTTCTGCCCTCCTGTGTGTGGCACAAGTAATCAAATTTTTTCAGGTTCTAGTCTCACATAAAGGCTATTGAAGCTAGTGAAAAGTAAAAATATATATATAAAAAAAAAAGTTTTTAAAAATAATAATTTTCTTTTAAATTATATAAAAGTTCAAAACTGCCCCATTCAAAATAAAACAATAAAAAAAATCCAAGTATACACATATTTGGTATCGCCGCGTTCAGAATCACCCGATCTATCAATATATAAAAAGAATTAATCCAATCGGTGAACGGCGTAATAAAAAAACATTAAAACACCAGAATTACGTTTTTTTTGGTCGCTGCAATAACAGGCAATCCATAGATCGTACCTACCCTATAATGGTATCAAAATAAAAGCATCTGCACTATGTGCAAAAAAATAAGCTCTCACCCAGATCCCGAAAAAATAGAGACGCTACGGGTCTTGGAAAATGATAAATATGCAGAGTATCTGCGCTGGTCTTGGTAAGCTAAGAGGTACTAAAACGAGGCTATGACCGGGTAGGTAAAATAAAAATCAATTTATTTGGTTTAAAGGGTAGTTTAAAAGCACACGGCTAAAATTTGTCAGGCCAAGGTGGCTGACTAGTATTAAAGAGACACACAGTTGGACGAACACTTCGATGAGGTAAATGGATAGGAGACTTTGTGGTAGGTGTGGAACCTGAAAGGGAAGGGAATTATCGTTAGAAGGCCCTAATTTATGCTAATGATCGCAGAGGTGGGGTTTAATAGTGGAAGATATTACCTGCTTGTATGAGAGGGGAGTCCAGGAGTGGATGCAGGTCCGTAGGGAAGCTGAGGCTAGTTATCTATGGAGACAGAGGGAAATGGGAGATAATCAGATTAAATTTGAGATGGTTCCTGGTAGTGGGGCCGATTTTTACCTTTGTTAGAGACGGAGTGGGAATCCTGATGGATTTGCTAAGGACCGCTGTAAAGATGCCGGCTTATTCCTTGTGCCTGCGTGGGGTTAAACATTATAGGTAAGAAGGGTTTACATAGGGTTGAGGGTATGCTGAACAATGGTAATGAGTTACCCTGTATTGGCTGAGAGAGGGGTATCTATTACCGATGCCACAATTCCATTTGTTAGATTGATGCAATAGATGGTTGCTGTACCAGATGAAAAAGAGGGGGTTAGTTCTTCTATCCTCTCAGTTGGTAGCTTGTCCAGGTGTAGGTCAGCTACTTGGGTTATCTTTCTTGTACGGATAGTACGTGATGGCACACTGTATGCTTGGGGCCGTGCAGTGTGATCGGTAGCTTGTACAGCGGTGTGCGTACCTGGAGGTGGCGGTTGCTTGCTGGCGGTGCTCAGCGATGGCTCCGGATGCTTGTAGTTACTGACCTGCGGGTGAGCGCAGGCAGTGCTCTATGGTGTGGGTGTCTCGCCGCACACGGAGTCCTGGCCGGAGCCTCCAGTGGAAGCGTGCGCCCGATGAAAGCAGTACCTCTTCGTCCTTGCGAGGACCTGTGTGACGTCAGGTCACGTGATGCCTTGCAGTGAACTAGGTACGGGTACCACTGAGGACCTTTCCTACGCGTTTCGGATTACACGGCATCCTTCGTCAGGGATGGTCCGATCAATGCTGTGGGTTGCCCTTTATATGTGAGTACTTGGTCCTCATTGTACTACTTGAAATCAGGTGATGGGTAAACTGACAAGGTTGCCATGGTGGCCCGATTAGTAGCACTTGTCTGCAGTTTCTTGTGTAGATGAGATCACTCAATTAAATGCAAACAGTTCTATTTCGCTGTTGAGACCTTTGGGTCTCAGTGAATTCAGTTTGAATATCTGTCACGGGTGTGTTGCCACGAAGATCGTCACGAGTACACAGCCTGACTTCTCGCAGCTGACTTGGTGCTTTGTGTTTTCTCGGCAGTGTAGGAGTTAATTCTCTCTCTCTCTCTGGGCTAGCTGAGGTCCAGCCTCGCCCAGCTGCAATCAATGCTTCTTTAGTGAGACTCCTTTATATTCCTGCAGGTCTGTTTGGGAGGTGAAAGCTTTTCATTCAGACTTACAGAGCGGATCGTGGTGTTTGGAGTTGCTGAGATAAGTGTATTTGGAAGTGTGTTTTCCCTTTCCTCGCTTTATCATTTATCTCCTTTCCCGTTGGTGTTCCCTCTGTTGTAGTTGTTTAGAAGTTGTATGCAAGGTGGTTTTGGTTTTTCCCTTGTACTGTCTCGTTCGTCTAAATACTGTGTGTGGGCATATTATTTCTGGTTCCCTATTGTTGTGATCGGGGTCCTTCTCAGGACTAGATTACTTAGGTGCAGGGATCCTCAGAAGGTAGGGGTTACGCTGGCGGCCTGGACCTCTGTACCTTTAACAGTACCTCCAGGATGAGGGATTAGTCAGGGCCCCAGCTTAGGGTCAGCTTAGGCCCCCTACCTCCAGTATTCTGTGACAGTGTGACATATTCACCGACCATCTTAGTTTTTCTCCAGCTACCATGGATCCAGTAGCCGGTCTAGCTCGGCAGTTGCAGAGTTTGTCCATGGGGCTGGCGGACGTTAGGTCCAAGGTTTTGCATCCTCTGGAGCAAGCCGGACCAGAACCTAAAGTAGCTCTCCCTGACAGGTTCACTGGGGGGCGGGACAAGTTTTTTGTTTTCCGGGAGGCATGCAAATTGTACTTTCGGCTGCGGCCTCGGTCATCGGGCAGTGAAGAACAAAGGGTGGGAATTGTCATCTCGCTCCTACAAGGGGACCCACAATCTTGGGCGTTCTCTCTTCCCCCAAGCTCCCCGGTTCTCCAGTCAGTGGATAGGTTTTTCGCTGCTCTGGGACTCGTATATGATGACCCAGATCGGATCTCCCTTGCTGAGTCTAAGTTACGTAGGATTCAGCAGGGAGATCGTCCGGCGGAGGAATTCTGTTCGGAGTTCCGTAGGTGGGCCACGGACACCCAGTGGAATGACCCGGCTCTTAGGAGCCAGTTTTGTCATGGTTTATCCGACAAATTACAGGATGTGTTGGCACAGTATGACTCTCCCGCGTCACTGGAAGCCGCTATGGCCCTTGCTATTCGCGTTGACAGACGGCTTCGGGAGAGGTGCGGGATAACTCTACCCCCTGTAATGTCTCCACCTCCTACAAGGTCCCCTCATATGGTGGTTCCCCTGGTCAGTCCGGAGGAGCCTATGCAATTAGGAGGGACATCATTTCGGGGAAGGGGACCGGTGGTGCGCCATAAGACAGGAAGGTGTTTTCTCTGCGGGAAAAAGGGACATTTTATTGGGGGGTGTCCATCCCGTCCCTTGCAGAGTAAAGAGTCGTCGAAAAAACTGTTGATCCCAGGTTGTGTGGTGGACGGCAATCTGGGAGTAGGTATTTCGTCCCTAGGTTCGTCTCAGTTTCTCGTACCGGCGGAGGTGGTGGTGGGTACGAGAACTGAGAGGATATCTGTTCTTCTGGATAGTGGGGCCGGGGCTAATCTGGTTGATGCTCGGTTTGCCCGGGTTCAAGGTATGCGATTGAGTGAGTTGGCTAAACCCATCCCCATATTCTCGATCGATGCCAGACCTCTCGGTCAGGGAAGTTTTTTGCAAGCTGTGCATGGCGTAAAACTTCAAGTGGGGGCAATACATAAAGAACTGTTGTCTTGCTACGTGTTGGAGGGTCTTCCCACTCCTATAGTGTTGGGCCTTCCTTGGTTAGCTAAGCATAACCCGGTTATTAATTGGCAAACCAGAGAGATAAGCCAATGGAGTAAATTCTGTAATAAAAACTGCATGAACACGGTCATCGGTGCGGTTACTCCTTGGGTCTTACCTCCATTTCTGGCGGACTTTGAGGATGTATTCTCGGAGAATGGGTGTCAGGAACTACCTCCTCATCGCGTGTATGACTGTTCTGTAAAACTGCTCCCTGAGGCCAAGTTACCTAAAGCTAGGTTGTATAACCTTTCTGGTCCTGAGAGGCAGGCCATGAAGGATTATATTTCTGAAAGTCTGGCTAAGGGGCATATTAGACCTTCATCTTCTCCGGTGGCCGCGGGGTTCTTCTTTGTTAAGAAGAAAGATGGAGGCCTACGCCCTTGCCTGGATTTCCGTGAACTTAATCGGATTACGGTCCGAGATCCGTATCCGCTCCCACTTATTCCCGATCTCTTTAATCAGATCGTGGGCGCCAAATGGTTCTCTAAGTTGGATCTCAGGGGGGCGTACAATCTGATTAGGATGAAGGAGGGGGATGAGTGGAAGACGGCTTTTAACACTCCGGAGGGGCATTATGAGAACCTTGTCATGCCATTCGGTCTGACTAATGCCCCGGCGGTGTTTCAACACTTTGTTAATGATATTTTTCGCCACCTGGTGGGACAGTTTGTTGTCATATATCTGGATGATATCTTAATTTACTCGCCGGATCTGGTGTCTCATCAGGAGCACGTTAGACAGGTGTTACAGATCTTGCGGGATAATAAACTGTATGCCAAGTGGGAAAAGTGTGTGTTCGCCGTACAGGAACTCCAGTTTTTAGGCTTCCTGGTTTCAGCGTCCGGTTTTCGTATGGACCCTGGGAAAGTGCGGGCAGTTCTTGAGTGGGATCGGCCGGAGAATCTTAAGGCACTACAACGTTTCCTGGGGTTTGCTAACTATTACCGGAAGTTCATTCGTAATTTCTCGTCCATGGTTAAGCCTCTCACAGACATGACTAAAAAGGGGACGGATTTTTCTAGGTGGTCTGACAAGGCTTGTCAAGCATTCTCCTCCTTGAAAAAATGTTTTGCCTCGGCACCCATACTCATTCAACCTGATGCGTCTCAGCCATTCTTTGTAGAGGTAGACGCTTCCGAGGTAGGGGTGGGAGCAGTATTGTCACAGGGTTCGTCCCCTGGTAAGTGGCATCCGTGCGCCTTTTTCTCTAAAAAATTGTCGTCCGCTGAGAGGAATTACGATGTCGGCAATAGGGAACTCTTGGCCATTAAGTTAGCTTTTGAGGAGTGGCGCCATTTTTTGGAGGGGGCAGTTCATCCGGTCACCGTCATCACCGATCACAAGAACCTGCTATATCTGGAGTCCGCTAAACGTCTGAATCCCAGACAAGCTAGGTGGTCATTGTTTTTTACCAGGTTTAATTTCGTCGTTACATATCGTCCTGGGTCTAAAAATGTAAAGGCGGATGCCTTATCTCGTAGTTTCCCTGGGGCCGGGAATACGGACGACCCGATTCCTATTCTTCAGGAGGGGGTGGTGGTTTCGGCAGTATGCTCTGAGCTGGAGGAGGAGATATTGGAGGCTCAGGGAGACGCCCCTGTTGGACCTCCGGGGAGACTGTTCGTTCCAGATCAGTTGCGACAAAAGGTGATCGAGGCACACCATAACTCAGTTTTTGCAGGACACCCGGGGAGTAAAGCAACTGTGGATCTCCTCTCGCGTCGGTTTTGGTGGCCTAACTTACATAAAGAGGTGGTAACTTTTGTCGCGTCCTGTGGGGTTTGTGCGCGCTCTAAGACCTCACATACCCGTCCGTCTGGGGCCCTCTTACCTTTGAAGATCCCGGAGCGTCCTTGGACTCATCTGTCTATGGACTTTATTACTGACCTCCCTCCGTCTTCGGGTAAAACGGTCATACTCGTTGTAGTGGACAGGTTCAGCAAGATGGCACATTTTATCGCTCTTCCGGCTCTCCCTAATGCTAAAACTCTTGCGCAGGTGTTCATTGGGGAGATTGTGAGGCTTCACGGGGTACCCTCCGAGGTGGTGTCTGATCGGGGGTCTCAGTTTGTGTCCAAGTTCTGGAAGGCGTTTTGTGCACGGCGGGGGATGCATTTGTCATTCTCGTCGGCTTTTCATCCTCAGACCAATGGTCAGACGGAACGTATGAACCAGAGCTTGGAGACATATCTTCGGTGTTTTGTGTCAGAGAACCAGGAGGACTGGGCTTCTTTCCTACCTCTGGCAGAGTTTGCTCTCAATAATAGGCGGAGCGAGTCCACTGGTAAGTCCCCGTTTTTTGGGGCATATGGTTTTCACCCCCAGTTTTGTACTTTCAGTAGGGGGGGCTCTTCGGGGGTTCCGGAGGAGGAACGATTTTCCTCATCTCTCGCTTCAGTATGGAGAGGGGTGCTGAAGAATCTGAATACTATGGGGAACCGATACAAACGTATGGCTGATAGGAGGAGAGTGTCTGGTCCGGACCTAAGTGTGAACGATCAGGTATGGTTGTCTACCAGGAATATTAAACTTAAGGTTCCCTCCTGGAAACTGGGTCCCAGGTTCATCGGGCCGTACAGAATCAGTTCTGTTATTAATCCGGTGGCATTCCGTCTTGACCTCCCCCCTACGTTTAAAATTCACAACGTGTTTCACAGATCATTGCTTAAGAGGTATGTGGCGCCGGTGGTACCGTCACCTTTACCTCCCCCTCCTGTGGTTGTCAATGGTAACTTGGAGTTCCAGGTATCGAGGGTCATTGATTCACGCTTTAATCGCCGGTCCCTTCAGTACTTGGTTCATTGGAAGGGGTATGGCCCTGAGGAGAGGATGTGGGTTCCTGCGTCGGATATTAACGCAGACCGATTAGTTCGGGCCTTCCACACGACTCACCCGGATAAACCTGGCCCTGAGGGTCCAGAGGCCCCTCGTAGAAGGGGGGGTACTGTCACGGGTGTGTTGCCACGAAGATCGTCACGAGTACACAGCCTGACTTCTCGCAGCTGACTTGTTGGTGCTTTGTGTTTTCTCGGCAGTGTAGGAGTTAATTCTCTCTCTCTCTCTGGGCTAGCTGAGGTCCAGCCTCGCCCAGCTGCAATCAATGCTTCTTTAGTGAGACTCCTTTATATTCCTGCAGGTCTGTTTGGGAGGTGTCGGTGAAAGCTTTTCATTCAGACTTACAGAGCGGATCGTGGTGTTTGGAGTTGCTGAGATAAGTGTATTTGGAAGTGTGTTTTCCCTTTCCTCGCTTTATCATTTATCTCCTTTCCCGTTGGTGTTCCCTCTGTTGTAGTTGTTTAGAAGTTGTATGCAAGGTGGTTTTGGTTTTTCCCTTGTACTGTCTCGTTCGTCTAAATACTGTGTGTGGGCATATTATTTCTGGTTCCCTATTGTTGTGATCGGGGTCCTTCTCAGGACTAGATTACTTAGGTGCAGGGATCCTCAGAAGGTAGGGGTTACGCTGGCGGCCTGGACCTCTGTACCTTTAACAGTACCTCCAGGATGAGGGATTAGTCAGGGCCCCAGCTTAGGGTCAGCTTAGGCCCCCTACCTCCAGTATTCTGTGACAGTGTGACAATATCCAGCTGCTTTCCACTCTGGACATTTGATTGATGTAATGTCCTTGCCGCCAGTGTTTATGAACAATCTGGATACCAGTAATTTGTATATCCTTTAGTGATCCTTCATGTTTGTCCAGGAAGTGTTTGGAGAGCGGATGTTTTGGGAATTTGTTACGTATGTTCCTCAGATGTTCTCCAACCCTCCTGTTTAGGGGAACTTATTGTGCGTCCCACGTACAGCTTTTTGCAAGGGCATTTAAGTCCATAGATCACTCCTTTGGTTGTACAGGTGATAAAGTCTTTAATAGGGAATTTGATTTCCCCATGGGATATAGTGATTTGTTTTTTTCGTACGCAGGTTCCTGCATACTGTGCACTTATTACATGGAAAAAAGCCGGCAGGGTTTGAGGATGGATTCCTCAGTATGGAAGTGAGTGGGGGATTTTTTACGGATGGGGCCACTATGGTGCCCAGGTTCCTTGCTTTTCTATATATAAATTTTGGTTCAGGTGCAATCTGGTCTCCTATCATTTTGTCGTCTTTGAGGATATTCCAATGACGTTTGATGATATTCCTCAGGAGGTGGGTGTTTGAGTTATATGTTGTAATGATTGAGATATCTATAATTGATCCATCTGAATCTGAATTGGTATTAACCCTTGTCTCCAGAAGTTGTGACCGGGGGATTTTTTGTATCTGTTTTTTAGCATTATCCAGGGTGGATGGGCTATAACCTTTATTGAGGAATTTTTTAGTCAAGAGGTTTGCTTCCTCCTCAAAATCATTGGGTTTAGAGCAGTTTCCATATAATCTCATGTATTGACTGTTGGGAACATTTAGGAGCCAACTAGGAAGGTGACAGCTATCCAAGTGGATAAAGCTGTTTGTATCTGTGGGTTTGAAAAAGGTGCGGGTGCAGGTTTGGCCTTCATTGATGTAGATGTTTAGATCTAGGAAATTAACCTGGTCCGTACTAATTGTGGATGTAAAATTAAGATAAAATTCTTTATTGTTTAGGTTGGTCAGGAACTCTCTGAGAGATTCCCGATCACCTGACCAGATGAAAAGGATGTCATCAATAAAGCGGCGCCAAAACATTAGTTGTGGGTGTATTGCGCCGTTTGGGAATATGGTGTAATGTTCCCACATGCCTATATATAGATTTGCGTAACTGGGCGCAAATCGTGTGCCCATCGCAGTACCCCATCTCTGTCTGTAGTGTCTATCTTCATATTTAAAGGAATTGTGATCTAGAATGAAAAGCATGCATTTCTCAATATAGTCAATTTGATCATCGGGCATTTTGGTGTGTTTCTTTAAAAAGAATTTAGCTGATTGACATCCTTTTTGGTGTTGGATGACTGTATAGAGGGCTGTGATGTCTAATGTCCCTAATATGTAGTGGTTTTCCCATCTAGTATCTTTCAGTAGCTGTAAGGTGTGTTTCGTGTCCTTAAGGTGGGCCGGTAGGAGAGGGACCAGATTTTGTAAATGACTATCAATGAATCTAGATAGATTAGAGGTTAAACTTTGGATGCCTGATATGATGGGTCTACCAGGTGGGTTGCTTAATAATTTATGGATTTTTGGCAGATGGTTAAATATAGCTAGTCTGGGGTATGGAGTGAATATGTATTCGTATTCATTTTTGTTAAGAAATCCTTCCCTCAGGCCTAAGTCCAGTAGCAGCATCATATCAAGAGCATACTTCGAGGTGGGGTCTGAAGGCAGTCTTTCGTAGGTCTGTGTGTCATTTAGAAGTCTAAGGCATTCTTGATGGTAATGCTCGTAGTCTAGTATTACAATGCCTCCGCCTTTGTCTGCCGGGCGTATAACTAGATTTTGATTTTTTGTTAGCGTCTGGATTGCCATCGTTCTCGCTTAGTGAGATTATGTCTAATTTTAGAGCATTTTTTGTCATTTAGTTTGTGGATGTCATTAATCACATTCTTCTGGAAGGCCTCCATAGATTCTGAGTATTCATTAAGAGGATGAAAGTTTGATTTCTTTTTTAATGTGGTATGGTGGAAGTTATGGATGGTAGTGTTATTAGGAGTTGGGGTATCGGTGCTTCTATTTTTCATAAAATGTTTTCTAATTGAGAGTTGTCGCATAAATTTTTTTACTCCAATGAAGGCCTCGAATTTATCAAATCGAGAAGCTGGCGCGTATTTTAGACTTTTGTTCAAAAGTTTGGTTTCTTCCGGTTTTAGGGTGTAGTGGCTGAGATTGAAGATAGAGGATTTATCCTGGTTTACTTTCTGAGATTGTAACTTTTTCTTTTTGGTGAATTCTCCCCCCGCAGCCCCTCTGGCGTTTTTTTGTGGGGCCTTGTGAAAAAAACTAGAATTGGCCAGTCGTTTCCGTACCTGTGGAGGCATGGGGGTTTAGACTACGAGCCTCTAAGTTTTGCGATAACGATATGGGTCTGGGGGTGACGTTGAGGTGCCAGGTGAATCACGTAGAATATTGAATCTATTTTGTAGATCGATGGGGGTTTCAGGGGCGGTTGGGTTTAGTATTGATCGAGCATTAGGATCGGATGCTCAGTATTGATCGAGCATTAGGATCGGATGCTCAGTATTGATCGAGCATTAGGATCGGATGCTCAGTATTGATCGAGCATTAGGATCGGATGCTCAGTATTGATCGAGCATTAGGATCGGATGCTCAATATTGATCGAGCATTAGGATCGGATGCTCAGTATTGATCGAGCATTAGGATCGGATGCTCAGTATTGATCGAGCATTAGGATCGGATGCTCGATCAATACTGAGCTTGGAAAATGGCAACTTTTTTTTTTTTTTGCAAACTTTGGATTTTTTTTTTCGCCACTTAAATAAAAAGAAGCTATACATGTTTAGTAACTACTAACTCGTAATGACCTGGAGAATCATAATGGCATTTAGTGAACATGGTTAAAAAAAAAAAAACAATTGTGAAATTGCACTTTTTTTGCAATTTCGCCACACTTTGATCCCCCCCCCTCCCTGTTTTCCAGTACTCAATATGGTAAAACAAATGGTGTTGTTCAAAAGTGCAACTCGTCCTCAGAAAAATAAATTAATATAGCTCTGGGAAGAAGAGCAAAAAACAAAAACGCAAAAATTGAAAAACCGAAGGTCGTAAAGGGGCTAAGAATCCCTCCTACTCTGCACTCATGACCTGTATTAATTGCACCTGTTTGAACTTGTTACCTGTATAGAAGACACCTGTCCCCACACTCAATCAATCACACTTTAACCTCTCCACCATGGCCAAGATCAAAGCTGACTAAGGACACCCGAGACAAAATTGTAGACCTGCACATGGCTGGGATGGGCTACAGGACAATATGAAAGCAGCTTGGTGAGAAGGCAGCAACTGTTGGAACAGTTATTAGAAAATGTAAAATACACCAGATGACTCCTTCTTCTATGGTCTGGGACTCTATGCAAGATCTCTCCTCAGAGGGAAAAGGTGATTTTGAGAAGGGTCGGGAATCTGCCCAAAACTACACAGAAGGACCTGGTCAATGACCTGAAGAGAGCTGGGGTCTCAGTCTCAAACCGTTAGTAACACACTACGCCGTCATGGATTAAAATCCTGCAAGGCATGCAAGGTCCCCCTGCTCACGGCAGCACATGTCCAGGCCCGTTTGAAGTTTGCCAATGACCATCTGGATGATCCAAAGGAGGCACGAGAGAAGGTCATGTGATCAGATGAGACCAAAATAGAACTTTTTGGTTTAAACTCCACTCGACGTGTTTAGAGGAAGAACAGTGATGAGTGACAACCCCAAGAACACTGTCCCAACTATGAAGCATGATGGTGGAAACCTCTTTTTTTGGAGGTGCTTTTCTGCAAAGTGGACAGGATGACCGCACCGTATTGAAGGGAGAATGTATGTGTTCATGTATCGTGAGATCTTGGCAAACAACCTCTTTATTCGGTCGTCCATGACAGCACCACGTGAGAGAGAGAGGATCCGCCCATCAAGGACAGGAAACCTACAGGTTAAAAAGGGCGGCCCTCTCTTCCCGCCTCAGTTTGGGTTTCCTGTCCATGATGGGGGACCTTGCAGGCTTACCTGCAGAAGATGGACTCCTGTCCCAGAGAGGGCCACAGCAGGTGGTTGGAGCCGGTCCTTCCCGGTCCTCTGGAGACGCCACGGCAGGGCTCATAGGGGCGCCTCCGTGAGTGTTGCGGCAGGCGCGACATCGCCTCACGGGAGGTAGATGTCCGCCAGGTGTGGGGCCGCTAGCGGGCTCCCCCCCGCTACCGCTTGCAGGAGATCCAGGTCGCGCCGGCGGCGCACGTGACCGGCTCGACCTTCTGACGCGACTTCCGGTGCGCCGGGCAGGAAGCCCTGTGACGTCACCGGAAGGGGCGGGGCTCGTTTGAATTTTTTTGGCGCGAGCAGCTGAGCGCCGGGGGATTGAGGACCTGGCGGCGAGTAGCCCACCTGGATCCCACCTGGACCTGAGGAGGAAGACCAAGGAGCAGGTAGCGCCCTCCTGGGTAAAAAAAAAAAAAAAAAAAAAAAAAGGAAACACACACCCACACATGGTACCGGTATGGCCAGTATATAAAGGGTCTGGTAACATACAGAGGTGCTTCCCAGCCCATTCTTACATTGTAAGCTATGGAAGATTCACAGGAGCTGTCACCTAGGCAACAACATTTGCTGCAGGAGCAGCCCTCTGGGGAGCCCTCACAACTAGTGGCGCAGCGTCATTCCCAGCTAGGGTCTGGTCGTACAACTAGAAGAGCTACCACTAAGAGCAGGAAGGACGGTCCGGTGCGGTGCGATTCCTCGCCATGCATGCTGGATTCTTCTGCTTCTACGGTACCGAAGGTTCTGTGGGGTGAGTGGAATCTTCGTGAAAGTTCTACTAAATGTTTCCTCCTTCTTTCTATCTATGACTTTCTTTTAGAGCAAGAAATGTTCCTCGAAGTCCAAGCACAGAGAGTGTGCCTTATGCAGCTGTCCACTCCCTGATTCATATAGCAAAAGGTTATGTCAGCTTTGTATCAGCAAAATGATATCGGAGGAGACCCCAGATTTTTCCCTAGGCCTAAGAACTTTAATAAGGGAAGAAATAGGCAAAGCATTACAAGGTTCAGAGTCTGGGCATATTCCTCAAGAAACCCAGCCGGGTTCAGACTCTGAGCTATCGGTCGCTTCCTCCTCCGCCTTCTCTTCCTCTGATAGTGAGCCAGATAGACAGTGCTTCCCCCTGAAGGAGGTCGATGCCCTAGTAAAAGCAGTCCGATCTACAATGGGGATAGTAGACTCGAGGGTAGAGAAGTCAGCTGAGGATGTTATGTTTGGTGGTCTGGGGCTAAAGAAGAGAAGGGTCTTTCCAGTAAATTCAAGGGTGAAAGACCTCATTGATGAGGAGTGGAGAAAGCCTGACAAGAAGGGTAGTGTTCCTCCATCCTTTAAAAGGAAATATCCGTTTGAGGATGCTATGTGTTCCTCCTGGTTAAAAGCACCCAAGCTGGATGTTGCTGTTACTAAAGCAGCGAAAAGAACTTCCCTCCCGTTCGATGATATGGGTGCATTGAGAAATCCCCTAGACAGACGGGCTAATACTTTCCTGAAAGAGGCATCGGAGACAGCTGCGGGAGCACTGAGACCAACAGTAGCAGCCACCTGTACGTCCAGAGCTCTGATGGTGTGGCTTGAACAGCTAGACAGTCAGTTGAAGGATGGGACTTCTAGGAAAGACATTATTTCTTCCCTTCCACTGGTTCAGGGGGCGGCAGCTTTTCTTGCTGATGCATCTGTGGACTCGGTGAGGTTGGCAGCAAAGTCAGCAGCACTGTCAAATGCGGCTCGGCGAGCCTTGTGGATTAAAAGCAGGCCAGGGGATTTACAGACTAAGTCCAGACTGTGTACAATCCCGTGTGAAGGGGAATACCTCTTTGGTCAGACCATGGACGACTTATTGGAGAAAGCTGGGGACCCTAAGAAGGGGTTTCCATCAGTACCTCTACCCTCCTTTAAGAGATCGTTCCGGAAGAGGAAATTTTTCCGGAAGAGATATTTCAGGGAGCAAGACAAGTCTGATGAAAGAGGTCGAAAAGGTAGAGGTCTTCTTTGGTCCGTCTCCAAAAATTGAGCAGAAGCCAGGGGATACACAATCAGCCCAGGTGGGAGGGAGATTGTCATTTTTTGTCCCAGCTTGGGAACAGATTTCTCATAGTAATTGGATTTTGAGCCTGATTAAGTATGGTCTTAAGTTTCAATTTAAAGCATTGCCTCACATAAGGTTCATGGTTGTTCCCTCCAGTTCTTCCCCAGAACGCCAGGCTGCCCTCGTTTCGGAAGTACAAACCCTAATAAGAAAGCATGTCCTGATTGAGGTTCTGGAAGCTGAAAAGGGTCTTGGTTTCTACTCCCCGCTCTTCTTGATTCCGAAACCGGATGGAAGTTTCAGGACAATTATAAATCTGAAATCCCTGAATAATTTCCTTTTAAATACACACCTTTAAAATGGAGTCTTTAAAATCCGTAATAAAGTTACTTTTTCCCCACTGCTATATGGTAGTGCTCGATCTCAAAGATGCGTATTACCATATCCCAATTCATAGTGATTACCAGAAATACTTGAGGCTGGCCATTGAAATAGACGGGGTGGTTAAACACTTCCAATACACTGCACTCCCCTTCGGTTTAGCTATAGCCCCACGGGTTTTTACTAAAGTAATGGCGGAAGTTATGGCCCATATAAGAGAAAGGGACATTCTAATTATCCCTTACCTGGATGATCTCCTGATAGTGGGGAATTCGTTGGTTCAATGCGAGACCCACCTGCAGGAGACCATGTCGGTCTTAAAGAGTTTGGGGTGGTTTCTAAATTTAGAAAAGTCTAGACTTTCTCCACTCAAGGTACAACAATATCTGGGGGTCATATTAGATTCCAGGAAACAGCTATGTTATCTTCCAGAAGAGAAAATTGATAGAATCCGGGAGTTGGTAGAACAATGTATACGTAAACCTTCTGTGTCACTCCGTAAGGCCATGTCACTATTGGGAACCTTCACCTCCACTTTTCCTGCGGTTCGTTGGTCACAATTGCATTCAAGAACCTTTCAGTGGAATGTGTTGTACAATAACGCCGCTTTAGAGGGGCATCTAGACCGAAAGTTTACGCTAGGTCCTCGTGCCATATGGTCCCTTCATTTTTGGTTACGACAAGACAATCTTGCTAAAGGGGTTCCCTGGGAATGTAGTCCAACTGCAGTCTTGTCCACTGATGCAAGTGCTACAGGTTGGGGAGCTCACTTTGAAGGGAAATTAGTGCAGGGAACCTGGTCAAGCAGTGAGCAACAGTTGTCATCAAATGTTAAGGAGCTTCTGGCGGTGCAGCATGCGTTCAACGAGTTCCTTATATATTTTCAGGACCAGCATGTCCGTGTACTCTCGGACAATCAAGTCACGGTAGCTTACATAAACCACCAAGGGGGAACCCGCTCAAGAAACTTGATGAGGGTAGCGAACGCACTTCTGCTGAAAGCCGAAGATCACTGTCTCTCTCTTTCGGCTACACCTCTAAAAGGCAAGGAAAACATCACAGCGGATTTCCTCAGCCGTACTTCTGTAAAAGAAGGAGAGTGGTCCCTAAATACACAAATATTCTCCAGAATCGTAGAAATGTGGGGCCTTCCGACTGTGGACTTATTCGCAACAAGAGCCAATCGGAAAGTGGAAAATTTTTGTTCCTTAGACCCCAGAGAAGGACCCCTGGCAGTGGAAGCCTTTATGGTTCCCTGGAGATTTCCTCTGGCATATGCCTTCCCTCCCATGATCCTGCTCCCAGCGGTAATAAGAAAGATCAGGGCAGACCGGGCCAGAGTGATACTCATATGTCCCTTTTGGCCCAAAAGACCGTGGTTCCCTTGTCTCCGGAAGATGTCCATATCAGATCCCTGGGTTCTTCCGGAGATTCCGGACCTCCTCACTCAAGTGCCACTTTCCCATCCTCCAACCCCGAGTCTACATTTGACGGCGTGGAATTTGAGAGGGTGTTATTGACCAACAAAGGATTCCCTGCAAATGTAGTGAATACTCTCCTGGCTAGCAGAAAACCTGTTACCACCTGTATTTATGCCAGGACCTGGAGGAAGTTTCTGTCCTTTGCGGAAGTTAAGGTGGAGGAGGGGCCCCCTATTGGGAAAATTCTGGAATTTCTGCAGCGAGGCTTAGAATTAGGTCTCACTACCAGTACCTTGAAAGTACAGGTGTCGGCGTTGGGAGCTTTATTTTCTTCCAATATTGCAGATAACTATTGGATAGGCCGTTTTATAAAAGCTTCCTTTAGGTGTAGACCCATTACCAAAGCAAAGATGTCTCCCTGGGATTTGAATTTTGTCTTAGATGCCTTGACCAGTCCTCCTTTTGAGCCACTAGATTTAGTCTCCCCCAAAATTATTTTCCTAAAGACGGTCCTGTTAGTAGCCCTAACTTCAGCCAGGAGAGTCAGTGACCTACAGGCCCTTTCAATATGCCCTCCATTCACGCAAATTCTGGACGATAGGATTATATTAAAACCTGATCCAGCCTTTCTTCCTAAAGTGGCCACTCGATTCCATAGAACCCAGGAAATAGTTCTCCCAACTTTTTGCTTTCCGCCCAAAAATCAAAAAGAGGAGAGACTTCACACTTTAGACGTTAGGAGGTTCGTACTAAGGTACTTAGAAGTATCACATGGCTTTAGAAAGGATAAGTCCCTATTTATTTGCTATCAGGGGGCTAGGAAGGGTTGTAAGGCCTCAAAGGCTACAATCGCTAGATGGATCAAGGAGGCCATTTCCCTCGCATACTCCTCAGGGGATAAAGAGATACCGGAGGGATTGAGGGCGCATTCTACCAGAGCGGTGTCAACCTCCTGGGCGGAGAAGACAGGGCTTTCCATTGAGGAGATTTGTAAGGCTGCCACTTGGTCTTCTCCCTCTACTTTCTATAGGCACTATAGATTGGATCTGGGTGGCTCTGCAGATCTCACTTTCGGGAGAAGGGTGCTTCAAGCTATGGTCCCTCCCTAATTTCCTTCGTCTCACGTGGTGTAATTCTCTCACGTGGTGCTGTCATAGACGACCGAATAAAGCCTTAGTTACTTTCCGGTAACGGGATTTTTTGGAGCCCATGACTGCACCTTTATATTCCCTCCCTTCACTGGTGTTGTGCACTCCTGTAGATTTGATTTCTTTTTGTGCACCCTTGTGGGAAATTGATGAAAAGTAATGTACTTAATGTGATTATGTTTTGTTATAACTAACCTTGGCGGTACTCTCATGCTCTGTTAACTAAACTGAGGCGGGAAGAGAGGGCTGCCTTTTTTAACCTGTAGGTTTCCTGTCCTTGATGGGCGGATCCTCTCTCTCACGTGGTGCTGTCATGGGCTCCGAAAAATCCCGTTACCGGTAAGTAACTAAGGCTTTTCCTCAGTAAGAGCATTGAAGATGGGTTGTGGCTGGGTCTTCTAGCATGACAATGACCTGAAGCACACAGCCAGGGCAACTAAGGATTTGGCTCTATAAGAAGCATTTCAAGGTCCTGCAATGGCCTAGCCAGTCTCCCGATCTGAACCCAATAGAAAATCCTTGGAAGGAGCTGAAACTCAATGTTGCCCAGTGACAGCCCCGAAACATGAAAGATCTGGAGAAGATCTGTATGGAGGATTGGGCCAAAATCCCTGCTGCAGTGTGTGCGAACTTGTTCAAGAACTACAGGAAACATCTGACTTCTGTAATTGCAAACAAAGGTTTCTATACCAAATATTAAGTTCTCTTTTTCTATTGTATCAAATACTTATTTCATACAATAAAATGTAAATTACGGTAATTGGGTACAAATCATACAATGAGATTTTCTGTTTTTTTATTTTTTAGATTCTGTCTCTCACAGGTGAAGTGTACCTAAGATAAAAATTACAGACCTCTCCATTCTTCGTAGGTGGGAAAACTTGCAAAATCAGCAGTGTATCAAATACTTATTTTTGCCACTGTATTTAGCAACGGACAGCTAAGCACTGCCTAGAGGCTGTATTCTGCCAATTTTCCTGCTCCTGCAGCTGCCCCTCCCTAGTCTAAATGCAGTATGTATCTGATACAAACAGCAAAGCACAAGATTAGCCCTTAGAAGGACTGTTAGTATGATAGTTCAGCATCCGTACCAATATCAACACAAGAGGACTCTTGATTCGTTAAACTGTGCACACACAGGCCTGGACTACCACCCTCTCCTTGCAATAAGAACTGTCCCTGAGCTGTGCAATGGTGTTAGTGTACCAATCTTGGCAGTGCCTGTTCTTTTTTAACCCCCGGATGATGTAATATGGCCAGATATTCACAGTAATGCCACTACTAAGGTGGCTACGGCATTACAGTGTCTGGCAGGCAATCCCCGTATGTTTATTGGCTGTGTAACAGGCACTAAAAATGTGGGGCGGGGATTCGAGCTACAAATCTGAGCACCGGCTAATGCTCGCCGAGTGCCGAGCACCCAGATACTCAAGTGATACTCATATCAGAGTATCACCGAGCACATTTGCTCATGCCTAGTGCTGGGGTATTTTCCTGCATCATTACATAACTGTATGTCGTAAAGATGGAGCGGACACAGAAGTTATGCCTTTGTGATCTTGGCAATTTGACAGGTTTACATATTGTGATCAATAGCAAATTCAGCATGTAAGAAGTTTAACAGAGTGCTCCCTCTCCCTTCCCACAGCTTAATCATAGGGTGCAAGATGAGGTAATGCACTGCACTACATACATCAAATTTTTGCGAGTTCAGTTCCCCTTTCAGCAGCAGAAGGGAAGGAAGGGAGACACAGATCCATTACTAGTGGGTAGGCGGAGCCCCACAGGATAGTTCACCTCAGATTTATAAAAAGTGACTACCGGCCCCTCCAGCTTAGGCTCCTCCTACTCCCATGTTCCTCAGTCTGAAATTTTAGGTCGCAGAGGATAGTCGCTGCCTTCGCAGCTCCTCAGAAGATTTTCTTATTTTTATTCTGGAGACCTGGACCCCCCGTGGTCTAGATGTCTCAGGGGGTCTCAGCGCTGCTGGGACCCCTGACCCTCCCCTGGCAGATCTGCGTACCCCATAAGGAGGTCCCCGCAGAACCCTGCTGGCCCGGGGGGATACAGGGCGCTCCCTGGTGGAGACGCACACCGCTCATGTGGGGTCCCTGCGCGCTCCGCCGTGGGGGGAGCAAGGGCCACGGCGCCACACATCCCTGGGGGTCCCTGTGGCGCTCAGCTGGGTAAGTGCCCTGTATGTGTGTGAGATTCAGCGGCTGCTGCGGTGGCGCTGTCTCCTCCGCGCAGCGCATCGGAGGCCTCGGAATCACCGACAAGCTCTGCTTGTGAGATCTCCGATTCTGATTAGGAGGATCGGCAGGGCCGCTCGGCTTCGCTTTCGGGCCGCGTGGACGCTTTTATGGGGCCATGTGGGAAGCAGCTGTCTGAAGAGGTGACGAGGCCTGGCAAGTCGGTCGGGCTCGTTCGGCTCTGCCGGCGCACGATGAACTTAACGAGGCGGTGGAAAAAGAACGCCTGTGCCCTGATAAACGCTTTCAGGGGTTGCGTTTTTTTGATGCCCTGTATCCCTGTTCCACGGAGACGATAGCTAATTGGGTCCCTTCTCCTGAGGTGGGCGTACCATTATCTCAGCTGAGCAAATTTTCTTTGCTTCCTTTCAAAGGGAAGGCGAGTCTACAGGACCCGCTAGAGGAGACGCAGTATCCAAACAAGGTTTGCAGAGTCTGGCGTACAAGGGCGGTCAGCTTTTTGGTTCGGACCTCACGGAGCTGATTGCTAAGGCCAAGGATACGGCTTTGCCGCAGCGGCTTTTACGTCTGGCAAGTCAAGTGCCGGTAGTGGTCGTCGGCCCAGGGGGCGTTTCGGTCAGCCCTCTTGGAGATCGGGTCGTCCCTCGTCTTCCGGAAAGAAGACCACCCAGAAATCCCGTACACCCTGGAAACAACATTTCCGTCAGGACAAACGGGAGGTTGACAAGAAGCCCGCTAAGGCGGACTGACCCCAGGAACTCTCTCGAGGGCTCTCGGGTGGGAGGTCGTCTGCTACAATTCGGGTCGATTTGGGCGCCCCATGTATCGGACGCCTGGGTGACGCAGGTTATGTTGGCAGGCTATTTCATAGAATTTCATTCTCGACCCCCGGACAGGTTTCGTCAGTCACGCATCCCGTCCGAGCCCAAGCTGGCTGCCGCACTGCTGCGGGAGGTCGACCCTCTTCTGCAGCAGGGTGTGGTGGTTCCGGTTCCGCCGGAGGAACGGGAAGGGGGTTTTACTCCAACCTTTTTGTGGTCCCCACAAAGGAGGACAAGTTTCCTCCCATTCTGGACCTCAAAGAATTGAATTTTCATGTCCGGACCCGGAAATTCCGTATGGAGTCTCTTCGCTCTGTCGGGCGGCCTTGTCGCAGTACGATTTCTTGGTGTCGATCGACATCCGCGACGCCTATTTGCATGTCCCTATCGGCAGGGCTCACCAGCGCTTCCTATTTTTAGCCATAGGTCAGGCCCATTACCAGTTTGTGGCCCTACCATTCGGGTTGGCCTCGGCGCCCAGGGTTTTTACAAAGATTCTGGCGCCGCTCATGGCGCTCCTTCGATGGCAAGGAGTTACGATTCTCCCCTACCTGGACGACCTGTTAATTGTGTCTCCCACAGCGGAGGAGGCGGTGACGGCTCGCGATCTCTCCCTTCAGCACCTGGAGGACTTCGGGTGGCTGATCAATTGGAAGAAGTCGTATTTGGAGCCGTCGCAGTCAATCCTGTTCTTGGGGATGCTTTTCGACACGGTACGGGCAGTGGTGTCCCTGCCTCCGGACAAACAAGCGAACCTTCGTCACCATGTCCAGGCTGAGGTCGGCGAGGGCGATGTCCCTTCGGAAGTGTATGCGCCTTCTGGGTCTGATGGTGGCGGCTACGGTACCGTTGGCACAATCTCATACCCGTGATGTTCCATTGGCTTACTGGGTTAATGCGCCTGCCTTGTACACAGGTATTTGTGAGTTCGAATCACCTGAGCACTTTTAGTGATGTCCCAGTGGCTTACTGGGTTAAGGCACCTATTCTGTAAACGGGTGTTCATGAGTTCGAATCCTCCGATGTGATGTTCCAGTGGCTTACTGGGCTTATGTTCCATGGTGTAATGGTTAGCACTCTGGACTTTGAATCCAGTGATCTGAGTTCAGATCTCAGTAGATCTTGGGTATTTCTTCATGAAACACAGGTTTCACTTACCGGAGTTAATGGCTCAGTGGTTAGTGCACTGGCTTTAGGACACAGAACTTTGGGTTCAAGTCCCATCAGAGAACTGTTACTCTAAGGGGTCTCCAAGATCTTATTCTGACCCGTTGGGATCGATCGCCAGCTTCGCTGGATCACGGTGTTGGTATCTCCCACAGGGTGCGAGAGTCTCTTGGATGGTGGTTGCGTCCGGAGGCCTTATCCCTGGGGAAATCCTTCCTCCCCCCACGGTGGTCTGTCTTTACCACCGATGCCAGCCTGACTGGCTGGGAGGGGGGGTTTGGAACAATCTCTGGGTTCAGGGGGTCGGGTCGTCAGAGGAGTAGTCTCTGCCTATCAACATCCTCGAGTTGAGAGCAATTTTTCCTCTGCCTCCGACATTGGACGGTCTCTTTGAGCGGTCTGCCGATCCGGATTCAGACGGACAATGCGACAGCTGTCGCGTTCATCAACCATCAGGGCGGGACGAGGAGTTCCAGTCTTATGATGGAGGTCTCTCGGATCCTGGTTTGGGCCGAGTCCAGGGTTCCAGCCATCTCCGCGATTCACATCCCAGGAGTGCTGAATATCACGGCGGACTTCCTCTGTCGCGAGCAGGTGGATCCCGGAGAATGGAGTCTTCATCTGGAAGTTTTTGCACTGCTGTGCTCCCGTTGGGGGACTCCCCAAGTGGGCTTGATGGCATCCAGGTTGAACGCCAGGATCCCGACGTTCATGTCCAGGTACAGGGACCCGGAGGCTGTGGCGGTAGATGCTCTAGCGGCCCCATGGGACCAGTTTGAGCTGATCTGTTTCCGCCGGTATCCTTACTTCCTTTGGTGATACGGCGGATCAAACTCGAACGAATTTCGACGATTTTGGTGGCGCCGGATTGGCCGCGGAGTGCATGGTATTCAACGCTGGTGTCTCTTCTGGCAGCGCCTCCGTTTCCACTGCCTCTTCGCCCGGACCTGTTAACCCATGGGCCTTTTCGCCATCCGGACCTGAAGTCTCTTCGTTTGACGGCGTGGCTCTTGAGACCGTGATGTTGACCCGTCGTGGGTTTTCGGCCGAGGTCATTGCCACTTTGGGAGCGGCCAGAGGTCCAGCTACGACTAGGATTTATCACAGAACTTGGGAGGCCTTCTATTCATGGTGTTCTGAATCTTCAAGGAACCGGAGGGCTTTTTCCATTCCCAACTTCTTGGCTTTTCTGCAATATGGTTTGGCCAAGGGTCTGGCGGTTAGTACCTTGCGGGATCAGGTATCTGCACTATCTGTGCTCTTTCGGAAGGCTATTGTCTCGCGCAGAGATGTGCGTTCGTTTTTTCGCAAGGTTGCACGTCAGTTTCCGCCTCGGAGGGGTTTGTGGCTCCTTGGCGGCTCAATCTAGTCTTGGAGGCTCTTCAGCATGGGCCGTTTGAGCCTATGGATTCAGCTACGCTTTACTTACTTAATTGGAAGGTGGCCTTCCTGGTGGCGGTCACCTCCTTGAGAAGGGTTTCTGAGATGGCGGCACTGTCTTGCTCGTCCCCTTTTCTGAAGTTCCACTCGGATCGCGTGGTGCTTCGTACCCGTTGCGATTTTCTGCCTAAAGTGGTGTCGCGTTTCCACGTCAATCAGGACATCGTGTTGCCCTCACTCTGTCCGAATCCGAAAAGTCCAAAGGAGCGAGCCTTGCACTCGTTGGATTTGGTGTGGGCTTTGAAGTTCTATCTTACAATCACGCAAGGGTTTCGGAAGTCGGACTCTCTTTTTGTGATTCCTGCTGGTCGTCGGCGTGGTCAGCGGGCTTCCAAGGACACTATAGCTCTGTGGATACGTTCGGCTATCCTGGAGGCGTACCGGCTCAAGGGCGAGCCTTGTCCGGTTAAGGTTCGAGCTCATTCCACGAGAGCTGTTGGTTCTTGGTGGGCTTTTCGTCAGGGGGCCTCGGCAGCGCAGCTCGGCCGGGTGGCTACCTGGCGTTCCGTTCACACTTTTACTTATTTTTATAAAGTGGACGTGAGTGCTTCCGCCGATGCGGCCTTGGGACGCAGGGTCCTGCAGGCAGCGGTGGTTTAGGTTATATCTTTATCTAGTTTTGTCGCTCGTTGCGCGCTTGCCTAAGTTGTTGGGGGGTTGGCGATTCTGCTACTGTTTCCCACCCTTGAGTTCTGGACTGCTTTGGGACGTCCCACTAGTAATGGATCTGTGTCTCCCTTCCTTCCCTTCTGCTGCTGAAAGACGGATTTTGGTAAGACCTTACCTGTAAAATCCTTTTCAGCGAAGGAAGGAAGGGAGACACAGCACCCTCCCATGGCAGAAGTGCATTATTGTTTTCTAGATGCGGCGCGACTCCTCTCTGATGGCGGTCATCTGGGCGGGGGTCGGCGCACTAGGGCTCTGTTCCAGCATTGCCAGCTCATCGCAGTTGTCAGGTCCAGTGAGTATTGCCTGGGACTGTGTGTGTTTTCTGTTATATGCATAACCTGTTCTCTCGCATTTCTGAATTTTCGGAAGGGGTTGTTTTGTTCCGCTGGTGTTGTCTGCTCTTCCTTAGCTTGTGTACGGACTGAGGAACATGGGAGTAGGAGGAGCCTAAGCTGGAGGGGCCGGTCGTCACTTTTTTCTAATCTGAGGTGAACTATCCTGTGGGGCTCCGCCTACCCACTAGTAATGGATCTGTGTCTCCCTTCCTTCCTTCCTTCGCTGAAAATGATTTTACAGGTAAGGTCTTACCCAAATCCGTCTCTTTCATTTATCCAGCGAATTTGGCGCTCCCAAATCCAAATGCCCCTCTCCCTTTCGAGCCCCACAGTGTGTCTATACATATAGTATCCACTTGTTTGGCAGGGGTATGATTTCCAAAATGTAGTTATTTGAGACTTGTATTCTACTCTTCTAGCACTTAGGGGCTCTGTATATGGCGTCCGCAAACTATTCTAGTAAAATCTCACCGTGTGGCTAAGTAGTACTGTACAGCCACATAGGTGGTATTTTCACGTTCAGCAGAAATTGTGTGACCGATTCTGGTGCCATTTTTACCCATTTCCCCGTGTGAAAATGTTAAATCTGGGCCTAAAAAAAACAATGTAATGTGGTAAAAGTATCCTTCTTTTTTGTTCTCTACCCAATGGTATAAAATTCTATGTCACACCTGTGGTGTCAATATGATAACTGCACCCCGAGATGAATTCATCTGTACTTTGTTAAATGGGGAGTTCTGTTACCTCAGGGGCTCTTACAATGTGACATGGCACCCTCAAACCTTTCCAGCAAAATATGAACTCCAATATGGCGCTTCTCCCCTCCTGAGCTTTGCACTGTACCTCCAAAAGTAGTTTTCAACCACATATGGGGTATCTGCGTACTCAGGAGAAATTGACATATTGTATGGTGCATTTCTCCTGTTACCCTTGTGGAAATAAAAAAAAATGGGTTCTAAAAAACCAAACAAAACATTTTTGTGCGAAAAATGTTTTTTGTTTTTTTATTACTCTGTTGCCTCATTGGTGGACACAGGACCATGGGTGCTATGCTGCTGTCCACTAGGAGGCGACACTATGCTTAATCTGAAAAAGATTAACAGTGGCTCCTCCTCTGCAGTATACACCCCTGGACAGTATCGGCCATCTTCAGTTTTTGCTTAGAGTGGCAAGGAGGCACACCTAAAGATTTTTACTCCATTTTTTTCCGATTTTTATTTTTCGACGGAATTACAGATGAAGATAAGTGGGTCTCCTGCGAAACTCCCGGCATGGCTCCTTCCTCTGCCCCCTTTTATGGGGTGCACAGTTGAAGTCGAGACGTCTCCTTACCATGTCGCTCCTTCCCCAGCCCCTTGGGTGCTGGTCCGAAGTCGAGACCCCCCTCCTTCCCCAATTCCTTTTGTTTTCTGGGTTGAGGTTGAGGCGAGGATAACAGCCCCCTGATGGGACAGCAGCACCCTCCCTAATCCCCCTCTGGGGGCTATTAGGTTGAGACACCTCAGGTAGGGCCTGTGCAGGCAGCAATCTGCAGCTCCCAGTAGCTGACACTCTACACAGATTTCCAGGAATCCCAGCCCTGCTGTAGACTCCTGTTGGGGACGGGGGACAGTGCAGGCAGACAAGGCATACAGAGACGCAGGCCTTCCCAGCCCTGTCTCTCTGCTCTGCTATGGTGCCTCAGGGGGACCCTTTAAGGGCCCCCCCTTACGCTGATACCCCCACCGCCATCTCTGCCGTTAAAACCGGGGAGTTCCGGTTCAGATCCGGCACCCCCCCCGGACTACCGCGCCGGCCTGGAGCCCTTTTGGGCATCGGTTATAAATTTACACCACGGCTCCGGCCTAGCCGAAGCCGCCGCCCACTCCCCCGCTCCCTGGATGACGAATATGACACTGTACAGTGTAATAGAAGGGGCGGAGACTAACTGAAAGGGCACGTTTTTCAGCATACTGCCGCCCTTTTCAGCTCTCTGCCCACCACCTTCTCCACACTCTGGCGACCATTACCTGCTGAAGGATCATTAACCTTGCAGTTACCGGTCGGCAGCCAGTCTCCGGGGGGCACAGGATTGTGGATCTACGGTGCTGGATTTAAGAGGCACACTGGTGGGGTATAATCACAGCTGCAGTCTCTCACTCGGCTGTGAATCCTATAAGCTTCTCTGCATTGCTGGCCCCCTCTGCATAGCCACCCCTGTATACTATGCCGGGCTCAAGGTCCAAGAAAACCAGGCAAGACTGCTATTATGCACTCTGTATAGTCTGCAGTAATACTCTCCCTAGTGGCAGCACGTATCCACACTGCCAGGACTGCATGCAGACTGCTGTGCCAGAGCCCAATGAAGCCCTTGCCAATACTTTGGTGCCTAATACCACACCGGAATGGGACACTCAGATGTCACAATCTATGACGCAGTCTATAGATAACCTCACATCCACATTGCTTCAGGCTGTGCAGAGTCATGCCTCGGCTATGAACACTACTCCGCAAAGGGAGAGATCCACTCGGGGACATGATGGCACGGGCACATCCACGTCTAGGTTGGGACGCAAGCGGACCCACAGGTCACGGTCATCTGCATCATCCCATACCACACGGTCGTCCCCTTCCAGTGGGAGACACCGTACTCCCAGCTTATCTAGACCGTCCCCTGATAGGTACAGACAATGCAGATCCCCCACAGCCATCCCTGACCAGAGAAGGCCTCCGCTCCGGCTCTCCCAGCAGGAGACACCTTAGTGATGCACAGGATTCGGAAGACATCTGTGATTCCAACTCAGACAAGGAAACCGAAGGGTCCCTAATCCCTATCCCCCCTGGCAATACAGTGCTAGTTGATGATCTAATATCATCCATCGATCGGGTGCTGGACATCTCCGACCCACCCCTGGAGACACCAGGACATAAAATTTCCTTTGAAGGAGTCCTGAAACCGCCTAAGGTCGTCTTCGACCACCCAGAGTTTACAGCGATCCTTAAAAAGCAGTTCTCACAACCTGAGAAAAAGTGTACTAATCGCAAATATCTGGAGGCGCGGTACCCCTTCCCACAGGAGGTCACCAAACAGTGGACAGATCCACCTGAAGTGGATCCCCCAGTCTCCAGACTAGCAGCACAGACACTCCTTTCACTGCCATATAGCTCAACCCTCAGGGACACAGCAGACCGGCAGGAGGAACGCATGGCTCGTTCAATTTTCGAGGCCGCAGGGGCCTCCCTGGCTCCCGCGTTTGCCTCAGTTTGGGCTGCCAAAGCCATCTTGGCCTGGGCCCAAAATTGACAAACTGACCTACAAGCTTCTACCCCTGAACTGTTGGACCAAGCGGCCCAAATAGCAGTTGTAGCAGATTGCATGCTCCATGCAGCTCTGGATTCTGCAAGGGGTGCAGCGGGGATAGCATCAAACGCTATCACGATTCGGCATCTCCTCTGGCTGCGCGAATGGAAAGCAGATACAGCTTCAAAGAAGTCCCTCACACACCTCCCATACCTCAGTGGTCGGCTTTTTGGTGAACAGTTGGACACAATGATATCCAACGCCACTGGGGTTAAGAGTACCTCTCTCCCCCCAACTGAAGCCCAAACATACTTACAAAAAGCGCAATCAAGCACGATTCCGATCCTTTCGGCACTCTTCCGGCTGGTCCGTTTCGCGACCAGCACAACCGTGCTCCACGCAGGGACAACTCGCGGTTGACGCAAAAATCTGACAAGACCTGGCAATCAAGGGCAGGCCAGTCAAAATTTAAAGGAGGAAAATCTCAGATTTCCTCCTCCTCATGACTCACAGACTCCGGAAGACACTCCACCTGTAGGCGGCCGTCTTTCGCTGTTTCACCAAGTCTGGCTGCCTATTACAGAAGACAGGTGGGTCAGGGAACTAGTGTCTTCAGGATACAAGATAGAGTTCACTTTCAACCCGCCAAACAGATTCTTTCTGTCTGTTCCCCCAAAACCGCCAGCCAAGGCTCTTTCCTTCCACCACGCGGTCTCCTCGCTTCTTCAAGCAGGAGTCATAGTACCGGTCCCCACGGCCGAGCGCTTCCAAGGGTTCTACTCTCATTTATTCGTAGTCCCCAAAAAAGGAGGCAGCGTACGGCCCATACTGGACCTAAAACAGCTCAACAAATATGTGCGGGTATGTCATTTTCGCATGGAGTCCCTTCGATCTGTCATTGCGTCCATGCAGAAAGGAGAATTCCTCGTCTCCATAGACATTCAAGACGCATACCTGCATATACCAATTGTGCCCGCCCATCAGAGATTTCTCAGGTTCGCAATCGAACAGGAACACTACCAGTTCGTGGCTCTCCCGTTCGGACTCGCCACGGCTCCCAGAGTGTTTAACAAGGTCATGGCAGTCACCATGGACGTCCTGCACTCCAGAGGCATAATAGTCGTTCCATATCTGGATGATCTCCTCGTCAAGGCTTCCACTTTCAAGGACTGCGAACTCAGCGCGTCTATCACAATCGACATCCTAAGTCGCCTGGGCTGGTTAGTCAACCTACAAAAGTCATCACCAACCCCGAGTCAGTCTCTGACCTTCCTGGGAATGTTATTCAACACCCTCAAGGGTCTAGTTCTCCTTCCCAAGGACAAGGCACTGCCTCTCCGTATAGGAGTCCGCACCCTACTTCGCAAACCCCCTCGTTCTTTCCGATTTGCCATGAGAGTCCTTGGCAGGATGGTGGCGGCAATAGAAGCGGTCCCATTTGCCCAGCTTCACCTCAGACCTCTCCAATTAGCCATCCTTAAGTCATGGGACAGGAACCCTTTTTCTCTCGATAGGGAGTTTCAGTTGACATCGTCAACCAGTAGGTCCCTGCACTGGTGGCTCAAACCAACCTCCCTAACAAAGGGGAAATCCTTTCTCACGGGTCGATGGAAAGTTCTGACCACCGACGCGAGCCTGACTGGTTGGGGTGCGGTACACCTACACCACAGAGCACAGGGCAAGTGGTCCCCAGCAGAAGTGACCATGCCCATCAACATCTTGGAAATTCGTGCCATTTTCCTGGCGTTGAGAGCCTTCCATCACTTACTGGCAGCCTCTCACATCAGAGTACAGTCGGGCAATGCCACTGCTGTGGCATATGTAAATCACCAAGGGGGGACCCGCAGTGCCCAGGCGATGCGAGAAGTGACACACATTCTCCCCTGGACGGAAGACGCAGGTTCGGTTCTCTCTGCGGTCCACATTCTGGGTGTGGACAAATGGGAAGCAGACTTCCTCAGCCGGCAGGGAATGGACTCGGGAGAGTGGTCTCTCCATCCCAAAGTTTTTCACCAGATCTGCCATCGCTGGGGGACTCCGGACATGGACCTAATGGCATCCCACTTCAATGCCAAAGTCTCCAACTTCATGGCCAGAACACACGACCCGCGGTCGCTACGAGCGGACGCCCTCGTTCAGGACTGGACCCAGTTCCAGCTCCTGTACATTTTTCCACATCTCCCCCTAATATCCAGAGTGGTGAGGAAGATCAAGCAAGAAGGAGTTCCAACCATCCTAATCACACCAGACTGGCCCAGACGTACGTGGTACGCCGACATCGTGCAGCTCACAACAGACGTCCCCCGACCGCCCGGATCTTCTGTCACAAGGCCCGTTCTACCACCAGAACTCAGGGGCCCTCAACTTGACGGCATGGCCATTGAGACCTGGGTTTTAACCCAGTCAGGGTTCTCGCCTGACGTCATTGCAACCATGATCAGAGCTCGGAAGCTAACCTCTGCAAAGATCTATTACCGTACCTGGAAAGCCTTCTTTACCTGGTGCGAATCTCGTGGCCAGAGCCCATTCCCTTATTCCCTCCCCAGGGTGCTTGGTTTTCTCCAATCGGATCTGGAAGCCAGACTGTCCTTGGCCTCCCTTAATAGCCAGGTGTCAGCTCTCTCAGTGCTCTTTCAGAGGCGCATTGCTAACAAGCCGCAAGTAAGGACATTTCTTCAGGGGGTTTCCCGATTGGTTCCCCCCTACAGACGACCACTAGAAACGTGGGATCTCAACCTGGTGCTCACAGCATTGCAGGAAACACCTTTTGAACCCCTTAGGAAAGTCTCACTCCGCCTTCTATCCCAGAAAGTGGTTTTCCTAGTGGCAATTACCTCGCTACGCAGGGTGTCTGAACTCACAACACTCTCCTGCAGACAACTCTTCCTGGCTTTTTACCAGGACAAGGTAATTCTCTGTACAGTTCCATCCTTCCTTCCGAAGGTTGTGTCCAACTTCCACCTCAATGAGGAAATTTCACTGCCATCCCTCTATCCGGTCCCGGTTCATAGAGTGGAGAAGGCTCTGCATACGCTTGATCTTGTCAGGGCATTACCTATCTATGTGTCTAGGACTGCACCCTTCCGGAAGTCTGATTCTCTTTTCCTTCTTCCGGAAGGCGACCGCAAGGGTCTACCAGCTTCCAAAGCTACCCTTGCCAGGTGGATCAAATCCACCATACAAGAGGCCTACCGCCTCAAATTCTCCTCTTCCAGCAGGTATTACGGCCCACTCTACACATGCGGTAGGGGCCTCCTGGGCCATTTGGCACCAGGCCTCGGCGCAACAAGTGTGTAAGGCAGCCACCTGGACTAATCTACACACGTTTACCAAACACTACAGGGTTCATACCCAATCCTCGGCAGACGCGAACCTGGGTAGACGTATCCTGCAGGCGGCAGTGCCCCAATTATAGGGGCCTGTCTACACAATATTCGTCCATTGCTTCCCACCCAGGGACTGCTTTGGGACGTCCCATGGTCCTGTCCCCCACAATGAGGCGACAGAGTAAAGGAGATTTTTGTGTACTCACCGTAAAATTTTTCTCTTAGCCTCTAATTGGGGGACACAGCTCCCACCCTGTTGCCCATTCCGGGCCGTTGTTATGTTGAGTTCTCATATTGTTTTTTCTTGAGCTCTTACATAGTTGCCTTTCTTATAGGCATGGTTATGTTATCCATGTTACGTTCCTCCTACTGCTTTTGCACAAAACTGATGGCTGATACTGTCCAGGGGTGTATACTGCAGAGGAGGAGCCACTGTTAATCTTTTTCAGATTAAGCATAGTGTCGCCTCCTAGTGGACAGCAGCATAGCACCCATGGTCCTGTGTCCCCCAATTAGAGGCTAAGAGAAAGAGATTTTACGATGAGTACACAAAAATCTCCTTTTTCATGGCTCTACATTATAAACTTCTATGAGCACCTGGGTCTTCAAGGTGCTCACTACACATCTAGAGGGGTCTAGTTTCATACATGGGTTCACTTGTGGGGGGTTTCCACTGTTTAGGCACATGAAGGGCTTTCCAAGCGCGACATGGCATCCGCTCTCAATTGCAGCCATTTTAGTGTTCAAAAAAGTCAAACTGTGCTGCTTCCAAATTTTTGCTCCTTTCCTTCTGAGCCCTGCTTGCCCATGCGCCCAGACAGTAATTTCTCCCACATATGGGATAGTGACGTACATGGGAGAAATTGCACAACAAATTGTCGAGTCCATTTTATCCTTTTACCTTTTATGAAAATAAAAAAAATTGGGGTGAAGGTATAATTTTGGGAAAAAAAATGAAATGTTTTTGTTCCTTCCACATTGCATTAATTCCTGTGAAGCACCTGAAGGGTTAATTAACTACTTGAATGTGGTTTTGAGCACCTTGAGGGGAGCAGTTTTTAAAATGATGTCACTGTTGGGTATTTTCTGTCATATAGACCTCTCAAAGTCCCTTCAAATGTGATGAGGTCACTATAAAAATGATTTTGTTAATTTTATTGAAACAATTAGAAATTTCTGATCAACTTTTAAGCCTTCTAACTTACTAACAAAAAAAATTGTTTAAAAATTGTACTGATGTAAAGTAGACATGTGGTATATATTATTTATTAACTATTTTGTGTGACCAATCTCTAGGGCAGAAAAATTAAGTTTGAAAATTGTGAAATTTTCTACATTTTCACCAAATTTTTGATATTTTCACAAGTCATATCAAACAAGTTTTACCGCTATCAAGAAGTACAATATGTCAAGAGAAAACAGTCTCAGAATCAGTGGGATCTGTTAATTAGTTCCAGAGTTATTCACACATAAAGTGACACTGGTCAGATTTAAACAATGAGGCTTGGTACAAACCGACTCTGTCCTTAAGGGTTAGAGAGGATCTTTCACTACTTTTTAGTATGTTAACCACTTCGCACCAGAGCCTGTTTTTGCCTTCGTGACCGGGCCAATTTTTTCAATTCTGACCACTGTCACTTTATGAAGCAATTACTCTGGAACGCTTCAATGGATTCCCCTGATTCTGAGATTGTTTTTTTGTGACATATTGTACTTCATGATAGTGGTAAAATTTCTTTGATATCACTTGCGTTTATTTGTGAAAAAATCGGAAATTTGGTGAAAATTTTGAAAATTTTACAATTTTCAAACTTTGAATTTTCATGCCCTTAAATCAGAGAGATATGTCACACAAAATAGTTAATAAATAACATTTCCCACATGTCTACTTTACATCAGCACAATTTTGAAACCAAAATTTTTTTTTGTTAGGGAGCTATAAGGGTTAAAAGTTGGCCAGCGATTTCTCATTTTTCCAACAAAATTTACAAAAACATTTTTTAGGGACCACATCATATTTGAAGTCACTTTGAGGGGTCTTTATGACAGAAAATACCCAAAAGTGACACCGGTCTAAAAACTGCACCCCTAAAGGTGCTCAAAACCACATTCAAGAACTTTATTAACCCTTCAGGTGCTTCACAAGAATTTTTGGAATGTGGAAGAAAAAAATGAACATTTAACTTTTTTCACAAAAATGTTACTTTAGACCCAATTTTTTTTATTTTCACAGGGGTAACAGGAAAAAAATGGACCCCAAAATTTGTTGTGCAATTTCTCTTGAGCGCGCTGATACCCCATATGTGAGGGAAAACCACTGTTTGGGCGCATGGCAGGGTTCGGAAGGGAAGGAGCGCCATTAGACTTTTTGAATGTAAAATTTGTCTGAATAATTAGCAGACGCCATGTTACGTTTGGAGAGCCCCTGATGTTCCTAAACAGTGGAAACCCCCCCACAAGTGACACCATTTTGGAAACTAGACCCCTTAGGGAACTTATCTAGATGTGTGATGAGCACCTTGAACCCCAAGGTGCTTCACAGAAGTTTATAATAATCAGCTGTAAAAATAAAATTTTCACATTTTTCCCACAAAAACGTTTTTCATCTCTTAATTTTGCATTATCATAAGGGTAATAGGATAAATTGCACCATGAAATTTGTTGTGCAATTTCTCCTGAGTACGCCGATACTCCATATGTGGGGGAAAACCACTGCTTTGGTGTACGGCACGGTTCGGAAGAGAAAGGAGCGCTATGTTGGCTGGGATAGGCAGCAGACACCATGTCACATTTGAAGAGTTGCTGACATGCCAAAACAGCAGAAACCTCCACAAGTGACCCCATTTTGTAAACTACACCTCTCAAGGAATGCATCTAGGGAAGTAGTGAGTATTTTTTAATTTTTAAATTTATACCATTGGGCAGTGAAAAAAGCATAATTATATTTTTACCACAAAAAAATGTTTTACCCTCAGATTTTATATTTTCACACAGGGCAATGGGTAAAAATGGTGCCGACATGTGTCACACAATTTCTTCTAAAAGTGGCAATACCGCATATGTGGCTCAGCCATACGGCGAGATCTGGGGGGGGGACGGAGTGCTATTTGACAATTGGAGAACAAATTATTGTAGAATAGGCATTTGGATTTGGGAGCACAAAATTTTCTGAATTTCTTTTGGGGGGCAAGGGCCATTTCGCTTTTCCAGAGCCTTTCTGCTACCAGTAACTTGGAAGTCCCTTATATTTTTAACAGATGACGGACCTGAGTGGGGACTAGCTTTTTTTGAGGACTGAGTTTAAGCTTTTATTGGGAACATTTTATGTAACATTTATCCGGCGCTCTAGGCTGAGCACTTACATCGGGGTTTCCATCTAAATTTCCAAGTGATGTAATTCAGATGAAACCTCTGCGGGATCCATTCACTGTAATGAGGCAGCAGAGTTACTCTGGACTCCGTCTGGCCTCTGTTTAGCAGTGTCCTTTTTTTCAGAAGTGCACAAAACTGTAGCCAACCGCACTTTTATGCACGCCTAAAACAAATGACACCGTGGGATCACAAGCCAGATGGCATCCACAGTGGCCTATATCTGCCTCATTACAGGGAATCTTCCGTCATGGGTTCCGGCTGAATCACGTATTTCAGAGATTTACACGGAAACTCTGGCGTAAGTGCTCAGCGCAGAGCGCAGGATAAATGTGTGCCGAGCCATACTGCGATCTTTGGGAGACATAATAAACAAATCAGTAGCAGGTGAAGAATTGGTTTTATTTATTTTTTTACGCCGTTCCTAGTGTGATATAACTGATTAGATTACTTTATTCTTTGGGTCGGTGCGATTACAGAGATACCAGATTTAGAACGGGTTTTTATGACTGACAGCTGTCACACACTGAGATGCTTTTTTTTTTTGCAAAATCTAGTTTTTGCATCGCCATATTTTGAGAGCTATAATTTTTCCATATTTCGGCCGACAGTCATGTGACGGCTTGTTTTTTGCGGTACGAGTTGACATTTTTATTGGTACCATTTTTGGGTACGTGACATTTTTTGATCGCTTTCTATTCCGTTTTTTGGGAGGTAAAATTAACAAAAACCAACAATTCAGGAATTGTTTTGAGTTTTTTTTTTATGCCGTTCTGCGTGTGGTAAAAGTGATCAGGCAGCGTTATTCTTCGGGTCAGTACATTTACAGTGATACTACACTTACTGTATATTTTTTTATGTTTTGGCACTTTTACACAATAAAACAATTTTATAGAAAAAATATTTTTTTTGCATTGCTTTATTCTGAGCGCTATAACTTTTTTTTTTGGCTGATGGAGCTGTATGGCGGCTTGTTTTTTGCCGAAGAAGATGACGTTTTCAGCGGTACCATTTTTATTTCCATTTTGCTTTTTGATCGCATTTTTTTCCACTTTGTTTGGCGATATGAGGAAAAAGCATAGTTTTTTGCTCCGTTTTTTATTTATTTTTTATTACGGTGTGCACAGAAGGAGTTAATTAGTGTGACCGTTTTATAGCTCGGGTTGTTTCGGACGCGGCAATACCAAATATGTGTACTTTTTTTTATTTTTGCATAAATATATGGATTTATCGGTTTAATATTTTATTTATTTATTTTTATTTTGTATTTTTTTTTTAACAGTTTCAAAACATTTTTTTTTACTTTTTTTTACATTTTTACTTAGTCCCTGTATGGGACATTAATTTTTATTTTTCTGATCCCTGATAATGTAATAGACATGTATTACATTATATGAGATCTTCACTGACTGTTTCACAGTCTCCTGCCTGGCATCAGCTTGCAGGCTGAAGCCAGGCAGGAAGGACACCATATATGGCAGAGCTGGAGGCGGTCATGTGACCTCCAGCTGCCATAGCAACGCCAGGTCCTGAAAGGAATCAAGGGGTCGTCGGAGAGGTAAGTGGACGACCCCCTCTCCTCCTGCTGTCTTCTATATGCCGCGATCACTATAGATCGCGGCATATAGAAGACAGCAAAGGGTTAACATCACTGGGACCTGATCTAATCAGGTCCCGATGATGTTCCCTGTCAGAGCTAACGCTCTGCACTGCTCCCACAGTGCTTGCAGGACCCTGGGGGTCCTGAGCTCTGCGAGACCACCCACCGTTTTTAAACGTCGCGCTGCACAGAGCCCAGCAAGCGCCGACATTTATCTACTGTGGGCGGTCGGGAAGCGGTTAAACTGGACACATCATGGAATAATGGCTGCAAAGCTGTATAAAGGACAATTTATCTTTTATTTTCTCATCTCCATTGCTGAGATATTATCTTGTAAATTTAGGTTATCATTTTATAAGAGATTATTCTCTTGTGGCGTGTACTTTTGTCTCCTGCATGATTTTGACAAATCATAAGCAGGAATTGTAATGTAAGGTAAAACAATGTCCTGTTCTCATCCCTTCTTTCTGCATCTACTTTGTAGTATAGATAAGAGCTGAGTGTGATTACAAAGACTTCCAGTTCTCTCCTTTATGGCCCTATCGGTATGGGGTGGGGCAAAGCTGTGAAAGGAGAGCTGCAGACAACTTTGTAATACCACTCTGCTCTATTCTCACTCCACCCACACTGACTGCTGTGAGTGGAGATCTGGAAGTGTTCTTAATTACACTCAGCTTTGCTACAAACTGCACAGTAGTTGTAGAGCAAGTTTTTTCCCTGACGCTGCCTCCTTATGATTGGTCCATGTCATGCAGGGGAGAAATTACTTCACCCCAAAGATGAATCTCTGATAACGCCCCTTGGACTTAACATAAATTATAACCTGTTACGCATGTGGTTGTGGAACCACTGAGCCACAGCCCAGGAAATGCCTGGAGGGGCGTAACTAAGCGACCACCTGATTCTTCATTAGAGCCCCTGATATTGTAGATCTGTTTGAACCCTGGTGGGCGCTAGGTGCTACTGCAGGACAAACCCTGGAGTCGTGGCCACCCCCCCCATCCCAAAGGGGCAGGGAAGGAATTGGTTAACAGGTGGACGTGCAGCTGGTAAACAGGAGATGTACTGGATCGGAAACAGGCAAGATAACTTCAGGAACACAGGACGGACTCTGGTACAGGATCACAGGTACAGTTTCAGATTGGACTGGTGAGGGTATTCGGTGTAGATGCGAATAAGACGGATCATGTTCTGGACTTGGTGCTGGCAGGATGGGCTCAGGAACAGGTTACAGCATAGCAGACAGGATCAAGTTCAGGGAGAACAGAGACCTTACAACTAGGTAGCAGAAAACACACTGATTACTAAAGTTGCTAAGGCACCTCCCAATAGGGGAGGGTGCCTTAAATAACAGACTCCCCCCCCCCCCCCCCCCAGCTACTGGCTGGGGACGTTTTTTGAGAAGTGCGCGCAGCTGTTTTAAAAGGCAGAAAGCTTGTGCACGCCCTAAGCACACTCCCAGGAGACCTGCGTATCGTGTGCAGATCCTGCGAGGAAACAGACGCCAAGGCAGCGCGGGCGGGTAAGTGAACACTCATCCCTTTTGGCATAATGAAGTGGACTTGTGCAGGGGTGCCCGGCGCTGTTCTAACATAACCTACACATTACAAGGTAATATCGCTGCAACAGAGATGAGAAAAAAAAATGTTTAATTCATCTTTGCAGCCAGTATTCTATGAAGTAGCCAGTTTAACAGGCTACAACTGGTGAAAAGTCCTCTTTAAGCGTTTGTTGTATAGAATGAGATGAGCCTGTGCATTGATTTTTACAAGGAATTATAATAAATGGTGGCCTATATAATAGTTTTAGCATTTCTTGTTACAGATAAAATGTCGGGAATCAATTGTTGGAATCAAACGTCTAAGGTTCCCACTTTTGCTCAGATACTACAGAGAAATTTGCCTCCTGTGATCCAGACTGCACCTTCAGCGCCTTCAGCATACTGTGAAACCCACGATGGAATTTCAAAAATTTCTCCTGTGACAGGTTGCTTTCCATTCTATATCTTTTTCCTGCACTGGTGATGTATAGAAAGCATGCTTGTATGAACATTCATGTGTCCAACTCTGGACATTGGTAGGAAAGCGGTTTTCTCATTATAATTAGGGCCCACCTTTACAATAAGCCTCTTGTGACACTATTGTTTTTAATATGTGTGTAACATATAAACCTGGGAGATTTGTGCTGCTGTTTTCATGCTGGATATAGTTGTAATAGACGGGAATATAGAGTGTTTTTGTTTATTATGGAGCAGTGAAAGGCTAGAAGCAGTAGCAACAGCGGATAACCCTCACAGCTTCTCCTCAGTGTGAAGTGACTATTGTTGGCTCTGTATTTATCAAGAGGCTCAATTTAACCCCTCTGTAGCTGTGTACTCTTCATATGGTTCAGATGCATAATACACAAGGATATCTTTGACATGTTGGACAAATAACAGAATTTATATGAAGTACAGGTCTGGCTCTTGTCGGGGAATTTTCACCCTATTTACAGATTGTCTTAACATTGACATGTATTAGTGGAAACAGTGTGAATTGATCATCCTATTGTATTCTTTGTACCATAGAGTTAAAGGCGTTTTCCGGTACTTTAAAAAAAAAATGCCAGTGTGTTTTAATGATAAATACAAGCTTCTTTCTAATTACCTTGCGCTGCTGATACTGTCTGTGAGTGGCGCTATCAGTGGTCGCTCACGCGCATTACATGACCCCCGGCTGCAGCCGACGCTGACATCCACTGACGTCACGACAAGTTGCGGCTGCAGCCAGAGGTCCCTCTTCCGCAATCCACCGGTGGCTGCTGGGTTGTGGGTGGGGTTATTCCCCTGCGTCACACCCGGTATCCACCGCGTGCTCTCCCTGTCCTCATTCACTGGGACAAGCGCGCGGTGGATGCTAGGTGTGACGCAGGGGAATAACCCCATCCACAACACAGCAGCCACGGCAGTCACCCCAGCGCTGAGTCACACCTCGCTTGTCGTGATGTAAGCGTGGGGTCACGTGCTGCCTGTGAGCGGCCACCGATACTGCCTGTGAGCAACGCTATCAGCAGCCAAGGTAATTAGAAAGATCGTATGTAACATTAAAACACACTGGCATTTTTTTAAAAGTACCGGACAACCCCTTTAAAACTAGAGAATTAATATTTGCACTCTGAACCAGATTTGAGTAACCAATCAGATGTTGTATTGAATCTGTTATACACTAAATAGCGGGGCTGTGGAGTTGGTAAGCCAAACCTCCGACTCCAATTCCGACTTCTCAATTTCCATGACCACGACTGACTCCCTCATACATGGCTCATGTTTGTGATAAATTTACTGTAGCACAGATTCATCTCAGCTACAAGTCTAAACTCTTAGATCAGGAATAGGACAGACATTTATAGGACATTTCATAACTTTCCCAAATTCTTGTGAAAAAATTCCCCACAAACTGCATTGAACAACTGTGCCAAATTTATTATATATTTTAGGAGTTGGAGTCGGTCCAGTTTATACCGACTCTGGTTTTACTCCTCCAAAATGGACACAGACCATGACTCCGACTCCACAGCCCTTATAGAGAATTTTGCCAAGATTATGACCGCAATTTGCTAAAATCTTTGCCCTTGATGATGATTGACATAGGGCAGCACGGTGGCTCAGTGGTTAGCACTGCAGCCTTGCAGCTCTGGGGTCCTGGGTTCAAATCCCACCAAGGACAACATCTGCAAGGAGTTTGTATGTTCTCCCTGAGCTCGCATGGGTTTCCTCCCGAGTTCTCCGGTTTCCTCCCACACTCCAAAGACCTACTGATAGGGAATGTAGATTGAGAGTCCCAATGCAGACAGCGATGATTATGTACAGTACAGACCAAAAGTTTGGATACACCTTCTCATTTAAAGATTTTTCTGTATTTTCTTGACTATGAAAATTGTAAATTCACACTCAAGGCATCAAAACTATGAATTAACACATGTGGAATTATATACTTAACAAAAAAGTGTGAAACAACTGAAAATATGTCTTATATTCTAGGTTCTTCAAAGTAGCCACCTTTTGCTTTGATGACTGCTTTGCACACTCTTGGCATTCTCTTGATGAGCTTCAAGAGGTAGTCACCGGAAATGGTCTTCCAACAATCTTGAAGGAGTTCCCAGAGATGCTTAGCACTTGTTGGCCCTTTTGCCTTCACTCTGTGATCCAGCTCACTCCAAATCATCTCGATTGGGTTCAGGTCTGGTGACTGTGGAGGCCAGGTCATCTGGCGTAGCAACCCATCACTCTCCTTCTTGGTCAAATAGCCCTTACACAGCCTGGAGGTGTGTTTGGGGTCATTGTCCTGTTGAAAAATAAACGATGGTCCAACTAAACACAAACTGGATGGAATAGCATGCCGCTGCAAGATACTGTGGGAGCCATGCTGGTTCAGTATGCCTTCAATTTTGAATAAATCCCCAAAACAGTGTCACCAGCAAAGCACCCCTACACCATCACACCTCCTCCTCCATGCTTCACGGTGGGAACCAGGCATGTAGAGTCCATCCGTTCACCTTTTCTGCATCGCACAAAGACACGGTGGTTGGAACCAAAGATCTCAAATTTGGACTCATCAGACCAAAGCACAGATTTCCACTGGTCTAATGTCCATTTCTTGTGTTCTTTAGCCCAAACAAGTCTCTTCTGCTTGTTGCCTGTCCTTAGCAGTGGTTTCCTAGCAGCTATTTTACCATGAAGACCTGCTGCACAAAGTCTCCTCTTAACAGTTGTTGAAGAGATGTGTCTGCTGCTAGAACTCTGTGTGGCATTGACCTGATCTCTAATCTGAGCTGCTGTTAACCTGCGATTTCTGAGGCTGGTGACTCGGATAAACTTATCCTCAGAAGCAGATGTGACTCTTGGTCTTCCTTTCCTGGGGCGGTCCTCATGTGAGCCAGTTTCTTTGTAGCGCTTGATGGTTTTTGCAACTGCACTTGGGGACACTTTCAAAGTTTGCCCAATTTTTCGGACTGACTGACCTTCATTTCTTAAAGTAATGATGGCCACTCGTTTTTCTTTACTTAGCTGCTTTTTTCTTGCCATAATACAAATTCTAACAGTCTATTCAGTAGGACGATCAGCTGTGTATCCACCTGACTAATGCACAGCACAACTGATGGTCCCAACTACATTTATAAGGCAAGAAATCCCACTTATTAAACCTGACAGGGCATACCTGTGAAGTGAAAACCATTTCCGGTGACTACCTCTTGAAGCTCATCAACAGAATGCTAAGAGTGTGCAAAGCAGTCATCAAAGCAAAAGCTGCGCTCAAAAATCCGCAGCATGTGAATTAATTTTGCGTAAACGCGGCGTTTTCGCCGCCATTGACTTGCATTAGAACGCGCCAATTCAGCAAGACTGCATTTGTACTTGCGCTATTGGCGCGTTCTAATGTGCGGATGGTACCCGGGTCTGGAGGAGAGGAGAGTCTCATCCACACCCAGGTACCATTAAAAAAGCTGTAAAAAAAGAATAAAATAAAAAATAAATGTATATTTACCTTCTGTCGGCCCGCGCACCGCTCCTGCTTGGTTCCCGGCACTTTGCAGTGAGTTGAAGGACCTGCGCTGACGTCAAAGTCATGTGACGGGTCACGTGACGCTGACGTCGGCAGGTCTTTCAATTCAAAGTTGCCGGCGAGGGAGAACGGATTGAGCAGGACAGCGCGGGCCATCAGAGGGTAAAGTATACATTTATTTTTTATTTTTAACCATTCTCTCGGGTCACACTATATAAATCCATGCTGTTTGCATGGATTTATATAGTGTGACCTAGTTGTCACAAGCACTTTCCAAGTGATGCTATCGCCTGGAAAGCACTTGTCAATCTGCATGCGGAAACGCATGTGGATCCGCATGTATTCTGCAGGAAAAACGTATGCACAATCTGCATGCGTTTTTTCTGCCAGGGAGATGCAGAAATGATGCAGAAATTTTCTGCTTCATTTCTGCATCGTGTGCACATACCCTTATAACTGCTGAAGCCAAGAAAACAAGGTATTCAGAGATAGTCTTGTACCTTTTAGGCTGCTTGTGATTAATGATAATAGTGTTTCTGGTCTGTTCATGCATCTTGTCTTTGAAATTGCAAACTGGGAAAAAACAGGCCTTTTTTATACATGAAACAAACCGTTCATAAGTGAAGTGATCATTAACAAGGTTGGGACAATTTGGTCTAATTTTTAGTTAATTACGGGCAATTTTGAACACTGGGTGCTAAATTTATATTTGTGTCTTGTGCTTTTCTATATCAAACATGAATTTGTGTATAAATAGTGCTCTGAAAACTATTCATATCCTGTGAACTTTTCCACATTTCTTCACGTTACACTCACTAACTTACCGGTAAATGTATTTTATTGGGATTTTATGTGATATACCAACACAAAGTAGCAAACATTTGTGATGTGTAAAGGAAATTTATACATGGTTTTCTAAAAAATTTTAAAAATATAAATCTAAAAATTGTGACATTCATTTTGTATTTCATCCCCCTGAGTCAGTACTTTGTAGGACCACCTTTTGCTGCAATTACTGATGCAAGTCTTTTGTGGATGATGGATTGAACAGTGCGCCGTCAGATGCTCAGAGCTGGGACATGTTGTTTTTTTTTTTTGTTTTTTTTACCTAGCAATGCAACAACTTTATCCCTGTCTTGTGTGTTCTTTGGTTTTCATGATGCTGTTTGATCCCTAATCTTATCAAACAAGCCTCTGAGGCTTTCACAGAACAGCTATACTTGTGCTGAGAATAAATTAAAAGTGGACTCAATTCACTTATTATGTGACGTCTGGAGGCAATTGGTCACTCAAGATTTCATTTAGGGGTATTAAACTACATGGGGCTAAATACAAATGCATGTCACAATTTTCAGATTTATATTTTGAAATCGTTAAGCCATGTAGTATTTCTTTTACATTTCTCAAATACTTGCTACTTTGTTGGTATATCACATAAAGTCACAATAAAAATACATTTAAGTTTGTGGATGTAACGTGAACAAATGTGGAAAAGTTTGTGGTATGAATACTTTTTCAAAGCACACTGTAAATCCAAATATTTTCGTTGAACGGGGATATTTTTTATGTTTTTATGGTGTATTTAGTAGTTGGGTGCACATAATATTGACTACAACTGTATACTCATGCAGTAAAAAGTATTTTGGATATGTATCTTTTTATATTCTGACAGATTCAAGTTTTGCTGTGTTATCTAATTTTTATTTTCAAGAGTGGAGTTGCTTTCTCTGTTTGTGGATTTACAAGTTAAAGTGGTACCTGGGGAGATTAAAAAAAAAAAAAAAAAAAAGTTTGTACTGTCCCTGCCTTAATAAACTATATAGATGAGATGCTCAGTGTACTTCTAGTATCATTAGAGCAGTTGTAATTCATTGTGACAGGAGCTGCTCCTCACTGCTCCCTCCTCCCCTCTGGGACAATGGGTCACACAGCAGTGTGAAGCTCCCTGCTGTAACAACCAGTTTGAGAAGAGGGAGCATGGCCTGCTACTAGCTTTTAGTAGCAGCAGCCAGTCCCCTGATGTCTCCTTCACTTCAGCGCTGGGATGGAGACATGACTCTCCCCCCCCCCCCCCCCTTCCTCCTTTGTCTACTTAACTTTAGGGCTACTAGCAGGGAGCAGGCCACACCCCTCACCCTAGACTCCAGACAAGGAGATATTATCAGGGGGGTGGTATGACAAGAGCTTTTCTTCACTGCTCACCCCTCCTGTCTGGGACTTTTACAGCAGTGTGCAGCTTCATACTGTTACTATCAGCCAGTCTCCTGATAATGGCTGTTTATACAGTAGTGTTCAGAATAATAGCAGTGTGTCCAAAACATGAGTTAAGCACAAAATCTTTATATTAGTTTGGGAACATTGCACACTGTTTTCTAATTTAAAAATTATATACATTTATCTTCATGTTTTGATTGCTTTACAGAAAATACCAAACAATGAACATTGGGCTGTATTAAAAAAAATAGCAGTGTCTGCATTTGTCTTTACAAACTCACAATATGTACTCCTTTTTTTTTTTTATTTTGAGGATTTAGCATTCCTGTGAATTGCTAACCTAATATTTAGTTGTATACCCACAGTTTTTTAGAACTGCTTCACATCTATGTTGCATAGAGTCAACTAGCTTCTGGCACCTGTCAACTGTTATTCCAGTCCAGGCTGCTTTGACTACATCCCACAATTTTTTGGCATCTGTTGGCTTTTCCTCAGAAACTGCATTTTTGATGTCACCCCACAAGTCTTCTATCGGATTAAGGTTCGGTGATTGGACTGGCCACTCCATAACCTCAATTTCAGCAGCAGAAGGGAAGGAAGGGAGCCACAGATCCATTACTAGTGGGTAGGCGGAGCCCCACAGGATAGTTCACCTCAGATTAGAAAAAGTGACGACCGGCCCCTCCAGCTTAGGCTCCTCCTACTCCCATGTTCTTCAGTCTAAAATTTGAGGTCGCAGAGGATAGTCGCTGCCTTTGCAGCTCCTCAGAAGAATTTTTTATTTTACTTCGGAGACCTGGACCCTCCGTGGTCTAGAGGTCTTAAGGGGTCTCGGCGCTGCTGGGACCCCTGACCCTCCCCTGGCAGATCTGTGTACCCCCTAAGGAGGTCCCCGCAGAAGCCTGCCGGCCCCGGGGGATACAGGGCGCTCCCTGGCGGAGACGCACACCGCTTCTGTGGGGTCCCTGTGCGCTCCTCCGTGGGGGGGAGCAAATGGCCACGGCGCCACATATCCCTGGGGGTCCCTGTGGCGCTCAGCTGGGTAAGTGCTCTCTGTGGTCTGAGTGCTTCAGCGGCTGCTGCGGCAGCCGCTGTTACTGTTTTCAAGTGGTGACTGCTTGTTTTGTCCCTGCAGGAGGATATCTCCGCTGCAGGCATTTGTGTTATCGGCAGGGGAGCAGGGACGGAGGAGCGCGGGCTCCGTTGGTAGCGGCGGGGGGCGTGGCTTCGCGCCTGTCTGCTGCCTGTCATCATAGCTCAGACAGGAAGTGCCAGGAAAGCGCGCGCTGGAGCTGTCCCAGCCCCCTCTTCTTCTTCCGGCCATTACCTCGTGCTACCTCCTGCTCCCTGCTCCCCTCTCTCTACACCAGACACCGAGCACTGTGTAAGGAAGGGCAGTCACCCCGGCCAGCTGGTGAGTCACTTCTGTTTTTAAGGCAGAAGATTCCTTTCTCACACTATTGCAGCGCAGAGCACCTTACTGCTGGCCTCTTAAGGCAGACAGGGTGTGCTATATACAGCGCTGCTACTTCCCCGCTGAGGGACTTGCACACCGCTATCCTTCTAAGGCAAAGGCGTATTGCGTGGTAAGCAGCATTAACCCCTTCTGAGGGGTCTGGCCTCACCAGGGCAGTTAACCCTTTCTGGACCCTAGTCTGTTAGGTTAACTTTTGCTCTGCCGGCAGCTGGGGTAGCTCTTCTCCCTTTAAGGAGGAGCTTTAACCCTTCAGTGTTTGGGGGTTTTGTGTGTAGGAACAGGCTGTGGTAGCAGAATCACACATCCTCTATTCCCGTACCCATTGTAAGGGGTTGTTACCGCCTTAACCACGACGCTCGCAACTGTGTGGGGGCATGTCGGATCAGGGACCAGGGGGTGCGGACCTCTCTCCCGGTCCGCTTCAGGATCGGTCACGCATATCTGATACGCCGGGGTCTTCGACGGCGTCAGGTTCGACACTGGTCGGGGGCCTCAGTGATGTTAAAGTGGAAGCGCTCACACGCTCCAATGACAGCTGATACCCAATGACCCAGGAGGTCAGACAGACTAAGTCCCAACCGACTTCACGAGGCAAGAAGCGCCACAGGCCTGTGGTGGCGCTGTCTCCTCCGCTCAGTGCGTCAGAGGCTTCGGAATCACCGACAGACTCTGCTGGTGAGATCTCCGATTCTGATGAAGAGGATCGGCAGGGTCGCTCTTCTTCGCTTTCGGGCCGCGTGGACGCTTTTATTGGGGCTATGCGGGAAGCGTTACAGCTGTCTGAAGAGGTGACGAGGCGCCCTGGCAAGTCGGCCCGGCTGTATCAGGAGTCGCGTCGGGCTCGTTCGACGCTCCCGGTGCACGATGAACTTAACGAGGCGGTGGAGAAGGAACGCCTGTGTCCGGATAAACGCTTCCAGGGGATGCGGTTTTTTGATGCCCTGTATCCCTGCTCCACGGAGACTATCGCTAATTGGGTCCCCTCTCCTGAAGTGGACGTGCCATTGTCTCAGCTGAGCAAATCCTCTTTGCTTCCTGTTAAAGGGAAGGCGAGTCGACAGGACCCGCTGGATAGGACGGAGTTAGCGGCGAAGTCCATCTACGAGGCCCCGGGTCATGGATTCCGAGCGGCCTTGGGGGACATGTGGGCTAGTGAGGCTTCTCTGCGGTGGTTGGATCAGCTGCAGACGGCGTGGCAAGATAGGACTCCGCTGTCTGAGGTGGAAAGGCTCTTCCAGCTGTTGGAAGAGGCGGCCCGATATGGCAGGGACGCAGTGCTGGATGCTACTTCGGTTTTGTCCAGGGCTCAATCCTCGGCCGTCTCAGTCAGGAGAGCACTGTGGCTTAAACAGTGGACTGGATACGCGGTATCCAAACAAGGTTTGCTGAGTCTGGCGTACAAGGGCGGTCAGCTTTTTGGTTCGGACCTCACGGAGCTGATTGCCAAGGCCAAGGATTCGGCTTTGCCGCAGCGGAAAGCAGCGGCTTCTACATCTGGCAAGTCAAGTGCCGGTAGTGGTCGTCGGTCCTTTCGGCCCAGGGGACGGTTCGGTCAGCCCTCTTGGAGATCGGGTCGTCCCTCGTCTTCCGGAAAGAAGACCACCCAGAGATCCCGTACACCCTGGAAACAACATTTCCGTCAGGACAAACGGGAGGTTGACAAAAAGCCCGCTAAGGCGGACTGACGCCAGGAACCCCCTCGAGGGCTCTCGGGTGGGAGGTCGTCTGCTTCAATTCGGATCGATTTGGGCGTCCTGGGTGACGCGGATTATGTCGGCAGGCTATTTCATAGAGTTTCATTCTCGACCCCCGGACAGGTTTCGTCAGTCACGCATCCTGTACGAGCCCAAGCTGGCTGCCGCACTGCTGCGGGAGGTCGACTCTCTTCTGCAGCAGGGGGTGGTGGTTCCGGTTCCGCCGGAGGACCGGGGAAGGGGGTTTTACTCCAACCTTTTTGTGGTCCCCAAAAAGGAGGACCATTTTCGCCCCATTTTGGGCCTCAAAGAATTGAATGTTCATGTCCGGACCCGGAAATTCCGTTTGGAGTCTCTTCGCTCTGTCGTGGCGGCCCTGTCGCAGTACGATTTCTTGGTGTCGATCGACATCCGCGACGCCTATTTGCATGTCCCTATCGGCAGGGCTCACCAGCGCTTCCTGCGTTTCGCCATAGGTCAGGCCCATTACCAGTTTGTGGCCCTACCATTCTGGTTGGCCTCGGCGCCCAGGGTTTTTACAAAAATTCTGGCGCCGCTCATGGCGCTCCTTCGAAGGCAAGGAGTTACGATTCTCCCTTACCTGGACAACCTGTTGTGTCATCCACAGCGGAGGAGGCGGTGACGGCTTGCGATCTCTCCCTTCAGCACCTGGAGGACTTCGGGTGGCTGGTCAATTGGAAGAAGTCGTCTTTGGAGCCGTCGCAGTCAATCCTGTTCTTGGGGATGCTTTTCGACACGATTCGAGCAGTGGTGTCCCTGCCTCCGGATAAACAAGCGAACCTTCGTCACCATGTCCAGGCTATGAGGTCGGCGAGGGCGATGTCCCTTCGGAAGTGTATGCGCCTTCTGGGTCTGATGGTGGCAGCAATGGAAGCGGTACCGTTTGCACAATTTCATTCCCGGGGTCTCCAAAATCTTATTCTGAACCGTTGGGACCGATCGCCGGCTTCGCTAGATCGCTGTGTCGGTATCTCCCGCAGGGTGCGAGAGTCTCTTGGATGGTGGTTACTTCCGGAAGCTTTATCCCTGGGGAAATCCTTCCTCCTCCCACGGTGGTCGGTAATTACCACCGATGCCAGCCTGACTGGCTGGGGGAGGGGGGGGGGGTTTGGAACCATCTCTGGGTTCAGGGGGTCTGGTCGTCAGAGGAGTCGTCTCTGCCGATCAACATCCTGGAATTGAGAGCGATATTTCTCTGCCTCCAACATTGGACGGTCCCCTTGAGCGGTCTGCCGGTCCGGATTCAAACGGACAATGCGACAGCGGTCGCGTATATCAACCATCAGTGCGGGACAAAGAGTTCCAGACTCATGATGGAGGTCTCTCGGATCCTGGTATGGGCTGAGTTCAGGGTCCCAGCCATCTCCGCGATTCACATCCCAGGAGTGCTGAATATCACGGCGGACTTCCTCAGTCACGAGCAGGTGGATCCCGGAGAATGGAGTCTTCATCTGGAAGTTTATACACTGCTGTGCTCCCGTTGAGGGACTCCCCAGGTGGACTTGATGGCATCCAGGCTGAACGCCAGGGTTCCGACGTTCATGTCCAGGTACAGGGACCCGGAGGCTGTGGCAGTAGATGCTCTAGTGGCCCCGTGGGACCAGTTCGAGCTGATCTACGTGTTTCTGCCGGTATCCTTGCTTCCTCTGGTCATCCGGCAGATCGAACTCGAACGAATTCCGGCAATTTTGGTTGCGCCGGATTGGCCGCGGAGGGTTTTGTATTCAACGCTGGTGTCTCTTCTGGCGGCGCCTCCGTTTCCGCTGCCTCTTCGCCCGGACCTGTTAACCCAAGGGCCCATTCGTCATCCGGACCTGAAGTTGCTTCGTTTGACGGCATGGCACTTGAGACCGAGATCTTGACCCGTCGTGGGTTTTCGGCCGAGGTCATTGCCACCTTGCGGGCGGCCAGAGGTCCAGCTACGACTAGGATTTATCACAGAACTTGGGAGGCCTTCTATTCATGGTGTTCTGGATCGTCAAGGAACCCGAGGGTTTTTTCCATTCCCAACTTATTGGCTTTTCTGCAATGTGGTTTGGCCAAGGGTCTGGGGGTTGGTACTTTGCGGGGGCTATCCGTGCTTTTTCGGAAGGCTATTGCCTCGCGCAGGGATGTGCGCTCTTTTTTTCGAGGGGTTGCACATCAGTTTCCGCCTCGGAGGGCGTTTGTGGCTCCTTTGCGGCTCAATCTAGTCTTGGAGGCTCTTCAGCATGGGCCGTTTGAGCCTATGGATTCAGCTACGCTTTACTTACTTTCTTGGAAGGTGGCCTTCCTGGTGGCGGTCACCTCTTTGAGAAGGGTTTCTGAGTTGGCAGCACTGTCTTGCTCTCCCCCTTTTCTGGAGTTCCACTCGGATCGCTTGGTGCTTCGTACCCGTGGCGATTTTCTGCCTAAAGTGGTGTCGCGTTTCCACGTCAATCAGGACATCGTGTTGCCCTCACTCTGTCCGAATCCGAAAAGTCCAAAGGAGCGAGCCTTGCACTCGTTGGATTTGGTGTGGGCTTTGAAGTTCTATCTTACAATCACGCAAGGGTTTCGGAAGTCGGACTCTTTTTGTGATTCCTGCTGGTCGTCGGCGTGGTCAGCGGGCCTCCAAGGACACTATAGCGCGGTGGATACGTTCGGCTATCCTGGAGGCGTACCGGCTCAAAGGCGAGCCTTGTCCGGTTAAGGTTCGAGCTCATTCCACGAGAGCTGTTGGTTCGTCGTGGGCTTTTCAGCAGGGGGCCTCGGCAGCGCAGCTCTGCCGGGCGGCTACCTGGCGCTCCGTTCACACTTTTACTAAATTTTATAAAGTGGACGTGAGTGCTTGCGCCGATGCGGCCTTGGGACGCAGGGTCCTGCAGGCAGCGGTGGTTTAGGTTATATCTTTATCTAGTTTTGTCGCTCGTTGCGCGCTTTCCTAAGTTGTTGGGGGGTTGGCGATTCTGCCACTGTTTCCCACCCTTGAGTTCTGGACTGCTTTGGGACGTCCCATTAGTAATGGATCTGTGTCTCCCTTCCTTCCCTTCTGCTGCTGAAAGACTGATTTTGGTAAGACCTTACCTGTAAAATCCTTTTCAGCGAAGGAAGGAAGGGAGACACAGCACCCTCCCATGGCAGAAGTGCATTATTGTTTTCTAGATGCGGCGCGACTCCTCTCTGATGGCGGTCATCTGGGCGGGGGTCGGCTCACTAGGGCTCTGTTCCAGCATTGCCAGCTCATCGCAGTTGTCAGGTCCAGTGAGTAGTGCCTGGGACTGTGTGTTTTCTGTTATATGCATAACCTGTTATCTCACATTTCTGAATTTTCGGAAGGGGTTGTTTTGTTCCGCTGGTGTTGTCTGCTCTTCCTTAGCTTGTGTACGGACTGAGGAACATGGGAGTAGGAGGAGCCTAAGCTGGAGGGGCCGGTCGTCACTTTTTTCTAATCTGAGGTGAACTATCCTGTGGGGCTCCGCCTACTAACTAGTAATGGATCTGTGTCTCCCTTCCTTCCTTCGCTGAAAAGGATTTTACAGGTAAGGTCTTACCAAAATCCGTCTTTTGTTGGACAGGAATCAAGATTTTGCTTGTTTACTGGTGTGTTTAGGGTCGTTGTCTTGTTGAAAAACCCATTTCAAGGGCATATCCTCTTCAGCGTAAGGCAACATGACCTCTTCAAGTATTTTAATATATACAAACTGGTCCATGATCCCTGATGTGCGGTAAATAGGTCCGACACCATAGTAAGAGAAACATGGCCATATCATGATGCTTGCACCACCATGCTTCACTGTCTTCAGAGTGTACGGTGGCTTGAAGGCAGAGTTTGGGGGTCGTCTGACGAACTGCCTGCGGCCATTGAACCCAGGAGGAGCAGCTCCTGTCGCACTGAATTACAAATGTTCTAAAGATAAGTGCACTGGGCGTCTCATCTTTATAGTTTGAGGGTGGGGACAGTACAATTTTTATACTCCTTTAGGAACTTGGGGTGAAGAGTTACACAGCTGTATAACTCATACGAGGATCGAAATACAATGCTCGAACTGGCTGGTGGCTCTCTTGACCCAAGCGTGACAGCTGAATAGATCCTAACATTACTTACGATCCTCGTATGACTCTTCCCTTTTAAACATGCACTCTTTCTCACTCTTCATTCTCTCGATATTTTAGTCTGTCTCACACTTGCTTTACCTTTCGCTCTTTCATAACCAATTTATCCAGGGAACCGTACTGAACCATTTTTGGCAGAGATGATTCTACGTCCACCAACATTGTCAGTGGCACCTAAAAAAGTTCCGAAAGAGTTTATTATGAAGTATAAACTTGGCGAATTGAATTCAATTTCTGCTTTACACCAATTTGCACAAATGCAGCGAATGGAACTTGAGCTTAAAGAGACCGTAACCACAGGTGAGGATGAATTGCAACTTTAAAGAAGTTGTCCACTACTCATACATTGATACACCCCCGCTAATCAGCTGTTTTCTGTCGGTGGCGGCCACCTGTAGGAACTATTTACTTGCTGAACTTGGCCGTCCAGTTGTGGCCACCGCGGGGTAGTACACATCTGCCTCCCATTGAATTGAATAGTAGGCGGATGTGTAGTACCCCGCGGTGGCCACTACAACTAGACGGCCAAGCTCAGCTGCCGCCGGCTGGAAATAATGCTAACACCGATAACAGCTGATCGGGGCAGGGTGCCGGCACACGGCCAATTAGACATTGATGCTCTATCATACAGATTGGGCATCAATGTATAAGCAGTGGACAACCTCTTTAAATCTTTTGACAATATGATTTCTTATGTATTCTTGTGTAATTAGTGTGTTAGTTGTACAATCTTGTCCAAAAGTTTGAGCTTAACACAAATCTTGGTTTTCACTAAGTTTGCTGCTTGTGTTTTTAGAGCTTTTGATCAGATGTTTCTATCATTAACCCCTTCACCCCCGAGGCTGTTTTCACCTTCCTGACCAGGCTAAATTTTATACTTCTGACCAGTGCAACTTTATGCGGTAATAACTTCATGTTAATGGTAAATTTAGGTTGAATTTTTTTTACGTTTATTTGTTAAAATATCGAATTTTTTTGCGAAAATTTCGCAATTTACAAGCTCAAATTGTTGGCAATTTCTCATTTTTCTAATGAAATTGACAAAATCTATTTTTTTAGGGACCACATCACATTTGAAGTGATTTTGAGGGGCCTATATGACAGAAAATACTCAAAAGTGACATTATTTTAAAAACTGCGCCTCTCAAAGTGCTGAAAACTACATTCAGGAATTTTATTAACTCTTTAGGTGTTCCACAGGAACTAAAGGGGTATTCCCATTTCCAAGATCCTATCACAATATGTAGTAGGTGTAATAATAATAATAATATTAGCAAATATCTCCAATTAGAAATATAGTATAGTATTTTTGATTCGCTATGCCACTTACCTCATGTGCAGGCAATACAGTACCTTAGGTATCCATGGTTACGACCACTAGCAGCTATCTAACTGTCACTTTATCAGTGGTCGTAACCTTGGATACCTAAGGTCCTATAATGCCTGTATATGAGGAAAGAGACACAGAGAATCAAAAATACTATACTACATTTCTAATTGGCAGTATTTGCTAATATTATTATTACACCTACTACATATTGGGATAGGATCTTGGCGATGGGAATACCCCTTTAAGGCACCATGGAAGGAAAAAAATAAATTTTTACTTTATTCCACAAAAAAAATTTTTGTACCCCAATTTTTTTTTCACAAGGGTAACAGGAGAAAATGGACCCCCAAATTTGTTGTGCAACTTCTCTTGAGTACACAGATGCCCCATATGAGGTGGAAAACTAATGTTTGGGGGTACAGCATGACTCTGAAGTGAAGGAGCGCCATTTGCCTTTTGGTGTGCAAAATTTGCTGTAATCGATAGCGGACGCCAGGTCCTCTTTGCAGAGTCCCTGATATGCCGAAACAGTGGAAGTGACCCTCATGTTGGAAACTAGGTCTCTCAAGGAATGTATATAGACTTAGATGAGCATCTTGAACCCATAGGTGCTTCGCAAAATTTTACAATGTTAAACCAAAAAAAACCCTGATTTTTCCAACAAAAATTTTGCTTTAGCCCTAATTTTTTTCATTTTCACAAGGGTAGCAGGAGAAAATGGACCCCAACATTTTGTTGTGCAATTTCTCCCAACTACAACTACTGGAAAAACTACTCTTTGGGCTCACTGCCGAACTCCAAATGGAAAGAGTGACTTTTTGGAGCGCAGATTTTGATGGAAATGTTAACTGGCCCCATGATGCATTTGCAGAACCCTTAAGGTGTCAAAATAGGAGAAACCCCCTACAAGTGACCCTATATTGGAATTGATCTTATGTTCTCCTGGTATGTGAATTTTATAATGTGATGGCATACGTGAGTTGTGTAGAGTGGATCAGGTTGGCATACATAAGATATGTAGAGTACATCTAGTCATGCAATAAATTATAGTAAGTCCTAAATGTAGTAATCCATGGATGAGTAGTAGACTTTGAAACAGTCTTTTATGCACAGACCAGGTTTGTAGGTGCAAGTGTCACACGGAGAAATGATATCCTTTCTTTTCCCCCATTCTGTAAGTAACTTTGCATCTTTTTTGTCACCTTCTTTTCTTTCCTGATTGGGGGACCTCAACGGGGATATGTTGCCCTGGTACTATACAGGCACCTTCAGTTCCAGAGGTACTGGGGCCTTCCTAACTAACAAATATTAGGACCATGATCACTACCTCCTGAAACTGAAGGAATGTGCCGGTCTGGCCTGCATATCGTGATGGAATGTAAGCATTATACATTGCCATCTCTACGATATGCACGGCCAGCTTTTTGTACTACACCTTGAGCTCTCTGCATGGCCCTATAGGGCTGGAGGACTTTATCAGAGAGATCAACTCCCCCCATGTTCTTATTGTACACCAGGACATATTCTGGCTTGGTGATCTGTGTAATGGTACCTCGTACAGATGTGGGGGTGCTGCCATTACCATGTATTGTTGTGCTGAAAAGTACATCCCTTTTGTCCTTGTACTTGACCACCAGCATGTTGTCACTACATTGCAGTCTGCTCTCTCCTTTTCTGAGCAGCTGCCCAATTAGCACCCTATGGAGTCCTCTCTCGTTTTTGTGCACAGCACCGCAGGCTGCGATAGCTCTAGCAAAGAGGGATTTGAAGAATGGGACGCTGGTGTAAAAGTTATCTTCTTAGAGGTGATAACCTTGATTCAGCAGTGGGTGCACCAAATCCCACACAATTTTCCCACTCCGAGGACAGGCGGGGCATGCAGGGGAGTTCATTCCGGGTGTCCCTCACTTCATAAAACCTAAATCTGTGGGTGTAACCTGAGGTACACTCGCACAGCTTGTACATTTTAATTCCGTACCTGGCCCTCTTACTTGTTTGATATTCCCGGAATTTAAGCTTCCCCTTGAAGTGTATTATGAATTCATCTAGCATATGACCCTCTGGGGAATGTACACCTCAGCAAATTTGTTGCTGAAGTGATCAATGACTAGCCGACTTTTAAAAAGTCCGTCAAACTTGGGGTCAGCTCGGTGTGGACACTGTGCCTTATCGTTGTAATACAAGAATTTGTGAATGACCTCAAACCATTTCCGGGACATAGACATTCGGAAAACTAGAGTGTGTTATAAAATACAGTTTAAACCAGAAGTTTACATAAACTATATAAAAAGACACACATGCATGTTTTTCTCAATATCTGACATGAAATGAGAATAAACCTTTTCCTGTTTTAGAGCAATTAGGATTACCATAATTTTTAATATTTGCCAAATGCCAGAATAATGAGTGAGCGAGAATGTTTTAAGGCATTTTTATTACTTATTGCAAAGTCAAAAGTTTACATACACTAAGATTGCTATGCCTTTAAACAATTCTGTACTGCCCATATGATGATGTCATGTGTTTGGAAGCTTCTGATAGGTTTTCTGGCAACATCTGAGTTAATTATAAACACACCTGTGGGTGTAATTTAATGCATACCTGAAACACACTGCTTCTTTGTGTAGCATCATGGGAAAGTCCAAAGAAATCAGCGAAGATATCAGGAAGAGAATTGTGGACTTGCACAATTCTGGCTCATCCTTGGATACAATTTCAAGATACCTGAAGGTGCCTCGTTCATCTGTACCAACAATTATACGCAAGTACAAACAAGAAGGGAATGTCCAGCCATCATATCGCTCAGGAAGGAGACGGGTTCTGTGTCCCAGAGATTGATGTGCTTTGGTCCGACGTGCATATCAACCCAAGAACAAAAGCAAAAGACCTTGTGAAGATGATGGCAGAAGCTGGTAAGATTGTGTCAATATCCACAGTGAAAAGAGCGCTGTATCAACATGGGCTGAAAGGCCACTCTGCCAGGAAGAAGCCATTACTCCAAAAGAAACATAAAAAAGCCAGATTAATGTTTACAAATGCACACATGAACAAAGACGTTAATTTTTGGAGACCTGTCCTCTGGTCTGATGAAACTAATATTGAACTTTTTGGGCATATTGCTAATTGATACGTTTGGGAGGAAAAAGGGAGAAGCTTGGAAACCTAAGAACAACATCCCAACTGTGAAACACAGGGACGGCAGCATCATGTTGTGGGGTTATTTTGCTGCAGGAGGGACTGGTGCACTTCACAAATAAGATGGCATCATGAGAAAAGAAGATTGTGGTAATACTGAAGCAATATCTCAAGACATCAGCCAGGAAGTTAAAACTTGGGCGGAAATGGGTCTTCCGAATGGACAATGACCCGAAGCATACTGCCAAAATGGTAACAAAGTGGCTTAAATGGGTATTCCCATTTCCAGTATCCTATCCCAATATGTAGTAGGTGTAATAATAATATTAATATTAGCAAATATCTCTAATTAGAAGAGAGATATTTTTGATTCGCTGTCTTTCCTCATATGCAGGACCTTAGCTATTCATGGTTATGTCCACTGATAAAGTGATAGTTAGCTAGCTGCTAGTGGTTGTAACCGTGGATACCTACGGTCCTGTATTGCCTGCACATGAGGAAAGAGACATAGCAGATCAAAAATACTATACTATATTTCTAATTGGAGGTATTTGCTAATATTATTATTACACCTACTACATGTTTGGATAGGATCTTGAAGTTGGGAATACCCCTTTTAAGGATAACAAAGTCAATATTTTGGAGTGGCCATCACAAAGCCCTGATCTAAATCCTATTGAAAATGTATGGGCAAAGCTGAAAAGGCAGATGCGAGCAAGGCGACCTACAAACCTGGATCAGTTAAACCAGTTTTGTCAGGAGGAATGGGCCCAAATTCCGACTAACTATTGTGTGAAGCTTGTGGAAGGATATCCTAAACGTTTGAGCCAAGTCATTCAGTTTAACGGCAATGGTACCAAATACTAATGAAATGTATGTAAACTTTTGTCTTTGCATTGAGTAATAAAAATGCCTTAAAACATACTCTCACTCTCATTATTCTGGCATTTGGCAAATATTAAAAATTATGGTAATCCTAATTGACCTAAAACGGGAAAAGCTTATTCTGATTTCATATCCGATATTGAGCTAAACATGCATATGTGTCTTTTTATATAGTGTATGTAAAGGTCTGGTTTCAGCTGTATTGCTGAACTTCTGGCTTCTTCACTATACCCATGTGAAGGACAAGGCCCCAAAACTTCATAATTTCTTCTGTCTACAGGGGTCCAGTTAGCATATGATGAAGTGGAATTTTGGGCAAGAGATTGTTGGGCATATAAATGTATCTAGGCCATTATGAGATTTACGTAATACTCAGAGAAAGACTTTGAAAAGTTGATTTTTGGAGCTGGCAGTGTCAAATTGGATTCCTGATAAAGCAGCACTTGAGAATCTGAGGTTCATAATTTTCAGGAGATTAGGTCCATAGGTGGTCACAAACGCTGGCCGCTGGATCATTTGCTGTCCTGGGGCATCTGCATGGGGGTTTATGATCACTGGAGGAAGAAGAGGAGAAGGAGGAAAAATAAGAGGAATGTGACATCCTCTCCCTCACGGTCAGTGTCTGAGGCAAGAAAGGCGTATGCTCCTTGGCAGAATACGGTCTTTGTGACTAGTGGGACTTTTTATTTTTAACTGTGTGTGTGTAAAATAACCAAATTTTATTTAGGTGTTAGAATAGAAATTTAAAAAAAAAAGAAAATTAATTTAGAAAGAAATAAAATAAAGGAGAATATAAAAATTTGGTAAAATAAAAAACAAATTTACTAAACAGACAACAGAAAAACAATTAGTGAGCGACCCCGACTAAATTACGTTGACCGTAGTATAAGAACTACAAGATTTTTCCACTAAAAACTAAAACTACAATTGCTAAACAGACGTCTGTAAAAAAAAAAAAAAAAAATTACTGAGCACCTGCAACTATCTGAAACTAAGGCTATGTGCCCACGATGCAGAAATGCTCAGGATTTTTTCCTGAGCGTTTCTGCATCTCCCTGGCAGAAAAAACGCATGCGGATTGTACATGCGGATTGTACATGCGGATTGTACATGCGTTTTCCTGCCAGGGACATGCGGATGTGAAGTGTTCTTCACATGCATTTCTGCATGCGGGTTGACAAGCGCTTTCCAAGCGATTTTAGCATCACTTGGAAAATGCTTGTCAACTTGGTCACACGATATAAATCCATGATACCGGCATGGATTTATATAGTGTGACCTTAAAGAATGGTAAAAAATAAATATATACTTACCTTCCGATGGACCCCGGAGTCTTGCTTCGCATCGTCCTGGCTTGCCGGCAGCTCGCAGTACACTACACTGAAGGACCTGATGTCACATGACTAGGACGTCAGCGCAGGTCCTTCAGTCCAACGCGAGTTGCCGGCAAGCGAAGACAAGGAGACCGGGGTGCCATCAGAAGGTAAGTATAATATATATATTTTTATTTTATTCTTTTTTTTACAGGTTCTATGGTACCCGGGTCCGGAGGAGAGTCTCCTGTCCTCCAGACCCGGGTACCATCCGCACATTGAAACTTTTGGATTCTGCATGTACAGATGTAGTGATGCAGAATCCATGCATTCCAATGAAAGTCAATGGCGGCGAAAACGCAGCGCTTGCGCAAAATAATTGGTAGTGCTGCGTTTTTTTCCGCAATGATAACCCGCCGCGGAAATTTCCGCAGCATGTGCACAGCACATGCGGATTATCATTGGGGAACATGGCAGGCCTTCTACCATGCGTTTTTGCCACTGCGGAAACTCTTAAAAAATGCATCGTGGGCACACAGCCTAATTCGGATTATACAGGTGCATCTCACTAATTTAGAGTAATGCTGTTAATGTTAATGATTATGGTTTACAGCCAATGAAAACACAAAGGTCATTATCTCAGTAAATTAGAATACTTTATGACAGCTTGAAAAATGTTTTTAAAATCCAAAATGTTGGCCTACTGAAATGTATGTTCAGTGAATGCACTCAATACTTGATCGGGGCTCCTTCTGCATCAATGCGTAGTGGCATGGAGGAGATCAGCCTGTGGCACTGCTGAGGTGTTATGGAAGCCCAGGTTGCTTTGATAGCAGCCTTCAGCTCATCTGCATTGTTGACTCTGGTGTCTCTCATCTTCCTCTTGACAATATCCCATAGATTCTCTATGGGGTAAGGTCAGGCGAGTTTGCTGGCCAATCAAGAACAGTGATACTATTGTTTTTAAACCAGTTATTGGTACTTTTGGCAGTGTGGAGAATAAAATTTCCATCTCCAAAAAGCTTGTCGGCAAAGGGAAGCATGAAGTGCTCTAAAATTTCCTGGTAGACTTCTGCGCTGACTTTGGTCTTAATAAAACACAGTGGACCTACACCAGCAGATGACATGGCTCCCCAAACCATCACTGATTGTGGAAACTTCACATTAGACCTCAAGCAGCTTGGATTGTGGCCTCTCCACTCTTCCTCCAGACTCTGGGACCTTGATTTCCATATTTAAATTGGAGCTCTGGGACCTTTGTGGAGTGTGTCAATGACTGCTTTCTGGTCATCTGTCAAGTCAGCAGTCTTCCCCATGATTGTGGAGCCTACAGAAACAGACTAAGGGACCTTTCTAAACTTTTAGGAAGCCTTTGCAGGTGTTTTTTGTTAATTTATTCTAATTTACTGAGATAATGACTTTTGTGTTTTCATTGGCTGTAAGCCATAATCATCAACATTAACAGAAATAAACACTTTAAATAGATCACTGTTTGTAATGACTCTATATAATGAGTTTCACTTTTTGTATTGAAGAACTGAAATAAATTAACTTTTTGATATTCTAATTTAGTGAGATGCACCTGTATTTTAGTGAAAGAAAAATATACTTAAGTATAAGATGATTACAGCATATTTCTACTGTGAATTACACTGATCCTATTCCAGGTCTGTCAACTAAACAAAACTATTTTAATTTGATACATTTTTTACACTTTACTATCGGACATTAATCCTGATTATAGTTTAGTAAAAAATACTGTAGTATAAGCTGATTACTACAGTATATTTTTGCTGTCCCTAATCTAGCCCTATCAACTAATCTAAATTTATTTTTATTTGATTTTGTTTTTTATGCACTTTTCAAAAAAAAAAAAACCAAAACAACCGGATGTCGATTAGTGATGTGCGTCACTGATCAGCCCTCAGCGGCTGCAGGACACAAACACGGGGGAAGAAAGAGGGAGAGGAATTGGGGTGGACTGGAAAAAAGCAGGGACCGGAACAAATCTTCTTTCTTCTTTTCTTCAGGTCTTCAGTCAGCAGAAGAGGTGGCGCAAGCTAAAATCATCTGTGGCACCACAAGGTCCAGCAGATCCACAACAGAACGACAGTGACCTCTCTGCACACGTCTGCAAGCTAGAATGAGACGATACAGAGCGGTCACTGAGATGTCAAACTGTTCTCCTGCTCACTGGTGCAATCGGACATCATCGTCCGAACTTTTCATTCTGCCTAGCTCCGGCCTGTGATCTGTGTTGTCATAGCACTGATCATAGCTGAACTTCAATGTTTCAGGCAGTTTCATTTGCCGAAACATTGATATCGCAGTGATATGCTGTTAAGAATTGAACAGCCAATCACAGTGATCGTAGTTGCGAGGAGACAGCGAAACCCCCCGTGGTGACGAATCCCGGTGCCCTTCTGCCAGAAACAGCAGGCACCTTCCTCTGATCACTGTGTAATGGTGACCAGAGGTTCCTATGATGTAAATTTACAGTACAGACCAAAAGTTTGGACACGCCTTCTCATTTAAGGATTTTTCTGTATTTTTTTGACTGTGAAAATTGTACATTCACACTGAAGGCATCAAAACTATGAATTAACACATGTGGAATTATATACTTAACAAAAAAGTGTGAAACTACTGAAAATATGTCTTATATTCTAGGTTCTTCAAAGTAGCCACCTTTTGCTTTGATGACTGCTTTGCACACTCTTGGCATTCTCTTGATGAGCTTCAAGAGGTAGTCACCGGAAATGGTCTTCCAACAAACTTGAAGGAGTTCCCAGAGATGCTTAGCACTTGTTGGCCCTTTTGCCTTCACTCTGCGGTCCAGCTCACCCCAAACCATCTCGATTGGGTTCAGGTCTGGTGACTGTGGAGGCCAGGTCATCTGCCGTAGCACCCCATCACTCTCCTTCTTGGTCAAATAGCCCTTACACAGTCTGGAGGTGTGTTTGGGGTCATTGTCCTGTTGAAAAATAAATGATGGTCCAACTAAACACAAACCGGATGGAATAGCATGCCGCTGCAAGATGCTGTGGTAGCCATGCTGGTTCAGTATGCCTTCAATTTTGAATAAATCCCCAACAGTGTCACCAGCAAAGCATCCCCACACCATCACACCTCCTCCTTCATGCTTCACGGTGGGAACCAGGCATGTAGCGTCCATCCGTTCACCTTTTCTGCGTCGCACAAAGACACGGTGGTTGGAACCAAAGATCTCAAATTTGGACTCATCAGACCAAAGCACAAATTTCCACTGGTCTAATGTCCATTCCTTGTGTTCTTTAGCCCAAACTTGTCTCTTCTGCTTGTTGCCTGTCCTTAGCAATGGTTTCCTAGCTGCTATTTTACCATGAAGGCCTGCTGCACAAAGTCTCCTCTCAACAGTTGTTGAAGAGATGTGTCTGCTGCTAGAAATCTGTGTGGCATTGACCTGGTCTCTAATCTGAGCTGCTGTTAACCTGCGATTTCTGAGGCTGGTGACTCTGATAAACTTATCCTCAGAAGCAGAGGTGACTCTTGGTCTTCCTTTCCTGGGGCGGTCCTCATGTGAGCCAGTTTCTTTGTAGCGCTTGATGGTTTTTACAACTGCACTTGGGGACACTTTCAAAGTTTGCCCAATTTTTCGAACTGACTGACCTTCATTTCTTAAAGTAATGATGGCCACTCATTTTTCTTTACTTAACTGCTTTTTTCTTGCCATAATACAAATTCTAACAGTCTATTCAGTAGGACTATCAGCTGTGTATCCACCTGACTTCTGCACAACACAACTGATGGTCCCAACCCCATTTTTAAGGCAAGAAATCCCACTTATTAAACCTGACAGGGCACACCTGTGAAGTGAAACCCATTTCCGGTGACTACCTCTTGAAGCTCATCAATAGAATGCAAAGAGTGTGCAAAGCAGTCATCAAAGCAAAAGGTGGCTACTTTGAAGAACCTAGAATATAAGACATATTTTCAGTTGTTTCACACTTTTTTGTTAAGTATATAATTCCACATGTGTTAATTCATAGTTTTGATGCCTTTAGTGTGAATGTACAATTTTCATAGTCATGAAAATACAGAAAAATCTTTAAATGAGGTGTGTCCAAACTTTTGGTCTGTACTGTACATCAACTTGCGGGAACACCTTCCCGACCATGATGTAAACTTACATCAAATGTCGTGAAGGGGTTAATAAACTACAATTTTAAGCTTTTCATGAGTTTTTAAACTTTTATTGATAAATACTTTAAGTATTTTTCAAGACTTACAAAATACTCCATGGCAACAGGGCTGTGGAGTCTGTAAGCCAAACCTCTGACTCCTCAATTTCCCTGACTCCCGACTCCACAGCACTGCCTCACTACTGAGTATGTACATACAGTGCAGCAGAGATCCTTAGATGAGGAACAGACTTTAAGGCTGTGTGCCCACTGCAATTCCGCTGCAGAAGCGCTTAAAAAACGCTTGGTAGACGGTCTTCCATGTTCCCCAATGATAATCCGCACGTGCTGTGCACATGCTGCGGAAATTTCCACTGCGGATTATCATTGCGGAGAAATCCGCATCACTACCAATTATTTTGCGTAAACGCGGCGTTTTTGCCGTCATTGACTTTATTGGAAAACATGGAATCCGCATCACTGCAGATGTGGAATCCATGCGTTTCAATGTGCGGATGTTACCCGGGTTTGGAGAAGAGGAGACTTTTTACTGTACCTGTAAAAAAAAAAAAAAAAATTATACTTACCTTCTGATGGCCCCTGTGTCCTTAGCGATTTGTCTCGGCTTGCCGGCAACTTGCGATGGTCTGAAAAGGACCTGCCATGACATCATTTAGTCATGTGACGGCAGGTCCTTTAGTGTACCACGAGCTGCCGGCAAGCCAGGACGCATCGGCTAAAGACACCGGGGGCCATCAGAAGGTAAAGTATAAATTTCATTTTTTTTTTTTTTTTTTTACCATTCTTTACGGTCACGCTATATAAATCCATGCCGTTTGCATGGATTTATATAGTGTGACCAAGTTGTCAAGCACTTTCCAAGTGATGCTTAAATCGCTTGGAAAGCGCTTGACAACCCGCATGCGGAAATGCATGTGAAGAATGCTTCACATCCGCATGTCCCTGGCAGGAAAACCACATGTACAATCCGCATGCGTTTTTTCTGCCAGGGAGATGCAGAAACGCTCAGGAAAAAATCCGGAGCATTTCTGCATTGTGGGTACACAGCCTTTATAAGACATTTGAGAACTTTCCAAATTCTTATGAAAACATTTACAGCACATCCTGCATTGAACTACTGAACCCAATTTATTATATATTTTAGGAGACTGAGTCGCTCCATTTTATGCCGATTCCAACTCCACAGCCCTACTTGGCATCCTGGATTTCAGATTCTGGGCCAATTCTGGACTGATGACAACCCATTTTTGTCTAATCAGTGCTTAGTTTCACAATTTCTGTGTCTCTATCTTCACCTACTTTTTGAGGATTGACTACAGGTTCTCAATGAAATTCAGATCTGGGGAATTTCCTGGCAGTAGACCAAAATTTTCAAAGTTTTGTTCACTGATCCACTTAGTTACCACTTTTGCTTTGTGACATTGGTGCTCCATCATGCTAGAAAATGTATTTTCAGCAGCAGATGGAAGGAAGGGAGACACAGTCATTACTAGTGGGTAGGCGGAGCCCACATAGGATAGAACACCTCAGATTAAAAAAGAGTGTTGTCCGACCCCTCCAGCTTGGGCTCCTCCTACTCCAGCTCTCCAGTCTAAAATTTGAGGTCACAGAGGATGGTCGCTGCTGGAAGCAGCTCCTCAGAAATTTTTTTTATTTTTATCGGACAGAGACTTGGACCCCCGTGGTCTTGAGGTCTCTGGGGTCTCAGCGCTGCTGGACCCCCACCCCTCCCTTGGCGGATCTGCATTACCCTTTGAGAGAGGTCCCTGCAGAACCCTGCCGGCCCCGGGGGATGAGGGATGCTTCCCTGGCGGGGACGCAAACCGCGCATCTGGGGTCACTGCGTTCTCCGCCCTGGGGGGGAGCTTGGGCACAGCGCCACAAATCCCTGGGGGTCCCTGTGGCGCTCAGCTGGGTGAGTACTCAGCATGTTAATGTGTTTTGAGTGCTTCAGCGGCTGCTGCGGCAGCCGCTGCTACATGTATTCAGGTGGTGACTTGTGTTTTTTTGTCCGCAGGTGGATGCCTGCAGGACATGGAAGCGGGGCAGGAGCGGAGAGCGGAGGAGTCGCGCGCGCTTTTTTTTTTTTTTTGAAGCCGGCGGGGGGCGTGGCTTCGCGCCTTCCCGGTCTTTCGCGGGCAGGAAGCGCTCTGAGCGCGCGCTTTCTCCTGCCCCTCCTCTTCCGGCTTCTCTCTCCTCACAGCGCGGCGGCCATTACTGAACGGCTTCCATCGGGCTCCTCACTCTCCTCTCCTCCCGACAGACCGAAGGAACACTGCACCGCGGCCAGCTGGGTGAGTCGCTTCTGCCTGTCAGGGCAGAAGCTTAACCCCTCACCCCCTCAGCGCAGGGCACCTTTCTGAGGCACAATAAGGTGGCAGACTGTGCTGTCCTGCAGCTATTACTTCATATAGAGGTTCCTTTTTTTGTCTGGGGCTCGCACATCCTTTTCATTTACAGAGGTTGTGGGGAGTCTGCGACATTAACCCCTTATTAGGCGGTTATCCCTTAAATGGGGGTCAGCTGGGGTAGCTCTCTTTAAGAGCTTTAACCCTTCAGCTTTCTTTTAAGAAACCACACTGTCCTACTTACTGACAGGTTTAACCTGCCATATACTGTGTGAGGGCATGTCAGATCAGGGTCCAGGAGGTGCGGACCGTCTCCCAGGTCCGCTACAGGATCAGTCTCGCGTGTCTGACACGCAGGAGTCCTCGACGGCGTCAAGCGCAGCGGTCGGGGGTTTCGGTGATGGGGCAGTGGTCAAAATGGAGGCCCTCACTCGTTCTATTCATGGCCTGTCTGACCTTCTAGGTTATTGGGTGTCAGCTAGATCCTCTCATGGCAGGAAGCGCCACAGGCCGGTACTGCCCTCCCCGCGCAGCGACTCGGAGATCTCTGTTATGGAGGGTTCCCCTTCAAGCTCAGATGGGGAGATGTCCGATTCGGATAAGGAGGATCGGCAGGGGCACTCTGCCTCTTTTTTGGGCCGTGCAGAGGCTTTTATTGGAGCCATGAAGGAGGCGTTACAGTTTCCGGAGGAGGTAACTAGACGTCCTGGTAAGTCGGCCCGGATGTTTCAGGAGTCGCATAGGTCGCGCTTGGCATTACCATCTCTGGATGAGCTTAATGGGGCAGTGGAGAAGGAACGCCTGTGTCCAGATAAACGTTTTCAGGGGACACGGTTTTTTGAGGCACTGTATCCGTGTTCCACGGAGTTGATTGATAATTGGATTCCTTCTCCTGAAGTGGATGTCCCTTTATCTCAGCTTAGCAAATCCTCATTACTGCCTGTTAAAGGGAAGGCGAGTCTGCAGGATCCGCTGGACAGAAAAACGGAGATGGCGGCGAAATCCATATACGAGGCCGCGGGTCATGGATTCAGAGCGGTGCTAGGATCCATGTGTGCTTGTAAAGCTTCCCTAAGCTGGTTGGACCGTCTACGGACGGCGTGGCAGGATGGATCCCCGCTATCTGAGGTAGATGGGCTTTTCAAGTTGTTGGAGGATGCGGCCCGATATGGCAGTGATGCAGGTTTGGATACCGCGTCACTGCTGTCCAGGGCGCAATCCTCGGCGGTCACAGTTAAAAGAGCACTGTGGCTCAGACAGTGGACCGGGGACGCGGTTTCCAAGCAAGGTTTGCTATCTTTAGCTTACAAGGGTGGTCAGTTATTTGGATCTGACCTCACGGAGCTGATTGTCATGGCAAAGGCAGAAGAAGCGGCCTTACCACAGCGAAGAACTGTGGCTTCTGCGTCGGGCAGGCCTAGTGCCGGTAGTAGTCGGCGGCCCTTTCGGTCCAGGGGACGGTCCGGTCAGCCCTCTTGGGGATCGGGTCGTCCCTCTTTTTCAGGAAAAAAGGCTTCTCAGAAATCCCGCACTCCCTGGAAACAGAGCTTCCGTCAAGACAAGCGGGAAGCTGACAAAAAGCCCGCTAAGGCGGACTGACGCCAGGTTTTCACTCGAGGGCTCTCGAGTGGGGGGGTCGCATGCTCCAATTCGAATCGACTTGGGCGTGCCGCGTTTCGGACGCCTGGGTGACGCGGGTTGTGAAAGCAGGCTACTTCATAGTTTCTTTCTCGACCCCCGGACAGGTTTTGCCGATCTCGCATTCCGTCAGAGCCCGAGCTAGTTGCCGCTCTACGGCAGGAGGTAGTTTCCCTTCTGCAGAAGGGTGTGGTGGTACCGGTTCCGCCGGAGGACCGGGGAAGAGGGTTTTATTCAAACCTCTTTGTGGTCCCCAAAAAGGAGGACAAATTTCGCCCCATTCTGGATCTCAAAAGATTGAATCGACATGTCCGCACCCGGAAATTCCGCATGGAGTCGCTTCGCTCGGTTGTGGCGGCCCTGTCGCAGAACGACTTTTTGGTGTCAATCGACATTCGCGACGCTTATTTGCATGTTCCCGTCGGAAGGGCCCACCAACGCTTCCTTCGTTTTGCCATAGGTCAGGACCATTTCCAGTTTGTGGCCCTACCATTCGGGTTGGCCTCGGCGCCCAGAGTTTTTACAAAAATTCTGGCACCTCTCATGGCGATCCTTCGAAGACAGGGGGTTACGGTTCTTCCCTACCTGGACGACCTTTTGATTGTGGCGTCCTCAAAGGAGGAGGCGGTGACGGCTCGCAATCTATCCCTTCAGCTCCTGGAGGACTTCGGGTGGCTGGTCAATTGGAAGAAGTCGTCTCTGGAACCGTCGCAGTCAATCCTGTTTTTGGGGATGGATTTCGACACGGTACGAGCAGTGGTGTCCCTGCCTCCAGACAAGCAAGCAAGTCTTCTTCGACATGTACAGGTTATGAAGTCTTCGACAGCAATGTCCCTTCGAAGGTGTATGCGCCTTTTGGGTTTGATGGTGGCGTCAATGGAGGCACTTCCGTTTGCCCAATTTCATTCCAGGACTCTCCAAATGCTCATTCTGAACCGTTGGGATCGATCACAGGCTTCGCTGGATCGCAGTGTCATCATCTCCCACAGGGTGCGAGAGTCTCTAGAATGGTGGTTACGTCCGGAAGCGTTATCCCTGGGGAAGTCCTTCCTCCTTCTGAGGTGGTCGGTCATAACCACCGATGCCAGCCTGTCAGGCTGGGGGGTTGTCTGGAACGATCTCTGGATTCAGGGAGTATGGTCGTCGGAAGAGTCTGTCCTGCCGATCAACATCCTGGAATTGAGGGCGATTTTCCTTTGCCTCCAACACTGGACGGTCCCTTTAAACGGTCTGCCAGTCCGAGTGCAGACAGACAACGCGACGGCGGTCGCGTATATCAACCATCAAGGTGGAACGAGGAGCTCCAGGCTCATGATGGAAGTGTCTCGGATCCTGGTATGGGCCGAGGCCAAGGTGCCAGCCATCTCTGCGATTCACATTCCGGGAGTTCAGAATATCACGGCGGACTTCCTCTGTCGCGAGAAGGTGGATCCCGGAGAATGGAGTCTTCACCCAGAAATTTTTGCACAGCTGTGCTCCCGTTGGGGAACTCCTCAAGTGGATTTGATGGCATCAAGGTTCAACACCAAGTTACCGACGTTCATGTCCAGGTACAAGGACCCGAAGGCTGTGGCGGTGGATGCTCTGGTGGCTCCGTGGGACCAATTCGAGCTAATCTATGTGTTCCCGCCGATATCCTTACTTCCTCTTGTTGCGTCGGATCAGACTGGAAAGAGTCCCGGCTATGTTAGTAGCCCCAGACTGGCCAAGGAGGACGTGGTTCTCGACGCTGGTGTCGCTTCTGGCTGCGCCTCCACTTCCTCTCCCTCTTCGCCCGGACCTGTTAACCCAAGGGCCTGTTCGTCATCCGGACCTGAAGTCTCTGCGTTTGACGGCGTGGCTCTTGAGACCGAAATCTTGACTCGTCAAGGTTTTTCAGCCGAAGTCATTGCCACTCTGCGAGCTGCCAGGGGTCCTGCCACTACTAGGATCTATCACAAGACTTGGGAGGCCTTCTTTTCATGGTGTTCGGGTTCTTCAAGGAACCCGAGGATTTTTTCCATTCCCAATTTGTTGGCCTTTTTGCAGTATGGCCTGGACAAGGGTTTGGCAGTTAGCACTCTGAGGGGTCAGGTTTCTGCTTTGTCCTTGCTGTTTCGGAAGTCTATCGCCTCGCGTAGGGACGTTCGTTCCTTTTTTCGCGGGGTAACCCGTCAGTTTCCGCCGCGGAAGGCGCTTGTGTCCCCTTGGCGGCTCAATCTGGTCTTGGAGGCTCTTCAACATGGGCCTTTTGAGCCTATGGACTCCGTTAGCCTTTCTTTGCTTTCTTGGAAGGTTGCCTTTTTAGTGGCAGTCACCTCTTTGAGAAGGGTTTCTGAACTGGCGGCTCTTTCTTGCTCGCCTCCTTTTCTGGAGTTTCTCCCGGATCGCGTGGTGCTTCGCACACGGGGCGACTTTCCACCTAAGGTGGTGTCACAGTTTCATGTTAACCAGGATATTGTGTTGCCCTCGCTCTGTCCGGAACCGAGGAATGCGAAGGAACGGGCCTTGCACTCATTGGATTTAGTGCGGGCTTTGAAGTTCTATTTGTCTATTACTCAAGGTTTTCGGAAATCGGACTCTCTGTTTGTGATTCCAGCAGGTCGTCGGCGTGGTCAACGAGCTTCCAAGGACACTATTCAACGAGCTTCCAAGGACACTATAGCTCGATGGATTCGGTCGGCCATTTTAGAGGCTTACCGACTCAAGAGCGAATCTTGTCCAATTAAGATTCGAGCTCACTCCACGAGAGCTGTGGGTTCATCGTGGGCTTTTCATCAAGGGGCCTCGGCAGCTCAACTCTGCCGGGCGGCTACCTGGCGCTCCGTCCACACTTTTACAAAGTTTTATAAGGTGGACGTCAGTGCTTCCGCTGATGCAGCCTTAGGACGTAGGGTCCTGCAGGCGGCTGTAGTTTAAGTTATCGTTAACTTGTATTTAGCGCTAGTTGCGCATTTTTCTAGGTTGTTGGGATTCTGCCTCTGTTGGTTTTTTCCCACCCTTAATTTTTGGACTGCTTTGGGACGTCCCACTAGTAATGACTGTGTCTCCCTTCCTTCCATCTGCTGCTGAAAGACGGATTTTGGTAAGACCTTACCTGTAAAATCCTTTTCAGCGAAGGAAGGAAGGGAGACACAGCTCCCTCCCATGGCAGAAGTGTGTTGTTGTGTTTTCAGATGCAGCGTAACCCTTCTCTGATAGCGATTATCTGGGCTGAGGTCGGCGCGCTAAGGCTCTGTTCCAGCATTGCCAGCTCATCGCAGTGGTCAGGTCCAGTGAGTAGTACCTGGGACTGTGTGGCTTTTCTGTTATATGCATAACCTGTCTCTTGTTTTTTCTCTGAAGTTCTTCAGAAGGGGTTATGCTCCGCTGGTGATATTTGCTCTTCCTTAGCTTGTGTACGGACTGGAGAGCTGGAGTAGGAGGAGCCCAAGCTGGAGGGGCCGGACAACACTCTCTTTTTAATCTGAGGTGTTCTATCCTATGTGGGCTCCGCCTACCCACTAGTAATGACTGTGTCTCCCTTCCTTCCTTCGCTGAAAAGGATTTTACAGGTAAGGTCTTACCAAAATCCGTCTGTTCATCACCAAATTCCTGCAGGATCATTGGGAGAGTGCGATCATGGAGGATGTTTAGATGCCTTTCTTTATTCATGGCCGTGTTCTTGGGCTAAAGTTTTAGTAAGCCCACTTCCTTAGATGAAACGCAAACCCAAACATGAATAGTCTCAGGATGATTTACTGCTGGCACAATACAGGACATATGGTCGCTGTCATCTTTTCTTTTTCCGAGCAATAATTTTTCAGTTGTTCCAAACAGCCTACAGAGTGCTTCATCAGAGAATATAATTTAATCCTTGTCCTCTGCAGTACAATCCTTGTTCTTCCTGCAGAATGTCAGTCTGTTTGATGTTTTTCTTGGAGAGAAGTGTCTTGTTTGCTGTCCTTCTTGACACAAGGCCAGCTTGCCCCTCACTGTTCTTACAGATGCATGGACACCCGCCTGCTGCCATTCTTGAGCAAGCTCTGTACTGGTTTTAACCAATTCCATAGCTGAACCCTGTTTTCATTAAACTGTCCTGGCTAAAAATGAGAAGATCGCTTTGCACAACCCCAATCCACTGTTTACGTTAGTTCTGTCTAGCTGTGAATAGGAGCTGAGCAAATTTCCTTACCCTCCAGGATCCCAGATTCTGCTTTTGATTTGCCAGGCTGGTGCGTCGTCACCTGTAGGCCACACAGATGATGTCACTCAAAGCTGGCGAATCGAATGTCGCACAGAGGAACTTTGAAGCTCAGGAAATTCGCACAGCTCCTGTCCACAGCCAGAGAGCAGTGTTACGAAGCGATCCACTCATCTCTATTCCTGGAACTTGGGCTTCCTGAAATCTTTTTCACAACGATTGAACCCCTCTCTATGAAGTTCTTGGTGATCCAATTTAATGTTTTTTTTTTTAAGGGGACATCTTACAAGCAGCAGCAGCAGCAATATGACTGCACGTTTCCTTAAAGGTAATCATGGTTAACAAAAGAGCCCCTTTTAAAGCAACAAGTCTGCTCTTATAATTCAGTCTGATGACAGAGTGATGGTAGCCGAATTGTTTTTGTCAACACTTTCTCCTGAGCTTATGAGATAACTAAAATGATGTAAGCAGGTCATTTTGTGACAGGACTGAAATTCAGATGAAATGGGTTTTTTTTGTTTTTAATTACATTTTCATGGCAAGGAATGACTAAGCAGTATTTTACACTTCATCTGATCTCTCTTCATAGCAATCTAGAGTTAATGCAAATTGCCACTATTAAACCTGAAGCAGCAAACTTTGTGAAAACCAATAATTGTTTAAGACAAAAGTATTGGCCATGACTTTACAATAATGAAAGCTAATGGTTTTGGGGTATATGACTGTATAGTCTTTTCAGCTCATAAGAAGAATTAGACTCGCTCTGCATTTGGAAACTTTTCTCCTCTAAGCAGGATGCATTGGCAGTATATTGTAGAAAATGCACTATAAAAAGTTTTATTCTTTTAACATCTCTCTCCTTCTATTGCAGTGAAATTGTAGATATATAAAAATAAATATCACCTTGTTCCACCATTCTTTCTTGCAAACTTCAGATGTCTGTTGAAAAAAAAATAATGAATTTAATGTTTATGCTCTCTCCAGAGTTTTTTGTAAGACTGTTTCAAGAGCTTTATCCTTATAAATGGCTCATCCATAGAGTCAGCTGTATAGGCAAGTATATGTGAACAAATAATTACAATCCCTTAAGATCCTAGCTCAGGTACTAAATTTATACATTAAAGAGAATTTGTCAACCGGTTCCTTTTTAAGAACAGTCCTGCTCAGCATTATTGGCACCCATGAAGTTTTAAGTACATAATGTGGAATATCTCCTGAAAAAATGAATCAAGTAAGTTGTTTGTTTGTTTTTTGTATAGAGCACTTGTGTTAAATACAAAAGAGCATTTGATAAACAATAATTTTAAACAAGAAACAATGGGGGGGGGGGGTAGAAAAATGTGAAGCTGGCTGTGTCACTGATATTGGCACCCTTTACATTGATTTAATATAGAAACACATTTTGACTCGCCTGTGGTAAATCACAAAAGAGAATCAATGATTAATTGTTGGTGCCCATGTGACATGAATTAGCCAATGAACAATGGCTTCAGTGTTTGAAAAAGCCCCATGGAAGGCCCTGTTCCTTTGTCACAATGGTGAAGACAAAGGAGCAGTCTGAGGACGTCAGAACTGGTGGTATTAGCAAACACAAGACTTCCAAAGGATAGAAGGCTATCTCTAAAGACCTTGGTATCCCAGTTTTAACAGTGCGCAATGTTATTAAGAAGTTTGCCAATGATTGTACCCTCAAGCACCTCCCTGGAAAGAGGAAAATTGACAAGAGATGTCTTTGGATGTTTGACGTGTGTTTTTACACCATTCCCACCAACCTTGAAAGACCTGAAGACCAACCTGGAACAGTCTGGGGTCTTGGTTTCAATAAGTACCATATGCCGCACACTAAACCAAGCAGAGCTTTGTGGGCGAAGGCCAATGAAGAAACCATTGCTGAAGAAAAGACCTCAAAAGGAACGAATGATCTTTGCCAAAGAGTACCTTGACAAACCACAATCCTTCTGGGAATATTTTCTGTGGACAGATTAAACAAAAATGGAGCTTTTTGGCAATTCAAAGCAACAGTTTGTGTCAATTCCTAAATACTTTTTTTCAACCCTTAACTCACTGGTCTCTTCCTTTATATGGGGAAGTGCTAGACCTAAGCTTAAACTATCCACTCTGCATAGATCTAAACAAATGGGAGGAGCAGCACTGCCAGAATGTTTTCTATATTATCTAGCAGGACAACTTAAAGCAGTGAGTAAATGGATGCCTAATGCTTACTTGCCGAATTCAGAAAGTCACTTGGCCCAGGCTGCTGGAGTTAACTGCCTTTTGGGTTTTATAGAAATGGATAAGGCTAATGTCCCTAGATCACTACCTCTTCTTAAACTGGAGCGATTGATCTGGAGGCAGACTAAAAAGGTGCTTCATTTCAATAACGTTATAGCTGAGATGCCACAATGGTATAACACATATTTCCCTATTCTGTTAAACAACCCATCTACTCAGTTTTGGATATCACATAATATATTTCTATTAAAAGACCTATACGAACAAAACGTCCTAATGTCCTTTGAACAATCACAAAACAAATAAGGAATTCCTAGGTCCCAATTTTTTCGATACCTTCAAGCTTAGAACAGCAACTCAATCTCACTTACAAAATATGGTCACCATCAATTTATTATCATCTTTCCCTTTAATAGGGATACTCAGATCACAAGGCCCACAGGGCCTCCTTTCCACTTTATATACATACTAGCTATTGAACCCACTATATGCCCGGGTGGTGAGCATTTTTATTGGTATATGGTCTCCCATCCTGGTATTTGTGCTGCCCCCATCCTGGTATTTGTGCTGCCCCCATCCTGGTATTTGTGCTCCCCAATCCTGTTCACCCACCCTGTTATGTGCTGCTCCATCCTATCCTGGTATGCATGGCACCCCTCACCCCCAATCCTGGTATGCATGGCCCCCCTCACCACCCAATCCTGGTATGCATGGCCCCCCTCACCACCCAATCCTGGTATGTATGGCTCCCCTCACCCCCCAGTCCTGGTATGTATGGCTCCCCTCACCCCCCAGTCCTGGTATGTATGGCACCCCTCACCTCCAATCCTGGTATGCATGGGCCCCTCACCCCCTAATCCTGGTATGCATGGGCCCCTCACCCCCTAATCCTGGTATGTATGGCACCCCTCACCCCCCAATCCTGGTATGCATGGCACCCTTCAGCCCCAATCCTGGTATGCATGGTACTCCCTCATCCCTATCCTGGTATGCATGGCACCCCTCACCCCCAATCCTGGTATGCATGGTACCCCCTCATCCCTATCCTGGTATGTATGGCACCGCTCACCCCCCAATCCTGGCATGCCTGGTCCCCTCACCCCCCAATCCTGTTATGCATGGTGCCCCCTCATCCCTATCCTGGTATGTATGGCACCCCTCACCCCCCAATCCTGGTATGTATGGCACCCTCACCCCCCAATCCTGTTATGCATGGTGCCCCCTCATCCCTATCCTGGTATGTATGGCACCCCTCACCCCCCAATCCTGGTATGTATGGCACCCCTCACCCCCCAATCCTGGTATGTATGGCACCCCTCACCCCCCAAGCCTGGTATGTATGGCACCCCTCATCCCCCAAGCCTGGTATGTATGGCACCCCTCACCCCCCAAGCCTGGTATGTATGGCACCCCTCACCCCCCAAGCCTGGTATGTATGGCACCGCTCATCGCTGTCACACTGCACATACATACAAAAAAAACCACTTATACTCACCTTTCTTCCCTGTGCTCCAGCGCTGTGTCCCGTTCTACCGGAGGCCGGGAGAGGAGTGCGGCGCCTGAGTAAGCGCGTGCCAATACCGCGCTGTCCGGCGCCGTTTTGCTGAAGACACACAGCAAATGTGTCTTCAGTAAAATGTCGCCGGATAGCGCTATGCGCATGTGCCGATTCAGACGTCTCACTCCTCCCCCGGCCTCCGGACCGAACAGAGGCGCCGCGGCAACACTCCTCCCGGTCAGGTAAGTATAGCGCCGGAGATATCATACCTGCTCGTTTAGTCATAGGGATGTGATCTTTGCATTCAGTCAGGGCTGGCGCCGCACATGCATTTGAATTCTGCTCCCGGCTCGCACTGAAGTATGTATGGGGGCGCTTGTGCAGTATGACATGGCCAGCCAGCAAAGCTTGCAGCGCTGGGAGCCGCACATGCGCTGTGACGAGCAACTCCCCGCGCATGCGCACTGAAGCTGTGTAGTTCCCAGCTTCGCAGTGTGAGATCGGAGCCGCTCGTCACAGCACATGAATGACTCTCAGCGCTACAAGCTTTGCTGGCTGGCCATGTCAAACTGCACAAGCGCCCCATACATACTTCAGCGCGAGCTGGGAGCAGAATTCAAATGCATATGTGGCGCCAGCCCTGACTGAATGCAAAGATCACACCCCTATGACTAAACGAGCAGGTATGATATAAGTATATTAAGTGCTGTATACTCGTGATGTTAGCGCCAATTTTAATGAAAAAAAGACAACTCAATGGGGGCAGTTGACATAGTACACAGGACATGACAGGTTCCCTTTAATTAGAGGAGCCTTTTGCTGCACATGCTGTTTTATTCAGTTTTTTCTTTGAAATCGCAACATGGAAGTTGAAAAACATTGTTTTATTGCTGTATTAATTTGGACCACTAATTAAAACATCTTGAGGATATAACTTTGGTAGATTTCCATTTATTTCTGAAGATATTGTACAGTCTATGAGAAAATGAAAAGGTGTCAATAATGGTGAGCAGCACTGTACATTACAAAGCTTAGTAGTAAAGGGTAGCCATCAGATGGGAGAATAATACTAAGGAGTGATGACACATGTTTATAGTTACATATTAAATGTAATCTAATGCAATGTATATAGAGATTTGGTTCAATGTAATGCACAAAAATAAAATCCATAATGAAGAGATATAAAGATACAGTACATTATAATCAGACATACCCAAAAACAAAGAAAATGTGTCACCACATCAGCCTCCAAATCAGACTCTGTCACACGTTTCAGCTCTACAACATCTTAGAAAATATTTTTTGGTTGCTTTTCTGCAGTCTTGTTATATATCCTTTTTTTGACCTACGTGTTATGTAATGTTTTCTTCATTTTTGTGTCTCCAGGAAATGTTTTTGGGGCTTATTTTGCATTCTGTGCCATTGTTGATGGAATTCAGTACAAAACTGGAATGGGACAGAACAAAAAAGAAGCAAAAGCAAATGCTGCGAAGTTGGCTTTGGATGAACTACTTCTGTATGAAGAATCGGAGTCATATGGTAATTTTGTCCAAAAATATTATTTTAGGCATACTAGTATTCAGTTAATCTCTGTTTTTATAATACATTTTTTATGCTCCCATTTAATGCAGTTGTAGATATTTTAGTTCAGGCTCCTTCTCTTTCTGGTTAATTTTTATTGCCACACAAATACAGTTGAAAAGGGGGACAAAAACTACCTTTGTTGTACTGTACTAACACATGATGCTTCTGATGTCAATAAAAGCATGATTTAATTGGTATTCCCAACGCCAAGATCCTATCCCAATTATTTATTATGATATTAATATTAGCAAATGCCTCCAATTAGAAATGTATTATATAATTCTTCTGATAACCTATGTCGCTTACCTCATGTGCAGGCCATTGCAGTAGTTTAGGTATCCATTGTTACTACCAATAGCAACTTACTGTCAGTATGAGTGGTCATAACCATGAATACCCAAGCTACTGTAATGCCCTGCACATGAGTTAAATGACTCATTGAAAAAAATAAAGTTGAATCCAAAATGGCCGACTTCAAAATGGCCACCATGGTTACCACCCATCTGGAAAAGTTTTCCCCCTCCCATATACTAATATGCCACAAACAGGAAGTTGATATCACCAAACCATTCCCATTTTATTTAGGTGTATCCATATAAATGGCTCACCCTGTATAGTGCACAGATAAAAGAAGAGATTGTTACTCCACAAATAATTAGATAAATATAGCCCTTAGTAGAGTATAAAGAAATAAATCAATTCATCATAGCTATAACAAAAGGGTAATAAAATTGTCATAATGACTAGTGTTGAGCGAGCATGCTCGACACTTCTCGGTACTCGCCCGAGCATCTCACTACTCGGGATGTTCGGCGAGCACCGAGCATTTCCGGGTTACTCGGGCTGGAGCTCGGGTCTCCTCCCTGCGTGTTTAACGCTCTTTACAGAGCCAATGAACATGCAGGGATTGCCAACCAGTCACTGTAATGCCGCAGCTATGTTGGTTGTGGGCATTACAGTGATTGGCTGGCCGCACAGCGTCACCTCGAGTATTTAAAACCAGGCGCCGCCATCTTGCGTCGCTCCGGATCAGATGATGTAGGGAGAGTGCTGCTGAGTTAAGGAGAGATTTATACTGCGAAATAGGTAGTGTAGGGTCTCTAAAGCCTGCAAAATCAAACAAACAGTCCTTCTGAGGACTAATATCCATCCAAGATATCAGGCAGGCAGGCTGTATAGAAGACGCAGTGGTTATACCAGCAAACCACTGCATTACAATCCTGTGTGCTGCTTTTCAAATTGCTAGACTTAGCCCCAGGTCTCAAGGGCCAGGAAAGATCCTTTTTTTTTTTAATAAATCTAAATCCTCTCTCTCACCCCCCCCCCCCTCCCCCCGCCCTCAGTCAAACTGTACAAATACCAGTCTTATTAACCTTTTGGTATCTTCCCCCCCCCCCACCCCCCCCAAAAAAAAAAAATAAAAAAAATAAAAAAAAAAAATTAGTGTCTGTGAGTGTTCAGACACAAATACTGTACAGACCAAAAGTTTGGACACACCTTCTAATTTAAAGATTTTTCTGTATTTTCATGACTATGAAAAATGTACATTCACACTGAAGGCATCAAAACTATGAATTAACACATGTGGAATTATATACTTAACAAAAAAGTGTGAAACAACTGAAAATATGTCTTATATTCTAGGTTCTTCAAAGTAGCCACCTTTTGCTTTGTTGACTGCTTTGCACACTCTTGGCATTCTCTTGATGAGCTTCAAGAGGTAGTCACCGGAAATGGTTTTCACTTCACAGGTGTGCCCTGTCAGGTTTAATAAGTGAGATTTCTTGCCTTATAAATGGGGTTGGGACCATCGGTTGTGTTGTGCAGAAGTCTGGTAGATACACAGCTGATAGTCCTACTGTGCCTGATCTGGCACACCCCAATAAGTTCGCAAAGTTGGCAGATGAGGGGAGTGACGGTACAGGGGTAGCACTACTGCAGCAAGGCATGTCCCCTGAAAGCCGGAGGAGTGTCAGCTCCAGTAAAGAGGGAAATAGGAGAGTAGGGCATGCCAGGCAGGTGCTGGTAGTGGGGGACTCAATTATTAGAGGAACAGATAGGGCTATCTGTCACAAAGACAGGGATCGTCGAACAGTGTGCTGCCTACCTGGCGCTAGAGTCCGGCACATCGCTGATCGGGTTGACAGATTACTGGGAGGGGCTGGTGAGGACCCAGCGGTCATGGTGCACATTGGCACAAATGACAAAGTTAGAGGTAGGTGGAAGGTCCTTAAAGATGATTTCAGGGAATTAGGCTGCAAGCTGAAAGCAAGGACCTCCAAGGTGGTATTCTCTGAAATACTACCGGTACCACGTGCCATGTCAGAGAGGCAACGGGAGATTAGGGAGATAAATAAGTGGCTCAAGAACTGGTGTAGGAAGGAGGGATTTGGGTTCCTGGAGAACTGGGCCGACTTCTCAGTTGGCTACAGACTCTACGCTAGGGACCGGCTGCACCTTAATGGGGAGGGTGCAGCTGTTCTGGGGGAGAAAATGGCTAGAAGGTTGGAGGAGTGTTTAAACTAGGGATTGGGGGGGAGGGTATTCATTTTATAGGTGGGGAAGATGGTGCAGGTAGTGACCTGGGCACAAATAAAGAAATTGGGGGTGGGGTTAGAACAGTCAATAAAGTAAGAAGGAATAGAGGTACAGAGAGATACATAAAATGCATATACACTAATGCCAGAAGCCTCACCAACAAAATGGAGGAATTAGAATTAATTTTGTTGGAAAATAATTATGACATGGTGGGGATATCTGAGACGTGGCTGGACGAGAGCCATGACTGGGTAGTTAATTTACAGGGCTATAGTCTGTTCAGAAATGACCGTACAAACAAGCGAGGGGGGGGGGGGGGTGTTTATATGTAAAATCATCCTTAAAACCTGTCTTGCGGGAGGATATATGTGAATCTAATGAAAATGTAGAGTCCCTGTGGGTGGAGATAAGGGGTGGGGGAAAAAATAATAAATTACTGATAGGGGTTTGTTATAAGTCTCCAAAAATAATGGAAGTAGTGGAGAATATCCTCATAAAGCAAATAGATGAAGCAGCGACTCAAGGAGAAGTCATTATTATGGGAGACTTCAACTACCCTGAAATACATTGGGGGACAGAAACATGTAGTTCAAGCAAAGGAAATAGGTTTTTGACTAGTATGAGAGACAATTACCTTTCACAACTGGTTCAGGACCCAACAAGAAGGGGGGCACTGCTAGACCTAATATTAACCAATAGGCCAGACCGCATATCAAATATACGAGTTGGGGGGTCACTTGGGTAATAGTGATCACAAAATAATACGTTTTCATGTAACCTTTAATAAGATGTGTAGTAGAGGGGTTACAAGGACACTAAACTTCAGGAAGGCAAATTTCCAACGGTTAAGAGATGATCTTAGTGCAATAAACTGGGACGATATCCTGAGACATAAAGCTACACAAAGCAAATGGGAGACCTTTATTAACATCCTGAATAGGACCTGGGCACAATATATACTCCTTGGGAATAAACATGATAGAAATAGGAGGAAACCACTATGGCTAAATAGAGCTGTAAGGGGCGCAATAAGTGACAAAAAGAAAGCATTTAGAGAACAAAAGCAAGTAGGTAGTGATGAGGCATTAAATAAATATAGAAAATGAAATAAATTATGTAAAAACCAAATCAAGGCAGCAAAGATTGAGGCAGAGAGAATCATTGCCAGAGAAAGTAAAAATAACCCCAAAATATTCTTTAACTACATAAACAGTAAAAAAACTAAAAAATGATAGTGTTGGCCCCCTTAAAAATAGTCTGGGTGAAATGGTGGATGAGGAAGCAGCCAATATGCTAAATGATTTTTTTTCAACCGTATTTACACAAGAAAATCGCATGACAGAAAACATGATTAGTGATAACAAAAATTCTCCAGTAAATGTCACTTGCTTAACCCAGCAGGAAGTACGGCGGCATCTAAAAATCACTAAAGTTGACAAATCCCCGGGCCCGGATGGGATACACCCGCGAGTACTGCAGGAATTAAGTAACATAGATCGACCATTCTTTTTAATCTTTAAAGATTCCATAATAACAGGGTCTGTACCACAGGACTGGCGTATAGCAAATGTGGTGCCAATATTCAAAAAGGGGACAAAAACCGAACTTGGAAGTTATAGGCCGGTAAGCTTAACCTCTACTGTCGGTAAAATCCTGGAGGGTTTCCTAAGAGATGCTATAATAGAGTATCTGAAGAAGAATAACCTCATGACCCAATATCAACATGGGTTTACGAGGGACCATTCCTGTCAAACTAATCTGATCACTTTTTATGAGGAGGCAAGTTCTGGACTGGACCAAGGAAATGCAGTGGATGTTGTGTATATGGACTTTTCAAAAGCTTTTGATAAGGTTCCACACAAAAGGTTGATACATAAAATGAGAACAATGGGGATAGGGGAAAATATATGTAGGTGGGTTAAGAATTGGCTCAGTGATAGGAAACAAAGGGTGGTTATTAATGGAAAACACTCAGACTGGGTCTCAGTTAACAGTGGGGTACCACAGGGGTCAGTATTGGGTCCCCTTCTTTTTAACATATTTATTAATGACCTTGTAGAGGGCATACAGAGTAATATTTCAATATTTGCAGATGACACTAAACTCTGCAGGGTAATCAATACAGAGGAGGACAATTGTATAATACAGGAGGATCTATGTAAACTAGAAGCTTGGGCTGATAAATGGCAAATGACCTTTAATTTAATAGGGATAAATGTAAGGTAATGCACTTGGGCAGAGGAAATAAAATGTATAATTACATGCTTAATTGTAAAACACTGGGCAAAACTGTAACTGAAAAAGACCTGGGTGTATTGGTGGACAACAAGCTCACGTTTAGTGGCCAGTGTCAGGCTGCTGCTGCAAAGGCAAATAAAATAATGGGATGCATTAAAAGAGGCATAGATGCTCATGAGGAGAACATAATTTTACCTCTATACAAGTCACTAGTGCGACCACACTTAGAATACTGTGTACAGTCCTGGTCTCCACTGTATAAGAAAGACATAGCTGAACTAGAGCGGGTGCAGAGAAGAGCGACCAAGGTTATTAGAGGACTGGGGGGTCTGCAATACCAAGACAGGTTATTACACTTGGGGTTATTTACTGTGGAAAAAAGAAGGCTTAGGGGTGATCTTATTACTATGTACAAGTATATGAGGGGACAGTACAAAGACCTTTCTACTGATCTTTTTACTGTGAGGCCTGAGACGGGGACAAGGGGGCATCTTCTACGTCTGGAGGAAAGAAGGTTTAATCATAATCACAGACGGGGATTCTTTACTGTAAGAGCAGTGAGACTATGGAACTCTGCCGTATGATGTGGTAATGAGTGATTCACTGTTAAAATTTAAGAAGGGCATGGATGCCTTTCTTGAAAAGTATAATAATACAGGTTATAAATGCTAGATTCCTTGATAGGGCATTGATCCAGGGAACTAGTCTGATTTTCGTATGGAGTCGGGAAGGAATTTTTTTCCCCAATGTGGAGCTTAGTGTTGGCCACATGGGTTTTTTTTGCCTTCCTCTGGATCAACAAGTTAGGCTATGGGTTGAACTAGGCGGACTTAGTTTTTTTTAAGGTTGAAGGAAGACTATGTTGCATACATGTGCTTGCATTCCAAGGAACAGAAAGCTAAGGAGATGGATGGCCTCATGATCATGAATAATTTACTTGTTGTGTAGGAGGCTGACCACTACTGCTGTCTACCTTCTGAACTTTGTGTTGAAGCCTGATTTGTCTTCTGGAGGATGTGTTGCATTCCAGTGTCCAACTGTGTCCTGGTTTCCACAATATTAACCCAGTGTGAAGGCGTCAGTGAGATGGACCATTCCTGGCCACATGTTTGTGGTTAGGCTGTCCTTCCCACTAAATGCACTGGGGAGGGCACAGATAATGTTTTGGTATGCGCGCTTGTGTATAAGGCGCACCGGGACGAATAGGGGCGGCTGGGGACCGTGTGTGGGCACCCGGCCGCGGGGCGGCTCGGGACCGAGTATGGATACCAGGCCGCCGACACAGCCATGACGTGGTGGCCGGATTCTGCCTACACATGCCTAAAAGGCCCAGTTTCAAGTGCAAGCAGTATGGTATTGGAGCCTGGGGGTGGGTGGCAGGCTGCATACTTTACTTGCATTGCAAGGAATGGGTGAGGTACAATTGAACACTGCCCTGGGACAAGGACTTGCACGGGGATAGTTGCCAGTCTGCATCTTCTGATGCTGCAATGATCACTTCTGATGGGCACACTTTTAGGCACTGACCTGGGTGTCAGAGATGCTTCCATGGGTCTTCCCCATGCTGTTCCCATGTCTTTTCAGCACTGTATGCATGTGTCACACAGCACATGGCCAGATAAGGTTGTAAAATGTTAAAATGACATTTCTCGGTGAATGCTTTTGTCACGGTTGAAAGCAATACAAAGTGCAAAAAACGCATAAAAAATGCTACTTGTGAACATAGCCCAAGGTGTGGAGGAGTATTTTTTTTTTGGTTATTTATTTTACCTTATACACAAGTCTTTACCCTGGAAAGAATGTTCCTTAACATATTTCACAGGAAAGCAGTTTCAGTTTAATTTTTGAACGTTTTATTGTGAGCCCTTAAAAGTGGCTTAATACCTCTGACCACGTTGTTGACAGCAGTGACCTGGGGGTCAGAAATGCTTTCTGGGGCGATCCCCATGCTGTCCCCATGTCATTTGAGCACTGTCGTTTTGGGCACTTTTTAGCCTTTCTACAGACTGCCGTGGGTGCCGCCACAAAAATGCTCGGGTCTCCCATAGACTAACATTGGGCTTGTTGCTCAGGTCGAGCACCCGAATATCACGGTGTGCTCGGCCCGAGCTTCGAGCACCCGAGCATTTTAGTGCTCGCTCAACACTAATAGTGACCCTTAATTCAATTTGTGGGTACAGATTAATTCCCAATAGTTGTTGCAAAAAGGGATATCCAGATTGTCATGAGCAAGGTAAATGTTTTAGCTAAATAGCAGATGGAAAATCAATCTTCAGGAATCCCATGACAGAATTCCCTAACACTTAATCCCTGTATCCCAACGTGTTTCCCCCCATAGGAATTTATCCGGGGCAGATCAGAGGACATCACCAGGAGTCAAAAATAAGACCATGTCCTGTGGCCAGAAAGAAATCATATGTGCAACATCATGGTTAGGAGCCCTGTACTTATATTTGACTCCTGGTGATGTCTCCTGATAAACCCCAGATCAATTCCTATGGCTGTGTGCCCACGATGCGTTTTTTTTTTAACCGTTTCCGGAGCGGCAAAAACGCTGCAGAAATGCTTAAAAACGCATGGTAGAAGGCCTGCTATGTTCCCCAATGATAATCCACATGTGCTGTGCACATGCTGCGGAAATTTCCGCTGCCATTTATCATTGCGGAAAAAAGCGCAGCACTGCCAATTATTTTGCGGAAGTGCTGCGTTTCCGCCGCCATTGACTTGCATTAGACCACATGGATTACGCATCACTGTATATGTACAGTACAGACCAAAAGTTTGGACACACCTCATTTAAAGATTTTTCTGTATTTTCATGACTATGAAAATTGTACATTCACACTGAAGGCATCAAAACTATGAATTAACACATGTGGAATTATATACTTAACAAAAAAGTGTGAAACTACTGAAAATATGTCTTATATTCTAGGTTCTTCAAAGTAGCCACCTTTTGCTTTGATAACTGCTTTGCACACTCTTGGCATTCTCTTGATGAGCTTCAAGAGGTAGTCACCGGAAATGGTCTTCCAAAAATCTTGAAGGAGTTCCCAGAGATGCTTGGCACTTGTTGGCCCTTTTGCCTTCACTCTGCGGTACAGCTCACCCCAAACCATCTCGATTGGGTTCAGGTCTGGTGACTGTGGAGGCCAGGTCATCTGGCGTAGCACCCCATCACTCTCCTTCTTGGTCAAATAGCCCTTACACAGCCTGGAGGCGTGTTTGGGGTCACTGTCCTGTTGAAAAATAAATGATAGTCCAACTAAACGCAAACCGGATGGAATAGCATGCCGCTGCAAGATGCTGTGGTAGCCATACTGGTTCAGTATGCCTTCAATTTTGAATAAATCCCCAACAGTGTAACCAGCAAAGCACACCCACACCATCACACCTCCTCCTCCATGCTTCACGGTGGGAACCAGGCATGTAGAGTCCATCCGTTCACCTTTTCTGCGTCGCACAAAGACACGGTGGTTGGAACCAAAGATCTCAAATTTGGACTCCTCAGACCAAAGCAAAGATTTCCACTGGTCTAATGTCCATTCCTTGTGTTCTTTAGCCCAAACAAGTCTCTTCTGCTTGTTGCCTGTCCTTAGCAGTGGTTTCCTAGCAGCTATTTTACCATGAAGGCCTGCTGCACAAAGTCTCCTCTCAACAGTTGTTGTAGAGATGTGTCTGCTGCTAGAACTCTGTGTGGCATTGACCTGGTCTCTAATCTGAGCTGCTGTTAACCTGCGATTTCTGAGTCTGGTGACTCAGAAAAACATATCCTCAGAAGCAGAGGTGACTCTTGGTCTTCCTTTTCTGGGGCGGTCCTCATGTGAGCCAGTTTCTTTGTAGCGCTTGATTGTTTTTGCAACTGCACTTGGGGACACTTTCAAAGTTTTCCCAACTTTTCGCACTGACTGACCTTCATTTCTTAAAGTAATGATGGACACTCGTTTTTCTTAACTTAGCTGCTTTTTTCTTGCCATAATACAAATTCTAACGGTCTATTCAGTAGGAATATCAGCTGTTTATCCACCTGACTTCTGCACAACACAACTGATGGTCCCAACCCCATTTATAAGGCAAGAAATCCCACTTATTAAACCTGACAGGGCACACCTGTGAAGTGAAAACCATTTCCGGTGACTACCTCTTGTAGCTCATCAAGAGAATGCCAAGAGTGTGCAAAGCAGTCATCAAAGCAAAAGGTGGCTACTTTGAAGAACCTAGAATATAAGACATATTTTCAGTTGTTTCACACTTTTTTGTTAAGTATATAATTCCACATGTGTTAATTCATAGTTTTGATGCCTTCAGTGTGAATGTACAATTTTCATAGTCCTGAAAATACAGAAAAATCTTTAAATGAGAACGTATGTCCAAACTTTCAGTCTGTACTGTAGATGCGCATTCCATGCGTTATAATGTGCGGATGGTACCCAGATCTAGAGAAGTGGAGACTCTCCTTCGGACCCGGGTACCATAGAAAACTGTAAAAAAAAAAAAAAAAAAAAAAAAAGAATATAATAAAAAATAAATATATACTTACCTTCTGGTGGCCCCCGCTCTCCTTCTCTTCACTTGCCGGCTGTTCATGATGGACTGAAGGACCTGCGCTGACGTCAGTCATGTGACGTGTCACGCGATGCTGACGTCGGCAGGTCCTTCAGTGTAACGCGATCTGCCGGCAGCCGGGACCGTGAAGCAAGACTGCTTGGGCCATCGGAAGGTAAGTATAGATTTATTTTTTGACATTCTCTCTGGTCACACTATATAAATCCATGCTGTTTGCATGGATTTATATAGTGTGACCAAGTTGACAAGCACTTTCCAAGTGATGCTAAAAGCGCTTGTCAACCCGCATGCGGAAATGCAAGTGAAGAACGCTTCACTTCCGCTTGTCCCTGGCAGGAAAACGCATGTACAATCCGCATGCATTTTTTTTTCTGCCAGGGAGATGCAGAAACGCTCAGGAAAAAATCCTGAGCATTTCTGCATCGTGGGCACATAGCCTATGGGGGAAAACGCGTCGGATTAAAGTTTTAGGGAATTCGGTCATGGGATTACTGAAGATTGATTTTCCATCTGCTATTTAGCTAAGTATTTACCTTGCTCATGACAATCTTGTTACTCCTTATTGCAACAACTATTGGGAATTAATCTATACCCACATATTGAATTAAGGGTCATTATCCTATTCATGACAATTTTATTACCCTTTTGTTATAGCTATGATGAATTGATTTATATCTATATACTGTACTAAGGGCTATATTTATCTAATTATTTGTGGGATAACAATCTCTTCTTTTATCTGTGCACTATATATTAGCGGTGTGTTAGGGACCTGAGGGACAGCCGTCGTTGAGCAGGGGCACCATACCTTTTCAAAGTAGGGTGCTAACCTCCGCTGTCAGGCTGGGGGTGTCTATTAGGGCCATTGCAGGGTTGTGTTAGTGAGCACTTTTGCTTCAAATTATTTAAATCTGTGTAACAGGTATCATTTTGTCCCTCTCATGCCTCATATTATAATAGATACACCCCTTAATATTTTTAAATTTTGTTGAGCGTTTGTAACTTTATATATTAAAAGTTGCAATGTGGAAGTTAGCAGTTCCTGAAAAATTCTTAAAGGGGTTCTCCAGTCAAAGTGATAAGTCTGCAGTCACTCCATACCTTGTAGTCGGACGCGCCCACTGGCTGTCCACGTCACTAGACGGGGCTTGGCCTCGCTCCATACAAGTGAATGGAGCGAGGCGGCGCTGAATGGGCGGGGTTATGTATAATATATACAGTACAGACCAAAAGTTTGGACACACCTTATTTAAAGATTTTTCTGTATTTTCATGACTATGAAAATTGTACATTCACAATGAAGGCATCAAAACTATGAATTAACACATGTGGAATTATATACTTAACAAAAAAGTGTGAAACAACTGAAAATGTCTTATATTCTAGGTTCTTCAAAGTAGCCACCTTTTGCTTTGAAGACTGCTTTACACACTCTTGGCATTCTCTTGATGAGTTTCAAGAGGTAGTCACCGGAAATGGTTTTCTCTTCACAGGTGTGCCCTGTCAGGTTTAATAAGTGGGATTTCTTGCCTTATAAATGGGGTTGGAACCATCAGTTGTGTTGTGCAGAAGTCTGGTGGATACACAGCTGATAGTTCTACTGGGTAGACTGTTAGCTGATTTTTTCTTGCCGTAATACAAATTCTAAGTAAAGAAAAACGAGTGGCCAACATTACTTTAAGAAATGAAGGTCATTCAGTGCGAAAAATTGGGCAAACTTTGAAAGTGTCCCCAAGTGCAGTTGCATAAACCATCAAGCGCTACAAAGAAACTGGCTCACATGAGGACTTCCCAAGGAAAGGAAGACCAATAGTCACCTCTGCTTCTGAGGATAAGTTTATCCGAGAAACCAGCCTCAGAAATCGCAGGTTAACAGCAGCTTAGATTAGAGACCAGGTCAGTGCCACACAGAGTTCTAGCAGCAGACACATCTCTACAACAACTGTTAAGAGGAGACTTTGTGCAGCAGGCCTTCATGGTAAAATAGCTGCTAGGAAACGACTGCTAAGGACAGGCAACAAGCAGAAGAGACTTGTTTGGGCTAAAGAACACAAGGAATGGACATTAGACCAGTGGAAATCTGTGCTTTGGTCTGATGAGTCCAAATTTAAGATCTTTGGTTCCAACCACCGTGTCTTTGTGCGACGCAGAAAAGGTGAACGGATGGACTCTACATGCCTGGTTCCCACCGTGAAGCATGGAGGAGGAGGTGTGATGGTGTGGGGGTGCTTTGCTGGTGACACTGTTGGGGATTTATTCAAAATTGAAGGCATACTGAACCAGCATGGCTACCACAGCATCTTGCAGTGGCATGCTATTCCATCCGGTTTGCGTTTTAGTTGGACCATCATTTATTTTTCAACAGGACAGTGACCCCAAACACACCTCCAGGCTGTGTAAGGGCTATTTGACCAAGGAGAGTGATGGGGTGCTACACCAGCTGACCTGGCCTCCACAGTCACCAGACCTGAACCCAATCGAGATGGTTTGGGGTGAGCTGGACTGCAGAGTGAAGGCAAAAGGGCCAACAAGTGCTAAGCATCTCTGGGAACTCCTTCAAGATTGTTGGAAGACCATTTCCGGTGACCACCTCTTGAAGCTCATCAAGAGAATGCCAAGAGTGTGCAAAGCAGTCATCAAAGCAAAAGGTGGCTACTTTGAAGAACCTAGACTATAAGACATATTTTCAGTTGTTTCACACTTTTTTGTTAAGTATATAATTCCACATGTGTTAATTCATAGTTTTGATGCCTTCAGTGTGAATGTACAATTTTCATTGTCATGAAAATGCAGAAAAATCTTTAAATGAGAAGGTGTGTCCAAACTTTTGGTCTGTACTGTATAGAATATTCAGATGTCCTTTAGATATATGTAGTGGAGCTTTTGAAATTATATAATAAACTTGCACCCTTTAGTGACTTTTATGTGGCACTAAAAGGTGTTTAGCTTTGTTTAGCCAAATGAAATAACTTAAAAAATGACGTGGGGTCCCCCCCCTATTTTTGGTAACCAGCAAAGGTAAAGTAGACAGCTGTGGTCTGATAATATCAGGCTGGGAAAGTCCATGCTTATTGAGCCCATCCTAAAAATACCAGCCCGCACTTGCCCCAGAAGTGGCGCATCACATAAGATGCGCCAATTCGGGAGCTTTGTCCGGCTCTTCCCGATTACTGTGGTGCGGTGGCAATCGGGGGTAATAGTAGTTGGGGTTGATATCAGCTGTGATTTCTCAGGCTGGGAAAGGCCCAATAATCATGGAGCTCCCCAGTCTGATGATATCAGCCCACAGGTGTCAGCTTTACCTTTGTTATAAAAAATGAGGGAGACCCTATGTTGATATTTATTTATTAGGTTAAACAAAGCTAAACGCCCTTTAGTACCACATGAAAGACACTAAAGGTTGCCAATTTATTACATGCAGGGGGCTTGTGATATTATATACAGGTGCATCTCACTAAATTAGAATATCATCAAAAAGTTAATTTATTTCAGTTCTTCAATACAAAATGTGAAACTCATATATTATAAAGAGTCATTACAAACAGTGATCTATTGCAAGTGTTTATTTCTGTTAATGTTGATGATTATGGCTTACAGCCTATGAAAACACAAGTCCTTATCTCAGTAAATTAGAATACTTTATAACAACAGCTTGAAAAATGTTTTTAAAATCCGAAATGTTGGCCTACTGAAATGTATGTTCAGTAAATGCACTCAATACTTGGTTGGGGCTGCTTTTGCATTAATTACTGCATCAATGTGGCTTGGAATGGAGGCGATCAGCCTGTGGCACTGCGGAGGTGTGATGGAAGCCCAGGTTGGTTTGATGGCAGCCTTCAGCTTGTCTGCATTGTTGGGTCTGGTGTCTCTCATCTTCCTCTTGACAATACCCCATAGATTCTCTATGGGGTTAAGGTCAGGCGTGTTTGCTGGCCAATCAAGCACATTTGATACTGTTGTTTGTAAACCAAGTATTGGTACTTTTGGCTGCGTGGACAGGTGCCAAGTCCTGCTGGAGAATGAAATTTCCATCTCCAAAAAGCTTGTCGGCAGAGGGAAGCATTAAGTGCTCTACAATCTCCTGGTAGACGGCTGCGCTGACTTTGGTCTTGATAAAACACAGTGGACCTACACCAGCAGATGACATGGCTCCCCAAACCATCACTGATTGTGGAAACTTCACACTAGACCTCCAGCAGCTTGGATTGTGTGCCTCTACATTCTTCATCCAGACTTTGGGACCTGATTTCCAAATGAAAATTGGAACTCTGGGACCTTGTGGAGTGTCAATGACTGCCTTCTGGACATCTTTCAAGTCAGCAGTCTTCCCCAATGATTGTTAAACCTACTGAAACAGACTAAGGGACCTTTTTTAAATGCTTAGGAAGCCTTTGCAGGTGTTTTTTGTTGTTTTTTTTTAATTTACTGAGATAATGACTTGTGTTTTCATTGGCTGCAAGCCATAATAATCAACATTAACAGAAATAAACACTTGAAATAGATCACTCTGTAATGACTCTATATAATATGAGGTTCAATTTTTGTATTGAAGAACTGAAATAAATTAACTTTTTGATGATATTCTAATTTGGTGAGATGCACCTTTATCTGCAGGATATCTATTCTGCATTCTATCTATTCTATTTATCCATTATATATCTAATATCTTTCTATCATCTATCTATTTATCTTTTTATAGAAAATTGCTGTAATAGTTTGTAAACTAGCTTTAAGTTACATAGAGAATTACCGTATGTTTAAGATACACATGTCATACGGATGCTAGCCAAGAGAAAATTGCACACTCACATGACTTGCTGTGTGGCATACGCAGGTCACTCGCATGCCATGCGTCCCAACTTTTCAGGATGAACATCGGAGTGGTTTTGCATACGCTCGTGTGACTCCAGCATTAGTGGTGTGAATGTGGAGCATGCTTTGGGCTTTGTGTTTTGCACCCTTATAATTTTATGGAGTCATGAAGGTGTAAAAAATTAACATGGTTTTTGAAGATCAATGTAAATTTACACTGTGGTATCACAAAATATGTAAGCACATGTAAAATGAAAATGTATTTTTAATTTACAGTTTGCCATTCAGAAAGTAAAAACATTGGAGGCCCTCCTTTGTTACCGGTGGAACAAAATGTATTTCCAGAGGTTTCAGGTGCTTCAATAAAATACGTTGGTAAGTATACTTATTTTAGCATCTGCTATCCTGTTGTCACTTTTATTGTAAATCTGTTCGATATATATACACGAGCACTTCAGTCATCCAACTATTGGTTGAAAGTTCCTCTGGTGTGTATTTCAGAAAATACTGGGGCAAATGCTGTCTTGACTGACATCCCCCCCCATTGCCACAGTTTTGGCAAATGCGCAGAGTATGCTTTCTCTTGAAGTTGGCTATTTACCGGTTCAATGCATATTCTGATACTTTGGTGATGTGTGAATATGCAATTTTAGTGAACACGGTCAGCCAGATTTAATCTAGGAAGCACTGAGCTGGCCTGTGTTCCAGACGGTGGGCCCTCCCACAGTGCACCTGGAACTTAATTTGCTTACTTTTAAATAAAAAAAGTTTCCTTGAAATCTAGCTCACAGATTTTGGAACAAAGGGTAAGATTATTTTTAGGGCTGTTGTCCTACTAGTAGATCTGCTTACTTTAGATTTTCTTGTTGCCGTCATACAGTAGATTCTCTTTAATGCCACAGCCCCACTATCAGTATTTGGTCAGTATTTAGTCAGAAAAACACATTAAAGAGATTTTACATACACTAATCTTATATATCTTACTAAGGCCACAGCCTCACTATCAGTATTTGGTCAGTATTTATTCAGTATTTTTTTCTCTGGACTGGGAGCCAAAACCAGGAGTGGGTGATACATACATACATACATACATACATATATACATACATACATACCACTCCTGAGAAAAAATACAGTTACAGTATAGTTACAACTATTACTTCCCAACCCTTCTCTAGGCTGTCTTTTTAGCAGGAACTTAAGAGCAAACCCTGATTCAAGCCCCAGTCTTCCTGCTGCTCTGGAACAGTCCTAAGATGTGACGATTGGATTACTTCTTCCTGAAGGGCAGGCCCCACTTGAGTCCACTTGGATCCATCTTCTGCCTCAAGCATCTCAATAATTATGTTTGAATCTATCAATACCATGTAGCTGTCACCCAAGGTGTGGGAAAGACTAAGTGCTGGCGAAGGGATGAGGGGAATGGAGCCCAGACACTAGGGAAAGGGGGGAGTGGAGACCTCCTAGTCTGATCTGATATCACCCTGTCTGCCCTATCGTCCCTATATTGGTTCCTCACCAATCGCCGCACAGGAACCTAAAACCCTGTATTTCTTTAGAGCTAGGCCCTGGCTAGGGAAGAGGGATGATGAGCACTAGTCAGTCAGTCCCCACTAACAACTAAAGACAACAAGGTAGACGGACATGGGGGGTAAATTAACTTGGCTTGAGCTGACTTCAGAGAGATTACACTCACATCTTCTTTGCACCAGAGAGGAAGTAAGCAGACTGCACTCGCTCCAAGCTTTCACAAGGAAACATGAATATCACCGGTGCCTCCCTCTAGCAACAATAAGTATTTAAACACCCATGACTATGTTTCAAATTAGAACACACTCCAAAATTGCAATAAAGACTGGTCCTTTTTGAGTCATCTGCATATGTAGCTTTGCAGGGGAAAGAGTGAGAGAGTGGCCAATCTCAGTCCGCGTTGAACTTTGATCACTGCCTACACATATAAGCAAAAGTAAAATTGGAGACTCCGTATTCAAGAATGCACATATATACAGTGGCTTACAAAAGTATTCACCCCCCTTTCCTTGGCATTTTTTGTGTTTTGCTACATTACAACCTGGAATTTTTTTTTATTTTTTTTATCACTTCATGTAAAGGACATGCCTACAACTGTGTGAGCGTATTGATGTTCCTTTTTTATTGCGAAGCAAAGAAGGAATAGTACAAAATAACTGAAAACTTCAGTGTGCATAACTATTCACCCCCTTAAAGTTAGTACTTTGCAGAGCCTCCTTTTGCAGCAATTACAGCTACAAGTCGCTTTGGAAAAGTCTCTGAGCTTTCCACATCTTGCCACTGGGATGGATTTTTGCCCAGTCCTCAAGGCAAAACTGCTCGAGCTACTTAAAGCTGTTCACCAGAGGAAACCACCTATCTTCAAGTCTGACCACAGATTCTCAAAAGTCTCGAAGTCGATCACAGCATTTCTGGGGCAGGCAGAAGTAAGAGTGTCCCGCTTACCTTGGATCAGAGAGGGTCCTGATCATTGCCATGGTGACCCGGGTCACTAGGCATCAGGAAGTTAGATAAATCTTGCGAACGATCTAACTAACTTGTTCCAGTGCAGAGCTGACAGTCTGCATAGCACAAGGATGCTGCTGCATCTCAGCCTGCAAAAAATGAAAGTCCCATAGTGGGACAAAGTGTAAAAGTGAAAAACGATCAGAAAGTGAAAATTTTGGGGGGTGAAAATATATATAAAAAAATGATCCAAAAAAAAAAAAAATATATACTGTAGCCATAAATAAATATTAGGAAAACAAAAACATTAAACGTACACCTATTTGGTATCGCCGCGTCCGGAACCGGGCTGTGGAGTCGGTAAGCCAAACCTCCAACTCCTCAATTTCCATGACTCCGACTCCCTCGTACATGGCTCATGTGTTAGTGATACTGTAGCACAGATTCATCTCAGCTAAAAGTCTAGACCTGTGTTCCCAAACTCCAGTCCTCATGGACCCCACAGGTCATGTTTTCAGGATTTCCTTAGTATTGCACAGGTGATGGAAGTATCATCAAGGCATCAGGAATTCTCTCACCTGTGCAATACTATGGAAATCCTGAAAACATGACCTGTGGGGTCCTTGAGGACTGGAGTTTGGGAAACACTGGTCTAGACCCTTAGATCAGGAATAGGAAGACATTTATAGGACATTTCATAACTTTCCCAAATTCTTATGAAAAAATATTCCCCACAAAATGCATTGAACTGCTGCACCCAATTTATTATATATTTTAGGAGTTGGAGTCAGTCCATTTTATACTCACTCAGACTACACCAAAATGGACACCGACTCCACAGACCTGTCCGGAATGACCTGACCTATAAAACTGTCCCACTAATTAACCCCTTTAGTGAACACTGTAATAAAAATCAATAAAAACTATGCTTTATCATCATATCGACAAACAAAATATGGAATAAAACACAATCAAAAAGACGAATGTAAATAAAAATGGTGCCGCTGAAAACGTCTTGTCCTGAAAAAAACAAGCTGACATACAGCTCCATCAGCCAAAAAATAAAAGTTATACTTCTCAGAATAAAGCGATGCAAACATTTTTTTTTTCTATAAAAGTTTTTGTGTATGAGTGCCAAAACATAAAAAAAAAAAAAATGTAGTATTGCTCTAAAAGTACTGACCCGAAGAATAACACTGCCTTATCAATTTAACCACATGCGGAATGGCATAAAAATAAATTCTGAATTGTTGTTTTTGGTTTATTCTGCCTCCCAAAAATCTGAATAGAAAGTGATCAAAAAATGTAATTTGCCCGAAAATAGTACCAATAAAAACATCAACTTGTCCCGCAAAAAACAAGCCCTTACATCACTGTCGGCCGAAATACTGAAAAATGATTGCAAAAACTAGTCTTTGCAAAAAAAAGCATTTTTTAGTGTGTGACAGCTGCCAAATGTAAAAACCCGATATGAATTTTGGTATCGCTGTAGTCGCACCGACCCGAAGAATAAAGTCATCACTTATACCGCACGAGGAACGGAGTAAAAAATAATCTCTAGGGTTGTATTGGGGTTGTGCTAGGGTTGTATTGGGGCTGCGCCAGGGTTGTATTGGGGTTGTACTGTGGTTTTATTGGGGTTGCGCCAGGGTAGTATTGGGGTTGTGCCAGGGTAGTATTGGGGTTGTGCCAGGGTAGTATTGGGGTTGTGCCAGGGTAGTATTGGGGTTGTGCCAGGGTAGTATTGGGGGTTGTGCCAGGGTAGTATGGGGTTTGCGCTAGGATTGTATTGGGGTTGCGCTAGGGTTGTATTGGGGTTGCGCTAGGGTTGTAATGGGGTTGTGTTGGGGCTGCGCTGGGGTTTTGTGTTGGGGCTGCGCTGGGGTTTTGTGTTGGGGCTGCGCTGGGGTTTTGTGTTGGGGCTGCGCTGGGGTTTTGTGTTGGGGCTGCGCTGGAGTTTTGTGTTGGGGCTGCGCTGGGGTTTTGTGTTGGGGCTGCGCTGGAGTTTTGTGTTGGGGCTGCGCTGGGGTTTTGTGTTGGGGCTGCGCTGGGGTTTTGTGTTGGGGCTGCGCTGGGGTTTTGTGTTGGGGCTGCGCTGGGGTTTTGTGTTGGGGCTGCGCTGGGGTTTTGTGTTGGGGCTGCGCTGGGGTTTTGTGTTGGGGTTGCGCTGGGGTTTTGTGTTGGGGTTGCGCTGGGGTTTTGTGTTGGGGTTGCGCTGGGATTTTGTGTTGGGGCTGCGCTGGGATTTTGTTGGGGTTGCGCTTGGGTTGTATTGGGGCTGCGCTGGGGTTTTGTGTTGGGGCTGCGCTGGGGTTGTGTTGGGGTTGCGCTAGGGTTTTGTTGGGGCTGCGCTAGGGTTGTGTTGGGGTTGTACTGTGGTTGTGCTGGGGTTGTGTTGGGGTTGCGCTAGGGTTTTGTTGGGGTTGCGCTAGGGTTGTGTTGGGGCTGCGCTAGGGTTGTGTTGGGGTTGTACTGTGGTTGTGTTGGGGCTGCGCTGGGGTTGTGTTGGGGCTGCGCTGGGGTTGTGTTGGGGCTGCGCTGGGGTTTTGTTGGGGCTGCGCTAGGGTTGTATTGGGGTTGCGCTTGGGTTGTATTGGGGCTGCGCTGGGGTTTTGTGTTGGGGTTGCGCTAGGGTTGTATTGGGGATGCGCTAGGGTTGTGTTGGGGTTGTATTGTGGTAGTGTTGGGGTTGCGCTAGGGTAGTATTGGGGTTGCGCTAGGGTAGTATTGGGCTTGTGTTGGGGCTGCGCTGGGGTTGTTGGGGTTGCGCTAGGGTTTTGTTGGGGTTGTATTGGGGCTGCGCTACGGTTGTGTTGGGATTGTACTGTGGTTGTATTGGGGTTGCGCTAGGGTTGTATTGGGTTTGTATTGGGGTTGCGCTAGGGTAGTATTGGGGTTGTGTTGGGGTTGCGCTAGGGTTTTGGGGTTGTACTGTGGTTGTATTGGGGTTGCGCTAGGGTTGTATTGGGGTTGTGTTGGGGTTGCGCTAGGGTAGTATTGGGGTTGCGCTAGGGTAGTATTGGGGTTGTGATGGGGTTGTACTGTGGTTGTATTGGGGTTGCGCTAGGGTAGTATTGGGGTTGTACTGTGGTTGTATTGGGGTTGTGTTGGGGCTGCGCTAGGGTTGTGTTGGGGTTGTACTGTGGTTGTGTTGGGGTTGTATTGGGGCTGCGCTAGGGTTTTATTGGGGTTGTGTTGGGGCTGCGTTAGGGTTGTATTGAGGTTGGGATTTTTTCAAAAGTAAATAAAAAATATATATATTGATGACGATATGGCGACTAGTGTTGAGCGCAAGTGCTCGCTACTTGTTTGCATCGGGTGCTCAAGTGACATGCTCGAGTCTCCGCCCCATATGTTTTGCGGCTTTTATGCAGCCAAAAACCCACGCCATGCACGAGCAATCCCGGCATGCTTTTTTTTTGGGTGTTTAACAACCGTGAACATGCGGGGCGGGGACTCGAGTATGTCACTCGAGCGCCTGTGATGCATGGTGCCGAGTACCCGATGCAAACTCAACTAGCGAGCACTTGCGTTCAAGACTAATGACAACATATTCAATATGATTACCTAATGTTATCAAATTCTGTGTCGTAACTCTGGGCTCAAACTGTACACTATACCCCTTGATAAAAACCTTGAGGGGTCTATTTTCCAAAATGGGGTCACTTGTGGGGGGTTTCCACTGTTTAGGCACATCTGGTGCTGTCCAAACGCGACATGGCGTCCGCTAATTATTCAAGCAAATTTTACATTCAAAAAGTCAAATGGCACTCCTTCCCTTCCGAACTCTGCCGTGTTCCCCAACAGGGGTTTCCCCCCACATATGGGGTATCTGCTTACTCAGGAGAAATTGCACAACAAATGGTATTGTGCAATTTCTCCTGTTACCCTTATGAAAATGCATAATTGGGCCTGAAAAACATTTTTGTGGGAAAAATGTGAATTTTATTTTTACGGCTCAATGTTATAAACTTCTGTGAAGCACCTGGGGGTTCAAGGTGCTTACCACACACCTAGATAAGTTCCCTGAGGGTCTAGTTTCCCAAATGGTGTCACTTGACGGGGGTTTCCTTATTTAGGCACATCAGGGGCTCCCCAAATGCAACATTGCGTCCGCTAATTATTTCAGCAAATTTTACATTCAAAAGTCAAATGGCGCTCCTTCCCTTCCGAGCCCTGCCGTGTTCCCCAACAGGGGTTTTCCCCCACATATGACGTATCTGCTTACTCAGGAGAAATTGCACAACAAATTTTGTGATCCATTTTTTCCTGTTACGCTTGCAAAAATCTAAAAAATTTGGTCTAAAGTAACATTTTTGTGAAATTTTTTTCTTCCACATTACAAAAAATTCCCGTGAAGCACCTGAAGGGTTAATAAACTTGAATGTGGTTTTGAGCACCTGGAGGGATGCAGTTTTTAGAATGGTATCACTTTTGGGTATTTTCTGTCATATAGACCCCTCCAAGTCACTTCAAATGTGATGTGAAAATTTGTTTTGTAAATTTGTTTGAAAAAATTAGAAATCGCTGGTCAATTTTAACCCTTATAACTTTCTAACCGAAAGAAAATGATGGTTCTAAAATTGTGCTGATGTAAAGTAGACATGTGGGAAATGTTATTTATTAACTATTTTGTGTGACATATCTCTCTGACTTAAGGGCATGAAAGACCAAAGTTCGAAAATTTTGAAATTTTCAACATTTTCACCAAACTTCAGATTTTTTTCACAAATAAACACAAATCCTATCGAAGAAATTTTACCACTATCATGAAGAACAATATGTCACGAATCTCCGAATCAGTGGGATCCGTTGAAGCGGTCCAGAGTTATTACCTCATGAAGTGACAATGGTCAGAATTGTAAAAATTGGCCTGGTCATTAACGTGCAAACCACCTTCGAGGTAAAAGGGTTAAATTTGGCACAACAGTGACATTACCTAAATCTGGATATCACTCAAATTGGTGAAAACACGAGAAGAAAATTTAGTCTGGGAAGCTGGAAATAGGCCTATAGCAACATTAAAGGAGCAGTAGGAATGTATGCCAAGTGGAGGTTGTGTACTGTACGTGACAACAATCTTCCATATTCTTCATATGTTTTGCCAGTGGGATAGGAAGAGAAAAACCTCCAAGCTTGGAGATGTTTTACCAAAACATGGTCTGTTTTTTGGCCTTAATTCCAAATGGTATGTTTTTGAAACACTCAACATCACCAAAAGAACACCATTCCTACAATGAAGCATGGTGAAAACAAAATTATTCTTGGGAGCTTTATTTCAGCAGCTGAAGTTGGTTATTTAGTCGTGATGAGGGAAATATGAGCAATTCCAAATATCAATTTTACTACAAAACTTTCAGGCCTCTGCTATAAAGATGAATTTCAGCACGACAATGACTCTACCCTTAAATCAACAAAAGAATGGCTTTGCCAGAAGAAAATCAAAGTTTTGGAATGACCAATAAGAGGCCAGACCTAAAACCTATTGAAAATCTGTTGGCTCACCTGAGAGGCATCTGTACACATGAGATGCCCTCACAATCCGACAGATTTGGAGCACTATTACAAGGAAGAACAACTGATGATGCTTCGTTTTAGGGTGGGGACAGAGGCTATGGCAGTGACCGCAGCCTCGGCCCCCCGATGGCATCCCGTTTGAGTATCCTAACATGCACTAATAAATTCTCAAATGAATCATACTGCATTTAACAATTGTGTGTAGACATTTTAAATCCACTGTATACCTTAGCTGAGGTACTGCGAATGTGGCACTGGTGATGGTGTCTAACCTCAAGATTCCCTCTTTAATATAGCAAGCCTTATGCCGTCAACAATATTGCCACTCCTTGGGGTCAGTTCTTCCTATTCTACATCTTCCTACCCTTTTCATCATGTTCAAAAGGATATCAACAATCCCAGTAGCTCCAGACTGGTCCTTTAAGTCTGGTACATTGAGGTCCTGTATCTGCTGGCCCCATGCGCCTGCTCCTCTTAAGATGATCTGCTTTCTCAGTGATTGTTCCTACACCATTTTAGAGCTTTTACATTTAATAGTGTGGCTGTTAATGTCCCTATTTATAATTACATCGTTGTTTTTTTTGACAGTCATTAAAGCTTAACCGTTGTTTTAATTTTTAGTTCATAAATCAGTAGTACAAATGTAAATGGGTAACTTTGTAATATATCTTATCAGAGAAATCTGCTTCTTTCTAAGCCAGGACTGATCATTCATTATCGAAATTCTCAATTCTGAGGTAAAATCTTTATTCAGTGAGTACAGACTTTCCCATTACTGAGATAGATGGCAGCTGCTACTGATAAGATTCTATCTACATGGGTGGGAGAGGAGGAGGAGGGTGCAGCTTTGCCTCTAGCTCCTCCCTCCTCCCCTCTACATAGAAAGGTGACAGTTGGTATTGATACATATCGAAAATCTTTTTCCATTGAAAACAGATTTAACCTCAGAATTGAGAATTTTGATAATGACTTATCAATTCTGGCGGACAAAGAATCAATAGTGTATGAAAATAACATTGGGTACTTGGTTAACATAATTTTGATAAAAAATGGCCATCCCACCACGTCAAGGTGACCCTTTTCGGGACGATCCTAAACTCTAGTACGAAAACCTTACCATATGTCAAATGACATAAATGTGAATAGAATCGTCACCTTGACACGGTGGGATGGCTTTTATGTTTTTTTTTTTTTATCAAAATTATGTTAACTAAGTCCCCTATGTTATTTTCATGTACCATGTACTTTTGCTAATTATTCATTTACTGCAAGATATTTGCTCATTTTGTTATTCCTTAGATTTTGTCTGTTTAGTGGCCAGTGTGAATATGCGCCTACACGTTACATGCCTACTAACTTATATTCTAGTTAATTTCATTAAGTTTTTGTTTTTAATACCTTGTAGATAATCCTTTGCAGGCAATGTCAGCCTAAAGTCTGGAAGCCATGGACGTCACTAAACGCTGGGTTTCCTCCTTTGTGATGGTTAGCTTGACCTTTACAGCAACTGACTTCAATTTTTGCTTGTTTGTGGCTGTTTTCTGCCTTAGGCTATGTGCCCACGATGCAGAAATGCTCCGGATTTTTTCCTGAGCGTTTCTGCATCTCCCTGGCAGAAAAAAACGCATGCGGATTGTACATGCAGTTTTCCTGCCAGGGACATGCGGATGTGAAGCTTTCTTCACTTGCATTTCCGCATGTGGATTGACGAGCGCTTTCCAAGCGATTTTAGCATCACTTGGAAAGTGCTTGTCAACTTGGTCACACTATATAAATCCATGCAAACGGCATGGATTTATATAGTGTGACCCAAAAGAATGTTAAAAAATAAATATATACTTACCTTCTGATGGCCCCCGCAGTCTTTATTCGCTCCGCGCTGGCTTGCCGGCAACTCGCGGTACACTGAAGGACCTGCCGTCACATGACTAAATGACATCAGCGCTGGTCCTTCAGTCCACCGCGATCTGCCGGGAAGCAAAGACGAGCACACCCGGGACCATCAGAAGGTAAATAGAATATTTATTTATTTTTTATTTTATTCTTTTTTTCACAGGTTCTATGGTACCTGGGTCTGAAGGAGAGTCTCCTCTCCTCCAGACCCGGGTACCCATCCACACATTGAAACGCATGGAATGCGCATCTACAGATGCAATGATGCATAATCCATGCTTTCCAATGCAAGTCCGTGGCGGCGAAAACACAGCACTTCCGCAAAATAATTGGTAATGCTGCGTTTTTTTCCGCAATGACAATCCGGAGCAAAGCACATGCGGATTATCATTGGGGAACATGGCAGGCCTTCTACCAAGCGTTTTTTAAGCGTTTCTGCAGCGTTTTTGCCGCTGCGGAAACGCTTAAAAAGCGCTTCGTGGGTACACAGCCTTAAAGAAGTATTCCCATCTCCAGAATCTTATCCCAATATGTAATAGGTGTAATAATAGCATATACCTCCAAATTAGCAAATCAGAAAAACTATACTACATTTCTAATGGGAGGTATTTGTTAATATTATTATTATTATTATTACACCTACTACATATTGGACTAGGATCTTGGAAATTAAAATACCCCTTTTAGTTATGTCTTAACCCTTTCACAACCTTTGACTAATCCATACATCATGGCGTTTGTGCGGGGCTTAAGTTAAAGCAGAGACCTGGCTCTCAGCGCTATGAGCATTTTAACCCCTTAATTCCACTATCGATTGCAGCATTTAGAAAACTGGAAGAGGGAGGGGGCTCCCGTCCGATCTGCGCCCCCACGACGTCATCGTGAGGGCCCGATCGTTGCCATGTCAACCTGAGGTTCTTTATAACGACTTCTGAGTCACCAGGCTACGGCAAGCCTTTTAGACCATGCTAATAGCATGGTCTAAGAGGCTTCTGTCAGTGCAGCACTGACAGGTATAAAGCAGTGCTGGTGCATTGCAATGCATTATACCAGCGATCAGAGTGAAAAAAGTTAGTCTTATACAAGGACTAAATAAAAAGGTAAAAAAAAATAATAATTAATTGTAGAAATATATATAATATATATATAAAAAAAAAATCACAAAATAAAAAAACAAAAAAAATTATACCAATAACAGATAGGGACGTTTCCAAGAGGAGTCTGTAAGAAAATAGACTACCTCCGAGGGCAGAAGGAAAGGGGAGGATGGGATTCCAGGAAACCACGAAAGTGTTGGAGAATAAGCGCTGAATATCAGAACATGGAAGTGGACTGAAAGCCCCATAGAAGCACCCTGGATGTCATCAGATTGATGTTAAGTATGTTCCGCCGTAGATGACTATGGACGAGAACCATCAGATGAGGCTATCTCGAGACCCATGTGATGAGACAACCCCTCTCCTGTCGAAGGCCTTTTGCCGGTTAGGAAATCGGTAGAACTTAACTTACTGTGGACAGGAGAACTGCTGAAAACACACCGGCAGACCTAGTTCAGTCCATGACTAGATACCTCTGCTGAGGTTGATCAGGGTAGAGTTCCACCTAGAAAGGAGGGAAAATCCTACCACTCTGAGTTCCAGATGAAGAAGCAAGAGAGGCTTGCCTAGCCTACGAGTGATCCTGAAATGTGCGACACTGGAATAAACTTTTGAGTTGAGGGAAAAAGCTGTCCATCATGAACTTCCTTAGATCTGGAAGGGTCTTTTGCAAAAAATGACAGCAGAACAACCTAACAGGCCTAGATAAGAGAGTGCTTGGACGAGAAGGATATCAGAGCTAATTAGTTCCAAGAAAAGTAGAAAATTGTTCTGCAGAGGAAACCTGGTCAAAATAGCGTGCTCCTACCGACTAGACACCAAGTTGAGATAAGAGACGATTTGACCTGCTAAAGGTCGAACCCGAACGGAAAGTGTGCTCCTTCGGCATCTGCGCCGAAGAAACAAGAAGCTAATGCCGTTAGAAGGGCGGAAAAATAACGTGGAATATCACAATTGCAAGCCGCAGGACAACCACTAGATGTGTCAGGGTACTTTTGACGCTGATGGGAGACCCACAGGTACCCAAATGAAGAGTGGGGGCAGAGTTTTCTTCCAGGCACCATACGCCCCAGCTCCTGGAAGAACACATTAACATAAAGGATTAAAAGATGATTTCTGCTCACTAAGACGGCATGAGGCATACAGGTATGACTGTTTTAACTATTGTAGATCCTGTATGCCCATATTAATAGGTTAGGTACGTCCAAGGGGATGACAGATTCCCCGGGACCTATCAGACCTCTAATATGGGCATACAGGTGATAGAAATGTGAATCTATAGTTACCTGTATGGCCATATTAGAGGTCTACTTGCTTTGTAATAGCTTTTTATTAAATTAGTTTTGGCAAGCTTCGCATCTAGGGCGAAGAAATCCCCGCCTATTAGCTTTATTTCCATATCCCTCTCCCCTGCACGTCACAGGTGCCTGTGATGTGCAGATCCCGCACCTGCGCAACTTACCCTGTAAGTAAGTGCAGTCTGTGTAGCCTTGTGGAGCAGGAAACTTGTGTGCAGGCGCCGGGAAGGCAGAGTGACTCACTGGCGCCTGCGCACAAGTTTAATTATTAATAAGTCATTAATATAAAAACAACAAACCTAAGATTGAAACTGGCCTTGGTGCACTCAGCCCCTTTTCAGCCTCCTACTGATGCTAAGCTAAAACTGACAAGCTTGGCTCCGGTTGGTGGCTGTATACTACTGAGGAGGAGCTAACTTTTTTATTGTCTAGTGTCAGCCTCCTAGTGGCAGAAGCATATACACCCAATGTTTCCTCTTTATTCCAATGACACAAAAGAGAAACTGGTATCTCTGAAAACTTCATCTTGTCCCGCAAAAAACAGGCCGCCATACAGCTCTGTCAGCGGAGAAATAAAAAAATTACAGCTCCGAATATAGCGATGCAAATACAATTCTTTGTTCTATAAAAATGTTTGTGTAAAAGCGGCAAAACACAAAGAAAATGTAATCATCATGACCCAAGGAATATAGCTGCCTTATCAATTTAACCATACACGTAATGGCATAAAAAAAACAATTCCCGAATTGCTGTTTTTTGAAAATTCTGCCTCCCTAAAATCAGAATAGAAAGCAATAAAAAAAAAAAAAAAAGTTGTGCCCGAAAATAGTACCAATATTATCGGCAGATATGACAATTGTAGCTCTCAAAATATAGCGATGCAAAAACTTATTTTACAATAAAAAGTTTTTAATGTATGATGGCAGCCAAACATAAAAAAGAATATAAATCTGGTATCTGCGGTGCGGGCACCACTCCAGGCACGGACAGCCGAGGCTTGGCTTTCACTTAAACTGAGCTCCGGGTGGCGAATGTGCTGGCACTGCTCCTGTGCCCGCATTATTGCCATGACGTTAATTTACATAATTTTGGGGGAACTCCTTCCCTACCGTGACGTAAACTTACTTCAAATGTCATGAAGGGTTTAAATCTACAATAGCTTACTGCCCTTCAGGTTTAGTAATTACCGTACATGCTCCTCATGTACAATGGCAGACTTGCTTGTGCATGCCAAGTGCAGCACCTATACCTCTACTGGACTGCAGTCTAGTTTTCTTCTTTACATATTCAGCGAATGGGCGCATGTGTATGATGTTGCCACCTACTGGGCAAAGAAATGATTTCTTCTAAAACAGAGATTACATTACTATTGAGTCAGGTACTTAGTGGTAGAAGGAAGACGAGGGGTGAATGGTAGCAATGGGCACATATGGCCAACATATGCAGCGTTTAGACCATTAATTGCTCACCACCGTCCTAACTCATAGGAGGCCAAACTACCCTAAAAATCTGTCTTGAATTCTTCTTTTCCATTTTAAGAAATTAATATTTTAATTATATAACATGCTTTCTCTGTAATGTGCTGTGATATATTTCAACTTAAAAGTGCTACTTATGTTTATTTTATTGTGGCGTTCTTTTTCCAGAGAAGCGTTCCTTTCTTCATGAACAGATAACGCAAATGATAAAAGAGAAGTTTGCTGAACTGGTATCTAAATATCCAGAATATGAAAGCTGTGGAAATTCTTTAGCTGCGTTTGTATTGGAAACAGGTAAGACTTTCAAGATGCATACATTGCACAGTAGAAATAACTATCACTAATCCATTTAGAAAACCTTCAAGAACATGCAAAATGATGTTTTAAAGAAGTTGTCCACTACTTTTACATTGATGGCACCCCCGCCAATCAGCTGTCATTGGTGCTGCCGGCCGGAAGTGCTCACCTGCGGGGCCCCGCCGTCATGTGGTAGTGGCCGCCACAGTGTACTGCACATCCGCAACGCCACTTATTCAGTTGAATGGGAGGCGGATCCGTGTGCGGGACCCCGGCCGAGCATACATTGATGCCCTATCCTATGGATAGGGCATCAGTGTAAAAGTAGTGGACAACCTCTTAAATCAAAGTTATGTTTATGTATATCAGCGCTGGGGTAGATGCTGACTGTCGCACAACTGTGATCTGTATCTTAACAGCGGTCGGAGCTGTGCGCCAATTGCTGCTGATGGCCATTTAGATATCTGGAGCTGCTACCAGTGTGGCTTTCGTCGGCCCACTATGCAGGAATGATGGGCTACCGTGGCAGTCTGAGTGCTGCTGAAGGCCCCCGTCACTTCCGTTTTACTACTCAACCATGGGCTGAGGTTTTTAAAAGACTGTGATGTGGTACTCCAGTATATAGTATAAGTGATCAGACAATTGGATGTTCAAGTCCCCTAAGACCAAGTTAAAAAGTCTTAAAGGGAACCCTGTCAAGTCCCTCATGCCCTCCAACCTAGCAGCATTCACATATGTATCACTAAACTCCCAGCCTAAGCAACCCTTTTTAATGTTATTCACTCATATCTATGTTAGAAAAAAAAAGTATTCTTAAGCTCCGCTTTTCCAATGCTAAACACTGCGCATGATTAGAAGTACAGAAGACTGGTCACGTATATCTTAAGGACTTTTTCCTCTGAAGCCGGGAAAAGCAGAGGTTTAAATACTTTTTTAAACATGGATTTAATGACATTATAAAAGCCGTATGGGCTAGGAATTTAACAATACATACAGTATGTGATTGCTGCTGGTTTTGAGGGCATGGGGAACCTGACAGGTTCCCTTTAAAAATCTAAAAGAAAATAAAACATACAATTTTAAATAACCCACCCTTATGGTATGTCTTTTTGTTTTCTAGAAAAGCACAAACCACATTTCATTTCAAATATGAATACATATGATTTGCGCTTAAAAGCACCAGCAGTGCGGCGGAGTATTAAAAAGTCTCTTAATTGTTATATGTAGTTGTGGCAATATGCATAAATATGAATAAATATGAAACTGTCTCCCTTAATGTGCATAGGGTTAGCGAATCGGTAATGGATCAGAGGACAGGAAGTACTGTAGATGTTATAAAAGAAAGGTACATGCAAGAGTGGTAATTAGCATAGACTGTTGAATCGTACCTCACAAAGAGTTAATTTTGCTTGCAGAGTGGTGAGTATGAGATGTACCTCATGCTGCTAGTCCAAGGTCCGGATGAGTAAGTTCAGTGTGTAGCTTCAAAGTGTTGTAGGGGTGCCCCGGCCAGTGGCACACGCTCTCGAAGTAGATCCTCCTCGGGAGGAAAGCTGGCAGAGACTCGCAGCGAGTCAAAGCGTTCGTGACGTCTTACTGTCAGAGTAGTACGGATAGCTGCTTGGACCAAAAATCCTACGCGTTTCTAAAAATGGCGGTTTCCTTCTTCAGGGTTTGTCAAGTATGGTAGGTGGATCCTTAAATGCAAGCTCGAGTGGTGTCAATCATCTCAGTGTTTGTCACTCATTGGAAGGCAAAAAGTTCAACTTCGCTATTCAGTCCTTTTGGTTTAAGTGTATCTACAGTGCTGGCCAAAAGTATTGGCACCCCTGCCATTCTGTCAGATAATACTCAGTTTCTTCCTGAAAATGATTGCAATCACAAATTCTTTGGTATTATTCTCTTCATTTAATTTGTCTTCAATGAAAAAAACACAAAAAGAATTGTCCTAAAGCCAAATTGGATATAATTCCACACCAAACCTAAAAAGGGGGTGGACAAAAGTATTGGCACCCTTTGAAAAATCATGTGATGCTTCTCTAATTCGTGTAATTAACAGCACCTGTAACTTACCTGTGGCACCTAACAGGTGTTGGCAATAACTAAATCACACTTGCAGCCAGTTAACATGGATTAAAGTTGACTCAACCTCTGTCCTGTGTCCTTGTGTGTACCACATTGAGCATGGAGAAAAGAAAGAAGACCAAAGAACTGTCTGAGGACTTGAGAAACCAAATTGTGAGGAAGCATGAGCAATCTCAAGGCTACAAGTCCATCTCCAAAGACCTGATTGTTCCTGTGTCTTCCGTGCGCAGTGTCATCAAGAAGTTTAAAGCCCATGGCACTGTGGCTAACCTCCCTAGATGTGGATGGAAAAGAAAAATTGACGAGAGATTTCAACGCAAGATTGTGCGTATGGTGGATAAAGAACCTCGACTAACATCCAAACAAGTTCAAGCTGCCCTGCAGTCCGAGGGTACAACAGTGTCAACCCGTACTATCCGTCGACGTCTGAATGAAAAGGGACTGTATGGTAGGATACCCAGGAAGACCCCACTTCTTACCCCGAGACATAAAAAAGCCAGGCTGGAGTTTGCCAAAACTTACCTGAGAAAGCCTAAAACGTTTTGGAAGAATGTTAAAAGTAGAGCTTTTTGGGAAAAAGCATCAACATAGAGTGTACAGGGAAAAGAACACGGTCCCTACAGTCAAACATGGCGGAGGTTCCCTGATGTTTTGGGGTTGCTTTGCTGCCTCTGGCACTGGACTGCTTGACCGTGTGCATGGCATTATGAAGTCTGAAGACTACCAACCAATTTTGCAGCATAATGTAGGGCCCAGTGTGAGAAGTCTGGGTCTCCCTCAGAGGTCATGGGTCGTCCAGCAGGACAATGACCCAAAACACACTTCCAAAAGCACTATAAAATGGTTTGAGAGAAAGCACTGGAGACTTCTAAGGTGGCCAGCAATGAGTCCAGACCTGAATCCCATAGAACACCTGTGGAGAGATCTCAAAATGGCAGTTTGGAGAAGGCACCCTTCAAATATCAGGGACCTGGAGCAGTTTGCCAAAGAAGAATGGTCTACAATTCCAGCAGAGCATTGTAAGAAACTCATTGATGGTTACCGGAAGCGGTTGTTCGCAGTTATTTTGGCTAAAGGTTGTGAAACCAAGTATTAGGCTGAGGGTGCCAATACTTTTGTCTCGCCCTTTTTTCTAGTTTTGTGTGAAATGATCAATGATTTGTTTTTTGCTTCATTCTCTCTTGCGTTTTTTTCCTTGCACGCAAATTAAATGAAGAGAATAATACCCAAGAATTTGTGATTGCAATCATTTTCAGGAAGAAACTGAGTATTATCTGACAGAATTGCAGGGGTGCCAATACTTTTGGCCAGCACTGTAAGTCAAAGATCCACTTGCTTTCAGCGCATGACATCTGCTTTATTGAGTCTCCTCCATTCTAGTGACTATGAATCTTTTGAATCCCCCATAGTTCTGTACCAACCGCCTATCCCCCACGTTTTTCTATGTAGTGTTTTGAGAGGGGATGGCCACAAAACTTACTCCTTATGTTCCGCAAACGTTCACCAATACGTTTGTATAGAGGCCGTTTAGTGCGCCCTACATATAACTTGGTGCATAAGCATTTTAAACATTGATTACACGCTTTTGTACTACAGACCCATGGGTCTCCCCTGGTCTCTCCCATTGTCTCATAAATGTCTATCTGTGGTATTATGTATTTTTTGCACATCATGGTGTCCCTTTGTACTAACTATTCATAGTTTACATGTTTGCATATTGCTTGTCTAAATACTATGTGCATTGATCATAGATATCTGTACTTGGGCCACCATTACTCTTGAATAGGACGACTACTTATTGCCAGCTATAATCAGCACTCTTTAAATTTATTCTTCTTCCTGCTGTTAGGTGCATTGGGCTATGTTACCCTTTTCTTGCTATCATGTTTTAATTGTTTTTAAAGTGTTTTTTTTTGTGTGGCTGTTCTGTCCTTTGATAAAAATGTCTAATAAAATTTGTTAATATTATTCAATATTTTGGGTGTGGACGGTTTTTCTACTTGTGGCTTTCTTCTCTTATATACCATATACTATTTTTGCAGGTTACCTGTAGCACTCCTATAACAGTTATTAAGCTGTGCCCACTGTATCTTTTTCTAGTTCATTTTAATATGCGTTTTGTTTTTTTTTTATTGAAACTCGAGTTTTTTTTTGCGTGTAAGGTCTTGCATACCCGGCATTTTTTTATAAGGAACAAAGCCCATGGGGGTGCGGCGAGAGGATGGTATTTCCCGCTGTCCGTGGTTCCCGGACTCAGGGGCAATGAGATTCCTTTCTAAATATAAACCGGGGGTGAGTGATTAACTTATCCCCAATGACTTTATCGTCCTTTAGGATGTCCCCAGTATTTTTTATTTTTTTTTTAATTTTAGTATTACAGTTGAATTGGATGATGATTGGTGCGTCCACATCATTCACCTTGTTAGTGTTTTGTGGTTTTGATTCCTGCAATAGGTATTTACGTGAGTTTTATTTAATAGCCTGTGTTTTTTCTAGAAGATCACCGTAGCCCTTAGTGATAAACTTGGCTGTCAGTCTTTTTGCTTCATTGTCAGCCGTGTGTTACTGCAGTTACGGTATAATCTCATGTACTGGCTTTTAGGGACATTCATTGTTGATTTTTGTTATGTATTTACTGATCGGATCAATCTATTTCATATTTTGATCGGACTTTTAAGAAGGCAGCAATGTTAAATGTGGATTTTTTTCTTTTCTAATGGGGCAAAAGGGGGGTGATTTGAACTTCTTTTTTTTTTGGTCATATTTTTGAAAACACTTTTTACTGTATTTGTTAGCCCACTTACTGGACTTCAAGCTGCAATCATTTGATCGCATGTACTATACATAGCAGTGCATAATCACTATCTCCTATAAATGCCAGCTAAACGCTGGCTTTCACAGTAGAATTGTCATGACAAGCACGGAGGTCTTCAGCAAACCCCCTGCTGTCATGGCAACCCATCAATGCCCTGTGATCATGTCAGAGGCGTGTGGAATGCCGTACACCCCTGTGGCGCATGTTAAATACTGCAGTCAGATATTGACGGCGGCATTTAAAATGTTAACATCCGTGGGCGGAGCTCAGTTTTAGCGCTCTCACAGAGTCGGCCAGGGTGCAGACTCGCTGCTGCGTCGATGATGAGCACTTATCACTGGACTGATAGAGAGGTTCCCTCCACAAGCCCAGCACTGAGAAGTCTTCAGGAGTGTAGCAGTCACTCGGTTTGTGCCTCAACAGCACTGTGTACCTATACTGTATATGCTGAGCAATGCACAGCCCTTGTTACACTGATTAGCGCTGGGCTGGTAGACTGATTACCTTTATCAGTCCAGCGCTGAGTGCTCATCAGGTTAGTGCAGCAGTCAATGCATTAGTCAGTCTCTAGCCCTAGGGAATGGAACCACTTATTCCGTGCAGTAGACACCATTTATTCCTGTCAGAAGCACTCGGCATATAAAGTATTAGCACAGAGCAGACCAACTAAATCCCTCTACAAACCAAGCGCTGAGCAGTCAGTTTGAGTCCTGATCGGCACTGTGATTATACCTATACGTTATATGCTGACAATACGAACACTGCACAATAAATTGTATAGGTATATATGTGTGTGTATATATATATGTATATATATATGTATATATATATATATATATATATATATATGTATATATATATATATATATATATATATATATATATATATATATATATATATATATATATATATATATATATATATAATTAGTACAGACCAAAAGTTTGGACACACCTTCTCATTTAAAGATTTTTCCGTATTTTCAGGACTTTGAAAATTGTACATTCACACTGAAGGCATCAAAACTATGAATTATCATATGTGGAATTATATACTTAACAAAAAAGTGTGAAACTACTGAAAATATGTCTTATATTCTAGGTTCTTCAAAGTAGCCACCTTTTGCTTTGATAACTGCTTTGCACACTCTTGGCATTCTCTTGATGAGCTTCAAGAGGTAGTCACTACATGGTTTTCACTTCACAGGTGTGCCCTGTCAGGTTTAATAAGTGGGATTTCTTGCCTTATAAATGGGGTTGGGACCATCAGTTGTGTTGTGCAGAAGTCAGGTGGATACACAGCTGATAGTCCTACCGAATAGACTGTTAGAATTTGTATTATGGCAAGAAAAAGCAGTTAAGTAAAGAAAAACAAGTGGCCATCATTACTTTAAGAAATTAAGGTCAGTCAGTCTGAAAAATTGGGAAAACTTTGAAAGTGTCCCCAAGTGCAGTTGCAAAAACCATCAAGCGCTACAAAGAAACTGGCTCACATGAGGACCGCCCAGGGAAAGGAAGACCAAGAGTCACCTCTGCTTCTGAGGATAAGCTTATCCGAGTCACCAGCCTCAGAAATCGCAGGTTAACAGCAGCTCAAATTAGAGACCAGGTCAATGCCACACAGAGTTCTATCAGGAGACACATCTCTTCAACAACTGTTAAGAGGAGACTGTGCAGCAGGCCTTCATGGTAAAATAGCTGCTAGGAAACCACTGCTAAGGACAGGCAACAAGCAGAGGAGACTTGTTTGGGCTAAAGAACACAAGAAATGGACATAAGACCAGTGGAAATCTGTGCTTTGGTCTGATGAGTCCAAATTTGAGATCTTTGATTCCAACCACCGTGTCTTTGTGCGACGCAGAAAAGGTGAACGGATAGACTCTACATGCCTGGTTCCCACTGTGAAGCATGGAGGAGGAGGTGTGATGGTGTGTGGGTGCTTTGCTGGTGACACTGTTGGGGATTTATTCAAAATTGAAGGCATACTGAACCAGCATGGCTACCACAGCATCTTGCAGCGGCATGCTATTCCATCCGGTTTGCGTTTAGTTGGACCATCATTTATTTTTCAACAGGACAATGACCCCAAACACACCTCCAGGCTGTGTAAGGGCTATTTGACCAAGAAGGAGAGTGATGGGGTGCTACGCCAGATGACCTGGCCTCCACAGTAACCAGACCTGAACCCAATCGAGATGGTTTGGGGTGAGCTGGACCGCAGAGTGAAGGCAAAAGCGCCAACAAGTGCTAAGCATCTCTGGGATCTCCTTCAAGATTGTTGGAAGACCATATTCGGTGACTACCTCTTGAAGCTCACCAAGAGAATGCCAAGAGTGTGCAAAGCAGTCCTCAAAGCAAAAGGTGGCTACTTTGAAGAACCTAGAATATAAGACATATTTTCAGTAGTTTCACACTTTTTTGTTAAATATATAATTCCACATGTGTTAATTCATAGTTTTGATGCCTTCAGTGTGAATGTACAATTTCCATAGTCATGAAAATACAGAAATATCTTTAAATGAGATGATGTGTCCAAACTTTTGGTCTGTACTGTGTGTGTGTGTGTATGTATATGTATGTGTGTATATGTATGTGTGTATATGTATGTATATATATATATATATAATATACACCGTATATTCCGGCGTATAAGACGACCTGGTGTATAAGACGACCCCCCTACTTTCCTGTTAAAATATAGAGTTTAGGATATATTCACCGTATAAGACTACCCCTTTTCCAACGCATACCAAACACCGGTAAAAATTTTAAAAAAACAGATTTGAATTTAACATGGTCCTTTTTTAATTTAAATTCTTATGACATGCAGGTATATAGCAGGAAAACTGTCACTCATAAACATATTAAAATAGGGGGGACCCCACGTCATTTTTTGGGGGGTCCCCCATTCGAATAGCTAGTAAAGGCTAGGTATTCAGCTGGGGGCTGATATTAGTAGCCTGGGAAGCTCCGTGGGTATTACCCCCTTCGCAGACTTCAAACATCTGCCCCAGCCGTCTGCTTAACCTCCGCTAGAGACTATAATGATGGTGGATCCCACGCCAATTTTCTTTTTAAAAAATCCTTTATTTTAACACTAAATGACAATTGAGGGGTTAATAAAGATGCAGTCCCTAAATTATTAATTTTGTAATTAATTTTTCCCAAAAATGTTGACGTGGGCTTCGCCATATTTTTGTGTCCAGCCAGGTACAGCAGGCAGGAACGGGCTGCCCCCAACCACCAGCTGCCTATTTGTACCTGGCCGGACACAACAATATAGGGAAGCCCTTTTTTTTTAAATTATTTCATGAAATAATTAAAAAAAAAAAAGACGTGGGGCTTCGCCCTATTTTTGTGTCCAGCCAGGTACAACTAGGCAGCTGGGGGCTGGAATCTGCAGCGCAGGGAGGCCCAAGCTTTCTGGCCCCCCCCCCCGCTGCAAATTGCAGTCCGCAGCCACCCCGGAAAATGGCGCGTTCATAGAAGCGCCATCTTCTGGCGCTGTACCCAACTCATCCAGGGCCCTGGTGCGGTGGCTCACTGGGTAATAAAGGGGTTAGGGCCAGCTTGGCATTATCAGCTGGCCCTAAGCCCGAAATTCATGGGGTCACGCCAATATTAGACATGACCGCCATGAATTTCTAGTAAAGTATTTAAAAAAAACACAAACACCCAGAATAAAGTCCTTTAATTGAAATAAAGACACAATTTTTTAATGTTCTAAATTAAACCATACTTACCATCACGCCCATTCCAGCTGAAGCCAACGATCTCCTGCAATAAAAGTAAAATAATAAAGCAACCTCATCCTTACCTCTCCATGGTTCCCAGGACTGGTCCAGCTCTGCTACATTCACATGACTGGCTGGACCGCAGCAGAACGCTGCCGTTCAGCTTGCCATGCGGCAGACACTGAGAAGCGCAGGCATGCTTGTGCTCCTCAGTGTCTGACTGTGACGGCATCCAGATGAGCCGAGATCATGTCCAATGAACTTGGCTCACCTCATGCACGTCACTGACAGCGTGGGAAAATTCTCCTGCTCCCCGCATGCGCAGTAGAAGTTTCCCACGCTGTCAGTGACGGACGTCCAGGAGGTGAGCTGAGTTCATTGTCGGCTCATCTGGATGCCGTCACAGTCAGACACTGAGGAGCGCAAGCATGCCTGCGCTTCTCAGTGTCTGCGGGATGACAGGCTGGATGGCAGCGTTCTGCTGCGGTCCAGCCTGTCATGTGAATGTAGCAGAGCTGAAGCTGTCCTGGGAACCATGGAAAGGTAAGGATGAGGTTGCTTTATTATTTTACTTTTATTGCAGGAGATCGTTGGCTTCAGCTGGAATGGGCGTGATGGTAAGTATGGTTTAATTTAGAAAAAGAATTGTGTGTTTATTTCAATTAAAGGACTTTATTCTGGGTGTTTGTGTTTTCTTTTAACTTTGACTATGGGGTTAGTAATGGGGGTGTCTTATAGACGCCTCTCCATTACTAACCTGGGCTTGATGTCAGCTGGCATTATATGCGGACATCAACCCCAGCCCTATTACCCCACTGCCACCGCTACAGGGCAGTGGGAAGAGCGAGGCTAAGTGCCAGAATTGGCGCATCCTATGGATGCGCCATTTCTGGGGCGGCTGAGGGCTGGTGTTTCTAGCCTGGGAGGGGGCCAATATTCATGGCACCCTTCCTGGGCTATTAATATCAGCCTCCAGCTGTCTGCCTAGCCTTTGCTAGCTATTAAAATAGGGGGGACCCCACGTCATTTTTTTTGGGGGGGTCCCCTATTTTAATAGCTAGTAAAGGCTAGGTATTCAGCTGTGGGCTTATATTAGTAGCCTGGGAAGCTCCGTGGGTATTACCCTCTTCCCAGGCTTCAAACATCTGCCCCAGCCGTCTGCTTAACCTCCGCTAGGGACTAAAATTAAGGGGAACCCCACGCCAATTTTTTTTAAAATAAATCCGTTATTTTAACACTAGATGACAAGTACAGTAACCAACACTATCACTGTACTTCATATATATGTGACTGACATGTTTCTATCTATCTAATCTATGTGTGATGCTCTATCTTTCTGTTATAAATTGTCGGGTACAGATGCTGAATTGCCGGCCGGCTTTCTTAAAGAGACGGTGCATGAAAACACTAATATTTGTTTTAATAAATCCTTTACACTAAATGACAAGTACAGTAAGCAACACGGTCACTGTACTTCATATATATGTGACTGACATGTTTCTATCTATCTAATCTATGTGTGATTCTCTATTCTTTCTATTCTAAATTGTCGGGTTCTGGCTTATGCCGCTGCTGAATTGCCGGCTTTTCATATATTGTCACAGAAGCGATGCAAACTTCCCTGCTCCGGACACAGCGCAGCGCTTCTGTGACAAGTGAAAGCTGTCGGCACAGAAGCCCTGCGCTGTGTCCGGAGCTGGGAATACGCAGCGATGTGTCAGTTTCAGCACAGAAGCGCTGACTGTCTGGACCTACCGCCGCCGTATTTTAACTCCCTCCACCTTATATTAACTCCGACATGGCAGGGATGCGGCCACGGCAGCTTATTAACACCCCCAGAGTATCCCCGCATGTCAATTTCTGAAAGTTCAAAAAAAATTATTTTTTTTTAGTACAGGGGTTACAGCAGCATGTTTGATAGTAGATACCAGATAAAAGAGAGGGGCTAAACATTTTAGCAGTGACAGCTGGAGACGGGCATGGGGGGTAGGGCGAGAGGGGAGGTGCCTGGTAATTTCTTCTTCTCTGACCATATTCTTGGAGTCTTGAGCTGTTTAGTTCTATAGCGGATTCAAAAACCGCTCATATTGATATGTGGATTATAGAGACATTCTGACATTAAAGGGGTTTTCTGGTACTTTTCAAAAAAAATGCCTGTGTGTTTTAATGATAAATACCACCTTCTTTCTAATTGCCTTGCGCTGCTGATAGCGTTGCTCACAGGCAGTATCGGTGGCTGCTCACAGTCAGCACGTGACCCCACGCTGACGTCACGACAAGTGAGGCGTGACTCAGCGCTGGGTTCCCTGCGGTGGCTGCTGGGTTGTGGGCGGCATTATTCCCCTGCGTCACACCAAGCATCCACCTCGCACTTTCCCAGTGAATGAGGGCAGGGAGAGCGTGTAGTGGATGCCGGGTGTGACCCGGTGGAATAACTCCGCCCACAACCCAGCAGCCACCGGTGGAACGCGGATGACGGACCCCCAGCTGCAGCTTGTCGTGACGTCAGCGGATGTCAGCGCCGGCTACAGCCGGGGGTCACGTGCTGCCTGTGAGCGGCCAGTGATAGCGCCGCTCACAGGCAGTATCAGCAGCTCAAGGTAATTAGAAAGAAGGTTGTATTTATCATTAAAACACACTGGCATTTTTTTCAAAAGTACCGGACAACCCCTTTAATTTTTCAATGTATAGCCACTAGCCTCATAAGGTCTAAGATCTATCGAATATAATTTATACAAAATGTATTGTGAAATCTGGTGACTGCTCTGCTATAAGACATATCAAAATACATCAAAGTTTTAACCCCTTACCATCATATGACATGTAGTTACGTAATATACCGGCTACCTGACTGATGTGAGCTCAGAAACTATGGGCACATCTTTGGTGGCAGATGATGGTTGTGTGTGATGGCAGTCCTGAAACCCAGCTATGTGTATCACAGCTTCAAGTCTCCTAAGGGAACTATTAAAGCTAGTAAAAAGTTTTTAAAAAAAATAAAGTTTTCAAATCACCCCCCTTTTGCCCCATTCAAAATAAAACAATTAAAAAAACTACAGATATTTGGTATTGCTGCGTTCAGAAATGTTGTATTTATCAAAATATAAAGTAAATTAGTCCGAACAGTAAATGACATAACGTGAAAAAAAAAAATCATAACACCAGAATTAAGTTGTTTTTTTTTTTTTGGTCACTGCAACATTGCAATAAAATGCAATAACAGGCAATCAAAACATCGTATCTACTCCAAAATGGTATCGGAAAATGACAACTTTTTTTTTTCCTTACAAACTTTGTATTTTTTTTTCACCACTTAAATAAAACAAGAAGCTATACATGGTTGATAACTGCATTCGTACTGACCTGTAGGATCATATTGGCAGGTCAGTTTTAGCATTTAGTGAACATGGTAAATAAAAAAAATGTAAAAAAAAGAAAACACAAAACAATTGTGAATTGCAGTTTTTTTTCAATTTCACAGCACTTGAAATTTTTCCACATTTTCCAGTAAACTATAAGGTAAAATCAATGGTGTCATTCAAAAGTACAACTCGTCCCATAAAAAAACAAGCCCTCATATGGCTATATTGATAGAAAAATAAAAGTTATGGCTCTGGGAAGAAGGGGAGCAAAAAACAAAAACCGAAAATCGGAAGGTGGTGAAGGTTTTAAAAATATGAAAAATATATATATGTACAGGGTGGTCCAAAAGTAGGTGGCCAGAAAATAACATTTATTTTGATTTTATATATAAAATTATATTTACTAACACAAGAATAACATTGACAATTAGATTTTATTCTGAACAATAATACAAAAGCCCTTAAATTTTATCAACGCCGGTGCTCAAACTGTTTTCCATTACAATTTGCACAGCTTTGAAGTCTGCCTCTTACGCTTCGACAAACTTTTTGCACAAGTCTCTTTGGGTATTAATTTCTTGAAATGTATCTCTTATGTAATTTTTCAAATCACTGACATTTTTTGGTTTTCGACTATAAACTTTGTCCTTGAGTACTCCCCAAAAGAAAAAATCCATTGGGGTCAAGTCTGGTGAACGTGCCGGCCAATCAAGTGGGCCTCTTTGGCCAATCCATTTATTAGGAAATGTTTCATCATGATACTCGCGGACTACTCTTGAATAATGTGGAGGGGCCCCATCTTGTTGGAAATAAAGGTCATTTGAATTAGGCTGTTGCTGTAACTGGGGAACAACTTGATTCATTAGAATTTCGAGATACTTATCTCCTGTGACTGTTCCATCAAAAAATATTGGTCCTAAAACACCAAAACTTGAAATACCACCCCAATATTGACACCAGGCTCATTTAGTTGTTGCTCTAATGTTAAATGCATGTTCTCATTATACCAGTAAATACAATTATGTCTGTTAATATGGCCGGATAATTTGAAAGAAGCTTCATCACTCCACATAATGTTATCTAAAATTACTGGATTTTCTTCAATTTCTTTAAGCATAATCTCACTAAATTGCAGCCGCCTGTCTGGATCATCCTCCAATAAACGTGAAATTCCCAATTCCAAAGAGGCTCTTCTGGTGGACTTTTTTGGACTCTGAACAAATGTTTCAGCAACAAGTTGTTTATTATCTTCTGTACAGACTGTTTTGGGTCGACCAGTTTTTGGAGCATTAAGGATTGAGCCAGTGCATTGAATTTGTCATGAATGCGGTAAATGGTTTGTCTCTTTGGGGCTTGAGTACCAAATGTTTCAACCCAATTTGCTCTAACGGTTTCAGCATTTTGAGATTAACAATACTCTGTTAAAATCCATTTTCTTTGATCTGTATTTGAATTATTTGCCATTATGTGTTATCTGAATTATCGGAAAAGAAAACCGATTTGGGGGAGATCTATCTGTGAAAACTAGATCTGTGAAACTGGCTCAGTTGCCCTTAGCAACCAATCAGATTCCACCTTTCATTTTCCAAAGAGTCTGTGAGGAATGAAAAGTGGAATCTTGATTGGTTGCTAAGGGCAACTGAGCCAGTTTCACTTTATACCATGTTTGATAAATCTCCCCCTTCATAACCTTATTACACTTTCTGTCCACCTACTTTTGGACCACCCTGTATAAATGTTTTATCGCCCTACTTTAGCCTCATTGGTGAGTACTGTAGTGACAAAAAAGTAGTAAAAGTGGCAGAATTGTGCTTTTTCAGACTCCACAACACTACAATAAAATGCAATTAGGCGATCAAAACATAACTAACACATAATAGTATTGTGGTCACTGCATTCTGAGTCTTCTATCCTTTGGATTACGAGCTCGGAGAGACTGAGACACAGGACAAGATGTACGTGTCGGCAAGCTCTAAACTTTATTACAAAGCATGGGTTTATATCCACTCTGAAGGCAGGAAACGGATTTACCATATATGGTTTGATTATACAATTTTAGCACACAAAGACTAGTTTCTATTCTCATGATGTCTATGCTTGTGTTGAAACATTTATTCGGACACATTTAATTAGACACATTTAATCAGATACATTCTGATGGCTAGCAAGGACGCATTATTGATTCAAGAAGGAACATTCACAGCTGGTGTTATTTTGACCTAAAGTAACTTTCAGACTTATATAGCATAGATGGGGTCTTTGAATTTGAGGGGCCTCATCTTCTGCTATAACAGTATAAATAAAAAAAAAAATAGGCTAAGGTTGAAAAATCATGCCCTCAGACAGTTCCTAGAACGCAATTTGAAAATATTATGCGTCTCGGAAAATGGCAACAGGAGCAAATTTATATATGTGTATGTACAGTGAAGGAAAGAAGTATTTGATCCCTTGCTGTTTTTGTAGGTTTGCCCACTGACAAAGACATGAACAATCTATAATTTTAAGGGTAGGTTAATTTTAACATTGAGAGATAGAATATCCACCCCCCAAAAATCAAGGAAATCACATTGTATAAATTAGATACATTTATTTGCATTTTGCAGTGTGAAATAAGTATTTGATCCCTCTGGCAAACAACACTTAATACTTGGTGGCAAAACCTTTGTTGGCAAGCACAGCAGTTAGACGTTTTTTGTAGTTGATGATGAGGGTTGCGCACATGTCAGGAGGAATTTTAGTCCACTCCTCTTTGCAGATCATCTCTAAATCGTTCAGATTTTGAGGCTGTCGCTTGGCAACTCGGAGCATCAACTCCCTCCATAAGTTTTCTATGGGATTAAGGTCTGGAGACTGACTAGGCCACTCCATGACCTTAATGTGCTTCTTTTTGAGCCACTCCTTTGTTGCCTTGGCTGTATGTTTTAGGTCATCGTCTTGCTGGAAGACCCAGCCACAACCCATTTTTAATGTCCTGGCGGAGGGAAGGAGGTTGTCACTCAGGATTTTACGGTACATGGTTCCATCCATTCTCCCATTGATGCGGTGAAGTAGTCCTGTGCCCTTAGCAGAGAAACACCCCCAAAACATAATGTTTCCACCTCCATGCTTGACAGTGAGAACGATGTTCTTTGGGTCATAGGCAGCATTTCTCTTCCTCCAAACACGGCGAGTTGGGTTAATGCCAAAGAGCCCAATTTTTGTCTCATCTGACCACAGCACCTTCTCCCAATAACTCACAGAATCATCCAGGTGTTCATTGGCAAACTTCAGACAGGCGTGCACATGTGCCTTCTTGAGCAGGGGAATCTTGCGGGCACTGCAGGATTTTAAACCTTTAAGGCGTAATGTGTTACCAATGGTTTTCTTGGTGACTGTGGTACCAGCTGCCTTGAGATCATTAACAAGTTCACCCCGTGTAGTTTTAGGCTGATCTCTCACCTTCCTCATGATCAAGGATACCCCATAAGGTGAGATTTTGCATGGTGCACCAGATTGATGTCGATTGACAGTCATTTTGTATTTCCTCCATTTTCTTACTACTGCATCAACAGTTGTCTCCTTCTCACCCAGCATCTTACTTATGGTTTTGTAGCCCATTCCAGCTTGTGCAGGTCTATGATCTTGTCCCTAACATCCTTAGGGTATGTGCTGTGTAGACGTATCTCCCAGCCTGCGGCCCCAAAGCCGCAGAGGAGCCGCACTTGGATATGCAAATGAGCTCCGCCTTTTTTCCTTTTTTTTTCTTAGACTTTCCCCATAGAGATTAGTTCTATGGTGAAAGTCAAAAGTCCGCATGCGGACCCGCAGGAGAAATTGACATGCTGCGGTCTGGAAAGACGCGCCGCATGTCAGTTTCCGCGGGTGCACAGAGACGCATAGTGGACATGGCATTTGTACAAATCCCATCCACTATGTTATAACAGCTGCTGGCCGCTGCGGGTTTGACGTTGCATAAGCCTGCAGCGTCAAACCCGCAGCGGCTTCGGATCGTCTGCACACACCCTTAGAAAGCTCTTTGGTCTTGCCCATGTTGTAGAGGTTAGAGTCTGACTGATAAATTGAGTCTGTGGACAGGAGTCTTTTATACAGGTGATTATGTAAGACATCTATCTTTAATGCAGGTAACGAGTTGATTAGGAGCGTCTAACTGGTCTGTAGGAGCCAGAACTCATAATGGTTTGTAGGGGATCAAATACTTATTTCTCACTGCAAAATGCAAATAAATTTATCTAATTTATACAACGTGATTTTCTTGATTTTTTTTTTTTTTTTTGGATATTCTATCTCAATGTTAAAATTAACCTACCCTTAAAATTAGACTGTTCATGTCTTTGGCAGTGGGCAAACTTACAAAAACAGCAAGGGATCAAATAATTATTTCCTTGACTATATATATGTGTGTGATCACATGATCACACTGAACTGGAGAATCATATTGCCAGGTTATTTTTACCATATATTGAACTCTGTTCTTTGGGCTTTTTTATTCACAATTGCAGAATTGCTCTTTTTACGCAATTTCACCGCACTTGGATTTTTTTTCCTGCTTTCCAGTACGTTATATGGTAAAATAAATAGTGTCATTCAAAAATATAACTTGTCCCGCAAAAAAATAAGCCATTATACAGCTATGTTAATAGAAAAAATAAAAAAGGTATGGCTTGGAATAAGGGGAGATGGGGGGGGGAGTGAAAACAAAAAAATCGCCATACCAGCAAGGGTTTAAAACGCATGCACCTTTTAATAAATGTGTCCACTTCAACAGAGAACTTCAATTGTAGACTGACCTTTGAAACGCCAGTCTTAGGCCATGTTGTGTTTTTTTACGTCGGAAATCTGCAGCAAAACTGATCTCTCACAAGAAATCAGCTACGTCAAAAACGCAGGTTTTGCTGCGTTTTTTTCAGCGTTTTTTCTTATATATAAATGACCTTTTTCAGGCTATGGGCAGGATATAGATCTCCCTGAGAATCTGCTTCCATAGCTTGTTTTACATGAAAGAGGGCATTATCATTGTGATGTGTAATGGCCACTCAATGCTCTCGTGATCTCACTGCAGAGTGGTGTGTGATTATAAGGCCACATACACACGTTCAGTATTTGGTCAGTATTTTACATCAGTATTTGTAAGGCAAAACCAGGAGTGGGTGAAAAATGCAGAAGTGGTGACGTGTTTCTATAATGCTTTTCCTCAGATTGTTCCATTCCTGATTTTGGCTTACAATTACTGATGTAAAATACTCACAGTACTGAACGTGGCCTAACTGACACATCTGCAGGTTCCTCTCAGCTACCATCTCACAGGCAGCAAGTTTTGCAATATAGCAGAGCTCAGAGAGCTGCAAAAAATGTGTTTGTAAGACAACAAAGTTCAGTTCTGCTGTTCTGTGTTAGTTACTTGTCTCACACTGGTAACGCTGGCTTTTATTTAAAATAATCTCTGGAGGCAGATTCTCAGGGAGATCAGTGTCCGGCCCATAGTCTGGAATAGCTCATTTACGTGGATTTCTCTGGAATAAGACATCATATTGCAGATGGTGAGATATCGTTTTATTCAGATTCCTATGACCTACATGCCCATACAGGTGGCTTAGAAGGGTTGATCCTACTGACAGATTCCCTTTAACTCCTTAACGACCACTGATATGCCTTTTAACAGCGGCCATTAAGGGGCCTTATTCCTCAGCGCCGACTAATGATAGGGTAGCACCGCTCATGGCTGAATTTCCCTCGGGTGTCAGCTGTATCAGCCCCTGCCTGTTTTGAAATCGATCGGGGTAGATCAATCCCTTAATACTGCCGTCAATTATGACAGCTGTATTTAAGTGGTTACAAGGGGTCACAAGATCTCCTTAGTAACCATCGGACCCCCGCAATGAGAATCTCGGGTCCTGATGGTTACCATGGTACCCTGAGGTCATGTGATGACCCCAGGGTACAGTGGCCTGTGAGATCCAGCTATAAGCTGGGTTTATATTTTGTGTGACATAACTCTCTGGTTTAAGGGAATAAGAATTAAGTTAGAAAATTGCTAAATTTTCACAAAATTTCCGATATATTCACAAATAAAGGCAAGTCATATTGAACAAAATTGACCACTAATAAGTACAATGTGTCATGAAAAAACAGTCTCCTTTGAAGCGTTCCAGAGTTATTACCACGTAAAGTGACACTGGTCAAATTTCAAAAATTTGGCCTGATTATTAAAGGGAATCTGTCAGCATACAGGTTATAGAAAAGTTAATCTATACATACCTGCATGGCCCATAGTAGAGGTCTGCTTGCAGAGACATGTAGTTTCATAAAATCGCTTTTCACATGCTTGATGTCCCCCGGACGCCAATAAATCCCCACCTATCTGTTTAGTAAGCCCAGAAATCCCCGCCTATCATCTTATTATGCATATCCCCCCCCCCTCCCCTGCACGTCATAGGGCCCTGTGACGTGCACGCGTCTCACTCCCTTCCCGTGCATGCACAGAGCATCAGGAGCGCTTCTTTTCCTCCTAGCCCCGATGTTCTCTGCAGTGTTCTAATGCGCCTGAGCATTAAAACACTGCAGAGAACAACGGGAGGGGGGAATATGCATAATAAGTTGATAGACAGGGATTTCTGGGCTTACTAAACAGATAAGCGGGGATTTCTTGGCGTCCGGGGGATACCAAGCATGTGAAAAGCGATTTTATAAAACTACATTTCTCTGCAAGCAGACCTCTACTATGGGCCATACAAGTATGTATAGATTTACTCTGCTATAACCTGTATGCCCATATTAGAGGTCTAAAATCTCCTAGTGGGTGACAGATTCCCTTTAAAGTGCACCTGTCAGCAAGATTGTGCTCAGTAAACTACATACTGTCAGGTGGGTGACATTACACTGATTTAAATGATGCCTTCGTTAATGAAATCCATCCTCTGGTTCTTGTGTTATCTTTACTTTCAGTTTGGAGATAATGATATGCTGGTGCTCGGCTTACATATTCATCTGTATGACAGCTCACTGATCATTCACTGACCTGTCTCCTATTTTACATAATTAATCAAGTAGTGCTGGGCTTGGTAAAATAAGAGGCAGATCACTGAAGGCACACTGATCTGTCATAAGAGCACATAGCTAAATAAATCAACAGAGCACCAGATGGAGCGCCCCCCACAGGCTGCCCTGAAGCAGGAGCATATCATGATCTCCAAACTGAAAGTACAGATTACCCAAGAACCGCAGGAGGGATTTCATCAACCAAGGTATCATATTAATCAGTGTAATGTCGCCCACCTGACAAGTGTATGTGGTTTACTGAGCACAATCCTGCTGACAGGTGCGCTTTAAGGTCAAAATTTGCTCAGTCACTAAGGGGTTAAAAAGTATCTGTCATTTTGTAAACTTTTTTTTTATATATATATATATTATAGGCACTGCATAGTGTTTCTGGTAGGGGTCCGGGTCCTGAGACCCTCACTGGTTGATCAAGACACTGCTCTGATGTCCATATCGCATGCATGAGCTGCACGTACAGAGCGGTGTAGAAATTCCATTTGGGTGTGTACATTTACTCACAGAGGTGTGAACGGACCCATGTTGAACTTGTACACCACATAGTGTGTGCATCACATCAGGAGCTGTGGACTTCAGAGCTGTGTTTGACTGTAGGGGTCTCACGACCCAGCCCACCGGAAATAATATGTAGCACATGTAGTATATATTAACATTCTCAAAATGACAGTTACACTTTAATAAATGTGACCCTTTTTGTCTGATGTATTGTTTTTTTTTTGTTTATTTGTTTTTTACTTTCTTCTCTCTTTATTTTAGTTTTATTCACTAAAATGTGATGACCAAAGCGTAATAGTTTGCGTTTGAAACCATATTTTTGACTTGAACTTTAAGTTTGAAGGAAAAAAAAATAATTTTCTTTGCCTTTTAGATGGAAAACAGTGGGACGTTGTTGCATTGGGTACTGGAGAATTAAATTTCGGACAGAACACTCAAAATGATGGGAGAATTCTTCATGATTCACATGCTATAGTCTCAGCAAGGCGTTCCTTACTAAGGTATTTAATATCTGTGTACCAATATAAAATAACAAAAAGCAGACTTGTTATCACCGTCGCAGCTTGCTGTCTTTTGTCAGCCTTAATTGCTTACAATCCTGTTACAAAACACTTTAGTGCAGGATTACTATACACTGGACCCTGGTGCTGACAGCTTTATTAGCAGCTCAAGCTGAGGTGGAGAATCCATTAAAGGGACTCTGCCTGCATAGAATAACTGTTTAAATAAAGTATTGGTGCTTCACGGCGGGGCCAAACATTTAAATACACCTTCCCACTTGCTTGATTTCCATCTTTCTCAACTGTTCTCTGGCCTTGTGAAGCCAGAGCGGTCAATAAACGAGGGGATGAGGGGGGGGGGTTGGAGTTTGATGGAAAACAAGAACAAGTAAGTTGGAATGTGTATTTTTATGATTGGCCCTGCAATGAAGCACCGAGCAGCAGGAATTTGTCAGCACAGAATGACTGTTCGAAATAAGTCCCTGTATAGGGGTTTTCCCACGACGAAAGTTCATTTTAATCAATAGATCTTGGTATAATAATTCCAACTTTTGGATGTGTTTAAAAAAAAATGTTACTGTGCTGAGATAATCTTATAAATGAGCCCCTGCTGTGTACTGTGTAATGGCTGTGTCTGACCGTACAGGAACATGGTCTGATCATACCACATCTCCTGGGCAGGGGCGAAAGCAAAAGAGGATACAGACATTATAGCAGGGGATCACAAATAATTTTTTGAGGTAAAAGATTTTTAAAAAAACAGGGAAATGCTTTATCTCACTTAAAGAATCAGCTGTGATCTCATTCTGTGCTATCTGTATACTCTTTTGCTTCCTCCCCTGGCCAGGAGATGTGGTATGATCAGACCATGTTCCTTCACAGTAAAACATGAGCCATTACACAGTACACAGCAGGGGCACCTTTATATCTGCGCACAGGAACATTTTTTTTAAACACCTCCACTTATAGAAATTATTATTATTCCAAGATGTATTGAATAAAATCAACTTTACCCCTTAATGACCACCAATACTTCTTTTTACTGACCTGTGACATAAGAAGCTTGCATCTCTCGACAGGTGACAATCCTGTAGCTGTCAGCTGCACGCTATAGCTGACAGCTTGCTTCATCAGCCATGATCCGTTTTGGCACTGACCATGGCCATTTAACCTCTTATTTGCTGCTGTCAATAGTGACTACAGCATCTAAATGGCCAAATAACGGCCTTAGAGTCTGACTGCTATAGTGGCTTGTTCAGTACTTATCAAAATTTAGGAGGTAAAAAATAAACTTTTTCATTCCTGTCATGCCTCTTGCATTAATTCCTGAAAAGCACCTGAAGGGTTAATAAACTACCCAAAAGCCATTTTGAATATGTTGAGGGGTGCGGTTTTTAAAATGGTATAAGTTTTGGGTGGTTTCCTACATATAGGACCCCCAAAGTCACTTCAAAACGGAACAGGTCCCTTTAAAAATGCATTTTGTAAATTTCCTTGAAAAAATAAAACATTACTGCTACATTTTGAAACCTTCTAAAATTCTAAGAAAATAAAACATTTTACAAATGGTGCTGATGTAAAGCAGACATGAGGGAAATGTTATTTATTAATGCTTTTGTGTGGTATGACTCTGGATCAAAGGGCTAGTCATTCAAAGTTTGAAAATTGGAAATTCTTTAACATTTTTGTCAAATTTCTGATATTTTTTTTTATAAATAAACACAAAACATATGAACCTAAATTTACCATTATTATAAAGTAATGTGTCAGAAAAATAAAAAAAACAATCTCAAAATCAATGGGATATGTTATAGCATTCCAGAGTTATTACTACATAAAGTGACAGTGGTCAGATTTTAAAAAAATTGGTCCGGTCACTAAGGAGTTAAAATTAACTTTGTTCATGGGAAAATCTCTTTAAGGGTGTTTATGTCAGAAAACTGGGATTCGAAAGTCACACATTTTTGTACAAACAGATTCAATATTATTTTCGCTACAGAAGTGGTAACAATTTTGCGCCTTTTAATTAATTTGTTGCATTGTACTCCATCCGACTCAGATCAAAACTGACATACCAAACAGCAGTATTGATTAATTCACCCCATAGTGTTTTTGGTGACAACTTATTATACAGTATGCCGTAGAGCTTTTCGACAGTCCTTAACCCCTTACCGACATCCACAGTACATGTATGGCACAAGTCGATAGCAGGTGTATGTAGCGGGCTCACGGGGTGAGCTTGTCCTACACTTGGCAGGTAATGTATGTGGGTTACAGCCAGGACCTGCCTCTTATTACCTGTTATACCTATATAACAGTAAGTACCATAAAATCATGTCCTCGACACATCTGTGAATTAAAAGTAATGTCCCATTAACTCATTCTGAAGGCAGAAATACTGTGTAACACAGCAGCTATAAGAGGCAAACTGAGCAACATTTTTAATGACAACCAATTGAAAAAAATGTTTTTTAGCCCCAATTTCATGCATTTAAGTAAGAAAAAAAACTGCCCACAACGGTGGGAACCCTTTAACTACAATATGACTTAAGCTAGGGACACAATGCATTTGTGGCCACTGTTGGGTACATACTCAAGAGTTATGCAGCCGACAGTCAGGATGGATGCCTAGGTATCCGTTTACTATAGGGATCCGTAGTAAGAAACATACTACATAGTTAATGTTTTTTAGGGGACTTTCTGTATAGGAAAACCTTGTTCACCTATACAATTTATCAAATTTAATTATCCTAAACGGGTATTATAATGTCTCTCCAATGTCTGTGGTTGCTCCAAGAAAATTATAGTTAGGATATTTCATTAACAATACACCTATAAGGTGCAAGTGCTGATATCACTAGGAGCATTGTCCTGTCCAGATTAATGGATACAGGGTCAGATCAGATCAAAATCGCAAGACAATTGTATAACAAACTGTATAAATACAGGTACTAGTATTAAGATCATAATCCTGTCAAGAGTAGTGAATATAGGGTCATATCAGATTGAACTCACAAGCCAATCATGGGTATAGCAGTGCGTGATGATTAAGCTAATAGAAAAAGTTCACGTGCACAGGCAGAACCCGGACACATGACTGTCAAAGCCTGTAAGGGAACATAATTAAGCACAAATACATATCATAGGACAAATAAAAAATTCATATTTACCAACTTTACACCCTCTGACGTGCTTTTCGCCTAGTTCTTCCTCAGAAAGGGTATCATATGGAGCTGTATGACAACAAACTAGTCAGACTTTCCTTGTTGCCCTCTGCTCCATGGTCCCGTTCTTATGTCTGCAATCCCAGTGTAAGGTGGACAATGGAAGAAGCTGGCCTGCTATGATTTATTTTATATGTGGATGTGGAGGAATGGTAAATGTTCTGATGGAAACCCGTGGGTCCTGCTGTTTGAAATAAAAGCTGTTTTGAAACATATCGTCGTGAACATTGTTACATTCCAAGTACGCCATTTTATAGCAATAGTATTCACAATGCAAAAATTGTTCAGAAATGGTTTGAAGAACATGACAATACTTCTGTGGTAAGAGGTGATGTCGTTACCTGTATGCAATATCTGCTTAGTTATGACTCTTACACTGTCCAGCAGGAGGTGGTAATCCACATAATGCTATTACGCCACCTATGGAAGGGTTGTCAGGTGGCTCTGTGATTATGTCAGTGACCTTTCGTAGCACAGTTTGTGACTCCTACCTGTAATGACTGCTGGTATAAAGTAGCATATAACTAAAAAAAAACAGAGAATGGACAGAGGAAAGAGACATTGGGCTGATTTTCCGGGATGAGAAGTTTTTCATATCAGAACTTGACCTCCGGGCAGGTACCTCCAGACATTATGGAAAAATTCAAATTTCTTCTGTTATGCTATGTACACACGTTCCACCCCCCCCCCCTCCCGCATGGATTTGGTGTGGAAAATATGCAACGTTTTACAGATGAGATTTCTGAAATCTGACGCACATGTTTCTTATCTTTTCCTCGCAGATTTAAATCTGCACAATGTCAATTATGTCAGTGTTTTTGGAGCATATTTGACGCTAGCAAACAATTGAGGGCCTTTCCACAGCTCCCATAAATTGCAGCCTTGTTGTCACCTGGGGCTCAATTTGTCACATATCTGGATAGTTTCATCAAAAGGTACACCGGATGTAATGGGCCTCAGAAGCGTGCACCAGCCATATAAGAGTAGTAGAACCTGGTTAGGTAGAAACGAGAGTCTCAGTGGGAGCAACAAAACTCCATGTAAGACTTGTACAGCAAAACAGGTGGAGGAGCAGAGGACCCAGCACTATATAAAAAGGAGAATGGACAGCAAATGACAGATTGCTGATACCCAAATGACCATTGTATGGTAGCGTAACTGCATTACTATACTACATGCTGGAGATTGAGGAAAGAAGTCTGCGTCATATCATGACTCCTTAGTGGAAAATATACTAAAAGACAGATATCAATATGGTGAAATACACTGCTCAAAAAATAAAGGGAACACTTAAACAGAATATAACTCCAAGTAAATTAAACTTATGTGAAATCAAACTGTCCACTTAGGAAGCAACACTGATTGACAATCAATTTCACATGCTGTTGTGCAAATGGAATAGACAATAGATGGAAATTATTGGCAATTATCAAGACACATTCAATAAAGGAGTGGTTCTGCAGGTGGGGACCACAGACCACATCTCAGTACCAATGCTTTCTGGCTGATGTTTTGGTCACTTTTGAATGTTGGTTGTGCTTTCACACTCGTGGTAGCATGAGACGGACTCTACAACCCACAGAAGTTGCTCAGGTAGTGCAGCTCATCCAGGATGGCACATCAATGCGAGCTGTGGCAAGAAGGTTTGCTGTGTCTGTCAGTGTAGTGTCCAGAGGCTGCAGGCGCTACCAGGAAACAGGCCAGTACACAAGGAGACGTGGAGGGGGCTGTAGGAGGGCAACAACCCAGCAGCAGGACCGCTACCTCTGCCTTTGTGCAAGGAGGAGCACTGCCAGAGCCCTGCAAAATTACCTCCAGCAGGCCATAAATGTGCATTTGTCTGCACAAACTGTTAGAAACCGACTCCATGAGGGTGGTATGAGGGCCCGATGTCCACAGATGGGGGTTGTGCTCACAGCTCAACACCATGCAGGACGCTTTGCATTTGCCACAGAACACCAGGATTGGCAAAGTTGCTCTTCACAGATGAAAGCAGGTTCACACAGAGCACATGTGACAGACGTGACAGAGTCTGGAGACGCTGTGGAGAGCGATCTGCTGCCTGCAACATCCTTCAGCATGACCGGTTTGGCAGTGGGTCAGTAATGGTGTGGGGTAGCATTTCTTTGGAGGGCCGCACAGCCCTCCATGTGCTCTCCAGAGGTACCCTGATTGCTATTAGGTACCGAGATGAGATCCTCAGACCCTTTGTGAGTCCATATGCTTGTGCGGTTGGCCCTGGGTTCTTCCTAATGCAGGACAATGCCAGACCTCATGTGGCTGGAGTGTCAGCAGTTCCTGCAAGATGAAGGCATTGAAGCTGCGGATTGGCCCGCCCGTTTCCCAGACCTGAATCCGATTGAGCACATCTGGGACATCATGTCTCGCTCCATCCACCTACGTCACATTGCACCACAGACTGTCCATGAGTTGGCGGATGCTTTAGTCCAGGTCTGGGAGGAGATCCCACAGGAGACAATCCGCAACCTCATCAGGAGCATGCCCAGGCATTGTAGGGAGGTCATTTTGGCACGTGGAGGCCACACACAATACTGAGCCTCATTTTGACTTGTTTTAAGGACATTACATCAAAGTTGGATCAGCCTGTAGTGTGTTTTTCCATTTTAATTTTGGGGGAGACTTCAAATCCAGGCCTCCATTGGTTGTTAAATTTGATTTCCATTGATGATTTTTGTATGATTTTGTTGTCAGCACATTCAACTTTGTACAGAACAAAGTATTCAATGAGAATATTTCATTCATTCAGATCTAGGATGTGTTATTTGCGTGTTCCCTTTATATTTTTGAGCAGTGTATATCAAAGAATTATTTTTTTATGCTTGTTGGTTCGTCTTTCCTAGAGTACTAGAAAGTTCAATCTAAGTGGCACTTGGTTACAGCTGTTGAGCACGTCACCAATTTTCTAAGTGAATATATTTGTAAAGGTGCTATTGATATGAAATTCTTACCACATGTCTGTAACAGCCCATCCAATCCACGCAGGCAAAGAAATCAAACCATAGATGTCCATAAATTAAGTTATATGTGATAATGAGAAATGACACAGGAAAAAAATTATTGCACACATTTACTGAAATGTAATTAACACTTCATACAAAAACCTTTGTTGGTGACAGGCCTGTGGAGTCGGTAAGCCAAACCTCTGACTCCATTTCCATGACACCGACTCCCTCATACATGGCTCATGTTTAAGTGATGAATTTACTGTAGCACAGATTAATCTCAGCTAAAAGTATAGACCCTTAGATCAGGAATAAGACAGACATTTATAGGACATGTCATAACTTTCCCAAATTCTTATGAAAAAATATTCCCCACAAACTGCATTGAACTACTGTACCCAATTTATTATATATTTTAGGAGTTTGAGTCTGTCCATTTTATACCAACTCCACCAAAATGAACTCCGACTCCACAGCCCTGGTTGGTGATGACAACTTCAAGACTCCTCCTGTATGGAGAAACTAGTCGCATGCATTGCACAGGTTCTTTCAATCACATGAAGTTTGCCAGTGATATGCTGAAAAACAGCCCCACACCATAATGTTCCCACCTCCAAACTTCACTGTTGACTGACTGTTGAAATGGTGTTTTGGAGGTGATAATGCAATTCCCTTTGGCCTCAAACATGGTGTGTATTATGGCATCCAAAGAGTTCGATTTTGGTCTCATCTGACCAGACTATAGTCTCCCAGTATGTCACAGGCTTGTCTACATGTTGTTGAGCAAACTTTAAACACGCTTGAACATGCTTTTTGTTCAACAGTGGAGTCTTGCGTGGTGAATGTGCATATAGGCCATGGAGATTGGGTGCATTACTTATAGTTTTCTTTGAAACAATTGTACCTGCTGATTCCAGGTCTTTCTGTAGCTCTCCACAGATGATCCTTGGCTCTTAGACAGCTTGTCTGATAATTCTTTTCACTCCTCTGACTGAAATCTTGCACCTGGTTATGTCCAGTTTGTTTAAATGATAATCTATCCACTTCTGCATTTGGCCCCAACTGTGCTCACTTCAGTAGCTTAGAAATTCTTCTGTAACCAATGTATAACACACTTGCCGGCGCCCCTGCACTGTTCCCCTTCTCCCTCCATGAAGGGATGCCGACACACTCACTGCTGCGGTCGCTCCCTGTTTCCTAGCACATCTCCCTGCACACTGACTGACTTGTGGCGGTGCTTCCCTGCACTTAAAAGGCCAGCGCGTGTACCTGCTAAGGTTCCCCCAACCAATATCTAAGAGGTATCTTGTATAAAAGACACCCTCCACAATAGGTTAGTGGTTAGTTTGAGTGGAACTAGTGAGTTGTTAGGTCAACTGGTCTTTGTTGGGCTTGGTCCTAAACTCAAAGTCATGGTCCTTGTGTGGCCAGCGCCTGAACATGCTCCTCTGGTCCTTGTGCGGTCTATGCCTGAACCTCGTCCGCTGGTCCGTGTGTGGCCGGTGCCTGAGCCTGGTTCCCGAGCCTAGTCCGTGTGCGGCCGGTTCCCGAGCCTAGTCCGTGTGCGGCCGGTTCCCGAGCCTAGTCCGTGTGCGGCCGGTTCCCGAGCCTAGTCCGTGTGCGGCCGGTTCCCGAGCCTAGTCCGTGTGCGGCCGGTTCCCGAGCCTAGTCCGTGTGCGGCCGGTTCCCGAGCCTAGTCCGTGTGCGGCCGGTTCCCGAGCCTAGTCCGTGTGCGGCCGGTTCCCGAGCCTAGTCCGTGTGCGGCCGGTTCCCGAGCCTAGTCCGTGTGCGGCCGGTTCCCGAGCCTAGTCCGTGTGCGGCCGGTTCCCGAGCCTAGTCCCCTGGCCCGTGTGCGGCCGGTGCCCGAGCCTAGTCCCCTGGCCCGTGTGCGGCCGGTGCCCGAGCCTAGTCCCCTGGCCCGTGTGCGGCCGGTGCCCGAGCCTAGTCCCCTGGCCCGTGTGCGGCCGGTTCCCGAGCCTAGTCCCCTGGCCCGTGTGCGGCCGGTGCCCGAGCCTAGTCCCCTGGCCCGTGTGCGGCCGGTGCCCGAGCCTAGTCCCCTGGCCCGTGTGCGGCCGGTGCCCGAGCCTAGTCCCCTGGCCCGTGTGCGGCCGGTGCCCGAGCCTAGTCCCCTGGCCCGTGTGCGGCCGGTTCCCGAGCCTAGTCCCCTGGCCCGTGTGCGGCCGGTTCCCGAGCCTAGTCCCCTGGCCCGTGTGCGGCCGGTGCCCGAGCCTAGTCCCCTGGCCCGTGTGCGGCCGGTGCCCGAGCCTAGTCCCCTGGCCCGTGTGCGGCCGGTGCCTGAGCTTAGTCCCCCATATATCTGGACTGCTACAACCAGTCTCTGAATCCCAGTCCTGTCTGTGACTTCATGTCCGTATCCATCCTTCTCGAAGAGTAGTCTGAATGGAGCCGGAGTCTGAAACCGTGTCAGCACTCCTGACACCTTGGGGTCAGCAACTGCATGTGCGCCACCTGCGTGCGTGACATAATGTCATCAGTATGTTTTTCAATAATGCAGGTTGCGAAGGTCTTGAGGCAGCTCACTGGTTTTACCCATCATGATATGTTTCTTTTGTGGCACCTTGGTAATGAGACACCTTTTTATAGGCCATAAGTTGAACCAGTTGATATTATTTTTCCCTAAGTGGCAGGATTGCTTTCTAATTACGGATAGATTTCAGCTAGTGCCATGACTTTCCATGGCTTTTTACACCTTTTTCTTTGTGTTCAATACCTTTTCCCTGTGTCATTTCTCTTTATTAGACACAAAATATGGACATTTATGGTTTGATTTATTTGCCTGTGTGGATTGAATGGGTTGTTAATCACATCTGGTGAGAATTTCATGTCAATAGCACCTTTAGAAATAGACTTACTTAGAAAATTGGTGATGTGTTCTATACTTATTTCACCTTCTGTTTATGAGTACACTTCAATGGAAGGTGGTAGGGTGAAGGGAAAGCATAGACCCCCATGTTTGGTGGGAGGCAGCAGAGCAGGGCTGTTCCTGTCCACCTTGTCTTTCTGCAGGAGGGAGTAACCATGTGATACTTCAGCCTTGACCACATGGAAATAAGCATTGTGGTTTTCATCTAGAGAGGAAGAAATTTAAAAGAACAAAAAAATACACACCAAAAAGAAAAGACATGGAATTTAGGCTTTTTTTTAGGCTTAGACGTTAGAGTTTGTCATAGTCAGTGACTGACAGCTTACTCTACAGTAAATGCACACTTGTATATGGTCCTATGCTCTCCATTTATATCACTGCTTAGGACCACCCCATTGACTGCTAAGCTTATAATGAGCACGTACTCCAATGAATAAAACACAAATTTGGCTACGGTCAGTCAAGAGAATATGGCCATTTATGCAAATGACACACTGATAAGGGTTTGATCCGAGTTTCAGCATAGTGGGATCTGATTCTCTCCTATGAAAGAATCTGAGCACAGTGTGAGGAGAAGATTGAGAACAAAATTTCTCCATCTTCTCCATTCTGAGTCTGTGGGAATGGGACTGATTTCAAAGTTAAATCATAGCATGCTGTGATTTTTTTTTCACTGACAGATTCTGACTGAAAAAATGTGTACATCAGCACTACCCCATTAAATAACATTGGTCCAAGTGCTATCCAATGAAAACATCTGTTAGCACTCGTCCTATGTACGCGCTAGTGTGAGCAAGCCCTTATATTGTATGTGTGCTCAGAAATCTATTTGTCAATCTGCTCCCTCTTTTCCTGCTTGAAGGCTGAATTCAGATGTCTTTATTTTGTGGTCCATGTTCTATCTGCAATCCTGGAACCAAATGCGAGTCTGCTGACTCAAACTAACAGCCTTCTAGGCATATATGAGGCGTTACGTACTGTATTGTATTCCAGAGCTGACTGACTCCTGTTAAAGAGAACCTGATGCATGCTGCCCAATCCGTGCACATTGTGCATCGGGCACTGGCTGTACGATCTCAGCCATGTATGTTTGACTCTGAGACACTATAGCATTTCAGAGAAAAACATACCTTTACCCCCGAAGGTTGATGCACATTAATGACCAGACCAATTTTTACATTTCTGTCCAGTGTCACTTTGAGGTACTAACTCAGGAACACTTCAATGGATTCCACTGATTCTGAGATTTTTTTCATGACACATTGTACCTCATGATAGTGGTAAAATTTATTTGATATGACTTGTGTTTATTTGTGAAAAAAACGGAAATTTGGCCAAAAATTTCGCAATTTTCAAACTTGGAGTTTTCATGCCCTTAAATCAGAGAGCTATGTCACACAAAATAGTTAATAAATAACATTTCCCACATATTTACTTTACATCAGCACAATTTTGGAACCCAACATTTTTTTTTGTTCGGAAGTTATAAGGGTTAAAAGTTGACCAGTGATTTCTAAATTTTCCAACAAAATTTACAAAACCATTTATTTAGGGACGACATCACATTTGAAGTGACTGAGGGGGAGGAGGGGGCCACAAAATTTGTTGTGCAATTTCTCACGTCTAAACACTGCAGGACTCGGAAGGGAAGGAGCGCCATTTGACTTTGAATGTAAAATTTGCTTGAATATTTAGCGGATGCCATGTCGCGTTTGGAGAGCCCCTGATGCGCCTAAACAGTGGAAACCCCCCACAAGCAGGACTGTGGAGTCGGTAAGCCAAACCTCTGACTCCTCAATTTCCATGACACCGACTCTCATACATGGCTCATGCTTAAGTGAGAAGTACCACAGATTAATCTCAGCTAAAAGTCTAGCCCCTTAGATCAGGAATAGGACAGACATTTATAGGACATTTCATAACTTTCCCAAATTCTTATGAAAAAATTTATACGGTCTCCACAGCCCTGCCCACAAGTGACCCCATTTTGAAAACTAGACCCCTCAGGGAACTTATCTAGAAGTGTGGTGAGCGACTTGAACCCCCAGGTGTTTCACAGATGTTTAGAACGTAGAGACATGAAAATGAAAAAAAAAAAACTTTTTCCACCAAAATGATCTTTCAGCCCCAATTTTTTTATTTTCACAAGTGTAAGAGGAGAAAATGGACCCCAAAAATTTTGTACAATTTCTCCTGAGTACGGTGATACCCCATATGTGGGGAAAAAAACACTGTTTAGACGCACGGCAGGGTTCAGAAGTGAAGGAGCACTGTGTGACTTTTGGAACGCAAAATTGGCTGGTATCGAGAGTGGATGCCATGTTGCATTTGGAGAGCCTCTGATGCGCCTAAACAGTGAAAACCCCCCACAAGTGACCTCATTTTGGAAACTACACCCCTCAAGGATTTTATCAAGGGGTATAGTGAACATTTTGAACCCAGAGGTACGGCACAGAATTTGATAACATTAGGTCATCATATTGAATATGTTATTAGTCTTGAGCGCAAGTGCTCGCTACTTGAGCATCCGCGATACATGGTGCATACCCTAGTACCCGATGCAAACTCAAGTCCACGTCCTGCATGTTTCACTGTTGTTAGACACCCCAAAAAAAAACATGCGGGAATTGCTTGTGCATGGCAGGCAATCCCCTCTTGTTTTATTTTTTGGCTGTGAACACGCGGGACGGGAACTCGCATGTCACCCGAGCACCCGACGCAAACTCAATTAGCGAGCACTTGCGCTCAACGCTAGTCGCCATATCGTCATCCTTTTTTTTTTCCTTTACTTTTGAAAAGAATCCCAACCCTAACACAATCCTAACCATAACCCTAACCCAAGCAAAACACTAATCCTAACCCTAGCACAACACTAATACTAACCCCAACCCTATCCCGAGGGATCCATTCACTATAATGATGCAGCAGAGTTACTCTGGACTCCGTCTGGCCTCTATTTAGCGGTGTCGTTTTTTTTCAGGGGTTCAGAAAACTGTGGCCCACGGCACTTTTATGCACGCCTAATAAAAAGATGGACACCATGAGATCACAGGGCACACAGCCTCCATCTACCTCATTACAGGAAATCTTCCGCCTGGGGTTCCATCTGACTCGCTTATTAAAGAGATTTACATGGAAACCCCGGTGTAAGCGCTCAGTGCAGAGCACAGAATAGATTGTCAGCCGAGCCATACTGCGATCTTCGGGAGGCAGAATGAACAAATCAGCAGCAGGTGAAAAATTGTTTTTAGTTATTTTTTATGCCGTTCCTCGTGCAGTATAAGTGATTAGATGACTTTTTATAATTTGGGTCGGTGCGATTACAGCGATACCAGATTTATATTGCGTTTTTATGTTTGGCAGCTGTCACACAGTAAAAAAGCTTTTCTTTTTTTTTGTTTCAAAGACTAGTTTTTGCATCGCCATATTTTGAGAGCTATAATTTTTCCATATTTCAGCCAACAGATTCATGTGAGAGGTTGTTTTTTGTGGGACAAGTTGACCTTTTTATTGGTGACATTTTTTGTTAGTTTTTATTCCGATTTTTGGGAGGCAGTATAAACAAAAACCAACAATTCAGGAATTTTTTTTTTATTTTTTTATGCTGTTCCGTGTGGTAAAATTGATAAGGCAGATCTATTCTTCGGGTCAGTACATTTACAGCAATACTACATTTTTATGTTTTTTGGCTCTTTTACACAATAAGGCTGTGTACCCACTATGCGTTTCTTAAGCGTTTCCGCAGCGGCAATTCCGCTGCAGAAACGCTTAAAAAATGCCTGGTAGAAGGTCTGCCATGTTCCCCAATGATAATCCGCATGTGCTATGCACATGCCATAATTTCCGCTGCTTATTATCATTGCGGAAAAATCCGCAGCACTGCCAATTATTTTGTGGAAACGCAAAGTTTTCGTCGCCATTGACTTGCATTGGACTGCATGTCATCCACCTCACTGGATCTGTACATGCAGATAACATGCGGTGCAGTGTGCGGATGGTACCCGGGTTTGGAGAAGAGGAGACTCTCCTCCGGACCCGGGTACCATAGTACCTGTAAAGAAAAGAATAAAATAAAAAATAAATATTATACTCACCTTCTGATGGCCCCCGATGTCCTTGTCTCTGCTTGCCGGCAGCTCGCGGTAGACTTAAAGGACCTGCTTTGACGTCATTTAGTCATGTGACGGGTCACGCGACCGCTGACGTCGGCAGGTCCTTTAATCTACCGCGAGCTGCCGGCAAGCCAAGACAAGGACTCCGGGGGTCATCAGAAGGTAAGTATAATATTTATTTTTTACCATTCTTTCGGTCGCACTATATAAATCCTTGCAGTTTGCATGGATTTATATAGTGTGACCAAGTTGACAAGCACTTTCCAAGTGATGCTAAAATCGCTTGGAAAGCGCTTGACAACCCGCATGTGGAAATGCATGTGAAAAATGCTTCACTTCTGCTTGTCCCTGGCAGGAAAAACGCATGTAAAATCCCCATGCTTTTTTTCTGCCAGGGAGATGCAGAAACGCTCAGGAAAAATCCGGAGCATTTCTGCATCGTGGGCACATAGCTTAAGGCTGTGTTCACACGATGCGTATTTCATGCGTTTCCGCGGCGTTTTTGCAGTTGCGTAAACGCCGCGGAAACGCATGAAAAACGCATGGTAGAAGGGAAGCAATGTTCCCCAATGGAAATCCGCATGTGCTGTGCCCATGATGCGGATTTTTCCGCAGCGTTAACGCTGCGGTCAAAAATCCGCATCATGTCAATTAATTTTGCGGAAACGCGGCGATTTCGCCGCCATTGACTTGCATTAGAACGCGCCAATTCCGCAAGACAGCATTTGTACTTGCGTAATTGGTGCGTTCTAATGTGCGGATGGTACCCGGGTGTGGAGGAGAGGAGAGTCTCATCCACACCCAGGTACCATTAAAAAAGCTGTAAAAGAAGAATAAAATAAAAAATAAATGTATTCTTACCATCTGTCGGCCCGCGCAGCGCTCCCGCTTGGTTCCCGGCACTTACAGTGAGTTGTAGGACCTGCGGTGACGTCAGAGTCATGTGACGGGTCACGTGACGCTGACGTCGGCAGGTCTTTCAATTCAAAGTTGCCGGGAGAACAGATTGAGCAGGACAGCGCGGGCCATCGGAGGTAAGTATATACACTCTCTCGGGTCACACTATATAAATCCATGCTGTTTGCATGGATTTATATAGTGTGACCTAGTTGTCAAGCACTTTCCAAGTGATGCTAAAATCGCCTGGAAAGCGCTTGTCAATCTGCATGCGGAAACGCATGTGAATCTGCATGTGGATCCGCATGTATTCTGCAGGAAAAACGCATGCACAATCTGCATGCGTTTTTTTCTGCCAGGGAGATGCAGAAATGATGCAGAAATTTTCTGCTTCATTTCTGCATCGTGTGCACATACCCTAAGGCTATGTGCCCACGTTGCATAAATGAAGCAGAAAATTTCTGCTTCATTTCTGCAAGTCCTCTCCCGGAAAAACGCATGCGGAATTCCGCACGCGTTTATCGCGCGTTTATCACGCGTTTTCCACATGCGGAATTGCCTTGCGTTTTTTATGCATTGGACAAAGGCAATTCTGCTTGTGGAAACGCAAAATTAATTGACATGCTGCGGATTTTTGAACGCAGCATAAACGCTGCGGAAAAATCCGCAGCATGTGCATAGAACTTGCGGAATCCCATTGGGGACCATGGGGTGCGGGTTACCAAGCGTTTTACAAGCGTTTCTGCTGCGGAAATTCCGCATCAAAAACGCTTGAAAAACGCTACGTGGGCACACAGCCTAAAAGCTATTTTATAGAAAAAAAATTTTTGTATCGCTTTATTCTGAGAGCTATAACTTTTTTTTCTTTTTCTGTTATATGGCAGCTTGTTTTTTGTGGCACAAGGTGACATTTTCAGCAGTACAATTTTTATGTACATTTGTCTTTTTTTGATCGCTTTTTATTCCACTTTTTGTTTGGCAGTATGATGATAAAGCACCGTTTTTTGCTTTTGTTTTTTTTAAATTTTTTTTACCTTGTTCACTAAAGGGGTTAACTACTGGGACTGTTTTATAGGTCAGGTCATTCCGGACGTGGCAGTACTGAATGTGTACTTTTATTATTATTTTTTCCTAATATTTATTTATGGGTACTATAACATATGTATACTGTATGTGTATATCTGTTATTTAGTCTCACTATAGGACTTTCACTTTCTGCAGTCTGATCGCAGTTAGAATGTATAGCAGTGCAGGATCACTGCTACAAATTATAAACTGTCAGCCTGGCAGACACAAGTTACTTTGATCATGCACTGCGCATGATCAAAGTAACTTACTGGTGACTCTGATGTCGTGATGAGATCGGGTCACCATGGGAACGATCGGGACCCCGTGCTAACAGCGCGGAGTCTCCTATCCAAGAGCAGAGTGGCTTCTGTCCCTCTGCTAGCAGGCTAAATGCTGAGATCGCAGCATTTAGGGGGTTAAAGTGCCGGGAGCGGTGTGGACACCACTCCTGGCACTGAGTGCCGGATGTCAGCTGTCAGAATCAGCTGACACCCAGCGGTGATTGTGCCTACATAGCCTGTGCGGGCGTGATCCCCTGTGCGTAACAATATGTACCTAGTCTATAAGGGTCAGGGTACAGGGATGTATTACGCACAATGTCAGAAAGGGGTTAAAAGCCTACATGCTCATATAGGCGGAGAACTGTCACTGTAGCGCAGCGGGCAGGGAGAAGCAGTTGGGGACCCACCTGTCTGAGCTGCGTGGCAGACTAGTCGTTCACTGGGGGTCATTAATTATGTTTTTCTCTGAAATGCCGCAGCGTTTGATTCAAACATACCTGGCTGAGATCGAACAGCCAGTGTCTGATGCATGCTGCCCAGGAATAGGGCAGGTTCAGATTAATATCCATGTAGCTCAGTTCAAAATATTGCAATACATGCATTTGCAAAAAAGCATGTCAGGTAATATAGTAACATAGTTTTTAAGGTTGAAAGACGACTAAGTCCATCTACTTCAACCCATAGTCTAACCTGTTGATCCAGAGGAAGGCAAAAAAAATCCCATGTGGCAAACACTAAGCTCCACATTGGGGAAAAAATTCCTTCCTGACTCCATACGACAATCAGACTAGTTCCCTGGATCAACGCCCTATCAAGGAATTTAGCATATATAACCTGTAGTATTATACTTTTCACGAAAGGCATCCAGGCCCCTCTTACATTTTAGTAGTGAATCACTCATTACAACATCATGCGGCAGAGACTTACATAGTCTCACCGCTCTTACAGTAAAGAATCCGCGTCTGTGATTATGATTAAACCTTCTTTCCTCCAGACGTAGAAGATGCCCCCTTGTCCCCGTCTCAGGCCTCAGAGTAAAAAGATTAGTAGAAGGGTCTTTGTACTGTCCCCTCATATACTTGTACATAGTAATAAGATCACCCCTAAACCTTCGTTTTTCCAAAGTAAATAACCCCAAGTGTAATAACCTGTCTTGGTATTGCAGACCCCCCAGTCCTCTAATAACCTTGGTCGCTCTTCTCTGCACCCTCTCTAGTTAAGCTATGTCTTTCTTATACACCGGAGACCAGAACTGTACACAGTATTCTAAGTGTGGTCGCACTAGTGACTTGTATAGAGGTAAAATGATGTTCTCCTCATGTGCATCTATGCCTCTTTTAATGCATCCCATTATTTTATTTGCCTTTGCAGCAGCTGCCTGACACTGGCCACCAAACGTGAGCTTGTCGTCCACCAATACATCCAGGTCTTTTTCAGTGACCGTTTTGCCCAGTGTTTTACAATTAAGCATATAATTATACATTTTATTTCCTCTGCCCAAGTGCATTACCTTACATTTATCCCCATTAAAGCTCACTTGCCATTTATCATCCCAATCTTCTAGTTTCCATAGATCATTCTGTAAGACGGATTTTGGTAAGACCTTACCTGTAAAATCCTTTTCAGCGAAGGAAGGAAGGGAGACACAGATCCATTACTAGTGGGTAGGCGGAGCCCCACAGGATAGTTCACCTCAGATTAGAAAAAAGTGACGACCGGCCCCTCCAGTTTAGGCTCCTCCTACTCCCATGTCCTTCAGTCCGTACACAAGCTAAGGAAGAGCAGACAACACCAGCGGAACAACACAACCCCTTCCGAAAATTCTGAAACGCGAGAGAACAGGTTATGCATATAACAGAAAAAACACACAGTCCCAGGCACTACTCACTGGACCTGACAACTGCGATGAGCTGGCAATGCTGGCACAGAGTCCTAGCACGCCGACCCCAGCCCAGATGACCGCCATCAGAGAGGAGTTGCGCCGCATCTGGAAAACAATAATACACTTCTGCCATGAGAGGGTGCTGTGTCTCCCTTCCTTCCTTCGCTGAAAAGGATTTTACAGGTAAGGTCTTACCAAAATCCGTCTTTCAGCAGTAGAAGGGAAGGAAGGGAGACACAGATCCATTACTAGTGGAACGTCCCAAAGCAGTCCAGAACTCAAGGGTGGGAAACGGCAGAATCGCCAACCCCCCAACAACTTAGGCAAGCGCGCAACAAGCGCCGAAAACGAGATAAAGATATAACCTAAACCACCGCCGCCTGCAGGACCCTGCGTCCCAAGGCCGCATCGGCAGAAGCACTCACGTCCACTTTATAAAATTTAGTAAAAGTGTGAACGGAGCGCCAGGTAGCCGCCCGGCAGAGCTGCGCTGCCGAGGCCCCCTGACGAAAAGCCCACGACGAACCAACATCTCTCGTGGAATGAGCTCGAACCTTAACCGGACAAGGCTCGCCCTTGAGCCGGTACGCCTCCAGGATAGCCGAACGTATCCACCGCGCTATAGTGTCCTTGGAAGCCCGCTGACCACGCCGACGACCAGCAGGAATCACAAAAAGAGAGTCCGACTTCCGAAACCCTTGCGTGATTGTAAGATAGAACTTCAAAGCCCACACCAAATCCAACGAGTGCAAGGCCCGCTCCTTTGGACTCTTCGGTTTCGGACAGAGGGAGGGCAACACGATGTCCTGATTGACATGGAAACGCGACACCACTTTGGCAGAAAATCGCCACGGGTACGAAGCACCACGCAGTGGAATTCCAGAAAAGGGGGCGAGCAAGACAGTGCCGCCAACTCAGAAACCCTTCTCAAAGAGGTGACCGCCACCAGGAAGGCCACCTTCCAAGAAAGCAAGTAAAGCATAGCTGAATCCATAGGTTTAAACGGCCCATGCTGAAGAGCCTCCAAGACTAGATTGTGCCGCCAAGGAGCCACAAACGCCCTCCGAGGCGGAAACTGACGTGCAACCCTGCGAAAAAACGAACGCACATCCCTGCGCGAGACAATAGCCTTCCGAAAAAGCACGGATAGTGCAGATACCTGACCCCGCAAGGTACCAACCGCCAGACCCTTGGCCAAACCACATTGCAGAAAAGCCAATAAGTTGGGAATGGAAAAAACCCTCGGGTTCCTTGACGATCCAGAACACCATGAATAGAAGGCCTCCCAAGTTCTGTGATAAATCCTAGTCGTAGCTGGACCTCTGGCCGCCCGCAAGGTGGCAAAGACCTCGGCCGAAAACCCACGACGGGTCAAGATCTCGGTCTCAAGTGCCACGCCGTCAAACGAAGCAACTTCAGGTCCGGATGGCGAATGGGCCCTTGGGTTAACAGGTCCGGTCGAAGAGGCCGTGGAAATGGAGGCGCCGGCAGAAGAGATACCAGCGTTGAATACCACGCCATCCACGGCCAATCCGGCGCCACCAAAATCGCCAATATTCATTCGAGTTCGATCCGCCGGATCACCAGAGGAAGTAAGGATACCGGCGGAAACACGTAGATCAGCTCGAACTGGTCCCACGGGGCCACTAGAGCATCTACCGCCACAGCCTCCGGGTCCCTGTACCTGGACATGAACGTCGGAATCCTGGCGTTCAGCCTGGATGCCATCAAGTCCACTTGGGGAGTTCCCCAACGGGAGCACAGCAGTGCAAAAGCTTCCGGAAGAAGACTCCATTCTCTGGGATCCACCTGCTCACGACTGAGGAAGTCCACCGTGATATTCAGCACTCCTGGGATGTGAATCGCGGAGATGGCTGGAACCCTGGACTCTGCCCATACCAGGATCCGAGAGACCTCCATCATGAGTCTGGAACTCCTCGTCCCGCCCTGATGGTTGATATACGCGACAGCTGTCGCATTGTCCGTCTGAATCCGGACCGGCAGACCGCTCAAAGGGACCGTCCATTGTCAGAGGCAGAGAAATATTGCTCTCAACTCTAGGATGTTGATCGGCAGAGATGACTCCTCTGACGACCAGACCCCCTGAACCCAGAGATCGTTCCAAACCCCCCCCCCCCCCCCCCAGCCAGTCAGGCTAGCATCGGTGGTAATGACCAACCACAGTAGGAGGAGGAAGGATTTCCCCAGGGATAAAGCCTCCGGACGTAACCACCATCCAAGAGACTCTCGCACCCTGCGGGAGATACCGACACAGCGATCCAGCGAAGCCGGCGATCGATCCCAACGGGTCAGAATAAGATCTTGGAGACCCCGGGAATGAAATTGTGCAAACGGTACCGCTTCCATTGCCGCCACCATCAGACCCAGAAGGCGCATACACTTCCGAAGGGACATCGCCATCGCCGACCTCATAGCCTGGACATGGTGACGAAGGTTCGCTTGTTTGTCCGGAGGCAGGGACACCACTGCCCGTACCGTGTCGAAATGCATCCCCAAGAACAGGATTGACTGCGACGGCTCCAATGACTACTTCTTCCAATTGACCAGCCACCCGAAGTCCTCCAGGTGCTGAAGGGAGAGATCGCGAGCTGTCACCGCCTCCTCCGCTGTGGGCGACACAATTAACAGGTCGTCCAGGTAGGGGAGAATCGTAACTCCTTGCCTTCGAAGGAGCGCCATGAGCGGCGCCAGAATCTTTGTAAAAACCCTGGGCGCCGAGGCCAACCCGAATGGTAGGGCCACAAACTGGTAATGGGCCTGACCTATGGCGAAACGCAGGAAGCGCTGGTGAGCCCTGCCGATAGGGACATGCAAATAGGCGTCGCGGATGTCGATCGACACCAAGAAATCGTACTGCGACAGGGCCGCCACGACAGAGCGAAGAGACTCCATACGGAATTTCCGGGTCCGGACATGAAAATTCAATTCTTTGAGGTCCAGAATGGGGTGAAACTTGTCCTCCTTTTTGGGGACCACAAAAAGGTTGGAGTAAAACCCCCTTCCCCGGTCCTCTGGCGGAACCAGAACCACCACACCCTGCTGCAGAAGAGAGTCGACCTCGCGCAGCAGTGCGGCAGCCAGCTTGGGCTCGTACAGGATGCGTGACTGACGAAACCTGTCCGGGGGTCGAGAATGAAACTATGAAATAGCCTGCCGACATAACCCGCGTCACCCAGGCGTCCGATACGTGGGACACCCAAATCGACCCGTATTGTAGCAGACGACCTCCCACCCGAGAGCCCTCGAGTGGGTTCCTGGCGTCAGTCCGCCTTAGCGGGCTTTTTGTCGACCTCCCGTTTGTCCTGACGGAAATGTTGTTTCCAGGGTTTACAGGATTTCTGGGTGGTCTTCTTTCCGGAAGACGAGGGACGACCCGATCTCCAAGAGGGCTGACCGAACCGTCCCCTGGGCCGAAAGGACCGACGACCACTACCGGCACTTGACTTGCCAGACGTAGAAGCCGCTGCTTTCCGCTGCGGCAAAGCCGTATCCTTGGCCTTAGCAATCAGCTCCGTGAGGTCCGAACCAAAAAACTGACCGCCCTTGTACGCCAGACTCGGCAAACCTTGTTTGGATACTGCGTCTCCATTCCACTGTTTAAGCCACAGTGCTCTCCTGACTGTGACGGCCGAGGATTGAGCCCTGAACAGAACCGAAGTAGTATCCAGCACTGCGTCCCTGCCATATCGGGCCGCCTCTTCCAACAGCTGTAAGAGCCTTTCCACCTCAGACAGCGGAGTCCTATCTTACCACGCCGTCCGCAGCTGATCCAACCACCGCAGAGAAGCCTCACCAGCCCACATGGCCTCCAAGGCCGCTCTGAATCCATGACCCGCGGCCTCGTAGATGGACTTCGCTGCTAACTCCGTCCTTCTGTCCAGCGGTTCCTGTAGACTCGCCTTCCCTTTAACAGGAAGCAAAGAAGATTTGCTCAGCTGAGACAATGGCACGTCCACTTCAGGAGAGGGGACCCAATTAGCGATAGTCTCCGTGGAGCAGGGATACAGGGCATCAAAAAACCGCATCCCCTGAAAGCGTTTATCCGGACACATGCGTTCTTTCTACACCGCCTCGTTAAGTTCATCGTGCGCCGGCAGCGTCGAACGAGCCCGACGCGACTCCTGATACAGCCGGGCCGACTTGCCAGGGCGCCTCGTCACCTCTTCAGACAGCTGTAACGCTTCCCGCATAGCCCCAATAGAAGCGTCCACGCGGCCCGAAAGCGAAGCAGAGCGACCCTGCCGATCCTCTTAATCAGAATCTGAGATCTCACCAGCAGAGTTTGTCGGTGATTCCGAAGCCTCCGACACACTGCGCGGAGGAGAGAGCACCACCACTGGCCTGTGGCGCTTCTTGCCTCGTGATGTCGGTTGGAACTTAGCTGATACCCAATGACCCAGGAGGTCAGACAGACTGTCAGTGGAGCGTGTGAGCGCCTCCACTTTAACATCACTGAGACCCCCGACCAGTGTCGAACCTGACGCCGTCGAAGACCCCGGCGTATCAGATACGCGTGACCGATCCTGAAGCGGACCGGGAGAGAGGTCCGCGCCCCCTGGTCCCTGATCCGACATGCCCCCACACAGTTGCGAGCGTCGTGGATAAGGCGGTAATAACCCCTTACAATGGGTACAGTAACCGAGGATGTGTGATTCCGCTACCACAGCCTGTTCCTACACAAAAAATCACCAAGCACTGAAGGATTAAAGCTCCTCCTTAGAGGGAGAAGAGCTACCCCAGCTGCCTGCAGAGCAAAGGTTAACCTAACAGACTAGGGTGATGCACCCTCTGATCCCAGAAGTATGCACATCCAGAAAGGGTTAACTGCCCTGATGAGGCCAGACCCCGTTCATAAGGGGTTAATGCTGCTGACCACGCAATACACCTTTGCCTTAAAAGGACAGGTGTGCGAGTCCCAGAGCCTCCTCAGCAGAGAGTTAGCCGTGCCGGATATAGCACACCCTGTCTGCCTTAACAGTCCAGCAGTAAGGTGCTCTGCGCTGCCGTAGTGAGAAAAAGGAATCTTCTGCCTTAAAAGGCAGAAGTGACTCACCAGCTGGCCGCGGTGACTGCTCTTCCCGGTGTCTGGTGTAGAGAGCAGGGAGCAGGAGTCGCTGCACGTGGTAATGGACGCCGGCAGAAGGACCCGGAAGAAGCAGGGGCTGCGTCGGCTCCAGCGTGCGCTTTCCGTGCGCTTCCTGCCTGAGGCTAAGAGAACAGGCAGCAGAGAGGCGCGAAGCCACGCCCCCCCCCCGCCGCATACTAACGGAGCCCGCGGCTCCTCCGTCCCTGCTCCCCTGCTAGCAGAGAGTTACACAAACGCCGTATGCAGCGATGATATCCTTCCTGCAAAGACAAAACAGCAGTCACCACTTGTAACAGCGGCTGCCGCTGCAGCCGCTGAAGCACTCAGACCTTGAGAGCACTTACCCAGCTGAGCGCCACAGGGACCCCCAGGGATGTGTGGCGCCGTGGCCCTTTGCTCCCCCCCCCCCCCCACGGCGGAGCGCGCAGGGACCCCACAGAAGCGGTGTGCGTCTCCGCCAGGAAGCGCCCTGTATCCCCTGGGGCCGGCAGGCTTCTGCGGGGACCTCCTTAGGGGGTACGCAGATCTGCCAGGGGAGAGTCAGGGGTCCCAGCTGCTCTGAGACCCCCTGAGACCTCTAGACCACGGGGGGTCCAGGTCTCCGGAATTGATAAAATAAAAAATTTTTCTGAGGAGCTGCAAAGGCAACGACTATCCTCTACGACCTCAAATTTTAGACTGAAGAACATGGGAGTAGGAGGAGCCTAAGCTGGAGGGGCCGGTCGTTACTTTTTTCTAATCTGAGGTGAACTATCCTGTGGGGTTCCGCTTACCCACTAGTAATGGATCTGTGTCTCCCTTCCTTCCCTTCTGTTGCTGAAATATAAAATTGTCCTCCTCTGTATTGATTACCCTGAAGAGTTTAGGGTCATCCGCAAATATTGAAATACTACTCTGTATGCCCCCTACGAGGTCATTAATAAATATGTTAAAAAGAATCAGGCCCAATACTGACCCCTATGGTACCCCACTCTTAACTGTGACCCAGTCTGGGTGTGTTCCATTAATAACCACCCTTTGTTTCCTATCACTGAGCCAGTTCTTAGCCCACATACATATATTTTCCTCTATCCCCATTGTTCTCATTTTATGTATCAACCCTTTGTGTGGAACCGTATCAAAAGCTTTTGAAAAGTCCATATTCACAACATCCACTGCACTTCCTTGGTCCAGTCCGGAACGTGCCTCCTCATAAAAGCTGATCAGATTAGTTTGACAGGAACGGTCCCTCGTAAACTCATGTTCATATTGGGTCTTGAGGTTATTCTTCTTCCGCTACTCTAGTATAGCATCTCTTAGGAAACCCTCCAGGATTTTACCCACAGTAGAGGTTAAGCTTACTGCCTATAATTTCCAAGTTCGGTTTTTGTCCCCTTTTTGAATATTGGAACCACATTTGCTATACGCCAGTCCTGTGGTACAGACCCTGTTATTAAGGAATCTTTAAAGATTAAAAAAAATGGTCGATCTATGACGTTACTTAATTCCTGCAGTACTCGCTGATGTATCCCATCCGGGCCTGGGAATTTGTCAACTTTAGTGATTTTTAGACGCCGCCATACTTCCTGCTGGGTTAAGCAAGTGACATTTAATGGAGAATTTTTGTTATCACTGATAATGTTTTCTGTCATGAGATTTTCTTGTGTAAATACTGTTGAAAAAAAAAATCATTTAGCATATTGGCTTTTTCCTCATCCACCATTTCACCCAGACTATTTTTAAGGGGGCCAACACTATACTTTTTTAGTTTTTTACTATTTATGTAGTTAAAGAATATTTTGGGATTATTTTTACTTTCTCTGGCAATGAGTCTCTCGGTCTCAATCTTTGCTGCCTTGATTTGGTTTTTACAGAATTTATTTAATTTTCTGTATTTATTTAATGCCTCATCACTACCTACTTGCTTTAGTTCTCTAAATGCTTTCTTTTTGTCACTTAATGCGCCCCTTACAGCTCTATTTAGCCACAGTGGTTTCCTCCTATTTCTAGCACTTTTATTCCCATAGGGTATATATTGTGCCCAGGTCCTATTCAGGATGCTAATAAATGTCTCTTTTGCTTTGTGTAGTTTTATGTTTCAGGATATCGTCCCAGTTTATTGCACTAAGATCATCTCTCAACCATTGGACTTTTGCCTTCCTGAAGTTTAGTGTCCTTGTAACCCCTCTACTACACATCTTATTAAAGGTTACATGAAAACGTATTATTTTGTGATCACTATTACCCCAGTGACCCCCAACTAGTATATTTGATATGCGGTCTGGCCTGTTGGTTAATATTAGGTCTAGCAGTGCCCCCCTTCTTCTTGGGTCCTAAACCAGTTGTGAAAGGTAATTGTCTCTCATAGTTGTCCAAAACCTATTACCTTTGCTTGAACTACAGGTTTCTGTTCCCCAATGTATTTCAGGGTAGTTAAAATCCCCCATAATAATGACTTCTCATAGAGTGTGAGGTGCTAAACTTAATAGCATAATTTATTTCCATTAGGTTACTACTAAAACTTATCAAAGGCCAGAATTTTTTTTTTTTTTTGCTGGAAGCGAGATTTCATTTATATACTATCATGGTTTTAGTAATAATCTTTTTTAGAATTAAATCTGAGAACCAGGGTGTTTTTTTCTTTAATTAGTACACTGTAGAACTTAATATGAGGTCTTGTGTTTTGCTGAATGAGTTTCAAATCACACCATTCACTTTACCATGTAATGTACTAAAAATTGGAAAAGAATTCCAAGTGGGATCGCATGGTGTAAAAATGCAATTTCAACATTGTTTTTTAGGTTTTACTTGTACATTGTTCATTGTGCGGTAAATAGACATAGGCAGTATGATTCTACAGGTCTGTGTTATGGCAATACCAGATTTTAAAGGTTTTGTCTATTTTTTATTTTTACATTTTAGTGGTTAAAAGTAATGCAAAATCTTACAAAAAAAATTGTTTTGTCACCATTTTCTGAGACCAGCAACTTTTTTTTCCGTTCAATTAAACTGTACGAGCCTGTGTTTTAGATGTTGTTTTTTTATGTTTTATGTGTTTTTTTTTATTTACGATGTTTACAGATTGGGTTACTTACTTTAAAATTTTGATAGAAAACTTTCAGGGACACAGCGGTATATATACAGTACAGACCAAAAGTTTGGACACACCTCATTTAAAGATTTTTCTGTATTTTCTTGACTATGAAAATTGTACGTTCACACGGAAGGCATCAAAACTATGAATTAACACATGTGGAATTATATATTTAAGAAAAAAGTGTGAAACAACTGAAAATATGTCTTATATTCTAGGTTCTTCAAAGTAGCCACCTTTTGCTTTGATGACTGCTTTGCACACTCTTGGCATTCTCTTGATGAGCTTCAAGAGGTAGTCACAGGAAATGGTCTTCCAACAATCTTGAAGGAGTTCCCAGAGATGCTTAGCACTTGTTGGCCCTTTTGCCTCCACTCTGCAGTCCAGCTCACCCCAAACCATCTCGATTGGGATTAGGTCTGGTGACTGTGGAGGCCAGGGAATCTGGCGTAGCAGCCCATCACTCTCCTTCTTGGTCAAATAGCCCTTACACAGCCTGTAGGTGTGTTAGGGTCATTGTCCTGTTGAAAACTAAATGATGGTCCAACTAAACGCAAACCGGATGACACAGCTTGCCGCTGCAAGATGCTGTGGTAGTCATGCTGGTTCAGTATGCCTTCAATTTTGAATAAATCCCCAACAGTGTCACCAGCAAGCACCCCTACACCGTCTCACCTCCTCCTCCATGCTTCACGGTGGGAACCAGGCATGTAGAGTAGTGTTGAGTCACCCCCGTAGTGTTCGAGTTCGGTTCGTCGAACACCGTTAAAACCAATGGCAGGCAAACAAAAACATATAGAAACACATAGAAAACACCTTCAAAGGTGTCCAAAAGCTGACAAACTGCTCAGAAGACATAACTAACACATGGAAAAGTGACAAGTACATATAGTCATGCGAAAAGAAAAGAGGTGGAGGAGTAAAAGGAGGGGGAGACACAGATATAGGCATGTCATGCCCTTCTAAAATCCAAAAAGTGAGAAGCCGACACGGCCAGTTCGTTCCTGCCCGTGCCACCTCCGTGTCGCCGGGTTTGTGCCAGAGCCGCGGTGGACCCTGACGGCCAGCCCCCCTCTCCCAATACTGGTGCCTGTCCGCTGGTGGGTCGAGCCCCCCCGCAGTGGGGGGAGGGGGTAACATCTGCAGAAGAAAGACCATCTTCCAGCCAACCTAAGATGTCGACTTCTTTTCGTGGACAATGTGATACGATCCCTTTCTTACGGACACGCCCATCGCTACAAATTCCAGATGAGGCACAAAAACAGCAGGTGCTTCAGCGGATATCAAGTGCTCCTTCAAGTGGGCTCTCCTCCACCTCAATTTCAACATCACAAATATTCCAGTCCTCAGAGGTGTCACCCCAATCGCACTTGCTTCCTCACAGCTCCCAAGTCTCCAGCTGCCCTTCTGAGTATGGGGTAACACAGATGGTTGAGTCTGCAGAGCTGTTTACTCATACTATAGCCTGGGAAACGTAAGTCTGCTCCAGAGCTTCTGTTAATCCAGACGAGGAAATGATCTGCACTGATGCCCAGAATCTTTATAAGTCTGATCCAGGACCAGATGAAGAAGGTTCTGAGCATAATGTAGACCCTCGTTCCCAAACTGTAACTTCTGTTGGTGGAGACAATGATGAAGACGATGATGAGACTCAAATACCTGATTGGAGCGACAACTTGACTTTTCGGTCAGGGCAGGAAGAGGTTGGCTTTGAGGACGACGGGTGTGATAACACACAGGGTGATGATGACGAGGTTGGAGATCCCACTTACTGTCAACCCACAGTCAGCCAGTCGATGAGGTCAACGGAGGAGGTGGAGGAGGATGTGACTAGCCCAGGGGATGGGGATGACTCGGTACCCGGGCCTTTGCCTGGCCTTGGGGATGTCGCGGTGGTCGGCTCCCTGGCCCGTACCCTGGCGTCACTCTTTAAAAGGGTGGATAATTGTTAATTTTATAAGAGTTTGTGACGCCACCTGTGGTATCTGGTGAGAAGCACCAGCGCTGCAGCAGTCCACTGAGACCCGTGATAAGGCTGCTCGATGGTATAGCTCCCCACAGGTGGAGCTAGGTCTCAGGGCAGCGTATGCAGGGGGAATGCAGGACAGGCGAGACCCAGCTGGGTCAGAGCAAGAACGGGAACGGACACGGTAGTCACTTCAGTACCTTTTACTGGAGGAAATTCAGGCACATCCCGGAGCACTGTAGGGTGAAGGGTGCATATCAGGATCCTCCCCAATGAGCGGGTGTAGGGCCTCCTGTTTCTTGCCTCTGCGTAGTAAGTTTCTGACCTGCCTGGAGCTAGGCCTAACTTTGTCTCTGTCCTGCGCTGGCTGACCTTGTGGTAGGGCCTTCTCTTGGAGTTCACGCTCCCACTATGCGGGGCCTAAGCGTCTCCTGGCTCTGTTACGTATCAGCACCTTAGCCATCCTGGGACTTGTAGTTCTCCAGGGATTCCGGTTATGCCTTACTGAATCTAGTTAGCAGGAGCCTCGTGCTCCACTGCTGAACTATTAACGGAGTTCTCTAGACTAGACTGAGCTCCACTGCAGACTGACCTCTCTTAGGCTTCTCTACTGCAGGAACTCTTCAGAGGAACTGAACTGCCTAGCTCCACCTTCCCTATTTATATCCCTAACGGGCTCCCTCTGCTGGTCTGAGGTGGAAGGTGGAGATGTGTGAATGTTTATGGGGGCCTCTTGTGGAGGATTCCATCAATACACTCTTCTAGGATATGTGATACCAAGCACCTCGGGGCGTCACAGATGCTATTGACGACGAGGTTAGGTTGCGCCTTCCTGGACACAGATGTAGTACTGGAAGCATGTCAACAACTGCATCCTCAACCACAACTCTGCCTCTGACCACAAGTCGTAGTGGCTCTTCAGGTCGCATGGGCTCTAATCTTGCATAGCCTGGGCATTTATTCAGAATGATAAGGATGACCCAACTCGTGTTATCTGTAATATTTGTAACCAAAACATAAGTAGAGGCCAAAAAATCCATAGTTTGAGTACTTCATGCATGAACCGGCACATGGATATGAAGCATAAGTTGCAGTGGGAAGCTCACTGTGCTACAATGCGGCCTAGCAGGCTGGGCCAACCACCGTCTGCCCCATCTTGTGCATCCGCGGCCTCTTCATCCTCTGTGACTGGGGGGACAGCAGTCACACATGTTTTTGGACGCAGACCTGCCACCTCTTTACCTGCAACAGCCAGTGTGATTGGCAGGTCATCAGTTCATTGGGAAGTGGAAACACCTGCTGGTGTTGAGCGCTCTGACATCGAGAGCACCAGCTTTGGATCAAGGCAATCTAACATGTCCGCCTGCATCTTCCTCACAGACCGGCAGTTTGCCGGGGACATCCTACTCAACCCCGTCTAAGCACAACAGCCAGCCCTCGGTCCCTCAGATGTGGAAAAGTAAAAGACCATTTCCTCCTAGCCATGAGAAAGCTAAGAGGTTGAATTTCACCATCTGCAAGATCTTGGCTACAGAAATGCTGCCTTTCCGCCTGGAGGACACAGTGGATTTTCGAGACCTTATGTCTGTCTCAGTGCCCCAGTACCAGATGCTCAGTCGGCACTACTTCTCAAAGAAAGGTGTGCCTGCGCTCCACCAGCATGTCGCACACAACATCACCGCTTCTTTGAGAAACTCTGTGTGTGACAGGGTGCATTTCACCACAGACACTTGGACGAGTAGGCATGGACAGGGGCGTTGCATGTCGCTGACTGGGCACTGGGTAACTATGGTGACAGCAGGACAAGGGGCTGCTGTCCAAGTCTTGCCGTCCCCAAGAGTTGTGCGTCAATCCTCTTTATCTCGAAGTTCCTCCACTGCTTCTGCCTCCTCAACCTCCTCTCGGTCCTCCACCTGCACCCAAAGCCTGTCTGGTAATGCCACCTGCATTCTAACTGCGCAGAAGTGATCCTGCACACCTCCTTACTATGCTGGCAGCAGGGCTCAAGGCATCAGTGTTTACTTTGAAATGTCTGGGAAATGTGAGTCACACAGCTGAGGAGTTGTGGTCCGCTCTGGAGACCCAGTTTCATGAATGGTTGTCTCCACTGGACCTGCAACCAGGGAAGGCCGTGTGCGACAATGCTGCATTGCCGGGGTAATGTCACACACGTGCCTTGTATGGCTCACGTGTTGAACCTGGTTGTCCATAAATTGTTAGCCCACTATCCCGGACTAGATGGCCTTCTGCAGGGGGCACGGTCGCTGTGTGCTCACTTCCGCCGTTCGCATCCCGCAGCTCAATGACTTACATCTCTACAGAAGTCGTTGGGTCTGCCAGTTCACCGGCTGAAATGCGATGTGCCGACACGGTGGAATTCAACTCTGACCATGTTGCAGCGACTGTGGCAGCACCGACAAGCCCTGGTGCAATACGTTCTGACGTATAGCCTGGGCCAACGAGATCCAGAGGTGGGGCAAATCACGCAGGACTGGTCTCAGATCAGGGACCTATGAAGTTGACGCGCCCCCTGGGCCGTGGGGTACCCTGAGCCGGGCCGGTAGACGCTGGGGGTTGTAGTCACTGTGGCGGTGACCCGGTCCGTGATCCAGGGCGGTCAATCCAAGGGTAATTTGTATATATGGGTTTTATAATGTCAGACTACGCCACCTCTGGAGTGGGGCAAAAGGGGCCGCCGCTGCGGAACAGTCCTCTGAAGCTGGTGGTTTTGCAGCAATGGTATTATTACTCACCACAGGAAGAGTGTAGCTTGAGGGCAGTGTGGGTGGATGATGGTGGTTGTAGTGCAGGGAGTCAGTAATGAACAGAGTCCGTGTGATGCAGTCCCAAGATCTTTACTCACAGTTGTTGCAGTCTAGATTACAGGTACCAGAGCAATTTCACCCGTCGTGCTGTGAGTACTCAGTGAGGGGCTCAGTCCACCCCCAGATAGCTCCGGAGTACTTAGCAGGACCCCCTTCTGTGTGTCCTTTCTCTGGCCTTCTACCTGCACCTCACACCCAGTGAAACTTCTATCCGGTATCCTCGGGCCTTGGCGGGCGACTTGTGTTCCGTCCCCTGGGTCCTATGTGGCTACCTTCTTAGACTGGTGTGGACTTTGGCCTGCAGTACATGAAATGCTGCAGCCTCCGGTTTCTAGTTGAGCCTTGCTGTTTCTCCGCTAGTTGAGGGACCGGTTCCCCTTATCTGGTCTGACCCCTCTACCTCCTGGTAGCAGCAGGAGTACGGGTGGCCTTCTGCACGGCCCATAGCCCTAGGGTCCCTTCGGTTCCTGGAGCCTTCCTGCTCCCACTCCTCTCTTCTCTCATTCAGTCCTGGGCCTCCCAGGCTAGGCCCGCCTCTGGAGCAGAGCTCATGCCGAGCCTCTAATCCTGTCACTTTTCCTCCTCTGACTGGCTTGCTCTTTCTAAGATAGCTTCCTATTTATACTCTCCCTGTCATGTGCTCCGCTAAGCTGCTCCCCTAAGCACCCACTACATAGGACCCTTCCACCAGCTAGGGACCTGGGACTGTGCTCTCCCTTAGGAGCAATCTTGCCCTACCCCCACTGCGGGTATGTGTTGGATGCAGGTGTTAGGGTCCCGAGCCATATGCCTTCCTTACCTGAGGGTGAGATACCACACCTCTGGGTGAGATGCAGTAACTCTGTGGCGACTGAACCCTCAGGGGCGCCACACACCCTTCTGCACAGTTTTGAAATGGCGACGAAGATGTTTAGTGCTGACGACGATGCCATTATCAGCATGACTATTCCGGTGATTTACATGCTGGAGTACACACTAAACAGAATTCAGAGTCAGGTGGTGGGACAAGAGGAGGTGGAGGAAGTAGAGGAGGAGTCGTATGCGGAAGGGATAACATCTCCAAGGTCCAGACGGTTGGCAGCACCAAGGCGGCAGGCATGGGAGGGTGGGGGAGAGGGATTAACCAGGGCGCATGGTAGCAGCCAAACTGTTGAGGAAGGTGCAGGAGCCGAGGAAGAAGTGGAGGACGAACTGGCGATGGGCATGGAAGACTCATCAGATGAGGGAGACCTTGATCACATTTCTGTTGTGCGAGGTTGAGGGGAGAGGGCAGAGGAAGGAAGCATGATTCTTACCTCGCTACCAACACAACAAGGACTTGGTCCTCCTGGATGCGCAAGACTCATGAGTGCCTTCTTGCTGCACTACCTGCAACATGACCCTCAGATTGTCAGAATTCGAAGTAATCCCGACTACTGGGTTGCCACACTCTTAGATCCCCGGTACAAAAGTAAATTTGCCTAAATAATTCCTGCCATAAAAAGGGATTGACGCATGCAGGAGTATCTGCAGACGCTGTTGCAGAATCTTACATGTGCTTTTCCACAAAACACCAGTGGTGCACGTAGTGAATCTCACAGTTCTAACTTGCCAACCGTGGGACTGTCGAGTCTTCATCACTCAAACCGTAACAGTAACACAGTATCTGCTGGTAACAGCAATTTTGTGGAATCGTTTCACCACTTTTTTAGACCATCCTTTGCAAGGCCACAGGAGACAAGAAGTCTGACACATAGTCAACGCCTAGAGAGGATGGTGCAGGAGTATCTCCAAGTGAACATCGAAGCCATGACTGTGTCACTGGACCCTTGCTCATTTTGGTATTCCAATCTGGAAAAATGGCCGGAGCTCGCCACTCACGCCTTGGAGATCTGGTCATGCCCTGCAGCCAGTGTTCTCTCTGAACGGGTGTTCAGCGCTGCTGGTGGTGTGCTGACAGATAAGCGCACGCCTCTGTCCACTGAGAATGTAGACAGACTCACGTTCATAAAGATGAACAAATCATGGATTCGCAAGGACTTTTCTACCCCTGTGTTATCCTTGGGAGACTAAAACCTTGAGGATTTGGTAAAATCACCTCACCAACCGTTTTAAGCAACTGAGGGGCAATTGATGCCACTTAACCCTAGAACGCATGACCATAAAAATCTACACTTTCATATACCTGGGGCCTTTTAGGCTCGTGTGCAAATAACATGGAATAACTCAAACTCAAATGACAAACAACTATATACATGAAGAATACCTAGAGTTTCAAAATTCTAACTAAAGTAATCTTGCAGAAAATAGAAAACAATTAACAGGGCGGGACTGCGAGGCCCCAGGTATGCGTTCTAGGGTTAAGTGGTGTCTGTGCCACAATTTTGGGAAAAAATGGAGACTCTTTTTGGAGTCCCCTTGCTGTGTCTTACGTGACGTTGGCATCGTCAATTCCAGGTGGGTTGGGTCTCTCCTCCCCCTTTTTAACTGTAAGAAACTAGATACACTATGGCTTGGGGTAACACAGATGGTTGAGTCTGAAGAGCTGTTTACTCAGAGGTCTGCTCCAAATCTTCAGTGTCTGCTAGTCAGCGTAGAATTTTTAACTGCATCTAGCCTAGGCAGACTGTGGGGACCCCCAACCAAACCCAGACGCTCAGCCCCCCTACCGCCCCCCTTTCCTTGACAATACAATAATGTAACTCTTACAACTGGATGGGTGAGGATCGGTCACAGCTTTATTAACTCTTTATACTCATTCCATTAGAAAGGCATTTTATTTCTAAAATAATTCAGCTTGTTGCAGCATGCTCTGGGTCTCCACTCCGGCAAGTTGGCCAACAAGTGTAACTCTCCAACATGTCCTTTCTATTTCCAGGCCACGGAGGATCCTGCATACTCGTATGCAGGACTCTGACCCCCACCCATCACTCTTAACGCTTGTTCCACTCCGTCCTGGAGTCCTGACAGGAATATGTCCAGTTCAATATTCATAAAGTGAACAACGTCGGGCCGTATGAGGCCTGCTTTATCTCCTTCCAGTTGTCGGTGTCGTACCACTACACCGCCTCTGTCTCTTCTAAATTTTGCCATCCGAATATTTATTACCCGCCTTGTCCGTTCGATGGCCGTGATGTCTCGCGCACCTTGCCATACCGCTATCGGCACAATCTCTGACCATACTATCGCTAGTTTTGTGAAAAATTCTCTGAAGCGCTCAGTGTCTAGTTTCATTATTGCCATTAGTTATGCGCTGTTATGATGACCTAGGTTGTGTCCCCCGGCCTGTATAACTAAGATGACCGGACATCTTGCCCCTCTCCCTACCTTGATTATCTCCATTAGTACCTGTGGCCATAGCAGGCCTCTAATACCTCTCTAGTTGAAATATGTGTTATGAAACTCTAATTTCCTCCCGCCTAGGCAGACTTTCGCCCTTTTTTCTGCCCAATACATATACGAGTGGCCTATCACCTACACTGTTGGCTTAGCGTCACCTGTAAAAGAAACAAACCACGTTAGGATAACAAGTCCGGTCTTATGTATCTTGCCAAACACGTGGATCGCCATCTCCCTATCCTCTGAACTTCCGTTTCTGACAGTCCTGCTCTTGCTGCTTCCGTGGCGCACCTATGCGGAATGAGTGTGTCCCGTAATCTTTGGGGTGGTTCCCTGCCGATGTTATGCATTTATTAAATATAGCTTGGAACTGGTATCTTGATAATGGCATTCCATCAATGTGTGATAGGAAGAAATTACTTTGTGATCTGATGGTTAGATATGTTTTTACTTTTGTTATCCAACTCAGTGTACCATTTGTGGGTTGTAGAAGTACCCAAGTGCCCCTGCCCGCTGGAACCGTTTTCGATTTGTGTATGCGTAGACGTATTGCATTATTGGCTATGACTACGTCCTGGTGTAATAAGCCTCCACTGGTGGTAATTTTGGATTGAAGGACTAATTCGCTTATGCATAGCACCCCGAAGAAGGCGATCACAAATGCAGTAGACAGTAGTGTTGCTTCAAATTGTGAGTGTCATGTTAATGGTGTTAGGGATATGATGTGAGAAATCCGTTTTAGTGACACGGGACGGGACGTCTACACTCCTGACTTGGCTGACCCCTTTTCCACCCTTTTATGGATTGTCTGATGATGAACCTTTGTCACATCTCCCCAATTCAGTAGTTGGAAGTGAAATGCTACTCCGGTCAGACACCGCTGCGCTGACGCCCCTGATACGCCCCTCATAATTAGCTGGTGGAGAAATTCTATGGTGACTTGTGATCTGGCTTGTTCACATTGGTCAACCAGTCTGCCTGCTACTAGTCGTGTCCACTCTTCCCATGCCTTACCGTATGCTTGCCACGTCGACGGGGCAACTGACGCTCTGATTAATGGCATCAACTATTCGCCACTAGATCCCATAGGGAAGGTGGGCAACTGTTGCCCGATGGGTGGGCGTTGTGGAAGAGCTCTGTGAAAATCTGCCAATTGAATTGTTATAAAGCGTTAGCAGCAGCTTTAGACCCCTCAGCATAGTGGCTAGCGCGGACCCATACATTGTGTTTTAGGCACAGGAATGCTAGCCTGGGTAGTAGGCTTAGCACTGGGGGAGACGATGATGCCATCTTATTAATGCAGTACGCTAGGCTGGTGTTTTTTGTTATGAAGCGTATATTTTTGTAAGCCAGGCGCGCGCCCCATATTTCTATTGCTACCACTATTGGGAAGAAAAATTATTTTCAGGGCTAGATGCAGCTAAAAATTATTATTAATTTAAAAGCTGGTGGAGCTTGGTATAGATGGACTGATACAATGAGTCCCACACACTGCTAGAAGGCCAAATATTTTTTCAGAGCTAGATGCAGATAAAAATTATTTTTAATTTGCAACCTGATGGAGGTCAGTATAGATGGACTAATAGAGAAAGCCCCACACACTGCTAGAAGGCCAAATATTTTTTCAGAGGTAGATGCAGATAAAAATTATTTTTAATTTGCAACCTGATGGAGGTCAGTATAGATCAGGGGTCTCAAACTCGGCTGGGTATATGGGCCGCACATGGAAAAAATTTTAATTTGGGGGGCCGCATTCTTTGTTCAATGTGACATTTTTAGTGATACCATTTTTTTTGTATACACCTTTTGAACATTTTTGCCGTGTTTATTTTTTTATGGCTTGGGTCGTTATGGATGTGGCGATAATAAACGTGCACTTTTTTGTGTTTACTTTAGTTTACATATAAAACAGCATTTTTAGTGCCCAATATTTTTTCATGCTTTATTTTATTTTTTATTTTTTTTACAATTTTATTTCCCCCAATTGGCCACATACAGTAATATTGTCTTACAATTAGCATCATATAGTAATAATGGAAAACATCTTGTAGTAATGTTCCCCATCCAAGTCCCCATCTTGTACTAATGTGCCCCATCCAGGTCCCCATCCTGTGGCTATGTGCCCCATCCAGGTCCCCATCCTGTGGCAATGTTCCCCATCCAGGTCCCCATCTTGTGGCTCTGGTCCCCATCTTGTGGCTCTGTGCCCCATCCAGGTCCCCATCTTGTGGCTCTGTGCCCCATCCAGGTCCCCATCTTGTGGCTCTATGCCCCATCCAGGTCCCCATCTTGTGGCTATGTGCCCCATCCAGGTCCCCATCTTGTGGCTATGTGCCCCATCCAGGTCCCCATCTTGTGGCTCTGTGCCCCATCCAGGTCCCCATCTTGTGGCTCTATGCCCCATCCAGGTCCCCATCTTGTGGCTATGTGCCCCATCCAGGTCCCCTCTTGTGGCTATGTGCCCCCTGTGCTGTTCTTCACACACATAAAATAGAAAAAAAAAAGATGATTCTCACCTGTCCTCCGTTCCCTCGGCGGCCTTCCTGCAGATGTGGCCCGCAGGCACCACAGAGTCCGACCCCTTGACGATCCCGACCTGGTCCAGGAGGAGCCGCCGACAGCAGCGCTGAATTGCCACACAGAGACTGTCTCCCAGCACAGCATTTTCAATGTCAGCCGCCGGCCAATCAGAGGCCAGCAGCTGACATCTGCATATGGCAATGACGTCATACTCGCTGCGCCGACACGCAGATATCAGCTGCTGGCCTCTGATTGGCCAGCGGCTGGCATTGGAATGGCATTGGAAATGCAGTGCTGGGAGACGGTCTCTGTGTGGCAATTCAGCGCTGCTGTCGGCGGCTCCTCCTGGACCAGGTCGGGATCGTCAAGGGGTCTGTGCCTGCGGGCCGCATAAAGCAGCCTCAGGGGCCGCATGCGGGCTGCGTGTTTGAGACCCCTGGTATAGATGGATTAATAGAACAAGTCCCACACACTGCTAGAAGGCCAAATATTTTTTCAGAGCTAGATGTAGAAAAAAATTATATTCAATTTGCAACCTGATGGAGGTCAGTATAGATGGACTAATAGAATGATGCTATGTCCAAAAGATTTTACTTCACTAGGTGCAGTAAAAAAATTGGTATTCTATACACAGGTGGTATATCTTGCAACACAGATAGGCTACTCCACTGACTAACACACTCTGCAATAGGCCAAAAAGGATTAGCTTTGCTAGATTCAGCCAAATGCTGTGAAAAAAACTTGCACAGCACTGGCACAGACCTGCCTGGCAAAAACTGATAGGAACTGATGTAACCTAGTCCTGAAAAGGACTCCAATTACAATTAGTCTTTACTCCCACAACCTATCTATTTAAGAGCACAGACCTGCCTGATAAAAGTCATAGGAAATGCTGTAACCTAGTCCTTAAAAGGACTGCAATCACAACTATTCCCTACTCCCAAGCTATCTGTAGATTTGTGCGAAAATTGGCTTGAAATTAACAAGGTATAGCGCACACAGCAACAGCGGTGCCGTCTAACACGCAGCTGCAGCAGTGAGAAAATGGTGGCGACGGGGAAAATGGCTTGGTCTTATAGGGCAAGGACATGTGACATACACTGCCAATGACACATGCCCTTGCTTGTGTGAAAAAAGCAGTTCGCTCCGTGTGTGCGCTGCTGATAGGCTGACAGATTGCACCTCCCCACTGTAAATGCGGGAAAGAGAAAAAAAAATGGAGATCTTCATTATTCCTGCAGAGATCCATCCCCTGCCCCTCCCCCCACCCCGCTGTACACTCAAACTGCTTATTAACATTAATTTTCATCATTACTGAGAAAAAATCCAGTTATGATTTTGGTGCACGAACAGTTATCTAACATAACCTCGAACAGCCGAATTTTTCTCAAATCGTTCGTGTTCGCCGAACGGCTCGAACACCGCCCAAAACAGCTCGAATTTGAGATTGGCGAACAGTTCGAGTAGAACAACGCTCATCTGTAATGTAGAGTCCATTCGTTCACCTTTTTGCGTCGCACAAAGACACGGTGGTTGGAACCAAAGATCTCAAATTTGGACTCATCAGACCAAAGCACAGATTTCCACTGGTCTAATGTCCATTCCTTGTGTTCTTTAGCCCAAACAAGTCTCTTTTGCTTGTTGCCTGTCCTTAGCTGTGGTTTCCTAGCAGCTATTTTACCATGAAGGCCTGCTGCACAAAGTCTCCTTTTAATAGTTGTTGAAGAGATGTGTCTGCTGCTAGAACTCTGTGTGGCATTGACCTGGTCTCTAATCTGAGCTGCTGTTAACCTGCGATTTCTGAGGCTGGTGACTCGGATAAATTTATCCTCAGAAGCAGGGGTGACTCTTGTTCTTCCTTTCCTGGGGCGGTCCTCATGTGAGCCACTTTCTTTGTAGCGCTTGATGGTTTTTGCAACTGCACTTGGGGACACTTTCAAAGTTTTCCCAATTTTTCGCACTGACTGACCTTCATTTCTTAAAGTAATGATGGCCACTCGTTTTTCTTTACTTAGCTGCTTTTTTCTTGCCATAATACAAATTCTAACAGTCTATTCAGTAGAACTATCAGCTGTGTATCCACCAGACTTCTGCACAACGCAACTGATTGTCCCAACCCAATTTATAAGGCAAGAAATCCCACTTATTAAACCTGACAGGTCACACCTGTGAGGTGATAACCATTTCCGGTGACTACCTCTTGAAGCTCATCAAGAGAATGCCAAGAGTGTGCAAAGCAGTCATCATTGCAAAAGGTGGCTACTTTGAAGAACCTAGAATATAAGACATATTTTCAGTTGTTTCACACTTTTTTGTTAAGTATATAATTCCACATGTGTTAATTCATAGTTTCGATTCCTTCAGTGTGAATGTACAATTTTCATAGTCATGAAAATACAGAAAAATCTTTAACCCCTTTAAAGCCCATGACGTACTAATACGCGTCTGTGCCCTGGACTTTAAGAGCCTGACACGTATTAGTACGTCATGGTGATCGTGCGCGCACACAGGCTATGCGGGCTCGATCGCCGCCGGGTGTCAGCTGATTGTCACAGCTGACACCCGATACTATGTGCAGGGAGCGGTCCTGCACCGCTCCCAGCACATTAACCCCAGCAATGCTGCGTTCGAAGTCGATCGCAGCATTGCGGAGGCAAGGGGAGGTGATCAGTATACTCACCTCCTCTTCCGGCCTCAAGCGCTGTTTGCCGCGGCTTCCCGGGTGTTGCCATGACGACCCGATGTCGTCATGACAACATCCGGGTCACCAGACAGCAGGAAGATTGTTTGGACATGCGCAGTGCATCTCCAAACTATCTTCTCCCTGTCCAGCGCTGACAGCCTGCATGGCACAGGGATGGTGCTGTATTCCTGTGCCATGCAGGCGATCAGAATAAAAAAAAGTGAAAGTCCCTTAGTGGGACAAAGTAAAAAACTAAAAAAACTGTCTGAAAGTGAAAAAAAAATTTGTAAAAATATTTAAAAAAAAAAAAAAAAGAATCCACTAAAAATAAAAATATAATATACCCATCAATAAATTATTATGAAAAAAAACCAAGCAAACAATAAAAGTGCACATATTTGGTAACGACCTGACCTAGAAAACTGTTCCACTAGTTAACCCCTTCAGTGAACACGGTAAAAAAACAAAAACAAAGCAAAAAACAATGCTTTATCATCATACCGCCAAACAAAAAATGGAATAACACGCGATCAAAATACGAATATAAATATAAATGGTACCGCTGAAAACGTCATCTCATCCCGCAAAAAACAAGCCGCCATACAGCTCCATCATCCGAAAAATCAAAAAGTTACAGCTCTCAGAATAAAGCGATGCAAAAAAATAATTTTTTCTATAAAATAGCTTTTACTGTGTAAAAGCGCCAAAACATAGAAAAATGATATAAATGTGGTACCGCTGTAAACGTACTGACCCGAAGAATAAAGCTACCTTATCAATTTTACCACACCCGGAGCAGAATAAAAAAAAAATGTAAAAAAAACACAATTCCTGAATTATTGGTTTTTGTTTATTCTGCCTCCCAAAAATAGGAATAGAAAGCGATCAAAAAATGTCACATGCCTGAAAATGGCACCAATAAAAACGTCAACTCATCCCGCAAAAAACAAGCCGTCACATGACTGTCTGCCAAAATATGGCGATGCAAAAACTAGATTTTACAAAATATGTGTCTTTTAGTGTGTGACAGCTGTCAATCATAAAAACCTGATATGATTCTGGTATCGCTGTAATCGCACCGACCCGAAGAATAAAGTAATCTCATCACTTATACCGCATGAGGAACGGCGTAAAAAATAAACGCTAGGGCTTGGGTTGGGGTTGTGCTAATGTTAGGGTTGGGGTTGTTTTTTTTTTCCAGTGTAAAAAAAAAAAAAGATGACGATATGGCAACTAGTGTTGAGCGCAAGTGCTCGCTACTTGAGTTTGCATCGGGTGCTCGGGTATGCACTGAGTATCGCGGGTGCTCGAGTCTCCGCCCCATATGCTTCGCGGCCAAAAAAACCTTGTGGGGATTGCCTGCCATGCACGAGCGATCCCCGCATGTTTTTTTGGGGGGTGTCTAATAACCGTGAAACATGCGGGCGGGGACTCGAGCTTTTCACTTGAGCACCCGTGATACATGGTGCATACCTGAGTACCCGATGCAAACTCAAGTAGCGAGCACTTGCGCTCAAGACTAATGACAACTTATTCAATATGATGACCTAATGTTCTGTGTCCTAATTCTGGGTTCAAAATGTTCGCTATACCCCTTAATAAAATCCTTGAGGGGTATAGTTTCCAAAATGGGGTCACTTGTGGGGGAGCTCCACTGTTTAGGCACATCAGGGGCTCTCCAAACGCGACATGTTGTCCGCTAACAAATTGAATGGAAAATCGGCTCAAATTGTTAGCGGACACCATGTTGCGTTTGGAGAGCCCCTGATGTGCCTAAACAGTGGAAAACCCCCACAAGTGACCCCATTTTGGAAACTAGACCCCCCAAGGCACCTATCTAGATGCATAGTGAGAACTTGGAATCCCTAGATGCTTCACAAATTGATTCGTAAAAATGAAAAAGTATTTTTTTTTCCACTTTTTCATTTTTACGAATCAATTTGTGAAGCACCTAGGGGTTCCAAGTTCTCACTATGCATCTAGATAGGTGCCTTGGGGGGTCTAGTTTCCAAAATGTGGTCACTTGTGGGGGAGCTCCACGGTTTATGCACAAGTGACCCCATTTTGGAAACTAGACCCCCCAAGGCAGTTCCACATTACGTGACATAGATCTGCATCAGGATTACCAGACCTATAACAGTTTGAGTCTTTTTTGTAACCGCAAAGTGGTATTATATACTCAATGAATCACATAGTATTGCGAAAGTTTTTGCCCCTCGCTTGTCGACACTAGTGGTATGGACTGAAAAATATATTCCCGTGTCTCTTGCTCCCATTTAGTTTTAAGATAACTACCTCTTTTTTTGAGGACCTGTTCCATTAGACATTTATAATGGAGCGAGATTACCCCTCTCGTTGACCCCTTCCCCACCACTGTGTCCAAGAAAGCTGTTCCTCTACTTTGAATAATAGGCTCCCGACCATTTTTTGTCATGAGGGCGTGCCTCAGCTGCAGATATTTATAAAATCCCTTGCTGGAGACCCCAAACTCATTCTGGAACTCCTGGAAAGACTTAAACCTACCATCCTTGACTAATTGTATGATCTTATAAAATCCCAGTCTTTGCCATTGACCAAACCCCTCCAGTCTATCAAATTCTGGATAGTTAAAATTATTTCATATGGGTGAGTATTTTGAGTATCCCACCATGCCCATCATCTTTTAACTTTAGACCATATTTTATGAATACCTCTGATTGTTCCTCCCACTAGCTCTTAATTCCTTAATCTTCCTCCTTCCAGAGCCTCCACTAGGTTGCTTTCTCCTAGTACATGTCTAATCATTCTAGCCGATGAGGATCGGAGTTCTGGGCTCTCCCACACCCTCAAATGCTGTAATTATGAGGAAAGATAATATACCAGTGGGTCAGGAACCGCAATTCCTCCATCCCCCTTTGGTCTCTGCAGAGTCTCAAGTTTTATCCTTGGCACCTATTTTTTCCATATTAAGTCTCTAAAAATTCTATTAACTTTATAAGAAACTTGTAAAGGAAGCCATATTGCTGCATTATGCATCAGGAACATTAACTGTGGCATGAGGATCATCTAAATTAGATTGGTTCTCCCTATCATCGACAGGGGCAACTTACACCAAGCTGCAATTTTGTTTTGGAATTTACTTAAAAGGGGATAAGTATTTAGAGATACATACTTCTCCATATTATCGCTTATTTTAATCCCAAAATACTTCAATGAGCTGACAATTTTAAGGTGTCCCACTTTCATCTTTTCATTTGAGAATTTATTTCCCACAGTCATAAGCGCTTATTTATGTATACCTCAATTAATAGAGAGGCCCAACAAAGAGCCATAGTTGTTAATAATTGCCATGGCTTCACTCAATGAATCCGGGCAGTATTCTAGAAAAACAAGTATATCGTCTGCATATAATGCAATTTTTTTCTTGATGGTCCCCATAAGGGAACCCCTGAACCCATGGGGAGAGGCGAATTGCTGCAGCCAACGGCTCTATTGCAATGGCGAACAACAGTGGAGAAAGTGGGCATCCCTGCCTTGTGCCCCTTTGCAAGGAAAACATATCTGATTTAAGGCTGTTAACCTGAATTTTGGCTTTGGGGGCAGAATAAGGAAGCTTAATCCAGGAGAAAAATGTATTCCCAAATCCCATGCGTGACTGTGTACTCCACAGAAAGGCCCACTCTATACTGTCAAAGGCTTTGGCTGCATCCAAAGATGCTATAGCCCTGTAGCTGTTATGTTGTAGGACCTAGAATTGTTGGAAAGCTGAAGGTTTAAGTACAGACTACGTATATTAATCGCTGTTGTCTTGTTTGGCATAAAGCCTGCCTGGTCTTGGCGGATTACGGACATTATTACTTTAAGCCTATTGGCTAGTAACTTTGCCAGTATCTTAATGTCCACCGTAAGTAATGAAATAGGGCGATAAGATTCTGGGAGCAGCATATCCCTCCCCTCCTTTGGAATGACCACAGTTATGGCCTCGTTCATTAACGGTGGAAGTCTCCCACTCTGTAATGCCTCATTGTAAACCTCCATCAATTATGGGAGAATATATTTGCTATACTTTTTGTAAACCTCTACCGGGATACCATCCTCTCCTGGTGCCTTATTATTTGATAAGGAGCCCAAGGCTTCTTCTAATTCCCCAAGTGAAAGTGGTTTGTCTAAGAGTTGGGATTCTGTGCTTGTCAGTGTAGGGAGAGAGAGCGGGGAAAAGAAGCCCTCTGGTCTTCCGTCGTGGGTTGTACCTTTTGAGGCATACAATGAAGCATAAAAAGCTCTAAACACCCCGATTATATCCGGGGGAGAGCTGAGCTCTACTCCCATCGAATCCTTGATAGTCCCAATATATGATAATTTTTGTTGTGCATAAACAACCATAGCCAACATGTGCCCTGCTCCCTCCCCCTCTTCACAAAATGTCTGCTTCATAAAGGATCTCTTATTAGTCCCTTTTGTGATTAAGTGTTGTTTCAGTTCACCTTGAGAGTCTTGTAAGTTTTTATTTGTTAAAGTGGAGGGATTCTGCACATGCTGAGTTTCTGCTGTTTGCACCTCCTCCATTAGGTACTTCTCCAGTGCTCTGGAAGAAACCATATTATTTTTTACTTTATTTTATAGTTCACCTAGGGAAAGTTATACTATATCATTATTGCAGTTTATAGAGAAATTCCAGTTTTACAATATAGTTCAGCCTGTGGCCAAGTTTCACAGGAGGACTAATATGGCAGATACAGGTGCCCTCAACAGGCCCACAGCTACCTTTGGTTCCTCATGATCATGTCGCAGGAGGTTGTTCGATAGGAGTGTGGCGCTCTTCAGTGATTAATAGTGACATCTAAAGGTTTTAAGTTGCAGCAATCGAGCAAGTGATAATTTTCCTGATATGAATGGGGCTCAGATCTTGAAACGTCTTCATAAAGCTATTGTGATAATGTACATTACAGTTTGTTAAGGAGCTTAAGTAATATGTTGTTATAATATGACCTAACTTTCATTGTGAGATTTACACTTCTGGGATTCTGGAATCCCGAGGATGAGTGCCACAAAACTATCCTAGTAACAAAGAAAATGACGGCACTTCCACTACAAGAATAGGTACCTCTTAGTAAGCACCTGTTCACACCTATTTCTTGTAGTGGAAGTGCCGTCATTTTCTTTGTTACTAGATTTAAGCTTTGACTGAGCACTCCACCCCCATGCCGCAGGTGGTTTTAATTGCATCGGGATCTTACTTTCCCACACATCAGCAGACGAATGTCCCTTAGAGAGGTATTCACATTGTTAGGTCCTGACATCGAGAAACGCCTTATCGCGGCTGTCATGTACACATGAATTGGCCAATTTATGCGCTAAGATTTCTCATTTATTTCTATTTTCTACAGCAGTAATGCTATTCATATTTCATACTTCATATTTACATACTCAGCGTTAGAGTGCTACTTTGTTTGTTCACCAAACTATCCTAGTCCTGCTCGCCCTTCTAAGTTTTCCCTATACAGCAGTGCTTCTCAACTCACAACTGTGTAAAATATGTGAACAAATACCAGTCACTTGACCGGGCTGTGCTGCAGTTCCCCTGCACAGTGGTGCATGAAGGAGAAAAATGATGAGAGATGCAGCACTGTGGCTCTTTTATTCTCTGGGTCTATGGAGGTTACGTAGGCCGCAGATTATAAATTGATTACATATGGTAAGCATTTTTGTTTGTAGTTATCTGTGATGCATATTGGATAAGTCGGATTAATTAAAATGTGTGCTATTAGACAATAATACTAATTTACATATTTACTTCCATTATCTCTGAAAAATTAACACATTTTAAATATAAAAAATGATTAGATGAAGTTATTTGCATACTATGTGATGTGTGCAACCATGGTATGCAAATTGATGACCTTTTGAAAGTCACTCCTAGGTACCTAGACCAGAAGTTCCTGGTGTGTCTAGTGGCTCTACATTCCTCCATAGCACGGAAAGTGATCCTTTTTCTCGGAGCAGTGTGATCTAGTTATGTATTTGGGATCACCATGATTAGAGCAGAGAGTAGTGTGCTGTGCTGTCCACAAGATGTCAGCGAGGTTCTGAAGAAAAAGTTTATATACCGTACAGACCAAAAGTTTGGACACACCTTCTCATTTAAAGATTTTTCTGTATTTTCGTGACTATGAAAATTGTACATTCACACTGAAGGCATCAAAGCTATGAATTAACACATGTGGAATTATATACTTAACAAAAAAGTGTGAAACAACTGAAAATATGTCTTATATTCTAGGTTCTTCAATGTAGCCACCTTTGGCTTTGATGACTGCTTTGCACACTCTTGGAATTCTCTTGATGAGCTTCAAGAGGTAGTCACCAAAAATGGTTTTCACTTCACAGGTGTGCCCTGTCAGTTTTAATAAGTAGGATTTCTTGCCTTGTAAATGGGGTTGTGACCATCAGTTGTGTTGTGCAGAAGTCAGGTGGATACACAGCTGATAGTCCTACTGAATAGACTGTTAGCTGCTTTTTTCTTGCCATAATACAAATTCTAAGTAAAGAAAAACGAGTGGCCATCATTACTTTAAGAAATGAAGGTCGCTCAGTCCGAAAAATTGGAAAAACTTTGAAAGTGTCCCCAAGTGCAGTTGCAAAAACCATCAAGCGCTACAAAGAAAGTGGCTCACATGAGGACCGCCCCACGATAGGAAAACCAAGAGTCACCTCTGCTTCTGAGGATAAGTTTATCCGAGTCACCAGCCTCAGAAATCGCAGGTTAACAGCAGCTCAGATTAGAGACCAGGTCAATGCCATACAGAGTTCTAGCAGCAGACACCTCTCTTCAACAACTGTTAAGAGGAGACTTTGTGCAGCAGGCCTTCATGGTAAAATAGCTGCTAGGAAACCACTGCTAAGGACGGGCAACAAGCAGAAGAGACTTGTTTGGGCTAAAGAACACAAGGAATGGACATTAGACCAGTGGAAATCTGTGCTTTGGTCTGATGAGTCCAAATTTGAGATCTTTGGTTCCAACCACCGTGTCTTTGTGTGATGCAGAAAAAGTGAATGGATGGACTCTACATGCCTGGTTCCCACCATGAAGCATGGAGGAGGAGGTGTGATGGGGTGGGGGTGCTTTGCTGGTGACACTGTTGGGGATTTATTCAAAATTGAAGGCATACTGAACCAGCATGGCTACCACAGCATCTTGCAGCGGCATGCTATTCCATCCGGTTTGTGTTTAGTTGGACCATCCTTTATTTTTCAACAGAACCATGACCCCAAACACACCTCCAGGCTGTGTAAGGGCTATCTGACCAAGAAGGAGAGTGATGGGGTGCTACGCCAGATGACCTGGCCTCCACAGTCACCAGACCTGAACCCAATTGAGATGGTTTGGGGTGAGCTGGACCGCAGAGTGAAGGCAAAAGGGCCAACAAGTGCTAAGCATCTTTGGGAACTCCTTCAAGATTGTTGGAAGACCATTTCCGGTGACTACCTCTTGAAGCTCATCAAGAGAATTCCAAGAGTGTGCAAAGCAGTCATCAAAGCAAAAAGTGGCTACTTTGAAGAACCTAGAATATAAGACATATTTTCAGTTGTTTCACACTTTTTTGTTAAGTATATAATTCCACATGTGTTAATTCATAGTTTTGATGCCTTCAGTGTGAATATACAATTGTCATAGTCATGAAAATACAGAAAAATCTTTAAATGGGGTCTGTCCAAACTTTTGGTCTGTGTGTGTATATGTATATACGTATATGTGTGTGTATATGTATGTATATATATATATATGTATGTATATATTTATATGTATATATATATATATATATATATATATATATATATATATATATATATATATAATATTATTATGGTTTTAGATGCGGACTACTTTAAAAGTATTTATTTTATTCCCCATTAATTCCACAACACTTTACGGACATTGTCACTATCGAGAACAATTAAACACGCACCAATAATTACATGCTTGTTTATTAAAAGGTGATTTCTTTTTTTTTGATGATTAGATTTTATTTAATTCAAGATTTAACTGTAAATATATTGTTTTACAGGTATTTTTACAGACATCTACTTCTCTACTACAGCGGAAATAGTGGTATGATGAAAAAGTCCATTTTCTGCCGAGAGACCGCTAGTGAGCTCCTTGCTCTTAAGCAGAATTCCAATCTTTACCTGTATATGAATCAGCTTCCAAAAGGGGCTGCACAAAGCAACTCACAGTTGTAAGTTTGTTTTCAACTAACTTGTCTTGACCTGACAAAAGTAATCAAGCTATCTGTAAAGGGATCGTATTCTAAGGCTGCATGCCCACGTAGCGTTTTTCAAGCGTTTATGCTGCGGAATTTCCGCAGCATAAACGCTTGTGAAACGCTAGGTAATCCGCACCCCATGGTCCCCAAGGGGATTCCGCATGTTCTATGCACATGCTGCGGATTTTTCCGCAGCGTTTATGCTGCATACAAAAATCCGCAGCATGTCATTTAATTTTGCCGAAGCGCAGCGGAACTCCCGCCATTGACTTGCATTGAGACGCATAGAAACCGCGAATGTACATTTGTACAAGCGGCTTCTATGCGTCTCTATGTGCGGATGGTACCCAGTTCTGGAGGAGAGGAGACTCTCATCCAGACCTGGGTTCCATTGTACCTGTAAAAAAAGAATAAAATAACAAAGTTTATACTCACCTTTCCGAAGGCTTCTCTCTGAATGCCGGCATCGCTTAAGGACCTGCGGTGACGTCACAGTCATGTGACCGCAGGCCCTTCACCGCTCTGTCTCGCGATATGCCGGCATCCAGGAAGCAGAGAGGAACGAGCGCTGCAGCCACGCCGGGGCCTCGGGGGTGAGTATAGCTTTGTTTTAATTTTTACGGTTCACACTGTATAAATCCATACTGTTTGCATGGATTTATACAGTGTGACCTAGTTGTCAAGCACTTTCCAAGTGATGCTAAAAGCGCTTGTCAACCCGCATGCGGAAACGCATGTGAGTCCGCATGTGGATCCGCATGTATTCTGCATGCGTTTTTTCTGCCAGGGAGATGCAGAAATGCTGCAGAAATTTTCTGCTTCATTTCTGCATCATGGGCACATAGCCTTAAGGAGGATATAGCTGCCTGTGAAAGGTTAATCTCTCGCTACATAGATACAGCACACCTGAGTAGAAGCTGGTACCGATTTTACCTTTGTTGTTTTTGCCTACAGAGCTACAAAATTATAATTATACATCACCCAGTAATAAAGTTCTTAAATGGATTGTAGTAAAACTGTTCTCAGTTGTGTTATCTTAAAGAGGACAGTTTTGAATTTTTTTCTATTTTTTACTGAGTACATCCTCCAATTGCTGCTGTTTCATTGACTCTAACCGTTTTTAATTTTCTTTTGTGCCTCACCAAAGTTAAGCCCCCTGATAATAAAGATGCAAATTTTTCATTTTAACTTGTTGGGCGTGTACCACAGAACTTCTCTGCAGACATTTGCAGTCTTTGCACTGATCTAATTTCTGCAGTAAGATTCTCTACAGCCAAAAGAGCCAAAAGATTCTTCTCAACATACCCAGCTGCCGCATTCTGTGTTTCCTACTCAACAGTAGAGATGAGCGTTGTTCTACTCGAACTGTTCGCCAATCTCAAATTCGAGCTGTTTTGGGCGGTGTTCGAGCCGTTCGGCGAACACGAACGATTTGAGAAAAATTCGGCTGTTCGAGGTTATGTTCCATAACTGTTCGTGCACCAAAATCATAACTGGATTTTTTCTCAGTAATGATGAAAATTAATGTTAATACGCAGTTTGAGTGTACAGCAGGGTGGGGGGAGGGGCAGGGGATGGATCTCTGCAGGAATAATGAAGATCTCCATTTTTTTTTCTCTTTCCCGCATTTACAGTGGGGAGGTGCAATCTGTCAGCCTATCAGCAGCGCACACACGGAGCGAACTGCTTTTTTCACACAAGCAAGGGCATGTGTCATTGGCAGTGTATGTCACATGTCCTTGCCCTATAAGACCAAGCCATTTTCCCCGTCGCCACCATTTTCTCACTGCTGCAGCTGCGTGTTAGACGGCACCGCTGTTGCTGTGTGCGCTATACCTTGTTAATTTCAAGCCAATTTTCGCACAAATATACAGATAGCTTGGGAGTAGGGAATAGTTGTGATTGCAGTCCTTTTAAGGACTAGGTTACAGCATTTCCTACGACTTTTATCAGGCAGGTCTGTGCTCTTAAATAGATAGGTTGTGGGAGTAAAGACTAATTGTAATTGCAGTCCTTTTCAGGACTAGGTTACATCAGTTCCTATCAGTTTTTGCCAGGCAGGTCTGTGCCAGTGCTGTGTAAGTTTTTTTTCACAGCATTTGGCTGAATCTAGCAAAGCTAATCCTTTTTGGCCTATTGCAGAGTGTGTTAGTCAGTGGAGTAGCCCATCTGTGTTGCAAGATATACCACCTGTGTATAGAATACCAATTTTTTTACGGCACCTAGTGAAGTAAAATCTTTTGGGCATAGCATCATTCTATTAGTCCATCTATACTGACCTCCATCAGGTTGCAAATTGAATATAATTTTTTTCTGCATCTAGCTCTGAAAAAATATTTGGGCTTCTAGCTGTGTGTGGGACTTGTTCTATTAATCCATCTATACAGACCTCCATCAGGTTGCAAACTGAATATAATTTTTTTCTGCATCTAGCTCTGAAAAAATATTTGGCCTTCTAGCAGTGTGTGGGACTTTCTCTATTAGTCCATCTATACTGACCTCCATCAGGTTGCAAATTAAAAATAATTTTTATCTGCATCTAGCTCTGAAAAAATATTTGGGCTTCTAGCAGTGTGTGGGACTTTCTCTATTAGTCCATCTATACTGACCTCCATCAGGTTGCAAATTAAAAATAATTTTTATCTGCATCTAGCTCTGAAAAAATATTTGGCCTTCTAGCAGTGTGTGGGACTTTCTCTATTAGTCCATCTATACTGACCTCCATCAGGTTGCAAACTGAATATATATTTTTTCTGCATCTACCTCTGAAAAAATATTTGGGCTTCTAACTGTGTGTGGGACTTGTTCTATTAGTCCATCTATACTGACCTCCATCAGGTTGCAAATCGAATATAATTTTTTTCTGCATCTAACCCAGCCAATAGTTTTGGCCTAATACCACAGTTTGGCCACTCAGCTCTGCTCGGTTCCCATCCATTGTTTTTTTGTGCAAACAACTCCAGAGTTGTGAATTAGTTAACCACCAAAATGAGTGGAAAAAGGCCTGCTGCTGGTGGAAAGGGGAATAGGCGTGTTGGGAAGGGGAAAAAAGGTTGTGTCCGTGGGGTAGGTGTTAAAGCAACAGTAACATCTGCAGAAGAAAGACCATCTTCCAGCCAAACTAAAATGTCTACTTCTTTTAGCGGACAATGTGATAAGATCCCTTTCTTACGGCCACGCCAATCGCTACAAATTCCAGATGAGGCACAAAAACAGCAGGTGCTTCAACGGATATCAAGTGCTCCTTTAAGTGGGCTCTCCTCCACATCAACTTCAACATCACAAATACTCCAGTCCTCAAAGGTGTCACCCAAATCGCACTTGCTTCCTCACAGCTCCCAAATCTCCAGCTGCCCGTCTGAGTATGAGGTAGAACAGATGGTTGAGTCTGCAGAGCTGTTTACTCATACTATAGCCTGGGAATCAGAGGTCGACTCCAGCGCTTCTGTGAATCCAGATGAGGAAATGATCTGCACTGATGCCCAGAATCTTTATGAGTCGGATCCAGGACCAGACGCAGAAGGTTCTGACCATAATGTAGACCCTCATTCCCAAACTGTAACTCCTGTTGGTGGAGACAATGAGGAAGACGATGATGAGACTCAAATACCTGATTGGAGCGACAACTTTAGTTTTTTGTCAGGGCAGGAACAGGTTGGCTCTGAGGACGACGGGTGTGATAACGCACAGGGTGATGATGATGAGGTTGGAGATCCCACTTACTGTCAACCCACAGTCAGCCAAGAGATGAGGTCAGCAGAGGAGGTGGAGGAAGATGCTAGTGACGACGAGGTCAGGTTGCGCCTTCCTGGACAGAGACGTAGTACTGGAAGCACGTCAACAACTGCATCCTCAAACACAACTCTGCCTCTCACCACAAGTCGTGGTGGCTCTTCAGGTCGCATGGGTGCTAAGCCTTGCATAGCCTGGGCATTTTTTCAGATCGATAAAGATGACCCAACTCGTGTTATCTGTAACATTTGTCAGCAAAAGCTAAGTAGAGGCCAAAAAATACATAGTTTGAGTACTTCATGCATGAACCGGCACATGGACATGAAGCATAAGTTGCAGTGGGAAGCTCAGTGTGCTACAATGCAGCCTAGCCGGCCGGGCCAACCACCGTCTGCCATATCTTGTGCATCCGCGGCCTCTTCATCCTCTGTGACTGGGGGGACAGCAGTCACACCTGTTTTGGGGCGCAGACCTGCCTCCTCTTTACCCGCAACAGCCAGCGTGATTGGCAGGTCATCATTTTCTTTGGAGGTGGTAACACCAGCTGGTTTTGAGCGCTGTCCGACATCGATAGCACCACCTTTGGATCAAGGCAACCTAACATGTCCGCCTGCATCTTCCTCACAGACCGGCAGTTTGCCGGGGACACCCTTATCAACCCCGTCTAAGCACAATAGCCAGCCCTCGGTCCCTCAGATGTGGACAAGTAAAAGACCATTTCCTCCTAGCCATGAGAAAGCTAAGAGGTTGAATTTCACCATCTGCAAGATCTTGGCTACAGAAATGCTGCCTTTCCGCCTGGTGGACACGGAGGATTTTCGAGACCTTATGTCCGTCGCAGTGCCCCAGTACCAGATGCCCAGTCGGCACTACTTCTCAAAGAAAGGTGTGCCTGCTCTCCACCAGCATGTCGCACACAACATCACCGCTTCTTTGAGAAACTCTGTGTGTGACAGGGTGCATTTCACCACAGACACTTGTAACGCCCCTGTCCATGCCTACTCGTCCATGTCGCTGACTGGGCACTGGGTAACTATGGTGACAGCAGGACAAGGGGCTGCTGTCCAAGTCTTGCCGTCCCCACGAGTTGTGCGTCAATCCTCTTTATGTCAAAGTTCCTCCACTGCTTCTGCCTCCTCAACCTCCTCTCGGTCTTCCACCTGTACCCAAAGCCTGTCTGGTCATGCCACAAGCTTTCTAACTGCGCAGAAGGGATCCTGCACACCTCCTTACTATGCTGGCAGTAGGGCTCAACGTCATCAGGCGGTTTTTACTTTGAAATGTCTGGGAAATGTGAGTCACACAGGTGAGGAGTTGTGGTCAGCTCTGGAGAACCAATTTCATGAATGGTTGTCTCCACTGGACCTGAAACCAGGGAAGGCCGTGTGCGACAATGCTGCAAACCTGGGTGCGGCCCTTCGCCGGGGCAATGTCACACACGTGCCTTGTATGGCTCACGTGTTGAACCTGGTTGTCCAGCAATTTTTAGCCCACTATCCCAGACTAGATGGCCTTCTGCAGAGGGCACGGTCGCTGTGTGCTCACTTCCGCCGTTCGCATCCCGCAGCTCAGCGACTTACATCTCTACAGAAGTTGTTGGGCCTGCCACTTCACCGGCTAAAATGCGATGTGCCTACCCGGTGGAATTCAACTCTGCACATGTTGCAGCGACTGTGGCAGCACCGACAAGCCCTGGTGCAATACGTTCTGACGTATAGCCTGGGCCAACGAGATCTAGAGGTGGGGCAAATCACGCTGGAGGAGTGGTCTCAGATCAGGGACCTATGCACCCTTCTGCACAGTTTTGAAATGGCGACGAAGATGTTTAGTGCTGACGATGCCATTATCAGCATGACTATTCCGGTGATTTACATGCTGGAGCACATGTTAAACAGAATTCGGAGTCAGGTGGTGGCACAAGAGGAGGTGGAGGAAGTAGAGGAGGAGGAGTTGTTTGCGGAAGGGCTAACATCTGCAAGGTCCAGACGGTCGGCAGCACCAAGGCGGCAGGCATGTGAGGGTGGGGGAGATGGTTTTACCAGGGCGCATGGTAGCAGCCAAACTAGTGAGGAAGGTGCAGGAGCCCAGGAAGAAGTGGAGGACGAACTGATGGAAGACTCATCAGATGAGGGAGACCTTGATCACATTTCTGTTGTGCGAGGTTGGGGCGAGAGGACAGAGGAAGGAAGCATGAGTGTTACCTCGCCACCAACACAACAGGGACTTGGTGCTCCTGGATGCGCAAGACACATGAGTGCCTTCCTTCTGCATTACCTGCAACATGACCCTCGAATTGTGAGAATTAGAAATAATCCTGACTACTGGGTTGCCACACTGTTAGATCCCGGGTTCAAAAGTAAATTTGCAGAAATTATTCCTGCCATAGAAAGGGATGCACGCATGCAGGAGTATCAGCAGAGACTGTTGCAGAATCTTACATGTGTTTTTCCACAAAACACCAGTGGTGCACGTAGTGAATCTCACAGTTCCAACTTGCCAACCGTGGGACCGTCGAGTGTTCAGCACTCAAACCGTAACAGAAACACAGTATCTGCTGGTAACATCAATTTTGCGCAATCATTTCACCACTTTTTTAGCCCATCCTTTGCAAGGCCACAGGAGACAAGAAGTCTGACACATAGTCAACGCCTAGAGACGATGGTACAGGAGTATCTCCAAGTAAACATTGAAGCCATGACTGTGTCACTAGACCCTTGCTCTTTTTGGGCTTCCAATCTGGATAAATGTCCGGAGCTCGCCACTTACGCCTTGGAGATCTTGTCATGCCCCGCAGCCAGCGTTCTGTCTGAACGTGTGTTCAGCGCTGCTGCTGGTGTGCTGACAGATAAGCGCACGCGGCTCTCCACTGATAATGTAGACAGACTCACGTTCATAAAGATGAACAAATCATGGATCCGAAACGACTTTTCTACTCCTGTGTCATCCTGGGGAGAGTAAAAGCTTGATGATTGGTTAAAATCACCCTACCAACCGTTTTAAGCTTTCAAATTACTAATCATGTTTATCTGTATCTTGGCTGGAAAATAATTTGGGCTTTGTAGCAGTGTGCAGCACTGATTCTATTAGGCCATCTATAATAAGCTCCACCAGATTTAAAATTACTAATCATGTTTATCTGTATCTTGGCTGGAAAATAATTTGGGCTTTGTAGCAGTGTGCAGCACTGATCCTATTAGGCCATCTATACTAAGCTCCACCAGATTTAAAATTAATAATAATTTTTAGCTGCATCTAGCCCGGAAAATAATTTTGGGGCTCCGAGATGCGCAAGACACATAAGTGCCTTCTTGCTGCACTACCTGCAGCATGACCCTCATATTGTCAGAATTCGAAGTAATCATGACTACTGGGTTGCCACACTCTTAGATCCCCCAAACTTTTCGATCAACCTTTTCATTTTAATAAAGACCCAAAAAATGGTCATTTTTGAAATTATAAGCATTAGCAGGTTATTAGAAACTGAAATCAAACAGTTTTCAACTCAAAACTTTATTCTAGGTGATGTTACATTTTCACATAGGACCCCTTGTTCGAAAGGAGCTTCTGAACTCTCTCGTCCATTGAATTTGTCAGGTTTTGGATGGTTTCTGCTTCAATTGTTTTGCATGAGGACAGAATACCCTCCCAGAGGTGTTGCTTAGATGTGAACTGCCTCCCGCCATCATAGACACTCCTTTTGATGATGCTCCAGAGGTTCTGAATGGGGTAGAGGTCAGGGGAGCATGGGGGTCACACCATAAGTTTGTCCCCTTTTATGCCCATATCAGCCAGAGATGCAGATGTTTTATGTGCAGCATGAGATGGTGCATTATCATGCAAAAAAATGATCTTGCTGTGAAATACACGGTTCTTCTTCTTGAACCATGGCAGAAAGTGCTGTTTGAGAAAATCCACATACATTATGGAGTTCATCTTTAGCGCCTTCAGGGATCCTAAAGGGGCCGACAATCTCTCTCCCCATGATTCCAGCCCAAAACATTACTCCACCTCCTCCTTGTTGGCGCTGTAGCCGTGTTTGCGTGGGGTGTCCATCAACCAGCCATCCTCCACTCCATCCATCTGGACCATCGAGCGCTGCACGGCACTCATCCGTGAACAAAACAGTTTTGAAATCAGTCTTCATGTAATGTTTAGCCCACTGGAGCCGTTTCTGCTTGTGTGAAGTGGATAGAGGAGGTCGACAGGATGGCGTATGCACAGCTGCAAACCTCTGAAGGACCCTGCATCTTGTTGTTCGGGGGACGTTGGAGGCACCAGCAGCTTCAAAAACTTGTCTGCTGCTATGACAAGGCTTTTTTGCCGCTGCTCTTTTAACCTGACGTAATTGCCTGTAGGAAAGAGTCCTCAATTTGCCCTTATCAGCACGCACACGTGTGTACTGTGAATCAGCTACATACTTCTTGATTGCCAAGACACTTCATCCTGATCATCGCACAATGTTGATTGTAGTCATGCCTTGACCTAAACACTCCACAATTTGTTGCTTCTCAGCAGCCGACACATCCTTTTTCTTTCCCATTTTGGCAGAAAATGTAGGCTGCTTAATAATGTGAGACAGCCTTCTTAAGTAGTCTTGCCTTTCATTGGACACACCTGCCAAACTAATTAGCACAGGTGTCTGCAATTGCTTACAGTGATATAAAGAGCCCTGACACACACCACCATCAATGAGTTTAACTGACAAACAAACAAATTCTTCCCTTTTCACTCCTAAACACTTTTTGCATAATAATTTGGAACACAGTGTACATGTGCTTTTCCACAAAACACCAGTGGTTCACGTAGTGAATCTTACAGTTCTAACTTGCCAACCGTGGTCTATATGGAGTTGTTCAATAAAGGGCCCAAAATTAAGATAACATAGATGGGAGAGGTCTCTATGAATAGGAATTCCTAAGTATTTGATACCCTGTGAGGGCCAGGCAAAGGGAAAGTTGGACTGGATGGAATCCTATATGGATTTGGGGAGGGAGACATCGAGGGCCTCAGACTTCGCTGCATTGATTTTAAAATTTGACCATGTAACAAAGTGATCTATTTCAGCCATAACAGCATGGATGGATATATGTGATTGAGTGATATATACTAGGACATCATCAGCAAATAGAGAGCACTTGTACTCGGTGCCTCCCACCTCAATCCACCTAATATTGGGGTTATGGCGAATTGATGAGAGCAGGTGCTCAGTCACTAGGATGTATAAGAGAGGGGACAGAGGACATCCCTGCCTTGTCCCATTGGTGATTGTGAAAGGTGATGAAAATGTTCTGATGCACCCCCTGGGCCTTGGGACACCCGGAGCCGGACCCTTTTTGGTGGATGCTGGTGGTTGTAGTCTTCGTGGCGGCGACCCGGTTCCGTGGTTCAGGGTGGTCAAACCAGTGGCGGAACTATTTATGTGGTTTTGATGTTTAAATGTCCGACTACGCCACCCGTGGATTGCGGTCAGAGTGAACCGCCGCTGCAGGGCAGACCGCTGAGGCTGTTGTTGTGGGTGCAGCAGAGCGTAGCATAACTCCCCACGGGAGGAGTATAGCCTCAGGGCAGTGTATGCGGAGGATGGGGGTGATGGTGCAGGGCAGCAGCAGTAACGACACGGAGTCAGTGATGCAGTCCAGGGCCTTTACTCACAGTTCTTATTATCCAGACCACGTCTGCAGGTAACGGCTGCCCACGTCGTACTGTGCTCACCAGGTGAGGGGCTCAGACAACTCCCAGATAACTTTGGAGCGCTTCACAGGACCCCTTTTGTGTGTCCTTTGTCTGGCCTTTCTTACCAACCCTTCTGTTCGGCTGCCTCGGGCCTCCTCTTGGTAAACTTGGCGCCAGTTTCCCTGACCCTATGTGGTGCCTTCCTAGCGGGTGTAGCGAGGGGCTGCGCCACATAAAATGTCAGAGCCTCCGGTTTCTAGCTGAGGGTCGTTTCCTGCCTCCACTAGTTTCGGGTACCGGTCTCCCGCTTTGGCCTGACCCCTCCACGCAGGTGGATTCGGGCGTGCGGTGGCGACTCGCCCGTCCGCACCCCTGGGATCCCTTCATTCCTCGTTCCTGGAGCCTTCTCCGCTCCTCTTCCTTCCTTCTCCCTCTTCCAGGCCTGGGCCTCTGTTACTAGGCCCGCCTCCGGAGCAGAGCTCATGCAGAGCCCCTGCTCCCTGCCACTTCTGCTCGGACTTCTCTGCACTGAACTAAGATGGTGCCCACCTTTTATACTCCCTTCTCAATGCACCCACGAACTGCTTCCTCCCTGCTCCTGCACTACAGGGTTCCCCTTCCTCAGTGTTCCCTCCCCCCACTCCAGCCAGGGACAGGGACTGTCGTGCCCATCTCAGAGGCATATTGGTCGCCCTGCCCCACGGCAATGTGGTGTAATGCATGCAGGTGTCGGGTCCTGATCCACACTCCATCCTTACCTGAGCGTGAGATATCACACCTCTGGGTGAGGTGCAATACCTCTGTAGCAACCGAGCCCTCAGGGTGCTACAGTTCCATTTATCTTCAGCCTAGGTGACGTATTGCGATACAGGGCCGTGATTTTGGCTATAAAAGGGTCCCCTAGACCCCTACCCCAAGCTTTTTAAGAGAATCATATATGGCGTGCCAGGAGACTCTATGGAATGCTTTCTCAGCATCCAACAAGCGTATCTAATTACAAATTTTTAACTGCATCTAGCCCAGGAAATACTTTGTGCCTAGTAGCAGTGTCTGCTAGTCAGCGGATTATCCCGGCTGTTAAGCAAGCTACACCACCTGTAGTTTGGACACTTAATTTTTTCAAAGGAAATGCTTCGGGACCACGGGATACTCAGTGAAGAGCATCAGGAGGCACCCCAAGGCATAGGGGCTGGGACTGGCAGTAGGATGCCTTGCGGTGGACAGCCGAGCTCGATCCTTATAAAAGCTTTTTAACTGCAGCAGCTTTAGTGGACGCTACTGGAGCTGGAATTACGCGGCTGCTTGCATGAGACTTGCCCTCCAATAGATCCTTGTAAATGGATTTAAAGTGTATTCATTCAAATTAGAGAGACTATTTAAATTAAAAAGCTTAGAGCTGCCTCCACCACAGGGGGGCTCGCTCGACCCAGCAGCGGACAGGCACCAGTATTGGGAGAGGGGGGCTGGCCGTCAGGGTTCACCGCGGCTCTGGCACAAACCCGGCGACACGGAGGTGGCACGGGCAGGAGCGGACTGAACGTGTCGGCTTCTCACTTTTTGGATTTTAGAAGGGCATGACATGCCTATATCTGTGTCTCCCCCTCCTTTTACTCCTCCACCTCTTTTTTCTTTTCGCATGACTATATGTACTTGTCACTTTTCCATGTGTTAGTTGTGTCTTCTGAGCAGTTTGTCTGCTTTTGGACACCTTTGAAGGTGTTTTCTATGTGTTTCTATGTGTTTTTGTTTGCCTGCCATTGGTTTTAACGGTGTTCGACGAACAGTTCGGCGAACACACAGGTGTTCGACGAACCGAACCGAACTCTAACACTACGGGGGTGGCTCAACACTACTCAACAGGTCAAGAAAGTTTCTCAATGTTCATTGTCTGGCAAAATATGCTCTGCTCCCAGTTTTTGAGTCACGGGATGAGCACTTCGATGGGCTACCTTCAACCAACTTAAATCTTCTTTTCATCTTGAAAGTATGGTGAATTTTTAAAGGGAATCTGTCACGTCCTATCTACAGTGCCCCTATAGCGTTGTTAGTGATACAATGTGCATCACTAACCAGCTTTTTTCATTAAAATTGTTGGTATTATAATAAAGTATATCAAAGGTTATAAAATTATCATACCTGCTCGTTTTCAGTCATAGGGGTGTGATTCTCATATTCAGTCATGGATGCAGCATTCAGTCACTGCTGGCGCTGCCCATGTATTTGAATATTGCTCCCGGCAAGCGCTATTATTGTGGGGCGCATGCGCATTTGTACATGTCCGGCCGCTGGTCCCGCGTCTGCGCAGTTTGGCTGTGTGATTACCATCTTCACTGCGCACGCGCTGTGATGCTATTCCCCGTCAGAGAGAGAGAAAACACAGTAGTTTGACAGTAAATGGCTTCGCCCAACCAATATCATTCATATTCTCTGAAACAAGTCCAAGAAAGCAAAAATTCTGCCAGGGTATGTAAACTTTTGAGCATAACTGTATATCAAAGGTTTTAAAATCATTATACTACCACTAATGTTAATGAAAAAAGCTTGTTAGTGATGCACATTGTATCTAACAATGCTATGGGTGCAGTGTACATAGTAGCTAGGACGTGACAGGTTCCCTTTAAGTACTTGATATACCAAAGTTTAGGAACATCTCACAACCTGGAGATTACTTTCAGTAGAAACTTTTAAATAAATCTGAAAACAATCAAAAGTTCAAGGTTCATTCAGAAACAGCATTAAAATATATCTCAATTTGTGAGAAAACCATTAAGTTTAGGAAAAAAAATAGTATAGTATGAAAAAATTCAGAAAGAAAAAATAAAATCTGATCACCCTTTCAAAAGTTACAGGTAGAGAAAACTCATTTGGCTCAACACTCAAAATAATCAGTCCCCTTCAAAGAACATGCATACAAAGTTTCATACTTTTACCCCAAAAATGTACAATTCCTTACAACAGTATACGGACTATTTTTCCTTATGACAGAAGTTCTGTGGTTTACTCCCAGCTGCTTAAAAAAAACATTTGCATCTTTTTTTGTCTGGCTGGCTTAACTTTAGAAACAAAGGAGCACAGAAAAAAAGTAATATTGTTCCAAAATCGATTGAACAGCACAAATCGGAGGAGTTCCTTAGTTAACCTTTCACAGGATTTTTTAATTTTATCTTTAAATTAATATTTGCAAAGGTACCCTGCCAAACGAACATATTCATGAACTTTGCTACCTGTTTAGTGGGCAGAAAGAGCACAATGCTTATGTGTTCTATATTTAGGTCACATTGTACAGGCATTTATAGAAATTTGTTTATAACGTAGTTCAATGTTTTGTACAAAGGATTTCTAAGAAATATTTCTTCATTCCAGATCTCTTAGTCCACTTTCTCTGGCTGCGCATGAAACAAATGACCGATTAAGCCTTCATATTTCAGTGGAGGGCAAGAATTATCCTGTGGCATACTTCCCTTGTAACAGTACTACTAACATAAGCAGCATGTCTTCCACGGACAAGCTAACAAAATGGGTAGTTCTGGGAGTTCAAGGAGCACTCCTAAGCATCTTCATACAGCCAGTGTACATCAGCGATATTATTGTTGGTAGGTAGATATTCTAAAAGTATTTGTGACTTAGCAGGAAAACAGCTGTTTCACCTACATAATGCAGCTTTCAGTTTGAAACTGCCTTTTCCCTGCAAAATTAAGTGATTATTTAATAAGCAGTTAAAATAATGGCTATGCAGAATGTGGTAATTCTTGTTTGTTTTTCTTAGGTAATGAAAATTGCTCAGACACAAGAGGACTGGATATTGCTATAAAACGTCGACTTGACGATACGCTAACTTCACGATTGCCTATGTTTTATCTTGTACACAGACCTTACATAAGCATTGTAACAGCTGTCCACCAAATTCAGACAGTTTGTGGAAATTATAGGTTTAGTTTGAATTGGTCACAAGGAGACAGTTCAGTGGAAATTGTAGATGCTCTGCAAGGGAAAGTTATTGAAAGGTATTTTTTTTTAATCGGTGTGATGCTTTATAATCGGAGGACCTTTTTCATGTTGAGCTGGACATACATTTTACTTCATTTTTTTGCTTCTCCATTATGGAGATGCTAGCAACCCAAGGATTTGGTATTTAAACAGTTATTTTTATTTAATCCCTTCATGACATATGACGTACATTTTCTTCATATGTCGTGTCCCTGCATCTTTCCTGGCAGATGATGGCTGATTGAATCAGCTATCATGTTCCTTTAACAGAGGCGGGGGGGAGCGAAGCGCTGCCCGCTGTTAATCTGTGAAGTGCCACTGTTAATCTCTGAAAACGGCATTTAACACGTGCCGGGTGGGGAGGGACACCATTCATCGCGTCCGTGACATGATCTTGGGGTGCCAGTGGGATGCTATGACAGCCAAAGGACTGCTAAAGACCCCTGTGCTTCTCATGACTATTCTCCTGTGAAAGCCAGCATTTATCTGTTTTTTTTATAGATTGTGATGTTTATTATACATGGCAGTGGTGATATACTATGTAAAGCACAAACTATCAGACAATCAAAATATAAAACAATCCAATTGGTAAACGGCGTAACGAGAAACAAAATTGAAACATTCAGAATTACGCTGTTTTTTTTGGCCACTGCAACATTGCAATAAGAGGCGATCAAAAGGTATCTACCCCAAATTGGTATCAGTGAAAACATCATCTCTAGGCTCCAAAAAATAAGCCCTTACTCAGCCCGCATTAAGCCCAATTTTATTCTCTCTTTACAGTGCATCACATGATTAAAATGACAACTTGTCCTGGAAAAATAAGCCCTCATACAGTTATGTGGATGGAAAAATAAAAAAAACATATGGCTCCTGGTAGAGGGGGAGAAAAAAAACAAAAATGGAAAATGGCTGCAGGGTGAAGGGGCTAAGTCCAAGTGGGCATTACCAGAGAGATTTCATTGGAGTCTTGTACTTGTTACTTTTTCTGACGCTGACCAATCATAAGCTGGCAGCAGCACACTGGGGAAAGAAGAACAAGCCCTCGAAGTAGCACTGACAGCCTGATCTCATCACTGCAGAGTGTGACACGTAGGAGCACAGCTGAGTGTGATTAGCAGACCACTTTCAGCTCTCATGTCTGGCAGTCTCATTACAAACACTTCTAGTACTTCTCTTCTCATAGCATAGTGCTTCCAGCTCTGCCAATCATAAGCAGGCATTCATAAGCAGGCATTCACAAACGGGGAGAAAAAGAACAAGCCTCCACTATAGCTTAGAACAGACCACTTCTGTGCAAGACATAAATTACACAGTCTACTCTCCTCACTGCAGAATGATTACGAGTGCTGGAGCAAAGTAGACCTGAGTGTGATTAACACAGCCTTCATGTCCAAAAGTCCGTGTGGGGGAAGGGCAGTACAGCACAGTTGGGAGCACTAAAATTGCTTTGGCAATACTAAGGTGTATTTGGTACTTCCAATAAAGCGAATTTGATAGGATAGCTACTAGAAGTGTTTGTAAGTAAACTCAACTTTAGCAGTCAGCGTGGGGGAGATGACAGCCGAGTGCTGTCAGTTAATTTTCTTTTAGGTTTGCTGTGCTCCAGCACGTCATCACGCTGCAGTGAGGAGAGCAGATTGTTTGTCAATGCTATGGGGGGGGGAGGTGTTTCTCTGTGTGTTGCTACCAGTTTATGATTAATTAAAAATAGGAAAAAGTACACAGTAAGTGAAAATCTCTGGTAATGCCAATTTAAACTTAAAATAAATTAAAAAATAAACTGTTTAGGTGCCAAATAATTGATTCATAATATCTCTTTACAATACTCCCCAAACTTTTGTATTTTTTTGTAACTACCTCTTGCCATTCCATATAGGGAATTAAGAAACTTAAATCATCTATGAAATGGTGATAAAAAATATGCAATTCCACCATTGGGGGGCCTATATGACAGAAAATACCCAAAAGTGACACCATTCTAAAAACTACACCCCTCACAGTCCTCAAAACAACATTGAGGGTATGTGCACACGATGCAGAAATGAAGCAGAAAATTTCTGCATCTCCCTGGCAGAAAAAACGCATGCAGATTGTGCATGCATTTTTCCTGCGGAATACATGCGGATTCACATGCGTTTACACATGCTTTTCCGCATGTGGATTGACAAGCGCTTTCCAGGCGATTTTAGCATCACCTGGAAAGTGCTTGACAACTAAGTCACACTGTATAAATCCATGCAACCGGCATGGATTTATATAGTGTGACCCGAGAGAGTGGTAAAAATAAAAAATAAATGTATACTTTACCCTCCGATGGCCCGCTCTGTCCTGCTCAATCCGTTCTCCCTCGCCGGCAACTTTGAATTGAAAGACCTGCCAACGTCACGTGACCTGTCACATGACTCTTGACGTCAGCGCAGGTCCTTCAACTCACTGCAAAGTGTCGGGAATCAAGCAGGAGCGGTGCGCGGGCCGACAGAAGGTAAGTATACATTTATTTTTTATTTTATTCTTTTTTTACAGCTTTTTTAATGGTACCTGGGTGTGGATGAGACTCTCCTCTCCTCCACACCCGGGTACCATCCGCACATCAAAATGCGGCAATAACACAAGTACAAATGCAGTCTTGCGGAATTGGCGCGTTCTAATGCAAGTCAATGGCGGCGAAAACGCCGCGTTTACGCAAAATTAATTGACATGCTGCGGATTTTTGAGCGCAGCGTTTACGCTGAGGAAAAATCCGCATCATGGGCACAGCACATGCGGATTTCAATTGGGGAACATTGCTGCCCTTCTACCATGCGTTTGTAATGCGTTTCCGCGGCGTTTACGCAACTGCAAAAACGCTGCGGAAACGCATTAAAAACGCATCGTGTGAACTCAGCCTCAAGAAGTTTATTAACTTTCGAGGTACTTCACAGGAATGATTGAAATGTGGAAGGAAAAAATGAACTTTTTACTTTTTTTTTCAATTTTTTGTTTTTAATTTAGACACAATTTTTTTACTTTCACAAGGGTAACAGGAGAAATTGCACAACAAATTTTGGGGTTCATTTTCTCCTGAGTACGCAGATACCCCATATGTGGGGGAAAACTACTATTTGGGCACATGGCAGGGGCATAGTGAGTATTTTGAACCCAAAGGTACTACACAGAATTTGATAACAGCCACGAAACGTGGGGCGGGGTACTCAAGCATGTCACTCGAGCACCCGCGATACTTGGTGCATACCCAAGCACCCAATGCAAACTCGAGTAGTAGTCATCATATTGTCATCGTTTTGTTGTTTTTTTTTATAGATTAAAGAAAAAAATAAAAATTGTAATATAAAAAAAAAAAATTAAACTGACTAAAAGGGTGCCACAGGGGCGGCATGACATATTAATTATTGTGATCAAAAGGAACCAATAAGAAAATTCTCTGCTGGTGCCGGCTGGCATATCTCGGCTGCACACTGCGCATACGCTTGCCATTTTTTTCCCTGAAAAGGAGGCGGAGGGACCCGGGGATGGCAGAGGTAACGGTCGTGTGGGGTCTTTAGGACATCATTTCTCTCTCCTCTGACATGTATAACAGGCTGTAGAGAGCAAAATGATTTTAACAGCGGGCACACTTTTTTTTTTTTTTTTTTTTTTAAACACATGATCGCTGTTATTCATTGATTAACGGTGATCGGAAAATAGCGCACTCTAAGCTATTTTGAAGTTAACTTCATAAATAAAAAGTATGCCCCCTGAGGAAGCGAGGGTGAAACGTGCCTAGGGGCACGGGACCACATCCTATATCTACAGTTTGAACATGTAAGTCGCTTTGTCGTTTTTCTTCATCCACTTTGGATGTCTCTTCACATATAGGGGATCTCTTATGGCGCTTGAATACCATTCACTATATATATGTACGTACTTGGGCCATTGAATTTATGACGCTATCTTCAAATTAGCTTCCATAGATATGTGCATTTTCCCTTGGTTAATATTAATTATATAGATTTATTTCTAAATTGTTCAATATTTGCATGTAATAATTATGATCTGATTTTCACGCTTCATAAATCTATATATACTTTGATTACCACGTCTCTCACAACTATGGTACTTATGTGTTGGGGTTTTGTGGTCCTCCATTGCTAGACTCTCTAGTATTGTTCTTTTAATCTTTATTTAATAAACATATATTTTTTTATTGGCGTTAAACATCTACGGTCTGTTTGGTGGTATTCATGTATTGGTGTTTCTTTTTGCAAATAAAATAATTTCTTATCTATTTATGCTCCTTAAGTTGGCAGTCATCCAATAGGTGGTGCCAGAGATAATGTCCTCTTCTTTCTGAAGAGGCATATACCATTTTCTGAGATGCACAACGATTTAACTTTTCCATCCATGGCAGCTGTATGAGGGCCTTATTTTGGTTGCAGAGAAGTAGTTTTTAAACCCTTCAAAACATATGACGTAAACTTACGTCATATGTTGTGTCCCTGCCTTTGTTGTGAGATCGCAATCCAGGACCATATCTTTCTCAACAGATGATGGCTGAAGTATATTGCCATCACCTGCCTCTAACAGCCACAGGTGAAGCAGAGCTCCACCCACAGTTGTTAACTGCCACTGTCAATCTGAGTGAGAGGTGATTTCAATTATTTATTTTTAACCCCTTACCGACATATGACGTACAGTTAAAGGGAACCTGTTACCAGAAATAATGTTATTCTCCTGCAGATATGCGGTTAACCCCTTTACCCCAGAGGGTGGTTTGCACGTTAATGACCAGGCTAATTTTTACAATTCTGACCACTGTCAATTTGTGAGGTAATAACTCTGGAACGATTAAACGGATCCCACTGATTCGGAGATTGTTTTTTCTTGACATATTATACTTGATGATGGTGGTAAAATTTATTCGATATCACTTGCGTTTATTTGTGAAAAAACAGAAATTTGGCTAAAGTTTTAAAAAAAAATTTCTAAATTTTCATGCCCTTAAATCAGTCATATCACACAACATAGTTAATATGTAACATTTCCCACATGTCTTCTTTACATCAGCACAATTTTGGAACCCAAATTTTTTTTTGTTAGGAAGTTCTAAGGGTTAAAAGTTGACCAGCAATTTCTCATTTTGCCAAAAAAATTTCCAAAATTTTTTTAGGGACCACATCACATTTGAAGTGACATTGAGGGCCTTTATGACAGAAAATACTCAAAAGTGACATCATTCTAAAAACTGCATCCCTCAAGGTGCTCAAAACCACATTCAAGAAGTATATTAACCCTTCAGGTGTTTCACAGGAATATTTGGCATGTGGAAGAAAAAAATGAACATTTTTTTTCCCAAAAATGTTACTTTAGACCCATTTTTTTTTTTTTTCTCAATGGTAACAGGAAAAAATGGAACCCAAAATTTGTTGTGCAATTTCTCCTGAGTAAGCCGATACACCATATGTGTGGGGAAAAAACCCTGTTTGGGCGCACGGAAGGAAAGGAGCACCATTTGAATTTTTGAATGTAAAATTTTACTTGACTAATTAGCGGACGCCATGTCGCCTTTGGGGAGCCCCTGATGTGCCTAAACAGTGGAAACCTCCCACAACTGACCCCATTTTGGAAACTAGACCCCTCAAGGAACTTCTCTAGATATGTGGTGAGCACCCTAAACCCCCAGGTGCTTCACAGAAGTTTATAACGTAAGGCCGTGAAAATAAAAAAAATCGTAACTTTTTCCAAAAAAATTATATTTTAGCACCAAATTTTTTATTTTCACAAAGGTAGGAGAAAATAGACCCCAAAAACTGTTGTGCAATTTCTCCTGAGTACGTCGTAACCCCATATGTGGGGAAAATACACTGTTTGGGCGCACGGCATGATTCCGAAGGGAAGGAGCACTGTGTGACTTTTTGAAAACAAAATTAGCTGGAATTGAGAGCGGATGCCATCTCGCGTTTGGAGAGCCCCTGATGTGCCTAAACAGTGAAAACCTCCCACAAGTGACCCCATTTTGGACACTAGTCCCCTCAATGATTTTAGTGAAATTTTGAACCCAGAGGTACAACACAGAATTTGATAACATTAGGTCATCATATTGAATAAGTTGTCATTAGTCTTGAGCGCAAGTGCTCGCTACTTGAGTTTGCATCGGGTATGCACAATGTATCGCGGGTGCTCGAGTCCCTGCCCCGCATGTTTCACAGTTATTAGACACCCCAAAAAAAACATGCAGGGATCGCTAATGCACGGCAGGCAATCCCCGCGAGATTTCTTTGGCTGTATAACAGCCACTAAAAATGGGGCGGAGACTCGAGCATTTCTCTCGAGCACCCGCTATACTCTGTGCATACTCGAGCACCTGATGCAAACTTGAGTAGCACGCACTTGCACTCAACACTAGTCGCCATATCGTCATCATTTTTCTTTCTTTTTTTGAAAAAATCCCAACACAACCCGAACCCCAACCCTAGCACAACTCTAACCCTAGAGTTTATTTTTTTTATGCCGTTCCTCGTGTGGTATAAGTGATTAGACTACATTATTCTTCTGGTCGGTGCGATTACAGTGATACCAGAATCGTATGGTTTTTATGGTTGACAGCTGTCACACACTAAAAAAACCTTCTTTTTTTTTTGCGAAGACTAGTTTTTGCATCGCCATATTTTGAGAGCTATAGTTTTTCCATTTGATCGCTTTCTATTCCAATTTCTGGGAGGCAGAATAAACAAAAACCAACAATTCTGGAATTCTTTTTTTTTTTTTTAATGCTGTTCCGTGTGTGGTAAAATTGATAAGGTAGCTTAATTCTTCGGGTCAGTACGTTTACAGCGGTACCACATTTATATTTTTTTTTATATTTTGGCGCTTTTACACAAAAACATTTTATAGAAAAAATAATTTTCGCTTCATTCTGAGAGCTGTAACTTTTAAAATTTTCAGCTGATGGAGCTGTATAGCGGCTTGTTTTTTGCTGGACAAGATGACGTTTTCAGCGGTACTATATTTACATTCGTCTTTTTGATCGCGTTTTATTCCATTTTTTATTTGGCGGTATGATAAATAATCGGGGTTTTTTTGTTTGTTTTTTTTTACAGTGTTCACTAAAGGGGTTAACTAGTGGGGCGATGATACCAAATATGTGTACCTTTATTGGTTTGTGTGTGGGGGGAGGGGGTTTCATAATATTTATTTATGGGTACAGTATATTTTTATTTTTTGGGTATTATTTTTTTCTTCTTTTTTTTTTTTTAAATATATTTTTACAATTTTTTTCCCTTTTTTCTTTCTGACACTTTTACAATTTATCCCACTATGGGATTTTTTTTTTTACAGACTGATCACTTGCATAGCATAGAAATGCTGCAGCATCTCTATGCTATGCTGCGTGTCAGCACTGCTCACTCAGAAGTTACTTTGATCGTGCACTGTTCATGATCAAAGTAACTTCCTGCTGCCTGGTGACCTGGATGTCGTCATGAAGACCTCAGGTCACCATGACAACTACCGGGACCCAGCACAGACATCGCGGGACGCCGGAGAAGAGGTAAATAAGTAGCACTTACCTCCCCTTGCTCCCGGAATGGTGCGATCGACTTTAATCACAGCATCTGGGGGGTTAATGTGCCGGGAGCGGTGCTTGACTGCTTCTAGCATCAGGTGTCAGTTATCAGCTGACCCCCGGCGGCGATCGCACCGCTTGTGAGCGGGCGTGATAGCAGTGCGCGTAATAATACTTATCTGGTCCAATAGGCCCAGGGCACAGGGACATACTATTACTCAGCACGTCAAGAAGGAGTTAATCTGCACTTTAACAGCGTTATTATGCTGCACGCATATTTTCCTTGCCAGCATTCAGTCATGGGGTCGGGGATGGCGCCGGTTCAGTCATCGCTCTGAGAATACAGAGCGACCAATGTAACCGCGGCCCTGACAAACAGCTAACCTCAATGTAGAGCCAGTGTCAGGCCGAGGGCTCGGTTACAGCGGATACTCTGTATTCTCAGAGTGATGATTGAACCAGCACCGCCCCCGCCACCATGACTGAATACGGAATGCTGGAGTGGAGAATAAAGTTACTTTTCTCCCCGTTGCATTTGGCTGCGTGCAGGCATAATAACGCTATTAACCTGCAGATTAACCGCATTTCTGCTGGTTAACAGCGTTATTTCTGGTGACAGGTTCACTTTGTCATATGCCGGCTCAGGAACTGCCAACACCTTTGTCAGAAAATGATGGCTGTATTATTTATCCAACGTCTGCTTTTAAAAGTTGCACATGGCGCAATCTGTGACAGCGGCATTTACAGCATGCGTCCCGGGGGGCACGCTGTTCTAACCACCCATCAGGCCCGCCTGCTGTGCCCTGATGGGTTGCCATAGGGGTTTGCTGAAAACCTCCATGCCTGTCATGACGGTACTCCTGTGAAAACCAGCCCATAGAGACTGTCGTATTGCTATATACAGCACAAACAATCAGATGATCGCACATTCAAGTCCCTTAAGTGGACTAGCAAATACAATAAAAATAACAAAAAAAATCTTGTGGCATATGGGGGAAAAAAAATAAAGGCAAAAGTTTGAATTACCCTTTTTTTCCACCATTATAATTTAAGGAAAAAAAAAACGTGATATCTCCACATGTATAAAAGTCCAGTCTATCATAATATAATATTAATTAACCTGATCGGGTAAACGGCGAGACGAGAAAAAAAAAATCAGAATTCTAGAATGTGGTTTTGCTGCTTTCAGAAATGTCCGATCTGTCACAAAATAAATGAATCCAATCGGTAAATGGCATAACAAGAAAAAAATTGAAACGCCAGAATTACGTTTTGTTCGTTTGTTTCTGCACCATTGCAAAAAGAAAAATCAATACAATGTTTTGATCGCCTCTTATCTACCCCAAAATGGTATCAATTAAAAACATTCTCTCTCTGAACACATTCCCTCTCACAGCCCCATCGATCGAAAGTGAATACACTTTGGGCCTCGGAAAATGTCAACACAAACAAAATTTCCTCATTTTTTAATCACCACTGAAATGAGAAAAAGTGCAAAGGTTTCTTTATTTTTTTTTATTTATTTTTTATCGCTATTATCTTACTGACCTGGAAAACAATGTTGTCGGGTCCTTTTTTACATTCCTTTTTAATGAACTCAGGAAAAAAAAGGCTAAATTTTGTAACTTTTTTTTTTTCATTTACTATTAGGCCGCAGTTTGTTTCCTCCTTTCCCGTACATCACATGATAAAATGGATGGGGTCATTCAATATTACAATTCGTCCCACAAAAAACAAGCCCTACAACTATGTCAACGGAAAAATAAAAAAGTTATGGCTCTTGGAAGAAGGGGAGAAAAAAATGAAAATGCAAAAATTGAAAATTGCCATGTCATGAAGAGGTTAAATAACACCCATAGAGGACTTGATCTTTGTACTATGTATTGCATAACTATAGTATTGCAGCTTGTAGTTGTATAGTTCTGACCAGTCTCCTTTGCCGTCTAAGCCTTCTCAGGAGTATCAACATGGAAGCCATGGCAAAACAGTATCTTGCGATCACATCGCTGGTGGGTGCCTGGAGTGGATGCCCGGGTACAATCGCGCAGGCCACTGTGATCGCTGTTGTAACAAAGCCAGCATCGGCCTTTTGTAAAGCAGCCTCTACTCCACAGTCCACTCCATCATGACCCACTTCATGATCCATTCATTAGGAAGTATTACTTGGTTAAAAGTGTAGTTAAGACGTGGTTACAGAAAACATTTTTGAAATGATGTTTTATTGAAAGAACATTTTTTGTTATTGTCTGTAGTTCGCCATTTAAAAGTGGTCGCTCAATGGCAAGTCGTCTTTGCAAAGCTGCAATGTTGTGTCGCTTCAACTTACTTATGAAGGAAGCAAAAAGAGAAGATGTGTTTCATGGTCTCTGTTATCATGACGCAAAGGTAAGCATATATGAGACTAATGTTTGCAGAGAATGCAGTAGTATTCATGACTGCAGATTTTTGATTCTGTATAATTTATTTAAAGAGGCTGTCTAGGACGAACATATTTGGATAGGTCATTAACCTATCTGTAGAATATATCACCAATATAGGATCGGTGGAGCACCGGGTGTCGGCCATCCTACAATTTTCATAATGATTATGTATTCTCAGGCTTGGTGCAGACAACAATATATTCTCTCATCTGAGACAATCGGGCCAATTACGCAAATGACACGCTGATCAGAATGTGATTGTAGTGTAATCTGATTCTCTCGGATGAGGAGAAGATGGTGAAAAAAAAATGTCTCCATCTTCATTCTGTGGAAATCAGACTGTACTCAGATGTCATCCAAGTGCAGCCCGCTGGTTTCCACAAACTCATTGACTTGCATGGCCAAGTATGTTCCGAATATTGGCTCAGCCACAATCATGCAGAAATTTTTTTTCCTCGAACCGAGCCGGTCCGAAGCAAAAATATCTGACGTGCACTGCCCCATAGAATAACATTGGTTCGAGTGAAATCCGATGTTTTTGTCAGATTGTACTCAGACTGAAAATACGGTCATGTGTACTGGATTTGTCATGAGTATGTTAGCAAGTGGTGTATGCAGCAGAACATTGCAGCTGTGTACCTTTGTTAGGGACATCTGTTGAGTACTGCTGTTTATCATCCATCCATTTTGATGGGGAAGGCAGGTGTCCAACTCCCAGTGTTTTCATCTATTGCTCACATCTGGCCCCTGCAGGTATCAGCACATCAGTTTCAAATTGACCACCTATCCTGGATAGGTCGCTATTATGTAAGTCCTGGACAACCACTTTATTTGCATAGTTGAAGTAAATGTTGCATTTATTACACTGTGACATGTATTCCATATGATTTATAAAAGATAGGAATGGAACGTTTCCATAATGAACAAAGGATTTGACAATTGCTTTAAAGCGTAACCATCATTATAATTTTTATTTTATAAATCTGTAGTACACATGAAAATAAAAAACTTTGTAATATATCTTATCAGAGAAATCTGCTTCTTTCTAAGCCAGGACTGATCATTCATTCTCAAAATTCTCAATTCACAGGTAAAATCTATGTTCAGTGAAGACAGATTGTTAGATTACTGAGATAGGAGATGGCAGCTGCTACTGTTAAGACTACATGTAGACGGAGGGGATCAGATGAAGGAGGAGCTCTGCCTCTAGCTCCGTCCTTCTTCCCCTTTTTATCTAAATAGAATCTTAGTGGAAATTACTAACCTTTCCTATCTCAGTAATGTACATATCTGTTCTCACTGAATACAGATTTTACTAGGTAATTGAGAATTTTGGGAATGAATGATTAGTCTAAGGAAAAGGAAGCAGATTTCTTTGTTAAAATATATTGCAGTTGCTTATTTTCATGTGTGCTATTGATTTATAAAAATTAAAATTACTTCTACACTTTAAATAAGGTGCCAATACAGTTAGTATATCAAGTGTCAGGAAAAGGTCAACATTTACAGAATATTATGCCCTATTTGCTTATGTATTCTCTCAAGTGAACATAACTGTGTGTCCAGCTGATCATGTTGGGCACAGGAGCGGAGTCCAGCACAATCCCCACAGGAGATAGGCTTAGGTGACAACTGAGCTGCAGAAATGCATTTTTTATGTAAAAAGAGCATTAAACAAAAAAAAGTAAACATATTTGGTACTGTTTCATTCTGAACAACCTGAACAGTAAGTAAAAAAAAGGTAAAAATGTGTTTTTTCATCATTTTAATGCATAAAAAGTGAATTAAATCAGTCAAAAAATTGTATGTAAATTAAAATCACTTAAAAGTGTAATTTTGTGCTTCCAAATAACAAGCCCTCCTGTAGGCAGAAAAGTAAAAAAAAAAAAAAGTTATGGCTCTCAGAATATGGTGATACATAAGGATTTGTGTACATGTTGCATTTTTTTTCTGCGCAGTTTTGTCACAAAAACTGAACGCTTTCCTAGTACTAGCAAAATGATTGAGATTCCTCAAGTCTCATGCAAATTAGTATATCTCAACTTCAGCATTTGATAAAGTTTCTCATACTATCCTTATTGAAAAAAATAACCAAGTATGGGATTGACAAGGCTGCTTTTAGGTGGATTCATAACTGCCTCAGTGATCATACTCCGAGTATTAAATGGTTGCACATCCTATTGGAAGAGTGTTTCAAGTGGGGTATCACAAGGCTCTTTCCTGGCCCCAGTGTCAGGCAACATTTTTATAAATAATCTAGATAAGGGAACTGAATGTATACCAATCAAATTTGCAGACGATGCACAGCTAGGAGGAATATCTAATACTAGAGAAGACAGAGAAAGGATTCAGAAGGATCTAGAATTAAGTCTACAGAATGGGAAGAATAGAACTAAGCAACAGCACTTGTGAAAAAGACTTGGGTATACTAATAGGTCACAGATTGCACATGAGTCAAAAGTGTGATGCTGCAGCAAAAAATGTAAACACAGTTCTGGGATGTATTAAGAGAACCATAGAGTCAGGATCACATGAAGTAATTATTCTCCTCTACTACTCCTTGGTCATCTGGAATACTGTGTCCAGTTCAAGAGACCACATTTTAAAAAAAGACATAAAAACACTGGAGCAAGTTCAGAGAGTAGCTAACAGGATAGTGAGTGGACTGCAAACTATGTCCTACGAGGAATGGTTAAAGGATCTGGGAATGTTTAACTTGCAAAAAAGAAGGCTAAGAGAAGACTTAATAGCTGTCTACAAATATCTGAAGGGATGTCACAGTATAGATGGATCATTCTTATTCTCATTTGCACATGGAAATACAAGAAGCAATGGAATGAAACTGAAAAGGAGAAGATTAGATATTAAAAAAAACTTTTTGACAGTGAGGGTGAGCAATGAGTTGAACAGGTTTCCATGAGAGGTGGTGAGTTCTCCTTCAATGGAAGTCTTCAAACAGAGGCTGGACAGACATCTGTCTGAGATGGTTTAGTGAATCCTGCATTGAGCAGGGGGTTGGACACGATGACCCTGGAGGTCCCTTCCAACCCTTAACATTCTATGAAACGTTGCTTATTTTTTACTTCCAGTTTTGCTGCAGATTTCACCCATACTAATGAGTTGGGAAATATCTGCAACAAAAATGCATGTATTTTATGCTGCATTTTTCCTGTCAAGAGATGCAGAAATTTCTGCAGCAAATGCATAACGTGTGCACATACCCTAAATCTGACATCTCTGTAGTCCTACTGACCTGAAGATTAAAGCTATTACATCACTTATACCGCTTGGTAAACAGTGTAAAAAAATAAAGACATAAAGGCAGTTCTTGAATTGTCGATTTGTTCATTCTTCCTCCCAAATATTGGAATAAGGCACATCACATTTATTATGTGCTCTATACTAAGCATTTATATTATTATTTTTTTATTATTATAGCGCCACATAGTCCATCACGCTTTATGTCGGGGATATGTCTAAATCTAAAAAAAAAACAAAAACAAGATTTAGAGAAACCCTTCAACGGAACAATTACTATAATTAGGCAGATGAAGACACTTTTGACTCTGGCCTTTTTTTATCAGCAGTGAGCCTTCTTTTTAGACATGCACAAAAATACTGTTGACCACACTTCTGTGCACCTATAAAAGATGGATATGGCCGAAACAGAGGCCATACATAGTCCAAAGTGACTCCATCTGTCTAATACAGAGAATGGCGCAGTCACAGGGTGTCTGTCTGAAACATATTTCTGAGATTCAGATGGAAATGCCAACATAAATGCACAACATAAAGCGCAGGATACATGTAAGCCAAACTTTAAAAGTGATCCCAAATGTTATGTACCACAAAATGCTACCAATAAAAACTTCAACTCAACCCCACAAAAAACAAGCCCCCACACAAGGCTGTCATCTGTTAGTAGGGGATAAGGCTCTGGAGAAGTGACATGGTTTCCCCTGCCCACAGCCCCTCTACCGTCCAAAATAAATGCCCCCTTCCCGGTCAACACTGATTATAACTAATCCGCAGTAAGCGTCCACTGGAAAGGTGATAACTTGTTGATCGATGGGGACCGACTGACCAGGTAATTTTTATCCCTTAAGTCACCATAGGGAATGAATGGAGCCGTTCTCAGGCAGACCTGTTACGCCACCTTGTAACTGGTATTAAAGTTTACCGTTGGATATAAAAGTTCCCTGAGCTATGAATCATTGCAGATCCTATTGGTAGGATTCCCACCAATCAGCAAGTTATCTGTCCTGCAGACAACTCCTTTCATTTACGGAGCTGTCACAATATATTAAGCACTAAGCTGGCATATTTGCAATTTTCACAGTGCAACACCAACTGCGTACCTATTTTAGGAAAACATCTTTGTTGTCAAAATCCTCACTACAACCATAGATAATTTCCTAGAGGGGGTGTAATTTCCAAAATGGGGTCACTTGATGGAGAGTTTCTGCTGTTCTGGTACTTTAAGGGCTTTGCAAATGGTGCCCACAAACTGTTCAGGAAAATCAAAAAGCACTTATTCCTTCCAAGGCCTGCCGTGTGCCCAACAAATACTGTACAGGTATATGAGATATTGCTGCATTCAGGGGAAATTGCTTTACAGACTTTTGGGCAATTTTCTTTTATTACTCCTTGTGAAAATGAACAGTAGGGCTAAAACAACATTTTAGTGGTAAAAATGTTTTGATTTTTGTTTTTTCTTCTCAATCGAATTGTAAAAACTTCTATGAAAAACAATTTACGTGTGTCATGTCACATGGTGCCAGAACAGCAAAACCCTCAGCAAATGTGACCCTATTTTACAAACTACCACAGGGTTGCCAACCGTCCAGAAATTCCAGGATAGTCCCTAAAAATTAGACACTATTCTGCCCTGTTCGTAAAAAAAAAAAACAAAACCCTAAATTAAAGTATCCGTGATTTTTCTGAAGCTGGAAAAACCTATACAGATTATTATGGCTGTATCACCATTTTACAGTTCACAGTGAATGCAGCTGATGTCTTCATATCAGAATTATGGACTGTTGACATTGATCACTTACAATCATAATGATTTATTATGGTTTATCAATGTTTCCGTAAAAAATATTGCCAGTCTGGGATTTTTGTTTATAAGCTGTCCAGAAAAGATAAGTCAAGTTCGCAACCCTGAACTACACCCCTTCAATGACTTCTTCTAGAGGTGTAGTGAATGTCACCCCATTTTACAAACTACACTCCTCAATGATTTCTTCTAGAGGAGTAGTGAGCATATTGTCATCATAAAGGTGTGTTCTTTCTAAAATGGGGTTTTGCTGTGATGGCACCTGCAGACTAATAAATAACCAATAAAATCTGCACTCAAAAATGTCACTCCTTCCCTTATCTTTGATGTGTGCCAAAACTGTAGTTTCTGACCACATTTGGGGCATTGGTGTACTCATGAGAAATTGTTACAAATGATGAAGTCCATTTTCTACAACTATACCTTGTGAAAACTTAAAATTTAGGGCTACAATAACATTTTATTGGAAAAAAATATAATTTTTCATTTTCTCACCCCACTGTCATAAAATTCTGTGAATCACCTTTATGTTTGTAGATGAGTTACTTGAGTTGAAAAGTTTGCAAAACAGGGTCACTGTGGGTAGAGGAAAAGGGGAGTTCTGCTGTTTTGGCACCTCAGAGGCTCTGCAAATGTTACATGGCGTCTCCTATCTATTACAACCAAGATTGCACTCAAAAGTCAAATCATTCTCCTTCCTTTTAAGCCCTGCCATGTGCCCAAATAGTAGTTTCAGACCACATATGGGGTATTGGCGAACTCTGAAGAAATGTCACGATAAAGTATGGGGTCAATTTTCTCTTTTTTACTTATGTTGAATTAGCCTTAAATTTTCAATTGTCCCATATACTTTTAGGCTAAGTGCCCACGATGCAGAAATGCTGCATATTTTTTCCGCTTCTCCCTGGCAGGAAAAATGCATGCGGATTTTACATGTGTTTTTCCTGCCAGGTAGAAGTGTTTGTCAAGCGTTTTTGCATGCATTTCTGCATCTGGGTTATCAAGCGCTTTCCCAAGCGATTTTAGCATCACTTGGGAAAGTGCTTGACAACTTGGTCACACTATATAAATCCATGCCACCGGCATGGATTTATATAGTGTGACCAAGTAATAGTTAAAAAAAAGAATAAGAATGGTAAAAAAATAAAGATTATACTTACCTTCCGATGGCCCCCGGTGTTTTCTCCGCTCCGTCTGGTCTGTTGTATGGGTCGCGGTGGTGTGAAAGAACCTGCGATGACGTCATGTGACAGGCCACACGACCGTCGACGTCAGCGGTCGCGTGACCTGTCACATGACTCAATGACGTCATGGCAGGTCCTCACACCACCGCGACCCATACAACAGACCGGACGAATCGCTGAGGAGACCGGGGTCCATCAGAAGGTAAGTATAATCTTTATTTTTTATTTTAAATTCTTTTTTTTTAACAGGTTCTATGGTACCTGGGTCTGGAGGAGAGTCTCCTCTTCTCCAAACCCAGGTACCGTCTGCACATAGAATCGCATAATATCCGTGTGTGCAAATGTGCTGACACGGATAATATGCGTTTCAATGCAAGTCAATGGCGGCAATTACGCTTCGTGTCCGCAAAATTAATGGACATGCTGCGTATTTTTCCGCAATGATAATCCGCAGCGGAAATTTGGGGACCATGGGGCACATATTACCAAGCGTTTTTTAAGCGTTTTCGCTGTGGAAATTCCGCATCAAAAACGCTTGAAAAACGCATAGTGGACACGCAGCCTTAGTTAATTAAAAAAAAAAAAAAAAAAAAACTGATTTTTTTTTTTCCTTACACTTTTAGTTAATTCATGTGAAGGTTTAAACTTCCTGAATGTCTTTTTGAAGCCTTTGAGTGGTGCAGTTTTTAAACTAGAGTCTTGTTTTGGGGATTTTCTGACATTTAGGTACTTAAAAGTCAAAATTTTGGAGGAAAAAAGTGTCGTAGGCTATGTGCCCACGATACAGAAATGCTGCATATTTTTTACACTTCTCCCTGGCAGGAAAAACGCATGCGTTTTTTACATGTGTTTTTCCCGCCAGATAGTAGCGTTTGTCAAGCGTCTTTGCATGCATTTCTGCATGCGGGTTATCAAGCGCTTTTCCAAGCGATTTTTAGCCTCACTTGGAAAAGTGCTTGACAACTTGTTCACACTTTATAAATCCTTGCAACCGGCATGGCTTTATAGTAGTGTGACCAAGTTAGTTAAAAAAAAAAAAAGAAGAAAATGGTAAAAATTCAAGTTTATACTCGCCTTCCAGTGTCCTCCCGGTGTTCTCTCTGCCGCGTCCGGTGTGTTGGGCGGCTCGCGGTGGTGTGAAGGACCTGCGGTGACGTCATTGAGCCATGTGTCCTTCACAACAGCGGGAGCATTGCAAGAGAGCGGACGCGGCAAAGATGACACCGGGATGACATCAGAAGGTGAGTATAAACTTTCTTTTTTATTTTAAATTCTTTTTTTTTTTTTTTTTTTTTTTACAGTTTCTATGGTACCCAGGTCTGGATGAGAGTCTTCTCTCCTCCAGACTTGGGTACCATCCGCACATTGAAACGCATATAATCCGTGTGTACAAATGTACTGACACGGATTATATGCGTCTCAATGCAAGTCAATGGCGGCGATTACGCTGCGTGTCCGCAAAATTAATGGACATGCTGCGGATTTTTGAGCGCAGCATAAACGCTGCGGAAAAATCCGCAGCATGGGCATTGACAGTGCGGCTTGTCATTGAGGACCATTGGGGGCGGATTACCAAGCATTTTTGAAGCGTTTACGCTGCGGAAATTCCGCAGCATATACGCTTGTAAAACGCTTCGTGGGCACACAGCCTTATAGTCTGAAAAATACGGTAATAAATTGGGTATAGTAGTTCAATGCAGTTTGTGGGGAATATTTTTTTTATAAGAATTTGGGAAAGTTATGAAATGTCCTATAAATGTCTGTCCTATTCCTGATCTAAGGGTCTAACTTTTAGAGGAGATGAATCTGTGCTACAGTAAATGTATCACTTAAACATGAACCATGTATAAGGGAGTCGGTGTCATGGAAATTGAGTCAGAGGTTTGGCTTGCCAACTCCACAGCCCTGGTTATAAGGGTTAAAAGTTGACCAGCGACTTCTCATTTTTTCAGCAAAATTTACTAAACCATTTTTTTAGTGACCACATCACATTTGAAGTGACTTTGAGGGGCCTTCATGACAGAAAATACCCAAAAGTGACACCATTCTAAAAACTGAACACCAAGATTCTCAACCACATTCAAGAAGTTTATCAACCCTTCACGTGCTTCGCAGGAACTGAAGCAACGTGGAAGGAAAAAATGAACATTTAACTTTTTTTACACACATTTTATTTCCGACCCCAATTTTTTTATTTTTGCAAGGGTAACAGAAGAAATTGCACAACAAATTTTATGGTCCATTTTCTGTTACGTTGATACCCCATATGTGGGGGAAAACCACTGTTTGGGAGCACCATTTGACTTTTTGAACACAAAATTGGCTGGAATCTAGAGCGGATGCCATGTCTCGTTTGGAGAGCCACTAATGTGCCTAAACAGTGAAAAAAAAAACACCATTTTGGAAACTAGACCCCTCAGGGAACTTATCTAGATGTGTGGTGAGCACCTTGAACCCCCATGTGCTTCACAGTAGTTTATAACATTGAGCCGTGAAAATAAAAAAAATCTAACTTTTTCCACAAAAATTACCTTTTAGCCCCAAATTTTTTATTTTCACAAGGGTAAGAAGAGAAAATGGACCCCAAAAACTGTTGTTCAAATTCTCCTGAGTATGACAATGCCCCATTTGTGGGGAAAATACACTGTCTGGGCGCACGGCAGGGTTCAGAAGGGAAGGAGCACTGTGTGACTTTTTGAATGCAAAATTGACTGGAATAGAGAGCGGATGCCATGTCGAGTTTGGAGAGCCCCTGATGTGCCTAAATAGTGGAAACCCCCCACAAGTGACCCCATTTTGGAAACTAGACCACTCAAGGATTTTATCAAGGGGTATAGTGAACAATTTGAACCCAGAGGTATGACACAGAATTTGATAACATTAGGTCATCATATTGAATACGTTCTCATTAGTATTGAGCCCAAGTGCTCGCTAGTTGAGTTTGCATCAGGTACTAGGGTATGCACCATGTATCGCGGGTGCTCGAGTGACATGCTCGAGTTCCCTCTCCGTATGTTTCACGGTTGTTAGACACCCCAAAAAAAAACAAATATGTGGGATCGCTCGTGCATGGCAGGCAATCCCCGCAAGTTTTTTTTTGGCCACAAAGCATATGGGGCGGAGACTCAAGCATGTCACTTGAGCACCCGCTATACTCGGTCATACCCGAGCACCTGATGCAAACTCATGTAGCGAGCACTTGCGCTTAACACTAACCGCCATATCTTCATCGTTTTTTTTCTTTACTTTTGAAAAAATAAATATATATATATATATATATATATATATATATATATATATATATTTTTTTATTTATATATATATATTTTTTTGTGTGTATATATGTGTGTGTATATACTGTATATGTGTGTGCGTGTGTGTATGTGTATATATATATATATATTAGTGTGTGTGTATGTACAGTACAGACCAAAAGTTTGGACACACCTTCTCATTTAAAGATTTTAATGTATTTTCATGAATATAAAAATTGTACATTCACACTGAAGGCATCAAAACCGTGAATTAACACATGTGGAATTATATACTTAACAAAAAAGTGTGAAACAACTGAAAATATGTCTAATATTCTAGGTTCTTCAAAGTAGCCACCTTTTGCTTTGATGACTGCTTTGCACACTCTTGGCATTCTCTTGATGAGCTTCAAGAGGTAGTCACCGGAAATGGTTTTCACTTCACAGGTGTGCCCTGTCAGGTTTAATAAGTGGGATTTCTTGCCTTATAAATGGGGTTGAGACCATCAGTTGTGTTGTGCAGAAGTCTGGTGGATACACAGCTGATAGTCCTACTGAATAGACTGTTAGAATTTGTATTGTGGCAAGAATAAAGCAGCTAAGTAAAGAAAAACGAGTGGCCATCATTACTTTAAGAAATGAAGGTCAGTCAGTCCAAAAACTTGGGCAAACTTTGAATGTGTCCCCAAGTGCAGTTGCAAAAACCATCAAGCGCTACAAAGAAACTGGCTCACATGAGGACCGCCCCAGGAAAGGAAGACCAAGAGTCACCTCTGCTTCTGAGGATAAGTTTATCTGAGTCACCAGCCTCAGAAATCGCAGGTTAACAGCAGCTCAGATTAGAGACCAGGTCAATGCCACACAGAGTTCTAGGAGCAGACACATCTCTACAACAACTATTAAGAGGAGACTTTGTGCAGCAGGCCTTCATGGTAAAATAGCTGCTAGAGAACCACTGCAAAGGACAGGCAACAAGCAGAAGAGACTTGTTTGGGCTAAAGAACACAAGGAATGGACATTAGACCAGTGGAAATCTGTGCTTTGGTCTGATGAGTCCAAATTTGAGATCTTTGGTTCCAACCACTGTGTTTTTGTGCGACGCTGAAAAGGTGAACGGATGGACTCTACATGCCTGGTTCCCACCGTGAAGCATGGAGGAGGAGGTGTGATGGTGTGGGGGTGCTTTGCTGGTGACACTGTTGGGGATTTATTCAAAATTGAAGGCATACTGAACCAGCATGGCTACCACAGCATCTTGCAGCGGCATGCTATTCCAGCCGGTTTGCGTTTAGTTGGACCATCATTTATTTTTCAACAGGACAATGACCCCAAACACACCTCCAGGCTGTGTAAGGGCTATTTGACCAAGAAGGAGAGTGATGGGGCTACTCCAGATGACCTGGCCTCCACAGTCACCAGACCTAAACCCAATCGAGATGGTTTGGGGTGAGCTGGACCGCAGAGTGAAGGCAAAAGGGCTAACAAGTGCGAAGCATCTCTGGGAACTCCTTCAAGATTGTTGGAAGACCATTTCTGGTGACTGCCTCTTGAAGCTCATCAAGAGAATGCCAAGAGTGTGCAAAGCAGTCATCAAAGCCAAAGGTGGCTACTTTGAAGAACCTAGAATGTAAGACATATTTTCAGTTGTTTCACACTTTTTTGTTAAGTATATAATTCCACATGTGTTAATTCATAGTTTTGATGCCTTCAGTGTGAATGTACAATTTTCATAGTCATGAAAATACAGAAAAATCTTTAAATGAGAAGGTGTGTCCAAACTTTTGGTCTGTACTGTACACACACACACACACACACACACACACACACACACACACACACACACACACACACACACACACACACACACACACACACACACACAGATATACACATATATATGTGTGTGTATGTGTATATATATATAATATATAGTGTGTGTGTGTGTGTGTATATATATATATATATATATATATATATATATATATATATATATATATATATTTATTTTTTATTTTTTTTTTACTTGTAAAAAAAATATTTTTAGAACTTTTTTTTACTTGTAAAAAAAATATTTTTAGAACTTATTTTTATTTATGCTATGTGCCCACGTTGCGGAAATGAATCAGAAAATTTCTGCTTCATTTCTGCATGTCCTTTCCCGGAAAAACGCATACGGAATTACGCAAGCGTTTTTTGCGCGTTTTCGACATGCGGAATTGCCTTGCGTTTTTTCTTGCATTGAAAAGGCAATTCCGCTTGCGGAAATGCAAAATGAATGGACGTGCTGCGGATTTTTCTGCACTTCAAAAACGCTGCTTAAAAATCCGCAGCATGGGCATAGAACTTGCGGTTTCTCACTGGGGACCATGGGGTGCGGATTGACAAGCGTTTTACAAGCGTTTCCGCTGCGGAAAATCCGCAGCAAATACGCTTGTAAAACACTACTTGGGCACATACCCTAAGACGCACTATAGGAGTGTTTGCAATCATTTTTCCATATTTCGACCGACAGTCATGTAAATGCTTGTTTTTTGCTGGACAAGTTGACGTTTTTATTCATACCATTTCCGATTTTTGGGGGCAGAATAAACAAAAACGAACAATTCAGGAATAGGTTTTTGTTTTTTTTATGCCGTTCTCCGTGTGGTAAAGTTGATAAGGTAGCTTTATTTTTCGGATCAGTACGTTTACAGCAGTGCCAGATCTATATTTTTTTATGTTTTGGCGCTTTTACACAATAAAAATCATTTTAAAGAAAAAATATTTTCTTTTTATCGCATTATTCTGTGTGCTATAACTGTTTTATTTTTCGGCTAATGGAGCTGTATGGTGGCTTGTTTTTTGTGGGACAAGATGACGTTTTCAGAGGTACTATTTTTATTTACATTCGTCTTTTTGATCACGTTCTATTCCATTCTTTTGTTTGGCGGTATGATGATAAAGCATCTTTTTTTTTTTTTTTTTACCGTGTTCACTAAAGAGGTTAAACTAGTCTGGACGTTTTATAGGTCAGGTTGTCCCGGACACGGCGATACCAAATATGTGTACTTGTATTGTTTTTTTGTTTTTTTTTTTCATAATATTTATTTATAGGTACAGTATATTTTTTTTATTTTTTTCCCCTTTCTGACACCATTTTAATTTTTACACTTTGTCCCACTATGGGACATTAATTTTTTGCAAGCTGATCGCTTGTATAGCATAGAGACATCATCTCTATGCTATACAGCCTTGTCAGCCTCTGCAAAGGCACAAGTTACTTTGATCCTGCACTGCGTAGGATCAAAGTAACTTGCTGATGCCTGGTGGCACAGACAGCGCGGGACACCGGAGAGGCTGTAAGTAAGCTGCGCTTTCCTCCCCTTGATCCCGGAATTCTGCGATCGACTTAGATCGCAGCATTTCGGGGGTTAATGTGCCGGGAGCGGTGTAGGACCGCTCCAGGCTCGGAGTACCAGGAGTCAGCTGTGAGAATCCGCTGACACCCTGCGTGCGTGGGCTCGATCGCCGGTCAGTAATAGTACGTCCCTGGTCCAATTGGCCCAGGTCAGTTCGACGTACTATTACTGACCACGTCAGAAAGGAGTTAAAGGGGTTGTGCCACGAGACACTTTGCTGATAAAAGCTCCTAAAAAGGTATAAATGTTCACAGAGAAATCATTAAAGTGGATAACCTCCTTAAAAAATACCTTTTTATATGATTTCTTGTTCACTTTAATCCCATCACAGTGTACTTCACAGGAGAGATTGTGGGAGGGATTCAAAAAACGGCCCATGTGACAGCAGCTGCCTCTTTCTCATTGGCTCAACTACCACATCACTGCATCTACAGTCTCCTTCCCCATTGCTGTGTTGAAATAGTCCCTTACTACTGTACATTCCAGCTTCACAAGAATCGCTATTTCTTTTGTAACAATAGTACATTCTCATTTTCCCCACTCATAAAACACTCTAATAGCCCCTGCCCACATTGAGTATTTGGTGAGTTTTTTTCCTCATTTATAAGACAAAACCAGGAGTGGGTGAAAAATGCAGAAGTGGTGACGAGTTTCTATTATACTTTTCCTCTGATTGTTCCACTCCTGGTTTAGGCTTACATATACTTATGTAAAATACTGAACATGTGAACGTGACCTAACTCTTTGTCATCATGTGCTTACATACACATATATCTATATGTGTACTAGCTATAAAACCCATTCTACGCCCGGGTGGCTAGCATTTTTATTCGTAAATTTCCAGCGCAATTTTTTTAAGACCTTGTCTGAATTTGCATATACAGTGTCCTCAATTAAATGTCGCCGGAGATCGCAGTATTCGCTGACTCCAGCGCCATTTTATTTAAGTTATGTGCTATAACATCAACATAGCAGTGCGCACTCGCCGGCCATAGGAATAATGGCAATGGGCGATGCATGTGCACTATGTTGACAATGTAGTACATTACTTCAATAAAATGGCGCTGGAGTCAGCGCGTGCACATACCGCGACCTCCGGCGCCATTTTATTGAAGACACTGTATCTGCAAATTCACAGACAGTGTCTTAAAAAAAAATGGCCCCAGATAGCGCGGCAACTCTGGTGCCATTTTATTGAAGTATTGTACTAATAAATTAAAGGGAACCTGCCACCAGAAATAACACCGTTAACCTGTAGATACGCGGTTAATCTGCAGGTTAACAGCGTTATTATGCTCCCCGATGCCTGCACACAGCCAAATGCAGTGGGGAGAAAATTAACTTTGTTCTCCCCGCCAGCATTCGGGTTCAGTCATCGCTCTGAGAATACAGAGCAGCCGCTGTAACCGGACTCCAATCCTGATTGACAGCTGAGCTACAATGCAGAGGGAGCGTCCGTGAGGACACGGTTACAACGGCTGCTCTGTATTCTCAGATGGGTGACTGAACCTGCGCCGCCCCTGACCCCATGACTGAATGCCGGCGGGAGGAAAAGGTTCATTTTCTCCCCGCTGCATTCGGCTGTGTGCAGGCTCCGGGCAGCATAACAATGCTGTTAACATGCAGATTTACCCCATATCTGCAGGTTAATAGCGTTATTTCTGTTGACAGGTTACCTTTTTATATAGCACAAAAATGTACCAATAAAAATGCTCGCAACCCGGGCGTTGAACGAGTTCAATAGCGTAACCCACGCTGCATGTGATGGCATCATGAGTGACACTGGGCAGGTGAGGTGGATAAGTGACCAGGGTGCCAGCCCTGTGGCCATTCGCTCCTACAGGCCAAGATATTTACTCCTTTCATTTTTATTTTATTTTTTTAGAGAGAAATGGGAGGATGGGAAAAAAATTGTGAATCCATAACCATTTATATCAAAGTGCCACGACCAAGACTGACTGTGGTATCTGAGGGGAAGCCCCAGCAGGTGACAGTGCAGGCACAGGTCGTGTATCTAAACCATCACTGTATCATAATAACACTGCAGTATGTGGTGAGGGACTACAACTTCCAGCAAGTGACAGTGCAGGTTCAGGTCGTGTATCTAAACCATCACTGTATCATAATAACACTGCAATATGTGGTGAGGGACTACAACTCCCTGCAAGTGACAGTGGAGGCACTGGTCGTGTAACTGAACCATCACTGTGTCATAATAGCACTGCAGTATGTGGTGAGGGACTACAACTCCCAGCAAGTGTCAGTGCAGGCACCAGTTGTGTACCTAAATCATCACTGCGCCATAATAGCACTGCAGTATGGAGTGAGAGAGACTACAACTCCCAGCAAGTTTATTTTTTATTTTACACCCTGCTGTTTTCCACAGTGAATTACTAGAAAAATCTGCACCAAAATCACACAATGCAAATTTGCTGTTGTGGATTTTCTTGCGGATTCTTGCTAATTTGCTCTGATTTTCTAAATTCTCCACAAAAAATCTGCTACGTTTGAACAGATCCTTAGGCCTCATTCAGACATCTGTAGTTTTCTGGTACATTCAAAAACAAAACCCAAGTAATTTTCATCAAAGGGATGGATCAGAATTTTATCAATGTTTGTTACTATATGCAAAAAAATATGGATATGTGAACTGCCCCATAGACGATAAAGGATGCTTAGTCTGTCTGTCATAAATATGGATATAAGGCCTCTTTCACACGTCCTGATATTTCCAGTACTGGAAAAACCAGTGCTGGAGATATCCATGTCTACCTGTGTGGCGCATCAGGATCACACGTACTGGTGCCTGGGAATCAGCGGTACAGTTAGTGCTGATCACAGGCCCCGGGTGCTGAAGGCATCATTGTCCTCTGTCTGTTCTGCTATCACAACAATTGTATTCAGCCCACGCCGTGTCCAGAAAGTGTAAAAATAAGAATAAAATAAAAAACATTTATACTCACCTTTTCAACAATTCTGCATCAGCGTCTGCGGTGGCTTGAAGCGACTGCATACGCTGAGGAGCAGCGGAGAATGACTCGCTGCGACGAGCAGGCCCCTGACCTGCGCTGAGCTCACTGAGTGACATGACACCGCTCAATGAGCTTAGCGCAGGTCAGGGGCCCGCTCGCTGAAGTGAGTCATTCTCCCCTGGTCCTCAGCGTGTGCTGTCGCTTCAAGCCACCGCAGACACTGGTGCAGAATTGTCGGTCAGATGGATAACAGATTGTAGTATCTCTGACAGGTGAGTATAAAGTGTTCATTTTATTCTTTTACTTACAGGACACAGCAGGGGCTAAATACAACTGTCAACATTGTCCGCTGATTGCAGCGTTCAGCACCCAATGCATGGGAACAGTGCAAACGGTACCACTGATTCCTAGGCACTGGTACTTCTCACACTGATGACACATGGATATCATCCGTGTGTCATCAGAGTTGGATGTTTTGCGGCCTGTGCAACGTGAAAAAAACGGACATGTCAACGTGTTTTGCCCACGGACACACGGTCCAGGCAAACACACTGACATGTGCGCAGAAAAATGAATGTCTACCTGTGTAAGTGTCTCCGGTAAGTGTGGAAACTGTCACCACACGTAGCGGACACACTGACATGTGAATGAGGCCAACATGGATGTAAAAAACAGATGTGTGAATGAGACCTTTACCCTATAAGATTATCTACCAATACAGAAAGTCTCCTCCTCAACACATATGATGTCTCTGTGATCTATATATATGCTCCTATCTCCTCCCCACACATTGCATGCAGGACATATAAAGCTGCTCCTATAAAATCAGTTTCTAGAGGATAAACTGCCCCACACTTACCACATATAGCCAAGTCACCATCCCCCATACATAGTATATACAGCCAAGTTCCCCTCCTCCACATATAGCATATATAGCCAAGTCCCCATCCCCTATACATAGTATATACAGCCAATTTCACCTTCTCCACTTATAGCATACAGTATATAGAGAAGTCCTCCTCCCCCACATATGGCATATATTGCCAAGTCCCCATCCCTCACACATAGCATACATTATATACACCAATCCCCCTTTCTCACCCATAGCATGCATTTGTACAGGACATATTGATATTCATGCTATAGCAACTCCATTTTGTCTGCTTGTTTCAAAATCATGTTATCACTCTTTGCATAACATACTTCTTTCCTTCTTTTCTCATGCTTTACATGGAACTTTCTCACACTAACTTTTTCTCACAAGAACATTTTGTCAGACACCCTGCTCCTGTTATCTAACTAGTCTAGGCCAGGATTGACCTTGTAAATTTCCATCGTGCTTCGAACTAACGATGATAATATGACCATATATGTGTTTCTGTAATAATTGCACTAACATTGGCTCAAGCCTGTAGTACTGTAGTATGGCTGTAAGTGATTGGACATTAATAAACTCAAAACAATATAAAATGCTAAGCAAAATAAACTGGATCAGAGATTCTCTGAATCCTCCCATACAGAGCATTGCCTCCGTCTGGTTTTCTGTTGGATTGCGCAATCATCATAATAATTTGACACTCACTTGGTCAACCGTGAAGGGACGTTGGTGCCCTCCCTCAACACATTATATACACAAATCCCCCTTTCTCACACATAGCATACAGTATACTCAAGTCCCCCTCTTACATATAGCATATATAGCCAAGTTCTTCTCCCCCACATATAGAATATATAGCTAAGTAATCCACCCCCACACATAGCACACAGTATATAGACAAGTCTCCCTCCCCCACACAGCACATATAGCCAAAAACCCCACATATAGCATACAGTATATAGACCAGAACCCCTCCCCCGCACATACCATACTGTATATAGCCAAGTCTCCCTCCCCCAAAATTGATTCATATAGATCTACTATTCTATTACACATATAATATTTAATAATGTAAACTGGTTCCAGTCTTCTGTGCTCACAGGAGTCTTCTTGATGATTATTGCATTAGCAGCAGAAGAGGGAGAAGATTTGGCAGCTGCTGCATGCTGGGTAAAGAGGCTGCATAGCCTCACTGAGCTCCTACTCTAAGGTGTGTGAGAGGAGTGAGGGGGCCAACTGCTGTGGTGACCTCACCCCAGCCACAAGATCTCATTGTGCTGGGTGGAGGAGGGGCGCTTGAAGCTGGTCAGACTGACACCTCTGCAGGAGAGGGGTCAATTAGCAGGCTCATTAACTATGCACTGCTGGCTAATCCCCATCCATAGCTGCACACTCCCTCCTTCCCCTGCTATGTTCTTGCCTCAGACTGACACCTGTGCAGGAGAGGTGTTACTGTCAGTTGCACCTCTTCTGTACAGGTGTCAGTCTGACTCAGACACCTAGCCTGAGCACAACAAGGGAAGGAGGGAGTGTGCAGCTATGAATGGGGATCCCTGTGTTAGGGGGAGGAGCTATCAGTGCTGGCCCTGCAGCGGGGCCCAACGGGGGATTCCCCGGTTTCCCGGCAGGCCAGTCCGAGTCTGACTGGAGCACAATATAGCATCCCGATTTACTGCATATTATACTATATTGCTCCACCTCCTTTCTGAGGTTTGCAGTGTGCCAAACCAATGGTTGGCGTCCATACTTATGGCATTACTGTGTGTCTACAAAAGCTTCAGTTGATCACAATGTATTGAGCACTAAAGTGACATATCTGCAATTTTTACCCTGCAACATCCAGCAACCTACAAATTTGAGACAATTTGGGTGTAAAAATGGTCACTACAGCCATACATAAATACTTTGAGGGGTGTAATATCTAAAATTAGGTTACATCTCAGGATTTTCTTTCATAATTTCGTCTGAGCCTCAACAATTGTTCCTCTATGCTTTGTAAATCGCCAAATTTGACACACAATGTACATGGCACCCTTTCATTGATGAGCTATGTCATATTTCTTGGCCTGATGACAACTGTATTGGGGCATTTTTGGGTACATATGTGATCCAAAAAAGTTATGTTCACTTTTATTCTGTGCTCTATGCTGAGCACTTATGTTGGCGTTTCTGTCAAAATCTCCAATGCTTGATTCAGACAGAACCATTCACTGTAATGAGGCAGATAGTCACTTTGGAATCCTTATAGCGTTCAGAGCGTTCTAGTGCTCTCCATCTTTTTAGAGGTGCAGCATTTGATTTCAGTCATGGGGTCGAGAGCGGCCGGTTAGGTCATTGCTGTGAGAATACAGAACGGCCGCTGTAACTGTGCCCCGAACCTGACTGACAGCCCGCCTGAATGTATAGCCAATGTCAGTCAGTGCCAGGGGCGCGGTTACAGCAGCCGCTCTGGATACTCAAAGCAGTGACCGAACCGCCCCCGCCTCCATGACTGAAACCGAATGCTGCCAGGGAGAATAAAGTTCATTTTCTCCCCTCTGCATTCGACTGAGTGCAGACGCCGGGCAGCATAATAACTCTATTAACATGCAGATTAACCTCATAATTGCAGGTTAACAGTGTTATTTCTGGTGACAGGTTCCCTTTAATTTTGTAGTACATTACTTCAATTAAATGGCGCCGGGGTCAGCGCGTGCGCATGCAACGCTATCTGCACTACTAGATGCATTATGTAAAATAGGCAGGTCAGTGAAGGCACAGCGAGCTGTCATAAGAGCATACAGATGAATATGTAAACAGAGCAGCAGATAGAGCGCCCCCCACAGGCCGCCCCAAAGCACAGGCATATCATTATCTCCAAACTGAAAGTAAAAATTACACAAGAACCACAGGACGGATTTAATCAACCAAGGTATCATCAGTGTAATGTCGCCCACCTGACAGTGTATGTACAGTCATGGGCAAAAGTATTGAGAATGAGACAAATAGTAATTTTTCCAAAGTTTACTGCTTCATTTTTTGTAATGGCAATTTGCATATACTCCTGAATGTCAAAGAGTGATCAGCTTAACAGCAATTACTGTACTTGCAAAGTCAATATTTGCCCAGAAAATGAACTTTAACCCCCAAAACACATTTCAACATCATTGCAGTCCTGCCTTAAAAGGAGCAGCTAACATCGTTTTAGTGATTGATCCATTAACACAGGTGTGGGTGTTGATGAGGACAGGGCTGGCGATCAATCAGTCATGATTAAGTAAGAATGACATCACTGGACACTTTAAAAGGAGGCTGGTTCTTGGTATCATTGTTTCTCTTCAGTTAACCATGGTTATCTCTAAAGAAACACGTGCAGCCATCATTGCACTGCACAAAAATGGCCTAACAGGGAAGAGTATCGCAGCTACAAAGATTGCACCTCAGTCAACAATCTATCGCATCATCAAGAACTTCAAGGAGAGAGCTTCCATTGTTGTCAAAAAGGCTCCAGGGCGCCCACGAAAGACCAGCAAGCGCCAGGACCGTATCTTAAAACTGTTTCAGCTGCGGGATCGGACTACCAGCAGTGCCGAGCTTGCTCAGGAATGGCAGCAGGCTGGTGTGAGTGCTTCTGCACGCACTGTGAGGCGGAGACTCTTTGAGCAAGGGTTGGTTTCAACGAGGGCAGCAAAGAAGCCACTTCTCTCCAGAAAAAACATCAGGGACCGACTGATATTCTGCAAAAGGTACAGGGAGTGGACTGCTGAGGACTGGGGCAAAGTCATTTTCTCTGATGAATCCCCTTTTCGATTGTTGGGGACATCTGGAAAACAGCTTATTCGGAGAAGAAGAGGTAAGCGCTACCACCAGTCTTGTCTCATGCCAACTGTAAAGCATCCTGAAACCATTCATGTGTGGGGTTGCTTCTCAGCCAAGGGAATCGGCTCACTCGCAGTCTTGCCTAAAAACACAGCCATGAATAAAGAATGGTACCAGAATGTCCTCCAAGAGCAACTTCTCCCAACCGTCCAAGAGCAGTTTGGCGCCCAACAATGCCTTTTCTAGCATGATGGAGCACCTTGCCATAAAGCAAAGGTGATAACAAAATGGCTCATGGAACAAAACATAGAGATTTTGGGTCCATGGCCTGGAAACTCCCCAGATCTTAATCCCATTGAGAACTTGTGGTCAATCATCAAGAGACGGGTGGACAAACAAAAACCAACAAATTCTGGCAAAATGCAAGCATTGATTATGCAAGAATGGACTGCTATCAGTCAGGATTTGGTCCAAAAGTTGATTGAGAGCATGCCAGGGAGAATTACAGAGGTCTTGAAGAAGGGGCAACACTGCAAATATTGACTTGCTGCATTAACTCATTCTAACTGTCAATATAACCTATTGGTACTCATAATATGATTGCAATTATATTTCTGTATGTGATATAAACATCAGACAAACACTAATAAAAACCAGAGGCCAGCAGATCATGTGAAAATATAATTTTGGTGTCATTCTCAAAACTTTTGGCCATGACTGTAGTTTACTGAGCACAATCCTGCTGACAGGTGCGCTTTAACAGGCCACAATACCTAGCAGATCCAGAGGTCATTCTTTAACCACGAGTTGCCATAATGATCATCAGCACCCTGTAAACACGTCTCTTGGGGGCACTGATGTGTCAAATGAGGAAGCCTCAGGATGCCGCCGTTGCTGTTGATTGCGACATCTAGAGGGCTAAACAGACAGTTTTAAGTTAAATTGACCTCTTGAGGAAATTGTGCAGAGCACAGATCCTGTGTCCACACAATCAGCTGGACGTACAATTATGTTAATTTGCAAGAACTTATTGGCAAGTAGGATGTATCAGTTCGTCTAATGTTGGACAAAGGAGTTAAAACGCTTGCCAATTATTAACCTAGACTGTGGTAGTATTGCTTTATAACCATTTTCATATGTGATTTTTACCCTACAGAACCTTTCTGGATCGTACCAAGAAGCAAAGTTCTTGTTGAAGTCCTATTTTGAGCAACGAGGTTTGGGGCCTTGGATTGTTAAACCGAAAACCATTGAAAGCTTCAGGGTGTAATCCTAGAATTGGAATTATTCACATATGTCACCTTTAAATGTTTTGTTGTTATTTGCCTGTTGCTAACTGTATTGTTTTAAAAACCCTGCTGGGAAAAAAAATATTTTTCTCTAAATAGTTTAGATCATAAACCATAAAAAAAGTATTGTCATAAAGATCTTATTTGTGTTTAATATTTCGTTAAAATGCTGTAATCAAGCCACTTATGTTACACATTTCAGAAAACTGTTTGTTTTTTTTTTATCTTAAGTATTACAGAAGTCATAACATTTGTATACCTGTCCCTTTTGTTTATCCAAATACAAACATAAGTTTCATGTTGGTTGTGTTGGTGTTTCTTGTGACATTTTGAAAGGGTTATTTGCATATGTTCATTAATTGGTCACTGTCCTTTAAACAAGCTTTGCATTATTACTTACGTTTAAAGCACCATTAACCCCTTCACCTCTGGACAATTTTCCTGTTTTCATTTTTTCCTCCCCTTCTTTCAAGAGCCATAACTTTTTATTTTTCAAGCCATGTTTGTTTGTTTTTTTTCAATGTTCAATATATCATAAAATTGACATGGTCAGTACGAATACTCAGATACCAAACATGTATAGGCTTTTTTTGTTTCGTTTTTTATTCAAGTAGTGGAAAAAAAAAAATAATAATTGCTTTTATCACCATTTTCCAAGACCCGTAATGTTCTCATTTTTCAGGATATGGGGCTGAGTAAGAGCTTTTTTTTTTTTTTTGCGCCCCATGTGACATTTTTATTGATATTTTGGGGTAGATACGATTTTTTGATCACCTTTTATTGCAAAAAGTATTTCTGACATTTTGATTTTTTTCTTGTTACTCAGTTTGCTGATCGGGTTAATTTATTTAATATTTTGATAGGTCAGACATTTCTGAATGCAGCGATACCAAATGTGTATTTTTTTTTATTTTTAATGGGGCAAAAGGAGGGTGATTTAAACTTTTGTATTTTTTTTATTTAAGATTTTTGAATTCATTTATTTATTTTTTTATACTTTTTACTGAATTAAATAGTGACCTTAGGAGACTTGAAGCTGTAATTGTCTGATCGCTTGTGCTATACATAGCATTGCTTGAACACTGCTTTGTAAAGCAGAAATCACGATATCCTATGAATCCAGACCCCCGGTTGTCATAACAATCCATCAGCGCCTCGCGATCACGTGACGGGCATGCCGATGGACAGGATCAATGACGCTTTTCATGTCTGCGTGTTTTAAATGCTAGTGTCACTGACTGTGGCATTTAACTGGTTAATAGTGTTGAGCGAGCACTAGAATGCTCGAAGCTCGGGCCGAGCTCGCCGTAATACTCGGGTGCTCGACCCGAGCAAAGAGCCCAATGTTAGTCTATGGGAGACCCGAGCATTTTTGCGGCGGCTCCCCCGGCAATCTTTTAAAAGCCTAACAAGTGCCCAAAACGATAGTGACAGTGCTCAAATGACATGGGGATCGCCCCAGGAAGCTTTTCTGACCCCCAGGTCACTACTGTCAACAACGTGGTCAGAGGTATTAAGCCACTTTTAAGGGCTCACAATAAAACGTTCAAAAACTAAACTGAAACTGCTTTCCTGTGAAATATGTTAAGGAAGTTCCTTTCCAGGGTAAAGACTTGTGTATAAGGTAAAATAAATAACCCCCCCAAAAAAATACTCCTCCACACCTTGGGCTATGTTCACAAGTACCATTTTTTATGCGTTTTTGCACGTTTGTATTGTTTTCAACCGTGACAAATGCATTCACCGGGAAATGTCATTTTAACATTTTACAATCTTATCTGGCCATGTGCTGTGTGACACATGCATACAGTGCTGAAAAGACATGGGAACAGCATAGGGAAGACCCCTGGAAGCATCTCTGACTCCCAGGTCACTGCCTAAAAGTGTGCCCATCAGAAGTGATCCTTGCAACTATCCCCATGCAAGTCCTTGTCCCAGGGCAGTGTTCAATTGTACCTTCCCCATTCCTTGCAATGCAAGCGCAAATATGCAGCCAACCAACCACCCACCCACCCGCAGGCTGCAATACCATACTGCTAGCTTTCACTTGAAATGGGGCCTTTTAGTTTGGAGGAGGCCGAAGTTGGCCACTACCTCATGGCTGCGTCGGTGGCGAGGTCTCCATACTCAGTCCCCAGCCGCCACTATTTGTCCCGGGAACCTTCCCCACACTTTTCTTAGCCTGGCCTGCTTTAGGGCAGCATTGGACGAGCCCACCAGACAACCATAGATGACTCCGGTGGGCCCTGGCTTATCCATCAGAGGAGTTGAGAGTGCCAAGGTGGGGAGCATGATGATGATAGAAGTTAGCATCTGCTTTGTTTTCTTGGAATGCAAGCGTAAGTGTGCAGCCTGCCACCCACCCACCCCCAGGCTGCAATACCATACTGCTAGCTTGCACTTGAAATGGGGCCTTTTAGTTTGGAGGAGGCCGAAGCTGGCCACTACCTCATGGCTGCGTCGGAGGCGAGGTCTCCATACTCTGTCCCCAGCCGCCCCTATTTGTCCCGGTGCGCCTTATACATAAGATTAAGCGCGCATACCAAAACATTACCTGTGCCCTCCCCAGTGCATTTAGTTGGAAGGACAGCCTATTCTGCTGTAGTGTGTGCGTGCCAAACCCCTGTTCATGGTACATGCGAAGTTCTTGTCCCAGGGCAGTGTTCAATTGTACCTCTTCCATTCCTTGCAATGCAAGCGCAAGTATGCAGCCTGCCACCCACCCACCCCCAGGCTGCAATACCATACTGCTTGCTTGCACTTTAAATTGGGCCTTTTAGGCATGTGTAGGCGGAATCTGGCCACCATGTCATGGCTGCGTTGGCGGCCTGGTATCCATAACCGGTCCCCAGCCGCCCCTATTTCTCCTGTCATCTTCCCGCACACTTTTCTTAGCCTGGCCTGCTTTAGGGCAGCATTGGACGAGCCCACCAGAGAACCAGACTCCTCCGGTGGGCCCTGGCTTCTCCATCAGGGGAGTTGAGAGTGCCAAGGAGAGGAGCATGATGATGATGATGATGATAGAAGTTAGCATCTGCTTTGTTTTCTTGGAATGCAAGCGCATGTATGTAGTAGCTGCTAGGCCTGAGGTGGTCAGCGTTTTGGCGCCTATCCTACCTCCCCCGAGGATTGCTGGATGTTTTCCTGCTACTATCCCAGTTCTATGACTCCCGTTAAAACAAAGCTTCAGGTGATAAATGATGGATGCAAAGGAGAAAGAGCAGGAGGAACAGGGACCATTCACATCAATATCAGGCCAGTCAACCACATATGTCTTGTAGGATATGTTTCTGTAACAAAAGGAGCTTTTTGGCTACACAGTTATAGGGCATACAGTGAGTGCAATTCCTACCAAAAATTTCAAGGCATTCCAATGCCCCTTGGAAATAACATGGAGGTCAGAGGTAATTAAAAACAGCATTTCAATGCCACTTGGAAGAGCTGTGGAGTTCAGAGTGGTTTAAGAAGACTGTTTTAATGCCCATCGGAAGAGACGTGGAGGTCACAGTAGCTTAACAAGATGGTTTTAACCCCTTTACAACCCAAGGTGGTTTGCACGTTAATAACCAGGCCAATTTTTACAATTCTGACCACTGTCACTTTATGAGGTAATTACTCTGGAACGCTTCAACGGATCCCCCTGATTCTGAGATTGTTTTTTCATGACATATTGTACTTCATGATTGTGGTAAAATTTCTTCGATATCACTTGCGTTTATTTGTGAAAAAACAGAAATTTGGCGAAAATTTTGAAAATTTTGCAATTTTCAAAATTTTAATTTTTATGCCCTTAAATCAGAGAGATATGTCACACAAAAGAGTTAATAAATAACATTTCCCACATGTTTACTTTACATCAGCACAATTTTGGAACCAAAATTTTTTTTTGTTATGGAGCTATAAGGGTTAAAAGTTGACCAGCGATTTCTCATTTTTCCAACAAAATTTACAAAGCCATTTTTCTAGGGACCACATCACATTTGAAGTCACTTTGAGAGGTCTTTATTACAGAAAATACCCAAAAGTGACACCATTCTAAAAACTGCACCCCTCAAGGTGCTCAAAACCACATTCAAGAACTTTATTAACCCTTCAGGTGCTTCACAGGAATTTTTGGAATGTGGAAGAAAAAAATGAACATTTAACTTTTTTCACAAAAATGTTACTTTAGACCCAATTTTTTTTTATTTTCGCAGGGGTAACAGGAAAAAATGGACCCCAAAATTTGTTGTGCAATTTCCCCTGGGCACACAGATACCTCATATGTGGGGAAAAACCACTGTTTGGGCGCTCGGAAGGGAAGGAGCGCCATTTGAATTTTCAATTGTAAAATTTGCTTGAATAATTAGCGGACGCCATGTTGCGTTTGGAGAGCCCCTGATGTGCCTAAACAGTGGAAACCTCCCACAAGTGACCCCATTTTGGAAACTAGACCCCCCCCCCCCTGGGAACTTATCTAGATGGGTGGTGAGCATTTTGAACCCCCAGGTGCTTCACAAATTAATCCGTAAAAATGAATAGTTTCCAAAATGGGGTCACTTGTGGGGGAGCTCCAATGTTTAGGCACACAGGGGCTCTCCAAACGCGACATGGTGTCCGCTAACAAATTGGAACCATGTCGCGTTTGGAGAGCCCGTGTGTCTAAACATTGGAGCTCCCCCACAAGTCACCCCATTTTGGAAACGACCCCCCAAGGTACCTATCTAGATGCATAGTGAGCACTTGGAACCCCCAGGTGCTTCACAAATTGATACTTAAAAATTTAAAAAAAAAAATTTCCACTTATTCATTTTTACGAATCAATTTGTGAAGCACCTGGGGGTTCCAAGTGCTCACTATGCATCTAGATAGGTGCCTTGGGGGGTCTAGTTTCCAAAATGGGGTCACTTGTGGGGGAGCTCCACGGTTTAGGCACACAGGGGCTCTCCAAACGCAACAGGGTGTCCGCTAACAATTTGAGCCGATTTTCCATTCAATTTGTTAGCGGGACACCATGTCGCGTTTGAAGAGCCCCTGTGTGCCTAACAGTGGAAACCCCCCACAAGTGACCCCATTTTGGAAACTAGACCCCTCAAGGATTTTATCAAGGGCTATAGTGAACATTTTGAACCCAGAGGTACGACACAGAATTTGATAACATTAGGTCATCATATTGAATAAGTTGTCATTAGTCTTGAGCTCAAGTGCTCGCTACTTGAGTTTGCATCGGGTACTCAGGTATGCACCATGTACTGCGTGTGCTCGAGTGACATGCTCGAGTCCCTGCCCCGCATGTTTCACAGTTATTAGACACCCCAAAAAAAGACATGCAGGGATCGCTCGTGCATTGCAGGCTATCCCCGCAAAGTTTTTTTTGGCCGTGAAGCATATGGGGCGGAGACTCGAGCAGGTCACTCAAATACCCACGATACTCAATGCATACCAGAGCACCCGATGCAAACTCAAGTAGCGAGCACTTGCTCTCAACACTAGTCGCCATATCGTCATCTTTTTTCCTTACTTTTGAAAAAAATCCCAACCTCATCACAGCCCCAGCCCTAACCCTAGCACAACCCTAATCCGAGAATTTATTTTTTACGCCGTTCCTCGTGCGGTATAAGTGATTAGACGACTTTATTCTTCGGGTCGGTGCGATAACAGCGATTCCAGAATCATATGGGGTTTTTATGATTGACAGCTGTCACACACTAAAAGACGCATTTTTTGTAAAATCTAGTTTTTGCATCGCCATATTTTGAGAGCTATAATTTTTCCATATTTTGGCAGACAGAGTCATGTGATGGTTTGTTTTTTGCGGGATGAGTTGACGTTTTTATTGGTGCCATTTTCAGGCACGTGACATTTTTTGATCGCTTTCTATTCCGATTTTTGGGAGGCAGAATAAACAAACACCAATTCAGGAATTTTTTTTTTTTTCTGTTCCACGTGTGGTAAAATTGATAAGGCAGCTTTATTCTTTGGGTCAGTACATTTACAGCGGTACCACATTTACATAGTTTTTCTATGTTTTGACGCTTTTACACAAAAGATATATTTTATAGAAAAAATTATTTTTTTGCATCGCTTTATTCTGAGAACTATAACTTTTTGATTTTTCGGATGATGGAGCTGTATGGCGGCTTGTTTTTTGCGGGACAAGATGACGTTTTCAGCGGTACCATTTTTATTTATATTCGTCTTTTTGATTGCGTGTTATTCCATTTTTTGTTTGTCAGTATGATGATAAAGCATTGTTTTTTGCTTCGTTTTTTTTTTTTTTTTTTTACCGTGTTCACTGAAGGGGTTAACTAGTGGGACAGTTTTATAGGTCAGGTCGTTCCGGACGCGGCGATACCAAATATGTGTACTTTTATTGTTTGTTTGCTTTTTTTTCATAATATTTATTGATGGGTACATTATATTTTTATTTTTGGTGGATTATTTTTTTTATTTTAAATATTTTTCCAATTTTTTTTTTATTTATTTTTTCACTTTGACAGTTTTTACACTTTTTTACTTTGTCCCACTGTGGGACTTTCACTTTTTTTTATTCTGATCACCTGCATAGCATAGGGATGGAGCACCATCCCTGTGCCATGCAGGCAGTCAGCGCTGCACAGTGAGAAGATTGTTTGGTCGTGCACTGCGCATAACCAAACAATGTTCCTGGTGACCCGGATGTTGTCATGACTACATCGGGTCGTCATGGCAACACCCGGGAAGCCCCGGAAGAGGAGGTGAGTATTGCGATCACCTCCCCTTGCCACCGCAGTGCTGCGATCGACTTCAATCGCAGCATTGCGGGGGTTAATGTGCCGGGAGCAGTGCGGGACCGTTCCCTGCACATTGTCACAGCTGACACCCGGTACTATCAGCTGACACCCGGCGGCGATCATGCCTGCACAGCCTGTGTGCACACGCGATCGCCATGACGTACTAATACGGGTCAGGCTCTTAAGTCCCAGGGCACAGACACGTATTAATACGTCATGGGCTGTAAAGGGGTTAATGCCCCTCGGAAGAGATGTGGAGGTCCCAGTAGCTTAAGAAGACTGTTTTATTGCCCCTCGGAAGAGACGTGAAGGTCACAGTAGCTTAGCAAGACTGTTTTAATGCCCCTCGGAAGAGACGTGAAGGTCCCTGTAGCTTAACAAGACTGTTTTAATGCCCTTTGGACAAGTGGTGGATGTCGCAGTAGCTTAACAAGACTGTTTTAATGCCCCTCGGAAGAGACGTGGTGGTCCCAGTAGCTTAACAAGACTGTTTTAATGCCCCTCGGAAGAGACGTGGAGGTCCCAGTAGCTTAACAAGACGGTTTTAATGCCCTTACAAGAGCCATACAGTACAGCATCTTTAAAAATATTATTCCCATTATTGGGGAGTGGGTCTCCCCCAGTCTTTGCTTATGCCTTTCAAGCAAAAGCTGACAAAAATAAGGACGGAGGAACTTTCAATAATGGCAACACGGACCATGGTCACCCTGGTGGTATAGTGGTGGTGGAGGCTGAGGATAAGGAGAAGAACATAAAACAGCCGAAATGAGGATGCGTATACCCATGTGTGGGTGTGAAGCGGTGCATGTGAATACACCTCCCGAAATAACAGTGGATTTGACTTTGTTACTCTGCTGTCATTTGGTGGTGATGAGAAGTCTGGCCCAATCCAGCCCTTGTTCATTTTGAGCAAAAAAGAAGCAAGACAAAAATATATCTCATACCCTACCATAATTATATATAAATGTAAAGCAAAATTGCATAATAAATATAGGGTACTTGGTGAACTATTTTTGATCAAAAAAAGTATACAAGCCGTCCCACCAGCGGCAAGGTGACCCTAAATTGGGACGGTACCTATACTGCCTATATTAAAAACCTTACTGTATATCAAAGTTGAAGTAATGCATATAAAAGGGTAGACAAATAGGACCGGGTCCCAACTCCAGACCACCTAGGCCCGTGGTAAGCTACATATATACCAATCAGCTCAACAAAGGGCATGCCACACCCTTAAATTGCACAGAATGCAAACAAGTCAAAAAACCAGACAATGTGAACTGAGGTCTAAGATGGCAGACATACAAGAAACAGAGGCATGTTCACACTAGCAAAAAAGAAGCAAGACAAAAATATATCTCATACCCTACCATAATTATATATAAATGTAAAGCAAAATTGCATAATAAATATAGGGTACTTAGTGAACTATTTTTGATCAAAAAAAGTATACAAGCCGTCCCACCAGCGGCAAGGTGACCCTAAATTGGGACGGTACCTATACTGCCTATATTAAAAACCTTACTGTATATCAAAGTTGAAGTAATGCATATAAAAGGGTAGACAAATAGGACCGGGTCCCAACTCCAGACCACCTAGGCCCGTGGTAAGCTACATATATACCAATCAGCTCAACAAAGGGCATGCCACACCCTTAAATTGCACAGAATGCAAACAAGTCAAAAAACCAGACAATGTGAACTGAGGTCTAAGATGGCAGACATACAAGAAACAGAGGCATGTTCACACTAGCAAAAAAGAAGCAAGACAAAAATATATCTCATACCCTACCATAATTATATATAAATGTAAAGCAAAATTGCATAATAAATATAGGGTACTTAGTGAACTATTTTTGATCAAAAAACATGCCTCTGTTTCTTGTATGTCTGCCATCTTAGGTAGGGTATGAGATATATTTTTGTCTTGCTTCTTTTTTGCTAGTGTGAACATGCCTCTGTTTCTTGTCTGGCTTGTTCATTTTGATAAGGGTCAGATTGTCAGTTGACAGGCGAGTGCGCTTATCAGTTACAATTCCCCCAGCGGCACTAAAAACACGCTCCGATAACACGCTAGCGGCAGGGTAGGCCAGGACCTCCAAGGCGTACAGAGCGAGTTCATTCCAAGTTTCCAGCTTGGATACCCAATAATTAAAAGGCACAGAGGAATCATGGAGGACGCTTGTACGGTCGGCAAGGTACTCCCTCACCATCTTTTGAAACTTTCCACTCCTTGTGAGAGTACCCCGCACCTCAGGGTCTGTCCGAAGGGAGGTTCTGAGAAAACTGTCCCAGAACGTTGACAGTGTTCCCCTGTCTCTGCTGGATTGGAGTTGCGTCTCTCTCGCATGTACGCTTTGGTTGGGCAACGAACTATGACCTCTGCCGCTAGCGTGTTCAGATGGGAATTTTTTTAACAGTTCTGCAGCAAGGGCCTTCTGGTACTGCCCCATTTTTGTAGACCTCTCCACCTCAGGAATAAGAGAGTGAAAGTTCTCCTTGTAGTGGGGGTCTAAAAGTGTCACCAACCAGTAATGACTGTCACCCAACTTTTTGATAACGCGAGGGTCACGGTTAAGGCAGCGTAGCATAAAGTCAGCCATGCGTGCCAGACTGGTAACGGGCAAGACTTCCGTGTCCTCACCAAGGTGACGACTGACCATGCTCTCCCCCCCCCCCCCCCCCTCACTCCCCCTCCCCTTGTCCTCAGGCCACCCACGCTGAACCGACGGTATGACAGTTGTACAGGTACTACCGTCTACAGCGCATGCTACAAGCTCCTGTTCTTCCTCCTCCTCTCCCTCATTGTCCCCCAATGCACGTTGGGATGAGATGAGGCTGGGCTGTGTGTAATCGACCGCTACGGCTTCTTGATCCATCTCATCATACTCTGGCTGCAATGCCTCCTCTTTAATTCTCTGCAGAGAGCGTTGCAAAAGACAGACAAGTGGAATGCTGACGCTAATGATGGCGTCATCGCCACTCACCATCTTGGTGGACTCCTCAAAGTTTGTCAAGATGGTACATATGTCAGACATTGAGGTCCACTCCTGAGGTCTTATGTGTGGAGTCTGACCTGAATATCGACGGCCTTGTTGCAGCTGGTACTCCACAACTGCTCTCTTCTGCTCACAAATCCTTTGCAACATGTGGAGGGTAGAGTTCCAACGTGTGGGGACATCACACACCAGTCGGTGTGACGGAAGCTGCAAACGCTGCTGCAACACAGCAAGGGCGGCGGAAGCTGTAGCCGACTTGCAAAAATGAGCTGACAGGCGGTGTTCTTTGACAAGCAGATCTGGCAACTCGGGGTACGATTTAAGAAACCGCTGAACCACGAGGTTAAGCACATGAGCCAGGCATGGTACGTGTGTGATCTTGCCTCAGAGCCACCACCAGGTTACGGCCATTGTCACACACGACCATGCCTGGATGTAGGTTCAGCGGTCTCAGCCACAGATTTCTCTGCTCTTTCACAGCTGTCCACAACTCACAAGCAGTGTGAGGTTTCTCACCTAAGCTTATGAGTTTCAGCACAGCCTGTTGCCGCTTGGCGGAGGCAGTACTGCAGTGCTTCCAGCTTGTAACTGATGTCTGAGATGGAGGCTGAACATGAGGAGGAGGAGGATGATGCGTAGGAGCTGTACACTGTGGGGGCAACTCTGACATAGAGCCCACAATCCTCGGTGTGGGGAGGATGTGTTCCGTCCCAAGGTCCGACTGGGTCCCGGCTTCCACTATGTTTATCCAGTGTGCCGTCAGGGAGATGTACCGTCCCTGGCCACAAGCACTTGTCCACGTGTCCGTTGTCAGGTGGACTCTCCCAGTAACTGCGTTGTTGAGGGCACGGCAGATGCTTTGGGACACGTGCTTGTGTAGTGCGGGGATGGCACACCGGGCAAAATAGTGTCGGCTGGGGACCGAGGGACGGCCACCACCATAAGGTTGCGGAAGGAGTCCGTCTCCACCAGCCTAAAAGGCAGCATTTCCAACGCAAGCAGTCGTGAAATGTGCGAATTTAGGACTGTGGCCTGTGAGGCATTAGCTGCGAATTTCCGCTTTCGTTCAAAGGTCTGGGATATGGACAATTGAACGCTGCAGTGGGACGTGGACGTTGATGCTGTTTCTTGAGAAACTGCCATAACAAGTGAAGACTGAGAGGAGGGGGCATCTTTGCATGCAGTATGGACAGGGGATTGCCTTGCACACACAACAGGGGGTTCTATTGCACGCACAACAGTGGAAGAAGCAGTGGTGACACCCGCTGACACTGGTCGTGGACCTTGAGGTTCGCCCCACAAAGTCGGGTGCTTTGCTGCCATGTGCCTGATCATGCTGGTGGTGGTCAGGCTTGTAGTTTTGTCACCCCTCTGATGCTGGCATGGCAGGTGGTACAAATGGCCTTTTTGGGGTTATCAGCAAGAGTCTTTAAAAAAATTCCAGACGCTGGAAGACCTACAGGTTGTACTGGCAACGTCCCTCGTGTTGGTGTTACCGGGAACTGTTGCCTGCCTTCTGTGTGCGGCCACCACACTGCTTCTTCCTGCCTGTTGGGGTACTCTGCCTCCATCACCCTGTGTGCTGATGGCCTCGCTCTGCATGTCCTCCTGCCACGTTGGGTCAGTTACTAGATCATCCACCACCTCCTCTTCTTCCTCTTGCGCACCACGATCCTCCTCCTCACTTCCTGGCAATTGTGTCTCGTTATCGTCCACCTCTTGTGACAAATTGCCAGCGTCGACTTGCTGTGGCTGTTCAAATATTTGGGCATCGCTACATGGGATCTCCTCTTCCACCACTTCAAGTGGAGCAGGCGAGGGGCACAAATCTGGAAATGGACCAGTGAACAGCTCTTCAGAGTGTCCAAGTGTGGGATCAGTTGCTGTCTGACGACACTCGGCATGGTGGGAGGAAGGAACATCAGGGTGAGGAGGAGTATGCGGTCGAGACTCACGGCTACTAAGATTTGACCGTGTGGAAGACAGACGGAGGTGGTGGTGCCCAGGTAACTGGAAGTATTATCTGCTGTCCAATTAATAACCTGTTCACACTGATCAGTTTGCAATACTGGTGTTGTTCTGTGCTTCCCTACTAATTCGGTCAAGAAGTGGGAGCGAGAAGATGTGGCTGTTGGTTGTGGCACATTTTCACCTTGGCCACGGCCCCGTCCTCTGCACGCACCATCACCAGAACGTCCAGTTCCACGTCCCTTGCCACGCGCCTTGCCCATTGTAAAGGAAGTAAAATAGCTTACACTCTCACTATCAATGGAAAAAGGGTAATAAAAAGTAGAATAGAACCGGGGAAGAGGAAAACCACAGTTCTATTTCTCTGGCCTACACCCGACTTTTAAACAATCTGAACAATCAGGGAGAAACTATTACTGTTTTTCTTTACGGAAAAAATAACAAAAGCTGGATAATAGAGATTTTTTACTGTGGAACGGCAAAACCACAGTTATAATTTACTGGTGTATACCAGACTTTTTTAAATATATATATTTGCGGCTGAACAGTGAGCGACACACTAAACTGTTTTTTTTCAGATACAAATGGCCCAAAAGTGGATAATACAGAGGTTTGACCCGTGGAGCTGCAAAACCACACTTCTGTTTCTCTGGCCTACACCAGACTATTTTCAACAGATATATTTGTGTCTGAACTATCACAGACACACTTTTTTTTGGTGGTGGTGGGGGGGGGGGGGGTAATAAGACGGGTATTTGTACAGTGTGAAGGAGGTAAAAAAAAAAGAGGATTTCGATGAAAAAAAAAGATTTTTCCTGGCCCCCGAGACCTGGAGCCAAGTCCAGCAATTTCAGCAACAGGAGCACACAGGACTGTAATGCAGCGTTTGCTGGTATAACCACTGCGTCTCCTATACAGCCTGGCTGCCTGATATCTGGGATGGATATTAGTCCTGAGAAGGACTGTTTGTTTGATCTGGCAGCCTTTACAGTCCCTACACTAACTATTTCGCAGTATATATCTCTCCCTAAATCAGCAGCGCTGTCCCTACATTGTCTGATCCCAGCCGTCTGTATCCAAGATGGCGGCGCCCGGTTTTAAATACTCGAGGTGACGCTGTGCGGCCAGCCAATCAATGTAATGCTCACAACCAACATGGCTGCGGCATTACAGTGACTGGCTGGCAATCCCTGCATGATCATTGGCTCTGTAAAGAGCCCCAAACATGCAGGGCGGAGACCCGAGCTCCCGCCCCAGTAACCCGGAAATGCTCGGTGCTCGCCGAACATCATGAGTAGCGTGATGCTCGGGCGAGTACCGAGCAGTGACGAGCATGTTCGCGCAACACTACTGGTTAACAGCTGTGGGTGGATCGGCACTTGATGGGGAAAGATGCAGGCTCAGTGTGTGAGCCCACATCAAAGGCAGGTACATGGCTGATGACATACATGTACGTCAACGGTCGTGAAGGGGTTAATTCCATGGTGCTGTACATGTGAAATGGGTTACATACATATTACTTACTTAAAATAAACAAACTGACAGACACAGAGAGGGAGAGACCCTTCCCTCACGGGTTTACAATCTACAGGATATCGGGGAAGGTGACTGTAGGTCGAGGGTTGGAGCAGCTCCAGTGGCAGTGAGGTTATTGCTTTCCTGAAGAGATGTATTTTCAGGTTGCGTCTGAAGGTTCCAAATGTGGGAGACAATTGGATGTCCTGAGGCAATGAATTCCTGAGGATGGAGGGGATACTTTGTAAAAATCTTGAAGTGGATTGGGTGAGGAACATATGAAAGTAGAGGGGAGGAGGAGGTCTTGTAAGGGCTGGAGATTGTGTATGGGGAAGTATAGGGAGATTAGTTTGGAGATATATGGAGGAGACAGACTATGGAGAGGCTTGTAAATCATTTAGTAGTTTAAATACTAGTACAAGCATATATAGGAGACTTCATAATTATTTTTTATCCACGAAATATGTTTCTTTCACTGCTTATGAGATACCTTTCCCCCTCTTCCTTCCTTCTGAACTCATCATTCACTCTGAAAAATGGCTCAAATCCATCTTTGTCTAATCAAGACAGACAACAATAAAGAGAAAAACGGAGCTAAATACCACGCAAAAGAAGTAAACCGGAAGTATAATGCATATAAAATACTTGTACATTTTGTTAAACACTTGTTAAAATGAGTATAATAACAGGTATACGTGGTTACTTGATGAAAACAGAGTGACAACACTGGCAAAATTAACATGTCAGTATGATGGGAGCAAACAACTAGGTGTGTGACATATGAGAACACAAGTGTCTGTCATATAATAATAACGCTGACACAACAGTAAATCCCAAATGTGAAAGGGCTCTGTCTCCAAGTAAAAAACATGACAGTCATATGCTATAAAGGCAATAGTATGTACAATATCATGCTAGCAGCATAACCCATGAGGATATGTGCCATCATGTTTCAACAAGAGTGGTATCCATCAAAAAGAGTATGCTCCCCCATAAAGTACTGTAGTGCCAAGTGCGTCAGATAGAGAGCACCTATGCATGTTTCACGTAGGCTTCTTTGGGGGGCCTATGTGTTGTATGTGTTAAGCGGTCTTTTTATATGCCTCCTGTACCTATCACCCAGATGAAGGAAATGATCATCGCACTGTATGGGCACATGTGGGCGGGACTTTCTCCGCCGATTCCATCATTTCCGGCGTATCACGATGACTATGCGTGCCAGGAAGAAGACTTCCTCTGACGTCAGTGACACGCATCGCATCGGTCAGATGCCTTCAAAAATTGACAAGGCAACGTACCTATTGAGGCCCTAGCACTCTCCCTCTCTAATTCCTCCAGAATATGGATAGCCTCTAGTGATGGGCGAGCACTAAAATGCTCGTTACTCGGGTCGAGCAAATTGGAATGCTCGACTCGAGCAACGAGCCCAATGTAAGTCTATGGGAAACTCAAGCATTTTTCCGGCAACTCCCCCCGGCGGTCTGCAGAAGGCCTAAAAGTTGCCCAAATCGATGGGAAAAGTGCTCAAATGACATGGGAGTCAGAAATGCTTCCAGAGGTCTTCCGCATGCTGTTCCCAAGTCACTGCTGTCAACAGTGTTGTCAGAGCTATTACGCCACTTTCACTGACTCACAATAAAACATACAAAAACGAAACCAAAATGGATTTTCCTGGGAAATATGTTAAGGGACATCCTTTCCAGGGTAATGACTTGTATATAAGGCAAAATAAATAACCAAAAACAAAAATGCTCCTCCAAACCTTGGGATATGTTCACATGTAGCGTTTTTGAAGCGTTTTTGCACTTTTGCATTGCTTTCAACCAAGACAAATGTATTCACCGGGAAATGTCATTTTAACATTTTACAACCTTATCTGGTCATGTGGTGTGTGACACATCATCAGATACATCCTGTTTCATTTATGCTGGAGGGACTCTGAAAGTCACAAATCCTATTTTTATAGGGCCATCAGGCGGCTCTTCCTTTTCTGAAAGGGCCATCAGTCGGCCCTCGCTATTGTTAGAGAGCCATCAGCCGGCTATGCTTTGTTGTTCCTATTTTTAACGAGTGGGTCTCCTATACTGTTATTGCGTATGCAGTGACTGCAAGGGCTGCCAAAAATTTGGGGGAACTCCAATGCCCCTTGCAAGAGACGTAAAGGTCAGAGAGGCACCTAAAAACAATGTTCCCATTAGGAAGTGGGTCTTCCATAGTGTTTGCCTATGCAGTGAATGCAAAAGCTAGCAAAAAATTTTAGGCACTCCAATGCCCCTTGCAAGAGACGTATAGGAGGTGATATGGTAGATATGATGGTGAATGATATGGTGATGGAGGATGAGGAGAAGAAGGAGGACAAGAGCAAATAGACAAAATCAGGAAGCGTATACCCATGTGTAGGTGTGAAGAGGTGCATCGGAATAGACCTCCTAAAAAAAAACACTGGATTTGAGTTTGTTACACTGCTATCATTCCAATGGCCAAATCCAGCCCTTGTTCATTTTTATAAGAGTCAGCATTTTCAGTTGACAGGCGGATGCGCTCATCAGTTATAATTCCACCAGCGGCACTAAAAACTCGCTCTGACAAAACGCTAGTGGCAGGGCAGGCCAGGACCTCCAAGGCATAGAGAGCCAGTTCATGCCACGTGTCTAGCTTGGATACCCCCTAATTATAAGGCACGGAGGACGTTGGTACAGTGTGCAAGGTACTCAGCATCTTCCCAAACTTTGCACTCCTTGTGAGAGTACCCTCCGTCTCATGGCCTGTGCGATGGGAGGAGCTGAGAAAATTCTCCCAGAACTTTGACAGTGTTCCCCTGCCTCTGCTGGATTGGAGTTGTCTCTCTCGCCTGTACTCCTTTGTTGTCCAACGAACTGTGACCTCTGCCGCCAGCGTTTTCAGATGGGAATTTTTTTAATAATTCCGCAACAAGGGCATTCTGGTACTGCCCCATTTTAGTAGACCTGTCCGCCTTGGGAATAAGAGAAAGTTCTCCTTGTAGCGTGGGTCTAGAAGCGTCACCAACCAGTAATGACTGTCACCCTAAATTTGGAGAACACGAGGATCACGGGACAGGCAGCGTAACATAAAGTCAGCCATGCGTACCAGACTGCTAACAGGCAAGACTTCCGTGTGCTCACCAAGAGGATGACTGACCATGCCCTCCTCCCTGTCCTCAGGCCATCCACGCTGAACAGACGGCATGACAGTTGTGCAGGCAGTACCGTCTATAGCGGATGAAACTAGCTCCTCTTCCTCATTGTCACCCAATCCACATTGAGATGAGATGAGGCTGGTCTGTGTGTAATCACCCTCTATGGTTCCTTGCTCCATCTTATCATGCTCCGCCTGCAATGCATCCTCTTTGATTGTGAGCAGAGAGTGTTTCAGAAGACAGAGAAGCGGGATGGTGACGCTAATTATGGCGTCATCGCCGCTCACCATCTTGATGGAATCCTCAAAGTTTTGAGAATGGTACATATGTCTGACATCCATGTCCACTCCTGAGGTCTTATGTGTGGAGTCTGAATTGAATACCGACGGCCTTGTTGATGCTGGTAGTCAACAACTGCCCTCTTCACAAATCCTTCCCAACATCTGCAATGTAGAGTTCCAATGCGTGGGAACATCACACACCAGTCGGTGAGCCGGAAGCTACAAACGCTGCTGAAACACGGCAAGGGCGGCAAAAGCTGTAGGTGACTCGAAAATGGGCACATAGGTTGCGTACTTTGTCAAGCAGATCCGGCAGCTCCGGGTAGGTTTTGAAAAACCGCTGAACCACGAGGTTAAGCACATAGGCCAGGCATGGTACGTGTGTGAGCTCGCCTCGCCTCAGAGCCGCCACCAGATTCCTGCCATTCTCACACACGACTATGCCTGGCTGTAGGTTCAGCGGTGTCCGACACAGATCTGCCTACTCTTTCAGAGCTGTCCTCAACTCTTCAGCGTTGTGTGGTTTGTCACCTAAGCATATTAGCTTAAGCACAGCCTGTTGCCCCTTGGCCGAGGCAGTGCTTCCAGCTTGCGACTGATGTGGTCATTTCAGAGATGGATGCTGAAGAGGAGGAGGTGCAGGAGCTGTAGAATTTGAAGGCAACCCTGAATCCTTAACGTCGGGAGGACGTGTTCCGTCCCAAGGTCTGAATGGGTCCCAGTTTCCACTGTTAACCCAGTGTGCCGTCAGTGAGATGTACCGTCCCTGCCCACAAGCACTTGTCCACGTGTCTGTGGTTAGGTGGACTTTCCCAGTAACTGTGTTGTTGAGGTCACGGCTAATGTGGGACACGTGCTCGTGTAATGCGGGGATGGCACACCGAGAGAAATAGTGGCGGCTGGGGACAGAGTACCAAGGGACAGCCGCAACCATCAGGTTGCGGAAAGCTTCTGTCTCCACAAGCCTAAAAGGCAACATTTCCAGCGCAAGCAGTCGCGAAATGTGTGAATTTAGTAGTGTGGCCTGTGGAGCGTTGGCTGCGTATTTGGGCTTGCGTTCCATGGACTGGGGTAGGGACAACTGAACGCTGCACTGGGACAAAGACGTGGAAGTGCTTGCTGATGGTGCTAGTTGAGAGTGTGCAACGACAGGTGCAGGGCAGGAGGCAAGTTCGCATGCGTCATGGACAGAGGATTGGCTTGCACGCACAACAGCGAAAGACACTGTTCCTGGACCCTGGGGTTCGGCCCACTTAGTCGGGTGCTTTGCTGCCATGTGCCTGATCATGCTGGTGGTGGTTAGGCTGGTAGTTTTGCTACCTCTGCTGATGCCGTCCTGGCAGGCGATGCAAATGGCCTTTTTGGAGTTATCGGCAGAGTCTTTTAAAAACAACCAGACTCGGGAAGACCTAACAGTTGTACTGGCAACTTCCGTCGTGTTGATGTTACGGGGAACGGTTGCCTGCCTTCTGTCTGCGGCCATCACACTGCTTCTTCCTGCCTATTGTGGTGCTTCGCCTCCCTCCCCTGTGTGTGCTGCTCTCCTCGCTCTGTATGTCCCCCTGCCGGGTTGGGTCAGTTACTATATCATCCTCCACTTCGTCTTCCACTTCCGCACCCTGGTCCTCCTCCTGACTTTCTGGCAATTGTGTCTCATCATCGTCCACCTCTTGTGACAGTTTCCCACCCTCGCCTTCGTGTGACCGTGCCTACTCAAATATTTGGGCATCGCTACATGCAATCTCCTCTTGCCCCGCTTCAAGTGGACTGGGCGAGAGGCCAGAATATATAAATGGAAAAGTGAACAGCTCTTCGGAGTGTCCATGTGTGGGATCAGTTGTCTCCGGGCACTCGGCATGGTGGGAGGAAGGAGGATCAGGTTGAGGAATATGCAGTCCAGACTTACGTCTACTGAGACTTGACCGTGTGGAAGACAGGGTGGTGTTGGTGGCTAAGTGACTGGAAGCATTATCTGCTATCCAACCAATGACCTTTTCACACTGCTCTGTGTTCAATAGTGGTTTTCTGCGTTCCCCTATTAATTGGGACAGGAAGGTCGAGCGAGAAGATGTGGGTGTTTGTTGTGGCACAATTTCAGCTAGCCCTCGGCCTCGTCCTCTGCATGCACCATCATCGCCATCACATCCACTTCCCCGTCCCTTGCCTCGTGCCTTGCCCATTTTAAATGGAGGCCTGTAGGTAACTATTTTTAACAGCGACCTCATGTCAATAGCTTCACTGACACACTGCAACAAAATTTCAATTGATGGCTGAATTTTCAGCGCACTTATATGTGATCCGTGTGACGGACAAACCACAGTTTTAAATAGCTAGCCTGTAGGTAACCACACTGCTCAAAAAAATAAAGGGAACACTCAAATAACACATCCTAGATCTGAATGAATGAAATATTCTCATTGAATACTTTGTTCTGTACAAAGTTGAATGTGCTGACAATAAAATCACACAAAAATCATCAATGGAAATCAAATTTATTAACCAATGGAGGCCTGGATTTGGAGTCACCCCCAAAATTAAAGTGGAAAAACACCCTACAGGCTGATCCAACTTTGATGTAATGTCCTTAAAACAAGTCAAAATGAAGCTCAGTATTGTGTGGCCTCCACGTGCCTGTATGACCTCTCTACAACGCCTGGGCATGCTCCTGATGAGATTGCGGATGGTCTCCTGTGGGATCTCCTCCCAGACCTGGAGTAAAGCATCAGCCAACTCCTGGACAGTCTGTGGTGCAACGTGACGGTGGATGGAGCGAGACATGATGTCCCAGATGTGCTCAATCGGATTCAGGTCTGGGGAACGGACGGGCCAGTCCATAGCTTCAATGCCTTCATCTTGCAGGAACTGCTGACACACTCCAGCCACATGAGGTCTGGCATTGTCCTGCATTAGGAGGAACCCAGGGCCAACCACACCTTTTTGTGAGGTAAAACATTTCACTGCCTGTTTTTAAACAATGTTTTACTTCAAAGAAAAAATCAGCTGTGATCCCATGCTGTAATGTCTGTATACACTTTTGCTTCCCCCCTCCCCAGGAGATGTGGTATGATCAGACCATGTCTCTGTATGGTCAGACACAGCCATTACACAGTACACAGCAGGGGCACATTTATAAGGTTATCTCAGCACAGGAAAAAAAAATGTAAACACATCCAATTGTGGAAATTATTATTATTCCAAGAACTATTGATTAAAATGAACTTTAGTTTGTGGGACAACCACTTTTAAGGTCACATGTAAAAAAAACACAATGGAGTAAACATCAGCTCACCGGGTTGAGAAATTCCTGGAATAAGGGTGCGGTGCACGGAGACTTCAGGCTGGTTTCCTGAGCTAATGAACCATGGAAAAAGAAGTGGAAAATCTTAATTAATTAAGCACATCTGTGACTTATCTATTCCATACCTATTTTCTATGCTATATATTTCCATAACTCCTGCATGTTAGTTGCCATGATTAAGAGGTAGTGTCGACCGTTATACTATCATGTTTTTTAATTTTTTTCTTTTTCATGTTGTTATCTACAAATAAATGTGATGTTTTAATGACTTTTGCGGTTGCTTTATTTTCCACTTTTTTTTCCATGATTATTAAGGTTCCATGTTGGATCCGTCTTTGAATGTAGTTTTTGTAGGACAATCTTCCTTGAAAATATATGTAGGTCTTTTACTACAGTAAAAAAAATGTACCCATGCATTCTTATACCTTTAACACACATTGGATGGTTATCTCCCTTGGGCACGCAACTTCCCCTTTGAAATGCCTTCCCTTTCTGTTTACTATATGAACCTGTATTAGCCCTGTATGCGATCTCGCAAGTTGCGCTTGCGCGCTGGTACACCCATTCGCCCAGTCCTTGAAGGCATCTGATCGATACGGTGCATGTCATTGACGTCAGAGGAAATCTTCTTGGCACACATCGTCATCGTGATCCGCCGGAGATTACAGTATCTGTGGCGGAATCCTGCCAACATGCGTCTATACAGAGCGATGATCATTTCCTTCATCTGGATGATAGGTACAGGAGGCATTTAAAAAGACCGCTTAACATATACAACACAGAGGCCCTCCCGAAGAAGTCTACGTGAAACGTGCTTAGGGGCTCTCTATCTGACGTACTTGGCACTTTGAGTGAGCATACTCTTTTTATAGATACCACTGTTGTTAAAACATATCCTCATGGGTTATGCTAATGGCATGATTTTGTACATACGTTTGCCATTATAAGCATGACTGTCTGTTTTTTTTACCTGGAAACAGAGCCCTTTCCCATTTGGTATTTACCGTTGTGTCAGCATTATTATTATATGACAGACACTTATATGTGTCCTCATGTGTCACACACTTAGTTTGCTCCCGTCATACTGCCATCTTAATTTTGCCAGTGTTGTCACACTGTGTTTTTCATCAAGTAACCATGTATACAGTGACGGAAATAATTATTTGATCCCTTGCTGTTTTTGTAAGTTTGCCCACTGACAAAGACATGAACAGTCTATAATTTTAAGGGTAGGTTAATTTTAACATTGAAACAGAATATCCCCAAAAAAATCAAGAAAATCGCATTTTGCAGTGAGAAATAAGTATTTGATCCCCTACAAACCATTATAAGTTCTGGCTCCTACAGACCTGTTAGACGCTCCTAATCAACTCGTTATCTGCATTAAAGACAGCTGTCTTACATAGTCACCTGTATAAAAGACTCCAGTCCAGAGACTCAATTAATCAGTCAGACTCTAACTTCTACAACATGGGCAAGACCAAAGAGCTTTCTAAGGATGTCAGAGACAAGATCATAGACCTTCACAAAGCTGGAATGGGCTACAAAACCATAAGTAAGATGCTGGGTGAGGAGACAACTGTTGGTGCAATAGTAAAAAAATGGAAGAAATACAAAATGACTGTCAATCGAAATCGATCTGGGGCACCATGCAAAATCTCACCTCTTGGGGTATCCTTGATCATGAGGAAGGTGAGAGATCAGCCTAAAACTACACGGGGGAAACTTTTTAATGATCTCAAGGCAGCTGGGACCACAGTCACCAAGAAAACCATTGGTAACACAGTACGCCTTAAAGGTTTAAAATCCTGCAGTATCCGCAAGGTCCCCCTACTCAAGAAGGCACATGTGCAGGCCCGTCGGAAGTTTGCCAATGAACACCTGGATGATTCTGTGAGTTATTGGGAGAAGGTGCTGTGGTCAGATGAGACAAAAATTGGGCTCTTTGGCATTAACTCAACTCGCCGTGTTTGGAGGAAGAAGGATGAGTACAATCCTAAGAACATCGTCTCAACCGTGAAGCATGGTGGGGGAAACATACTTTGGGGGTGCTTTTCTGCAAAGGGGACATGACGACTGCACCGTACTGAAGGGAAGATGGATGAGGTCATGTATCACGAGATTTTGGCCAACAACCTCCTTCCCTCAGTAAGAGCATTAAAGATGAGTCGTGGCTGGGTCTTCCAGCAAGACAATAACCCAAAACATACAGCCAAGGCAACAAAGGAGTGGCTCAAAAAGAAGCACATTAAGGTCATGCAGTGGCCTAGCCAGTCTCCAGACTTTAAACCCATAGAAAACTTATGGAGGGAGTTGAAGCTCCGAGTTGCCAAGCGACAGCCTCAAAATCTGAATGATTTAGAGATGATCTGCAAAGAAAAGTGGACCAAAATTCCTCCTGACATGTGCGCAAACCTCATCATCAACTACAAAAAACGTCTGACTGCTGTGCTTGCCAACAAGGGTTTTACCACCAAGTATTAAGTGTTGTTTGCCTGAGGGATCAAATACTTATTTCTCACTGCAAAATGCAAAAAAAAAATATCTAATTTATACAATGTGATTTGCTTGATTTTTGGGGGATATTCTATGTTTCAATGTTAAAATTAACCTACCCTTAAAATTATAGACTGTTCATGTCTTTGTCAGTGGGCAAACTTACCAAAACAGCAAGGGATCAAATACTTATTTCCCCCACTGTACCTGTTATGATACGCTGTCATTTTACCCAGTGTTTAATAAAGTTTACAAGTATTTTATATGCATTACACTTCTGGTTTACTTCTTTAGTGGGGTATTTAGCTCAGTTTTTTTTTTATTGTTCTCTCTGTTGTTTTGGGAGAACTCCCTAATGGACTATGGTCCCTCTATATATTTCTGTTTCTCGCAAATGTCTCATTTGTCTAATCAAGACAGACTGCCAGTTGACTGAACCATCTGGTTACAAAGCCTATTAAAGTCTATGGCGGTGGGAGGAGACCGTGTGACACAGGTAGAGAAACTGATTATGCTACAGCTATTTACTATGTGTTTTAGATTATGCCAGTCCTGGATTCACAGCTCCACTGCTTATTACTACTGTATAATGTTTTCAATGCTGCAGCTTTTTTTCTGTGTGTTTAATAGGGAACAAAAGAGAATCTCTCTCTCTTTGTGTGGGTACAGTGCATGAGATACATCATAGCAATTTGTCTTTACCCACTAATTAGGAGATAAAGCCTGTTGAGTGGGAAAGCTAGTGGAAGTGCAATCATACCATGGCCAGAAATAGTGTTATTCTTCACGTAGAGACACAGCACATTTTGAAAGGTTACCTGAAAGTACAGGAAAACATTAACCCCTTCACCCCCAAACCTATTTTCACCTTCATGAACGGGCCAAATTTTACAATTCTGACCACTGTCACTTTATGAGGTAATAACTCTAGAACACTTCAACGGATCCCACTGATTCTGAGATTGTTTTTTCGTGACATATTTTACTTCACGATAAAATTTATTTAATATGACTGGCATTTATTTGTGAAAAAATTGTAAATTTGGAAAATTTCACTATTTTCAAACTTTGAATTTTATGCCCTTAAATCAGAGAGATGTCACACAAAATGGTTAGTAAATAACATTTTCCACATGTCTACTTTACATCAGCACAATTTTGGAAACAATTTTTTTTTTGTTAGGAAGTTATAAGGGTTAAAAGTTGACCAGCGATTTCTCATTTTTTGCAACCAAGTTTACAAAACCATTTTTTATGGACCTTGGCACATTTTAAGTGACTTTGAGGGGCCTTTATGACAGAAAATACCCAAAAGTGACACCATTCTAAAAACTGCACCCCTCAAGGTGCTCAAAACCACATTCAAGAAGTTTATTAACCATTCAGGTGCTTCACAGGAATTTTTGGAATGTGGAAGAAAACAATGAAATGTAACTTTTTTTCACAAAAAATTTACTTTAGACCCCAATTTTTTTTATTTTTGCAAGGGTAACAGGAAAAAATGGACCCCAAACTTTGTTGTGCAATTTCTCCTGAGAACGCCGATACCCCACGTGTGGGGGGGGTGAACCACTGGGCGCACGGCATGGCTCGGAAGGGAAGGAGCGCCATTTGACTTTTTGAATGTAAAATTTGTTTGAATAATTAGCGGACGCCATGTTGCGTTTGGTGAGCCCCTAACGTGCCTAAACAGTGGAAACTCCCCACAAGTGACCCCATTTTGGAAACTAGACCCCTCAGGGAACTTATCTAGATGTGTGGTGAGCACCTTGAACCCCCAGGTGCTTCACAGAAGTTTATAACATTGAGCCGTAAAAATAAAATTTTCACATTTTTCCCATAAAAAAATGTTCAGCCCCAAATTTTTATTTTCAAAGGGGTAACAGGAGAAAATAGACCTCAAAATTTGTTGTGCAATTTTTCCTGTGTACAAATACCCCACATGTGGTCGAAATATACTTTTGATGCATATTGCAAAGCTCAGAAGGGAAGAAGCACCATATTGGAGTTCAGATTTTGCTGGACTGGTTTGAGGGTGCCATGTCACATTGGCAGAGCCCCTGAGGTGTCAGAACAGCAGACCTCCCATAAGAGACCCCATTTTACAAACTACACCTTTCAATGAGTTCATCTAGGGGGTGCAGTGATCATATTAACACCATAGGTGGGTCACAGAATTTTATACCATTGGGCAGTGAAGAAAAAAATATATATTTTTACCACAAAAAGTTTGTTTTAGCCCCAGATTTTACATTTTTACACTGGGAAATGGGTAAAAATGGCACCAAAATGTGTCCCACAATTTCCGCTGAATGTAGACAATTCCCTATATGTGGCTAGTACTGTACTGCTTAGCCACTCAGCGAGATTCGTGAGGGATGGAGCGCTATTTGCCTCCTGGAGCGTAGATTTCTCTAGAATAGTATGTTGACTCCATATACAGAGCTCCTAAGTGCTAAAATAGCAGAATCCCCCCTCAAGTGACCCCACTTTGGAAATTATACCCCTTTGGGAATTTATCTATCTTTGGGTGTAGTGCCAATTTTGACTCAACGTGTGTTTTCCAGAAAGAAGCCGCAGCGGATGTTGTGGAGTGAAAATTGCAAACTGCCGTTGTAGTGACCAGTACGCTGCAGTGTCCAGTACGTTGTGCCCAGCTCATGCTTCTGGAGACACATACCTGTAAATTAGGCGGGCTGTCATCGCTACAGAAATGCCAAACATGTGGACGATAACTGCGGTTTAGGCACACTGTGGAGCTCAGAAGGGAGGGGTGCCATTTGGATTTGGGACTGCAGAATTTGCTGAATTTCTTTTGGGGGGCGAGGAGCCATAACACTTTTCCAGAGACTTTGTACTACTAGTAACATGGAAGCCCCTATATTTTCAATAACAGATGACGGACCTGAGTGGGTTTTTTTTTTTGTGGATTGATTTGAAGCTTTTGTTTACAAACATTTTACATATCATTTTGGATCATGTTTATCCGGTGCTCTACGCTGAGCACTTATATCATGGTTTCCATCTAAATCTCTGAATGACGTGATTCCATTGAAACCCCCACGCGATCCATTCACTATAATGAGGCAGTAGAGTTACTCTGGTCTCCGTCTGGCCTCTGTTCAGTAGTGTCCTTCTTTTCTATTTGCAAATCTGCAAATAATTCATCTGTATTGCTATGGGTACAGGCCCCAACTCGTCTCCCCAACTCATCACAAAGGTGCTCTATAGGGTTTAAATCAGGTGATTGGCTTGGCCATTGCAACAGACGAACATTTTTCTTTGCTAACCAATTTTTTACTAAATTGATTATGTGCGTAGGATCATTGTCTTGCTGGAATTTCCATAATGCCTACTTTAGTTTACCATGTGGCAGCATTAGATTCTCCAGTATATCCTTGTACATGGTAGCATTCATATTTCCATCAATTCTATGCAGAGGGCCAATGGCAAATGCAGAAAAGCAGCCCCAAACCATGACATTGCCACCACCATGTTTCACTGTAGGTGTTTGGTACCTTACATCATTACGTTTTCCAGTTGGGCAGTATATATAGTGCTTGCCATCACTACCAAACAGATTGAACTTGGATTCATCCGACCGCAACACCTTAGCCCAATCTGTCTTTTTACATTGACTGTGTTCTTTGGCAAACTCAAGTCGGACCTTCAGGTTCTTTGCAGAGATGAAAGGCTTCTTGACTGGAACTCTTGCATTCAACCCTACTGCTCTTAGCCATCGCACCACAGTTTGGCATCTCACTTTGACCCCATATTCTTCATTCATTCCGTGCAAACTCTGTACAGCACTTTCATGGACATCAGATACTGACTTTTTCTTAATAATGTGATCAACTCTGGAGGAAGTTTTCCTTGGTCGTCCATTTCTAGATTTGTCAGCTCTTCCATAACCTTCTTTTTCTTTCTTTAATATATGTGACACTTGAATTAAGTTGAATTCCATAGCTACCTCTTTTTGGATTTTGCCTGACTTTACTCTCAGAATAATAAGCTTCCTGACATCTGGTGATAAATTTGGCTTTGTCTTTGTCATGTTTTAACCTAAAAAAATCTCAAAAAAAATTTGGCCAAAATTTGACTACCCATGACAAAATATGCAAAACATTTTGCTCAGCAAATATTGAAAACTAACACATAAAGGGATAAAACAATGTCAGACAATTTTCTTCCTTATAGCTGACAGTCATTTGGTTCCGGTTTACTAAAATCACCAAGAAAATGTCATCACCACAACCAGAAAGAAGTAATCACAGTTTTAAAAAATTGCAAAACTTTTGGTTGCGTAAAAGTTTGGGCACCCCTGGTCAAAATTACTGTTATTGAGAGCAGTAAAGCAAGTTGAAGATGAAATGATCTCTGAAATGCCTAAAGTTAAAGATGACACATTTCCTTTGAATTGTAGGCGAAAAAAAATATATATACAGTACAGACCAAAAGTTTGGACACACCTCATTTAAAGATTTTTCTGTATTTTCATGACTATGAAAATTGTACATTCACACTGAAGGCATCAAAACTATGAATTAACACATGTGGAATTATATACTTAACAAAAAAGTGTGAAACAACTGAAAATATGTCTTATATTCTAGGTTCTTCAAAGTAGCCACCTTTTGCTTTAGCATGTTATCACGCCCCTGTGGGCGTGATAACAAGGCTTACAAGCGCCGGCGTCATCGCCAGCGCTATACATACCTCGCGCATGCGCACGGCTTTCCCTTATTGCGTTGATCCTTTGAAGCCAGGTGTACGTGTGCCGGCTTCAGAGAGGCATACTGCGCATGATCGGAAGTCTTCACTCACCTCTCTCATGTGCAGCAGCATGTAATGGCACTTGCGTCAGTGTGCCGCGCGCCGGAAGCAGTGGAGGCAGCGTCCGACGTTGCATGTCACCACTTCCACTGAGATGTCAGAAGAGGGTGGGGAGCGGGACTTCAAAGGATGCATGACCACTGCTACCAAGTGTCCGTCCGCCAATGTGTGCACACGCCGTAACAGAGGAAGCAATGGGAATAAGAGTTCTCTGATGTGGATCATACTTAGGTGTAGGCATCAATCATGAAAAGAGTACCATATACAATGCAAATTTCTCCCAAAAGGAATCCATGTTTGGATATAAAAGATATAGAATATAATGATACATAGGAAAAGTTCCAGAGTGAAAAAGTCCATGTGCTTAATATCATGACTCAAAGCTTTGTGGCCATATAGGCTAATACATGTGTCCAAGTAAATGTAATATACTATCATTACATAATACTATGTTAGTGCATGGGTTGATACTAGATACTATGTAATATACAAGGTGGGCCATTTATATGGATACACCTAAATAAAATAGGAATGGTTGGGGATATCAACTTCCTGTTCATGGCACATTAGTATATGGGAGTGGGAAAACTTTTCCAGATGGGTGGTGACCATGGTGGCCATTTTGAAGTCTGCCATTTTGGATCCAACTTTATTTTTTTCAATGGGAAGAGGATCATGTGACACAGTAAACTTAATGAGAATTTCATAAGAAAAACAATGTGTGCTTGGTTTTAACGTAACTTTATTCTTTCATGAGTTATTTACAAGTTTGTGACCGTATAATTAAAAAAATTGGATATATGAAAAAATAGGAATAATTTCTGAATGAATGCGAAGAAAATAAAACAATAAAGCCACCAGGAAAAAAAATAAACAAAAATGAAAAAAATGGAAGCGATAATTATAGTTGGAGGAATGGATCAAAGAAACGTTACTCCACTCCATATTCTAGATCAGGGGTGGATATTCTATTTTCTGCCAAAAGCCATTTGGATATTTATACCATCCTTCAGTGGCCGTATAAATTGCATGCCAACTCCGCCCACAAAGTACATCCTGGCTGTTATGCTCGCGCCCGGACTGACTGGCGTGAGCATGATTAGTGATCCCACTGTACCATGAACCGAGGAGTGCCTGGAGGGGCGTAACTAAGTGTCAACTTGGTCCGACCAAGATCACACGGCGGCTCAGTCGACTCCGTGAACCAGGGAGGAACCGAGCAGAGGGACCAGGTGCTACTCCAGGTCAGACCCCGGTCACAGCTGTTGACCCACACCGGGGATTGCAGGAACAGGCAGGTTAGGATGGCATACAGACAGGTGGATACTGGCAGGCACAGCTGGTATGCAGACAGGTGGATATTGGCAGGCACGGCTGGTATGCAGACAGGTGGGCACTGGCAGGCACGGCTAGCATGCAGACAGGTGGGCACTGGCAGGCACGGCTGGCATGCAGACAGGCAGGTACTGGCAGGTAGGAACGCAGGTAGAATAGGGACCAGTACAGACTGGAACACAGGAACGGAACCGCAGGTGCGGTAGACAAGCAGAGCAAAACCCGCAGATGCGGTAGATGAGCAGAGCAAAACCCGCAGATGCGATAGATAAGCAGAGCAGAGCAAAACCCGCAGATGCAGTAAACAAGCAGAGCAGAGCAAAACCCGCAGATGCGGTAGACAAGCAGAGCAGAGCAAAACCCGCAGATGCGGTAGACAAGCAGAGCAGAGCAAAACCCGCAGATGCGGTAGATAAGCTGAGCAGAGCAAAACCCCCAGATGCGGTAGACAAGCTGAGCAGAGCAAAACCCGCAGATGCGGTAGACAAGCAGAGCAAAGCAAAACCCGCAGATGCGGTAGACAAGCAGAGCAGAGCAAAACCCGCAGATGCGGTAGACAAGCAGAGCAAAACCCTGCAGATGCGGTAAACAAGCAGAGCAGAGCAAAATCCGCAGATGCGGTAGACAAGCAGAGCAGAGCAAAACCCGCAGATGCGGTAGACAAGCAGAGCACAGCAAAACCCGCAGATGCGGTAGACAAGCAGAGTAGAGCAAAACCCGCAGATGCGGTAGATAAGCTGAGCAGAGCAAAACCCGCAGATGCAGTAGACAAGCTGAGCAGAGCAAAACCCGCAGATGCGGTAGACAAGCTGAGCAAAGCAAAACCCGCAGATGCGGTAGACAAGCAGAGCAGAGCAAAACCCGCAGATGCGGTAGACAAGCAGAGCAGAGCAAAACCCGCAGGTGCGGTAAACAAGCAGAGCTGAACAAAACCGCAGGTGCGGTGAACAAGCAGAGCAGAGCAAAACCGCAGGTGCGGTGAACAAGTAGAGCAGAGCAAAACCGCAGGTGCAGTGAACAAACAGAGCAAAGCAAAACCGCAGATGCGGTGAACAAACAGAACCAGATAAACACAAGGTACTTACAATGAAGTAGCGAGTGTACACAAAACTCACAAACAGAAGTACAGAGACAACGAGTTGGAGTTAGGTGCAGGTTCAGACACTGCAGGAAAAGGGAAGGTTCGGACATAGAGACAAACAGGAAACGAGCTAGGACACTGTTCAGATAGGGACTGAACCGGGAACAAGATACAGGAACGAGCCTGGGAACTCAGCCCCCAGGGAGGAGGAAACAGACTGGAAGTCAGAGATACAGGTAACGGCCCTGGGTACTGAGCCCCCAGGGTGGCGGAAACAGACAAGATTCAGGACAGGAATAGGCAACTCACAGTTGAACTGAACACACTGTAAGAAAGTGTTGCTCAGGCACCTCCTGCTGGGTGGAGGGGGTTTAAGTATCCAGTGACTCACAGCAATAGGCTGAGGACACATTAGGACTGCGTACACTGTAGCTTTAAGAATCAAGAAGCAACAGCGCCGCCGCCCTAAGCCAGCAGACAAGAGACATACAAACAGCAGGTAATGGAGCAAAGTGTGCTGCCTGGCCTGATAGGTAAGATTGCGGTCTTGCATGGTGGGAGATGGTAATCCTTGCAAGCACGCCGCCAGGGATGTTACACTGGCACTGGTGTCAGGACATAATCTTTCATTTCACGCACCTCAGCATTGAGTAGCAAACACTACGTGCATGAGCTCACAGAGCAAAAAGAAATGAATGGGCCGGAGGGCAGCAAAATACAGCTGCCGCCCCAAGCACTGCTGTCCCCGGGAATCTGCCCTGGAGCCGGATAAAAGGTCATCGTGGGCCGTAACGGCCTGCTGGCCTGAGGTTCCCCATCCCTGTTCTAGACCTTCAAAAATGCAGGTGATCAATCTTTCTAAAATCAATTGGAAGCACAAAGAGATGTTCTTCGACTCGGTCTCACTTTCTCTCCCACCTCCTCTTTAGACTTTTTTTACAGCGTTGAAGGACTTGCATTTGTTTGCAAGAAAATTAGCTTTGAAAAAACTTCATGAGAAAAGTTCTTTTGAAAAGGAATGGACAGACAGCGAGCAAGAGTGTATTGCCTATTTTGAGGATCTCGGCAATGAAAATGATACATCTCCAGAGGAAGGTAAATTTCAGATCTGTAAACCCAGAAATTTCCTCTGATAAATTTGTTTCCGAATATTGAATTGTTTGTCAAATTGGTCACAAAGGAATTTAAGAAAATTCCCTTTGGAATAAGAAATTATAACCTCACGAGAGAACAAAAAATTGCATTGCATGAATTAAAGCTAAAGGAGGTTGTGATTTAACCGGCCGACAAGTGTGAGAACGTGGTCGTGTGGCCCACAGACGTATGAAAAAGAGACTCTTCGTCAGCTGAGAAACGCCTACAGTAGTGTTCAAAATAATAGTGTGTTCAAAAACATGAGTTAAGCACAAAACCTTTAAACTAGTTTTGATTTCCATGCATTGGGAACATTGCACACTGTTTTCTAATTCAAAACATGAAGAGAAATGTGTATACTTTTTAACGATTTTACATAAAATAACAAAAAATGAACATTGGGCTGTTCTAAAAAAATAGCAGTGTCTGCATTTATCTTTACAAACTAACAATATGTACTCTTTTTTTTTGAGGATTTAGCATTCCTGTGAATCATTAACCTAATATTTAGTTGTATACCCACAGTTTTTTAGAACTGCTTCACATCTATTGTATGTTGCATAGAGTCAACTAAATACTGGCACCTGTCAACTGTTATTCCAGCTGAGGATGCTTTGACTAAATCCCACAATTTTTTGGCATTTGTTGGCTTTGCCTCAGAAACTGCATTTTTGATGTCACCCCACAAGTGTTCTATGTTTTTAAGGTCCGGGGATTGGGCTGACCACTCCATAACCTCAATTTTGAAACCAAGATTATGCTTGTTTACCAGTGTGTTTAGGGTCGTTCTCTTGTTGAAACACCCATTTCAAGGGTATATCCTCTTAAAATTGTAAAGTGCTGCGGAATATGTTGGCGCAATAAAAATTATTATTATTATTCAGCGTAAGGCAGCATGACCTCTTCAAGTATTTTAATATATGCAAACTGGTTCTTGATCCCTGGTATGCAGTAAGTAGGTTCAGCACCATAGTAAGAGAAGCATGCCCATGTCATGATGCTTGCACCACCATGCTTCACTGTCTTCAGTGTGTACTGTGGCTTGAAAGCAGATTTTCGGGGTTGTCTGATAATCTGTCTGCGGCCCTTGGACCCAAAAAGAACAATTTTACTTTCATCAGTCCACAAAATGTTTCTTCATTTCTTTTTAGGCCAGTTGATGTGTTCTTTGGCAAATTGTATCCGCTTCAGTACATGTCTTTTTTTTCTTTTTTAACAGTGGCACTTTGCGGATACTTCTTGCTAAGAGATTAGCTTCACACAGGCGTCTTCTAACTGTCACACTAGTCACAGGTAACTTGAGACTGTCTTTGATCATTGGCTGAGACTTTGCCATTCTGGCAATTCTTCGATCCATTCGAATGGTAGTCTTCCATTTTCTTTCACGTGTCTCTGATTTTGCTTTCCATTTTAAAGCACTGGAGATCATTTTAGCTGAACAGACTATCATTGTCTGCACTTCTTTATAAGTTTTACCCTCTCCAATCAACTTTTTATTCAAAGTACGCTGTTCTTCTGATTCCATTGACAATATGGAAAGGAGTCTGCTGCTCACTGAGCAGCTGCTCACTGGGGTAGATGTGGGGGAGGGTGGTAGTAGGGAGCTGCAGGACAGCGAGGCAGCAAGCTGGGTGACAGTTAGAAAGAGGGGTAGAGGGAAGAGTGCCAGGGAGGCTAGTCCTGATCTGGCACACTCCAATAAGTTTGCAAAGTTGACAGATGAGGGGGGTGTCAGTACAGGGGTAGCACTGCTGCAGCAAGGCATGTCCTCTGAAAGCCGGAGGAGTGTAAGGAGGGAAATAGGAGAGCAGGGCTGGCCAGGCAGGTGCTGGTAGTGTGGGACTCAATTATTAGGGGAACAGAGAGGGCAATCTGTCACAAAGACAGGGATTGTTGAACAGTGTGCTGCCTACCTTGCGCCCAAGTCCGGCACATCGCTGATCGGGTTGACAGATTACTGGGAGGGGCTGGTGGGGACCCAGCGGTCATGGTGCACATTGACACAAATGACAAAGTTAGAGGTAGGTGGAAGGTCCTTAAAGATGATTTCAGGGAATTAGGCTGCAAGCTTAAAGCAAGGACCTCCAAGGTGGTATTCTCTGAAATACTACCTGTACCATGTGCCATGCCAGAGAGGCAACGGGAGATTAGGGAGATAAATAAGTGGCTCAGTAACTGGTGTAGGAAGGAGGGGTTTGGGTTCCTGGAGAACTGGGCCGACTTCTCAGTTAGCTACAGATTCTATGCTAGGGACGGGCTGCACCTCAATGGGGAGGGTGCAGCTGTGCTGGGTGAGAAAATGGCTGGAAGGTTGGAGGAGTGTTTAAACTAGAGATTGGGGGGGAGGGTATTCATTTTATAGGTGGGGAAGATAGTGCAGATAGTGACCTGGGCATAAATAAATAAATTGGGGGTGGGGTTAGAACAGTCAATATAGTAAGAAGGAATAGAGGTACAGAGAGATACATAAAATGCATGTACACTAATGCCAGAAGCCTCACCAACAAAATGGAGGAATTAGAATTAATTTTGATGGAAAATAATTATGACATGGTGGGGATTTCTGAGACATGGCTAGACGAGAGCCATGACTGGGCATTTAGTTTACAGGGCTATGGTTTGTTCAGAAATGACCATACAAACAAGCAAGGGGGGGGGTGTGTTTATATGTAAAATCATCCTTAAAACCAATCTGGCGTGAGAATATATGTGAATCTAATGAAAATGTAGAGTCCCTGTGGGTGGAGATAAGGGGTGGGGGAAAAATAATAAATTACTGATAAGGGTTTGTTATTAGTCTCCAAAAATAATGGAAGCAGTGGAGAATATCCTCATAAAGCAAATAGATGAAGCAGCAACTCAAGGAGAAGTAATTATTATGGGGGACTTCAACTACCCTGAAATACATTGGGGAACAGAAACCTGTAGTTGAAGCAAAGGTAATAGGTTTTTGACAACTATGAGAGATAATTACCTTTCACAACTGGTTTAGGACCCAAGAAGAAGGGGGGCACTGCTAGACCTAATATTAACCAACAGGCCAGACCGCATATCAAATATACGAGTTGGGTGTCACTTGGGTAATAGTGATCACAAAATAATAAGTTTTCAGGTATCCTTTAATAAGATGTGTAGTAGAGGGGTTACAAGGACACTAAACTTCAGGAAGGCAAATTTCCTATGGTTGAGAGATGATCTTAGTGCAATAAACTGGGACGATATCCTGAGACATAAAACTACACAAAGTAAATGGGAGACATTTATTAGCATCCTGAATGGGACCTGTGCACAATATATACCCTATGGGAATAAACATGCCAGAAATAGGAGGAAACCACTATGGCTAAATAGAGCTGTAACGGGAGCTATAAGTGACAAAAATAAAGCATTTAGAGAGCTAAAGCAAGTAGGTAGTGATGAGGCATTAAATAAATACAGAAAATTAAATAAATTCTGTAAAAACCAAACCAAGGCAGCAAAGATTGAGACCGAGAGACTCATTGCCAGAGAAAGTAAAAATAATCCCAAAATATTCTTTAACTACATAAATAGTAAAAAAACTAAAAAATGATAGTGTTGGCCTCCTTAAAAATAGTCCGGGTGAAATGGTGGATGAGGATGAGGAAAAAGCCAATATGCTAAATCATTTTTTTTCAACAGTATTTACACAAGAAAATCGCATGACAGAAAGCATGATCAAAAATTCTCCATTAAATGTTACTTGCTTAACCCAGCAGGAAGTACGGCGGCGTCTAAAAATCACTAAAGTTGACAAATCCCCGGGCCCGGATGGGATACACCCGCGAGTACTGCAGGAATTAAGTAACATCATAGATAGACCATAATTTTTAATCTTTAAAGATTCCATAATAGCAGGGTCTGTACCACAGGACTGGCGTATAGCGAATGTGGTGCCAATATTCAAAAAGGGGACGAAAACCGAACTTGGAAATTATAAGCCAGTAAGCTTAACCTCTACTGTGGGTAAAATCTTGGAGGGTTTCCTAAGAGATGCTATGCTAGAGTATCTGAAGAAGAATAACCTCATGACCCAATATCAACATGGGTTTACGAGGGACCGTTCCTGTCAAACTAATCTGATCAGCTTTTATGAGGAGGCAAGTTCCGGACTGGACCAAGGAAGTACAGTGGATGTTGTGTATATGGACTTTTCAAAAGCTTTTGATACGGTTCCACACAAAAGGTTGATGCATAAAATGAGAACAGTGGGGATAGGGGAAAATATATGTATGTGGGTTAAGAACTGGCTCAGTGATAGGAAACAAAGGGTGGTTATTAATGGAACACACTAAGACTGGGTCTCAGTTAACAGTGGGGTACCACAGGGGTCAGTATTGGACCCCCTTCTTTTTAACATATTTATTAATGACCTTGTAGGGGGCATACAGAGTAATATTTCAATATTTGCAGATGACACTAAACTCTGCAGGGTAATCAATACAGAGGAGGACAATTTTATATTACAGGAGGATCTATGTAAACTAGAAGCTTGGGCTGATCAATGGCAAATGAGCTTTAATGGGGATATATGTAAGGTAATGCACTTGGGCAGAGGAAATAAAATGTATAATTATATGCTTAATTGTAAAACACTGGGCAAAACTGTCACTGAAAAAGACCTGGGTGTATTGGTGGACGACCAGCTCACGTTTGGTGGCCAGTGTCAGGCAGCTACTGCAAAGGCAAATAAAATAATGGGATGCATTAAAAGAGGCATAGATGCTCATGAGGAGAACATAATTTTACCTCTATACAAGTCACTAGTGCGACCACACTTAGAATACTGTGTACAGTCCTGGTCTCCACTGTATAAGAAAGACATAGCTGAACTAGAGCGGGTGCAGAGAAGAGCGACCAAGGTTATTAGAGGACTGGGGGGTCTGCAATACCAAGACAGGTTATTACACTTGGGGTTATTTACTTTGGAAAAATGAAGGTCTAGGGGTGATCTTATTACTGTTATGATCTGCAACATGTACTAAGGAAAGATAGGGGAAAGCTGTCCCTACTGTAAGACTAAGCTGAATCCCTACGATGTAGCAGGCTGCCTGTTCATAGTGAACAGACCCACCTTAGTTCTCGGCTAGTCTGAACGAAGACCTATAGAATTAAGGGAGGGGTCCCTAAAAGAACTAAGGACTGGAACAAAAATGGGACACCTCCTAAACAGAAGTTGTTGCAGAACACAAAAAGACAAACTGACAAAAAGTACTAAAGGTCCCAGGGGACCAAGCGAACTGACAGAGATAGGCACCGAAGCACCAGGCTAGCAAAACAGTCAAACAACACTGAAGTCCAGCACAGCCAGAAGGGTGGAGCTGGAATATAAAGGCAGATGGTTACGTGACCGCAAAACACAAGATAGAAAAAACTAACAGGAGGGTTCTAACAGTACCCCCTCTTTTATGAGGATCCTCCGGATCCTCCAGGCCTATCCAGAAACCTCCTGTGGAAAGCTTTAACAAGCCTAGGAGCAGAGACATCATCCGTTCTTACCCAGAAGTTATCTTCGGGACCGAAGCCCTTCCAGGAGACAAGATGCTGTAAACTCCCTCTATGCCATCTAGAATTCAAGATACGCGAAATTTCAAATTCGCCGTCTTCAACCACAGGAGGAACTGTGACAGTGGCGTCCCTATCAGATACGTCAGCCTTTTTCAACAAGGAAACATGAAACACAGGATTAATCTTCCAGGAAGTAGGGACATCCAACCTAACAGCAGACAGGTTAACAACCTGAAGCACTTTAAATGGACCCACAAACTTAGGACCCAGTTTTTTAGAGGGAATCCTAAACCGCAGGTTCTTCGAGGACAACCAAACCATGTCACCCACAGTAAACAAAACCTCTTTACGTTTCCTATCAAAATACTTCTTGGACTTCTTGTTAGCCTCTTCAAGGTTGCAACGTACATTAGTCCAAACTCTCTCCAAATCACTGGAAAAATTCTCCTCCTCCGGCACCGCCGACCCCAATTTGGAGAACGAACCAAAAGACGGATGTCTCCCAGTACAACAAAAAAAAGGAGAACACCCAGCAGAGGAGGATGTATGATTGTTAAGAGCAAATTCTGCGAGAGGCAAAAACTCAGACCACGCCTCTTGATTGTCCGCCACAAAACAGCGCAAAAACTGTTCAACATCCTGGTTCTTTCTTTCAGTCTGTCCATTCGACTCAGGATGATAACCAGACGAGAATGACAAATGGACTCCCAACCTGTCACAAAAAGCACGCCAAAAGCGAGTTACAAACTGAGGTCCTCTATCAGAAACAATATCCGTGGGAACTCCATGGAGCTTGACAATCTCTTTAACAAACGCCTTAGCGAGTGTCTTGGCGCAGGGCAACTTAATGAATGGAACCAATTGTCACATCTTACTAAAACGGTCCACAACCACCCAGATGACAGTAAAACTCTCGGACACAGGAAGATCAGTAATAAAATCCATAGAGAGATGCGTCCAAGGTACACTAGGAACCTCCAGAGGGCAATACAACCCCGCAGCAGGAATATGTGAAGCCTTTGACCTAGCACACACAGTACACTGATGCACCCACTTGATGACTTCCTTCTACCATCCAGGCCACCAAAAACTGCGACTGATAAATCTCTTAGTCTCCGAAATTCCTGGATCACCTGCCAACCGAGACTCATGACACTCCACAAACAAATCTCTCCTAAAGGCTCTAGGCACGAACAACCTCCCATGGGGAGTGTATTAGATGGAGCATCATCTTGAGCATTCAGAATCCCATTCTCCAAAACGGAGTCCAAAGCCGCCACCACAACTCCTTTCTGTAAAATGCTCTCCTCCTCCTCGGCACCGACCGTAGGAGAGAAGCTGCGAGATAAAGCATCGGCTTTAACATTCTTAGTACCAGGGATATAGGTAACAGAAAAATGAAACTGAGAAAAAAAAAGTGCCCACCTAGCTTGACGGGCATTCAAGCGCTTGGCAGTATCCAGATAGATCAAATTCTTATGAGCTGTGAAAACCTGAATAGGAAATCTAGCGCCTTCCAAAAAATGACGCCAATGTTCAAACGCAAGTTTAATAGCCAGCAACTCCCGATTTCCAACATCATAATTCAGTTCGATTTCCGAAAATTTTTTCGAAAAGAAGGCACAAGGATGTACTCCGCCCTTGTTCTCCTGAGACAAAACTGCTCCGACCCTCACCGATGAAGCATCGACCTCGACCAAAAAAGGCTTGGTCTCATCAGGCTGCATAAGGATAGGGGCAGAACTGAACCTCTCTTTGAGATACTCAAATTCTTCAATGGCCTCAGTAGTCCACTGGGCCGTATTCGCACCTTTCCTGGTGAGATCAGTTAGAGGTTTAACAATTACAGAAAAATTCTTAATGAATTTCCTGTAATAATTGGCAAAACCCAAAAATCTCTGTATAGATTTCAAACCAATAGGCCTAGGCCATTCCTGCACAGCCTGAACCTTCATAGGGTCCATCTCAAAGCCCTCGCTGGAGACAATGTAGCCCAAAAAACTAATTTTCTGCACAGCGAACTCACATTTCTCCAGCTTAGCAAAGAGTGAATTATCACTCAATAACTGCAAAACTTCACGTACACTCTGCCAATAGGACTCTAGATCTGGTGAATAAATCAAAATGTCATCCAAATACACAACCATTCTTACCAATCAAAGGTCTCAGGATGTCATTAATAAGATTCTAAAAAAATGCAGGTGCATTGGTAAGACCAAAAGGCATCACCAGATTCTCAAAATGACCTACCGAAGTGTTAAAAGCAGTTTTCCATTCATCACCCTCCTTCACACGCAAAAAATTGTATGCCCCCCGGAGATCAATTTTGTCAATTTTGGCTCCCACTAACTGGTTAAACAAGTCAGGAATTAACGGCAATGGGTAGGAATTGCATACGGTAATCTTATTAATTTCACGAAAATCCAGACATGGACGTAAACCTCCGTCCTTTTTTTTAACAAAGAGGAATCCGACTGCCACAGGCGACTTAGAAGGTCTAATATGACCAGCAGCCAGGCTAGTCTGTATGTACTCCTGTATGTACTCCTCCAAGGCCTTTCTTTCAGGGATAGTCATATTAAACAAGCGACTTTTGGGAAGAGTAGCACCCGAAACAAACTCAATGGCACAATCATAATCCCTATGAGGAGGTAAAACTTGCGACTCCTCCTCCGAAAAAACCCTCCAAAAATCTTGAATAGGAACCGGTAATTCCCCTTTTTCCACAGCCGCAATGCGATCATTACAACATTTATCATAGCACTTCGGACTCCAAGACTTAATCACATTAGTAGACCAGTCCAATAAAGGATTGTGCAGTCTTAACCAAGGCAATCCTAGAACAACTGGAGAGGGCAAATTATCCAAAACAACCAAGTCCAAAATTTCTTGGTGAACTCCATTTATAGTGAGGGGAAATGCAGCAGTCTTGTGAGTAATACATTTCAAAGGAGTGTTATCAATTGCAACCACAGAAATAGGTGATGACAAAGGTTTGGATTTCAATTTAAGGTTTTCCAAAAACCCTTTATCAATCACATTAAGTGTTGAACCACAATCCACAAATACCTGAAATTCAGTCAAATCTCCCTGCAGAGTAGTACTCCCAGAAAGAAACACTCCTGCAGAGCGTAAACAAGCTATACGGGCGTAACTGACCTTTTTTTTTTCTTTACTTAAACGACGCTCACAATGCTTAATCAAATGGTCAGCTTTACCACAATAAAGACACAATCCTCGGCGAATCTCCGATCTCTTTTTTGAGAGCGGAGTGACATCGCCCCAACCTCCATCGGTTCCCCGCCGTCAGAGCAGATTTTCTGGGGACTAGGACCTGACATTACAGGAGTCTTTACCTCATTGAGCCTGCACCTCAGTCTCCTGTCTATACGAACAGCTAACTGCATAGCTTCCTGCAGAGTCTCAGGTGCAGGGAATGCAATTAGCAAATCCCTAACCCTTTCATTCAGACCAGCAAGAAATAAACATCTCAATGCCGGATCATTCCACTTAACTTCTGAAGCCCATCTCCTGAAGTGTGTACAATAATTTTCAACATCATCTGACTCCTAATTCAAACGTCTAAGTTCAGATTCAGCAGAAGAGATTCGATCAGGATTGTCATATAAGAGCCCCATAGCAGAAAAAAATTCTTCAACGGACCTTAAGCACGGATCATTAGGCTGGAGAGAAAAGGCCCACCCCTGTGGTTCATTGCGCAAAAGTGACATAATAAAACCAATGCACTGTGATTCATTCCCAGATGATCTTGGTCTCAAACGAAAATATAACAAACAAGCATTTTTAAAGGAAAAAAAATCTTGTTGTTTACCATAAAAAACATCAGGCAGTCCTACCTTGGGTTCGACAAAATGCGCTCCAGAACAGCTACTCAGGTGTTGCTGAAGCTCGGCCACCTCCAGAGACAATCCCTGCAGGCGTTGAGCCACATCCTGGGCGGAAACCATACTGATCCCCGAATTTCTTTCCTTTTAGTTTTTTGGGCTGGACTTACTGTTATGATCTGCAACATGTACTAAGGAAAGATAGGGGTAAGCTGTCCCTACTGTAAGACTAAGCTGAATCCCTACGATGTAGCGGGCTGCCTGTTCCTAGTGAACAGACCCACCTTAGTCCTCAGCTAGTCTGAACGAAGACCTATAGAATTAAGGGAGGGGTCCCTAAAAGAACTAAGGACTGGAACAAAAATGGGACACCTCCTAAACAGAAGTTGTTGCAGAACACAAAAAGACAAACTGACAAAAAGTACTAGAGGTCCCAGAGGACCAAGCGAACTGACAGAGATAGGCACCGAAGCACCAGGCTAGCAAAACAGTCAAACAACACTGAAGTCCAGCACAGCCAGAAGGGTGGAGCTGGAATATAAAGGCAGATGGTCGCGTGACCACAAAACACAAGATAGAAAAAACTATCAGGAGGGTTCTAACAATTACTATGTACAAGTATATGAGGGGACAGTACAAAGACCTTTCTACTGATCTTTTTACTCTGAGGCCTGAGACGGGGACAAGGGGGCATATTCTACATCTGGAGGAAAGAAGGTTTAATGATAATCACAGACGCGGATTCTTTACCATAAGAGCAGTGAGACTATGGAACTCTCTGCCGCATGATGTTGTAATGAGTGATTCACTACTAAAATTTAAGAAGTGCATGGATGCCTTTCTTGAAAAGTATAATATTACAGGTTATATATACTAGATTCCTTGATAGGGCATTGATCCAGTGAACTTGTGTGATTGTCGTATGGAGTTAGGAAGGAATTTTTTTTCCCCAATGTGGAGTTTAGTGTTTGCCACATGTTTTTTTTTTGCCTTCCTCTGCATCAACATGTTAGGCTATGAGTTGAACTAGATGGACTTAGTCTTCCTTCAACCTTAAAAAACTATGTAACTATGTAATGTCTCGAACGACCTATATTTCTCAGGCTTTCAAGAAGAAATGCATGTACAACATGTGCTGGCTTCACCCTTAAATAAGGGCCACCTGATTCACACCTGTTTCTTCACAGAATGATTGACCTCCCTAATTAAACTCCACACTGCTATTATTTTGAACACACCCCCTTTGAATTAATTATTCAAATACACAGACTCAAAAACATGCAGATCATGAATGCTGAGTCTGTTGGTTTTTTTTAGAATCTGCTGCACCAACTGGTAAATTGTTTGACATGTGGTAATATAACTTATACCAAAAACTGTGATTAATCTGGTTGGTCCAATTGGACTGCTATTATTTTGAACACTACTGAATAAAAGGTTGTACTTTAACCTCACTTCTCTTTTTCAGGGTCAATTACAAGATTTTGACAAAGCTTTCCAAGATGGCATCATCTCCAGTGACATAAAAGATGGATTGATTCCTAAATTTCTAAGAACTCCATGTTTCTATCTATTAGCCAAAGTGCACAAGGTCCTTATTACACCACCTGGTCGACCCAGTGTCTCATGAAATGGGGGCTTATGTGAATCTTTGGGTAAGTACTTAGATTTCCATCTAAAATCGTTGGTGGAAATTCTTCCCTCTTATCTGAGGGATGCAAGTGATGTGTTCAAGAAAATTGATGGTGTGGTGTTGGAGCAAGACATGTGGTTGGTAACCTTGGATATTGAATCCTTGTATACCTCCATCAGACACATTGCTGGTTTGGAGGAAATTAAAATTTTCTTATACATGACTCCACATGATCAGGAATTCATCTGTTTCTTGCTTTCTTTATTGGAATTTGCTTTCACCCATAACTTTTTTATTCTTAAATAGAAACCCTACCTACAGCTCCAATGGCTATGGGAGCGCCTTTTGCACCCTCATATGCCAATCTGTTCCTGGGGCTGTGGGAGAGATATATATTTCTTACGCATCCCGTTCCCTTGGTATCTAAGATACTTCTTTGGACTCAATATATTGACGATGTTTTGGCTATCTGGCAAGGATCAGAATAGGAATTACTTTCTTTTCTACGACATCTTAATAACAACATCATCAATGTGAAACTCTCTTGCCATTACAGCCAAACTGATATCGACTTTCTGGATACCCACATTTTTAGGCTGCATGCCCACGATCAGGAACAGCAGCATTTTGGAAGCAGCTCACCTGCTTTGCGTCCAAAACACTGCGTTTCACAGCTTCACAGACTGTGACACGCAGCGGCTCTGGTGCATGTTCACACAGTGAAGCTGTGGAACTGCACACAGCTTCACTGTGCACGTGTGGGGAACCGTTCGTCGCAGCTCACAGAATATATGCGCAAGTGCGGGATTTAAACACTGATTCTAGTGACGGAGCAAACCCGGGAACAGAATTCAAATGGTGTGCGTGGCGACAAACCGGACTGAATGCCATGAAGCACACCCCGATGACTAAATGAGCAGGCTTGATATAATTATATAAAGTGCTTTTTACAAAAGATTATAGCGCCTATTTTAATGAAAAAGCGTGTTAGTGATGCATCACTAACAACGCAATTGGGGCAGTTTAGATAGGACAAATGAAGTTCTTGGTTTTGCCCCTTTCTTACAAGTATTTTTCTGTTGGGTGGTCCTTTTTAATAATTTTTATATTTTTTTTAATGTTTTAGATTCTATTTTCTCACCCTTCTCTTTGTATAATCATTTGGATTTGGAAATCATCAATACCACATTTTATTAGCCCGTTGATGAACTTCTCCATGTGTGCGATCATCTGTCTGGTTCTGCTTTTTGGTGTCTATGTATATAACATTTGATATTTTTTGAATTTTTTTTCCATATCTCTTCTGTGTATGTGTGCTACCTGCCTATATACGTATATATGCATGTTTGGTAGGCACGTGCGTGTGTGCAGGTTTTGTTTATACATGAATACACATAGATATTTGTGAGTGGGTATATATTCATTTACACTATTCTATTTTTATTAATTTTCATTTTCCTTCCATGTGTTTCTTATTATTTTTTTATTTTTTAGCAGAAATATTTTTTTAGTAAAATTTTAATTTTTTTTTATTTTTGTTTCTTTTTTTCTACCTTTGCATAAATTTATATCTATTTTTTTCTAATATGTTTTTATTTTTTTCTTACTTTGTCCCTCTTGATTGATGAGCTCCTTCAATACTTGCTATTTGTTTTCATTCACAGTTTTTTATGTTTCACATTTATCTTATATGGGTATTTGAACCTATTGACATGTACACCATTCTATATCTTTCATTTCCAAGCATGGATTCCTTTTGGGAGCAATTTGCATTGTATATGGTACTCTTTTCATGATTCATGCCCGCACCTAAGTATGCGGCACATTAGCGAACTCTTACTCCCATTACCTCATGTTGCGGCATGCACTCACATCGGCGGATGGACGCTTGCATGCCGTGGTCATGCGTCCTCTGATGTCCCGCTCCCCGCCATCTACTGACGTCTCAGTGGGGGGCGCTGACCTGTGACATCAGATGCCGCCTCCACTGCTTCCAGCGTGTGGCACCGCTAATGCAAGCACCATTACATGCTGCTGCACTTGAGAGAGGTGATTCTCTCTATAAAAAGGACACCTACACCCCCATAATGCACCCCCTCCCCCCTGAAGAAGCTGACGCGAAATGCACGTTGAGGTCTCTGCACCCCATTTCCCTGAGGTTGTACTGAATCCATAGGTATATATCAATTGCATGGTTTTATATTTGTATGTGATTTTGCACTTTATTTATTTTTGAGACATGTATATGTCTATTTGCTGTCCGCTCTTTCTAGGACTCTGCTCCACGCTATTATGATGCTGAATTGACCTTATCGACATACACTTCTCATTTACATGTTCTTATATTCTCTTTGGAGGCTGAATTCAATTTATATCTCTTAGGACATGCTTATATATGTGATTGCTCTTTTGCACATTATTTATCTAGAGATATTTGTGTGTCTTTTCCATGTTAACTATATGTAGGATTTAATAATGGCAAAAAAATTCTCAATCCATAATCTAAATAGCCAGAAAAGAAGCACAAACATACAACACCAAAAAAAGGAACTTTTTAATACGGGCTTTTCTTCATCTGTACCCCCCATCTTGTGATATTATTTGTTATACTGATTGAATAAGTTTTATAATTTATAAAGATATTTTTAGCCCTTATTAAGAAGTTCCTTTTTTGGTGTTGTTATACGGTATGTACAGTCATGGCCAATAGTATTGAGAATGAGACAAATAGTAATTTTTCCAAAGTTTACTGCTTCATTTTTTGTAATGGCAATTTGCATATACTCCTGAATGTCAAAGAGTGATCAGCTTAACAGCAATTACTGTACTTGCAAAGTCAATATTTGCCCAGAAAATGAACTTTAACCCCCAAAACACATTTCAACATCATTGCAGTCCTGCCTTAAAAGGAGCAGCTAACATCGTTTTAGTGATTGATCCATTAACACAGGTGTGGGTGTTGATGAGGACAGGGCTGGCGATCAGTCATGATTAAGTAAGAATGACATCACTGGACACTTTAAAAGGAGGCTGGTTCTTGGTATCATTGTTTCTCTTCAGTTAACCATGGTTATCTCTAAAGAAACACGTGCAGCCATCATTGCACTGCACAAAAATGGCCTAACAGGGAAGAGTATCGCAGCTACAAAGATTGCACCTCAGTCAACAATCTATCACATCATCAAGAACTTCAAGGAGAGAGCTTCCATTGTTGTCAAAAAGGCTCCAGGGCGCCCAAGAAAGACCAGCAAGCGCCAGGACCGTATCTTAAAACTGTTTCAGCTGCGGGATCGGACTACCAGCAGTGCCGAGCTTGCTCAGGAATGGCAGCAGGCTGGTGTGAGTGCTTCTGCACGCACTGTGAGGCGGAGACTCTTTGAGCAAGGGCTGGTTTCAAGGAGGGCAGCAAAGAAGCCACTTCTCTCCAGAAAAAACATCAGGGACCGACTGATATTCTGCAAAAGGTACAGGGAGTGGACTGCTGAGGACTGGGGCAAAGTCATTTTCTCTGATGAATCCCCTTTTCGATTGTTTGGGACATCTGGAAAACAGCTTATTTGGAGAAGAAGAGGTGAGCGCTACCACCAGTCTTGTCTCATGCCAACTGTAAAGCATCCTGAAACCATTCATGTGTGGGGTTGCTTCTCAGCCAAGGGAATCGGCTCACTCACAGTCTTGCCTGAAAACACAGCCATGAATAAAGAATGGTACCAGAATGTCCTCCAAGAGCAACTTCTCCCAACCGTCCAAGAGCAGTTTGGCGCCCAAAAATGCCTTTTCCAGCATGATGGAGCACCTTGCCATAAAGCAAAGGTGATAACAAAATGGCTCATGGAACAAAACATAGAGATTTTGGGTCCATGGCCTGGAAACTCCCCAGATCTTAATCCCATTGAGAACTTGTGGTCAATCATCAAGAGACGGGTGGACAAACAAAAACCAACAAATTCTGACAAAATGCAAGCATTGATTATGCAAGAATGGACTGCTATGAGTCAGGATTTGGTCCAAAAGTTGATTGAGAGCATGCCAGGGAGAATTACAGAGGTCTTGAAGAAGAAGGGGCAACACTGCAAATATTGACTTGCTGCATTAACTCATTCTAACTGTCAATATAACCTATTGGTACTCATAATATGATTGCAATTATATTTCTGTATGTGATATAAACATCAGACTAACACTAATAAAAACCAGAGGCCAGCAGATCATGTGAAAATATAATTTTGGTGTCATTCTCAAAACTTTTGGCCATGACTATAGGACTTAGTTCCACACTAAACCTGTGTGGCTATGGATTTGTACTTAATGGGTTTACAGCATCCACATTTATGTATTTTTTCATTTTGTGAATTATTGCCTCTTGGGGAAGAGAGACCTTCTGATCCACACTCCTAGTTTTTGTCTGTTTTTAGATTGTTTATATTAATAAAGATTAAACATTATTACTTCAGGTGTTTTTCTTCCATTATTTATTGGTTTTATAGTTTAGTTGGGAGTCACCCTTGAATAAAAGTTTCTTGGCCTTTTTTTTCTGATATTTACTCAATATATGTCACTGGGATTGCTAGATCAACCTGTGGATGGTTGTGTTATGGTTAACTTGTGGTATGGTTTTACAGCCTGCAGACGTACTTTGATCAACACAGATATCATGGATGCATTTCTTGGCTCTACATTCTGTAGTTGCACCTATAAGATTTTTTTAATGGGTAATTTATACAATGAGAGATCTTATTGATTACCTAATATGTGAAAGTTGATTATCACAGTAACTGCTTGTACAGACGTTGCATTTTTGCCACATTTTTTTTCCTGCACTCTTCTGTTGAAAATAACGCAGCGTTTTTCTGTACCAGTAAAGTGAATGAGATTTCTGAAATCTTTTACAATCTGCTTTTTTTTTCTTTGTAGATTTGAAGCAGCTTCAAATTTTCAGCATGTCCATTTTTGCAGCATTTTTCACCCATTAAAATGAATGGGGAAATTAAAAAAAATATCATCCAAAACGCAACATTTTTCCTGCCAAGGGACACATTTTTGGTGCAGATATGTCTGCTGAAAAGACTTAACGTTGGCACATACCCTAAGGCTATGTGCCCACGATGCAGAAATGCTCAGGATTTTTTCCTGAGCGTTTCTGCATCTCCCTGGCAGAAAAAAACAGGGACATGCGGAAGTGAAGCGTTCTTCACATGAATTTCCGCATGCGGGTTGACAAGCGCTTTTCCAAGCGATTTTAGCATCACTTGGAAAGTGCTTGACAACTTGGTCACACTATATAAATCCATGCAAAAGGCATGGATTTATATACTGTGACTTTTAAGGAATGGTAAAAAAATAAATAAATCTATACTTACCTTCCGATGGCTCCCGCAGTCTTGCTTCGCTCCGTCCTGGCTTGCCGGCAGCTCGTGGTGCACTACACTGAAGGAACTGCCGTCAGATGACTATGACGTCAGCGCATGTCCTTCAGTCCACTGCGAGTTGCCGGCAAGTGAAGACAAGGAGACCGGGGGCCATCAGAAGGTAAGTATAATATTTATTTTTTATATTATTTTTTTTCACAGGTTCTATGGTACCCGGGTCCGAAGGAGAGTCTCCTGTCCTCCACACCCGGGTACCATCCGCACATTGGAATGGATGGATTCTGCATGTACAGATGCAGTGATGCGGAATCCATACGTTCCAATGAAAGTCAATGGCGGCGAAAATGCAGCGCTTCCGCAAAATAATTGGTAGTGCTGCGTTTTTTTCCGCAATGATAACCCGCAGTGGAAATTTCCGCAGCATGTGCACAGCTATCATTGGGGAACATGGCAGGCCTTCTACCATGCGTTTTTTAAGCGTTTCTGCAGCGTTTTTGCCACTGCGGAAACACTTAAAAAACGCATCGTGGGCACACAGCCTAATATTTCCGAACGCTTCCTATATAGAACATATAAAAGACTAGTAGGGTGCAAAAACCCAGGAATTTACTTTAGATTACTAGTCTGCACATTATCTTAAATTGTCTATCGTATATGTTTACTGATTAATTTTTCAATAAATTAAAATAAATAAACAAACACTAAAATTCTGAGAAGAGTTTTATTTTCTTCAGTTCATGGCTGCAGAACAGCGCTGCACATTTTAAAGTTTATAATAAGTTGCTCACAGTTTATGATAAAAAATAAATACATTTACAAACAATAACTTACTATAGCGATGTACAAATAAATATACTAGAATTAAAATAAATAAATAACTTGTAGTGTACATGCTATTAGAAAGAAAACTATTGTTGCATGTGATACATTTGCTTTAGCAGCGTTATTAAGTCTTCCAGGGCTTGGACGATGGTTCTCTTTTGCATTGAAAATATGCATTCTGTATTGTAGCATAGCTTCTACAAAATAAAAGATGTTCATGTCAGTCACATAGATGTTATTTTAAGTTAGAAGAAACTTCTCACAAGGCAATTACACTTTCTATTTCTTTGTTAATCAATTCTTTGTTTACTTCTAATGTGCTCACGTCATGAATATTTAAATGAATAAGTGCTCCAATTTGTAAGCAGTTAGTTTTGCACCATTTATGACTTCTTGGGTATTGAAAAGATGAGCCAGAGCTGATGTCTAAACTTGGAACAGTTCTAAATTGATAGTCGGGATCTCCAAATCATCCAGACTGGATAGTCGCTACAAAAGGTGTCTCTCACTTTAGAGCAGTGTTTCCCAAACTCCAGTCCTCACGGCACCCCACAGGTCATGGTTTCAGGATTTTCATAGCATTACCTTCATGATACTTCCACCACCTATGCAATACCAGGGAAATTCTGAGAACATGACCTGTTGGGGACCGTGAGGACTAGGGTTTGGAAACCCTGCTCTAAAGCAGTGTTCCCCAACTCCAGTCCTCCAGGCCCACCAACAGGTCATGTTTTCAGGATTTCCTTAGTATCGCACAGATGATGGAATTATTGCCTGTGCAGGTGATGCAATTATCACCTGAGCAATACTAAGGAAATCCTGAAAACATGGCCTGTTGGTGGGCCTGGAGGACTGGGGTTGGGGAACCCTGCTTTAGAGGATCTATCTAGGCACTGCATGGGCAGCCAATTGATGTCAATTACGATTTTATAATGCTTATTTTCCTCTATTGTTGAGCTGCTGGCAAATAACACATGTTGCTGGGTTCATCCACAAATTACATCTGAGAATCTTTAGAGGCAATTTATCGGTAAAGCAGACAAGCCCTTTAATTGTCAGTTATCTGTATGACCAGAGTTTTCCCTTTCATGTACTAACAAAAAGGTCAATAAGCAAAATGGCTGAAACTGAAATACAGTATAGTTTTCACACGGTGGGCTTACCAAGTCACTTCTTGTTAGTATACCTATGTAGTATAGGTAAAGATAGTACATTGCTGTTGTTCAGAAGATCTATTATACAGAGCAATACCACCCTACTGTAAGCAAATTTTAAATTAACCCTTTGTCCCTGGAAGATATTGATGTGGATGTTGATTTAATGAGAACCTGTCATCTGATTCATTCTGACCAAACCGTGGGCAGAGTGAATCACAGCCTGGCGGCAGCCAGAGATTAGCCTAGTCAGATCCGCCCCAGCCGACTCTTCGCAGTGCTGCTCCAGGTGATTGACAGGTCTCTCCCTTGTGTGCACATATGGTGAGACCTGCAAATTACCTGCAGCAGAGCAGGGAAAAGCTGTCTGGATGCAGCGCTGGACTAGTCACTTCTCCGGCCATCGTCATCGACTGGATCCTTTTTGGCTATATTTTCCCTGACACGCCAGAGTATTTTAGACAGAAATTACTCCTGTCTGCAATCGTGCAGCCAGACTCTGATTTATGAATAAATTGTAGACAAGTGTGGAACTATCCTAATTCTTAAAGGGTTGCATAAATCCTCATCATTATGCCCTGTTCATACATATGAATGTCATAGAACAGGGTTCTCGGCAGCACGGTAGTGACTTGTATACCTTTACTTTGTCGCAATGAGACTCAGACATTGGGTAATATTTGCATTAAATTTGTTAGACTTCCTGTATGTGAATGAGTTTAACCCTTTACACAAGGTTTTCTACATATTGCTTATCGGGAACTAAATTCAACTAAAGCTCTACAATATTCATTCAAAACAAAAGCATTGCTTTTGGGTCAATGGGGTAACTTTTCTTTTATCCTACTGTCCCACCAACTTTTATATCCAACTTTAAAGCAGATTTGTCACCAGATTTCAATACTGGCCGCATACATTTTTAAATAGATCTCTTATACATTATGAGGCTTACTTATTTGCTATAAAACATAATGCCTGGATAAATCTGATATTAAGATGAGCATCTTATGAGTCCATCTATAGAATGAAATAACTGATGACTGGGTCCAGTCTCTGCCAACCCAGCCTGACTGACAGCTGAAGCTTGTACTGAGCAGTGCAAGATCTCTGCAGCAGAAGTAACACTGAGTAGCTATCAGTCAGGAAAAATGGGTGGAAGTTGAGTTAATTTGATTATGTAACCATTCTAAGATGAATTTTTCAGGAGCAATAGATCTGCAATTTGTGTTTTGATATCTTGTGAGAGATTAATTTTAATGAGAAGGCAGATTAATAAATTACTATATTCAGAAGTAACTATCATTTAGTAGCACTCCACTGTATTAACTTTACTATTGTATTGTAACTTTTTTTAATACATTTTAGGTGATACTGCTGCAATGCAGTTGATATCCATGTGACACTCTGCACATCTGATTGATAACACAATGAAGAATCTAAACTAGCTGTGTTCTCTATATTTGGGTCTGCTGTTTATGGAGAATAGGAAATGTTAAAGGGAATCTGCCAGTGGGATCAACCCTCATTAGCTGTCTACATGGGCATGTCGGTCTTAGAAAGTTAAATAAAATGATACCCAGATATGTGACCTGATGTCTTATTCCAGAGATATCCACATTTCTCTTATATGTAAATGAGCTGTTAAGATCTATGGGCCGGACACAGATCTGCATGAGAATCTGCCTCCAGAACTTACTTTAAATGAACGGGGACATTATCAGTGTGAGGCGTGTAATGACTGGTACTTTGATTAGAACCAACACAGTACAGCAGAGTTGAACCTTGTCTCTTTGCAAACACATTTGCAGTGATGTCAATGTAGCGCCCCGAGGGTTCGGCCGCTACAGGGGTATTGCACCTCAACCAGAGGTGTGATATTCCACTCCCGGGTAAGGGTAGAGTGTGGATTGGGACTCAGTTAGCTGCATGCATCACACACACCCCATTTCCGGGAGACAGCTCAACGGTGCTCCCATTAGTACAGTAATGCAGGCACGACAGACCATGTCCCTGGCTGGAGGGGGGAGGAAAACCCAGTGATGTAGGAGCAGAAGGGGACGGTTTCTGGGCATAGGTAGGAGCCCATTGGTTGCAAGTCACCTGGGCTCATACACAGAGAGGGAGGTATATAAGGTGGCACCATCTTAGTTCAGGGGAGTTCAGACAGTTGGGGAAGAGAAGGAGTTCAGCCAGAGAGGGCTGACAGGGAGCTGTGGTTCAGTCTGGGCCCAGCACCACTGGGCAGGCCTAGAGTGAAGGCCAGAGTCAGCGGAAAGGACAGAAACAGAAGGGAACTGAAAGGAAAGTAAGAAGGAACAGAACACCAAGAGAGGCCCAGAGACACGAAGGCAGAAGGAACCCTAAGGACCCAGGAGATTACGGGTGACGGGTTGGCAGAACAGGGTACCGGATCCCAAATTGGTGGAGGTGACTAATCCTTAGCCAAGAATCGGTGGTCGTGATCATTTACTGGTGCGACCCCTCACTACACCTACTAGAAAGGCACACCACATAGGGTCAGGGAAGTGGGCACCCAGCCCTCCCAAGAGAAGATCCGAGGCAGCTGGACAGGAGTAGTGTCACTGGTGGGGCACGGCTGACGAAAGGACAGAAGGGAGTCCTGTGCCACACTCTGGAATCACCTGGGGGTTGGTCGAGCCCCTGCCTGGTGGACGCAGCATGGCTCGGGCGGTCCTACCTGCGCACAAGTGACCTGGATGAGAACTGTGAGTAAAGAACCTGAACTGCCACACCTTGTCTCTGTGCTATCTCACCGCATACAGCACTACTAGTACTGGGACGCCCGTGCACCATCACTCCCATCGTTCACACTTGCTGCCCTGAGGCTGTACTCCTCCCGTGGGGAGTTATCCCATTCTCTGCTGCGCACACAACACCAGCCTCAGCGGTCTGCCTTGCAGCGGCGGTACACCTTGACCGCGATCCACGGGTGGCGTAGTCGGACATTAAACCACAAAAACCCTATAAAGACTGCCACTGGTTTGACCACCCTGAGCCACGGGACCGGTTCGCCGCCACGGAGACTACAACCCCCAGAGACCCGGCTCCGGGTACCCCACACACGTGCACACACGGCCCAGGGGGCGCGTCATCAGCTCTGCCCCTCTCCACATTAGCTGCCTTTGAAATGGAAGCTGAAGCACAGAGGACACTTGCAGTACAAATATCTTAGTACAACTAAAAGTGTAAGCTGCTGTACTGTTAGTTCTGATCTCAATGTGTGTGATTATGAGAGCAGACTGTCTGTCATTACATGTCTCACACTGGTAATGTCACTTTTCATTTAAAATGAGCTCTGGAGGCAGATTTTCATGCTGATCAGTTCCTGGTCCATAGATCTTAACAGCCCCTTTGCATACAAGAAAAACATGGATTTTTCTGGAATATGCATCAGATTGCAGATATAAAAGTATCATTTTATACAGCTTTCTATGTCCTACATGCCCTTATAGAAGGCTTAGGATGATGTTGCAGGTGTATTCAGTTGTTCAGTTTAAGTGTGAAGACCAGTTCCATCTTCAAACTTATGGAAATGCTCATTGGTTAGTGTGATAGTCTCGAGTATGGAGGAAAGCACTCACTGCTATACAGGAGGCTCTGTACATGTTAACCGAGGATGGACATGCCTACTGTGAACTTCAAGAGCGAGAGGAGCGGCTTAGCTGCTGCAATCATATATATAAGTATGTGTACTCTGTGAAGCTAGCAAATCAGGTCCTCTCAATGCATAGTGAAAGGGGACCTGCTCCATGAGCCAAAGTGTCCAAGCCTTAAAGATGTGAGTCACATCACTTTTCCCTAGCTAGGCCATTATTCCAAATGCAGTCATTTATGTTTTCTCTATACCAGGGGTGGGGAACCTCAGACCTGCAGGCTGTTTACGGCCCTCTATGACCTTTTATCCGGCCACCGGGCAGATTCCCGGGGTTCGCAGTGCTTGGGCTGGCAACAGTATTTTGACTGCCACCAGCCCATTAATTTCTTCTTGCTCTGTGAGCTCATGCACGCAGTCTTCACTACTGAACACTGAGGCACGTGCAATGAAAGATTATGTCCTGACACCAGTGCCAGCGTCAGGACGTACTTTGTGGGTGGAGTTACATCATGATTTGTACGGCCCCCGAAAGATGATGTAAATATCCAAATGGCAGAAAAAAGATTCCCCGCCCCTGCTCTTGACCCTCTCTTTTCTTCCCTGTTCTCTAGAGCAGCTATAGAGTCCAAAAATAACTGTGCATCTATTCAAATGATGCACCTCCACATCCTTTACACAATGCAGGGAAGTATGGGTACAAATAAGCTGATAATGGCTGTCAAATGTCTGGACCTGTTCCAATATGTCAGGTAAAGTCTGCTTACATTAATTACACTAAGCATCCCCCGAACAGCTACTTGTTTGCTGATTGGTGATCATTAAATAGCCTTTTTACACAGAACGAGCCCGTTTTCTAATGTGCACTGAACGTTCTACAAAAGATATTTCAGTGTGTATAGGCTGTCATTGTGCTCATCAGCTTAGGTCCTGTTTACACAGGACGATGTGCTGCCAAGAACGATGATCTTTTGAGCAAAGGAGGATTTTACTCTTGTCACTTGATCAGCTGCCTATTTTGTTTCACAATAATTGTGCATTGTCACAAATTTTTTCATGTTGAATGAGACACATGATATAATAGTGACTGTAGAGCAGAATAAAACATTTTATTTATTTCATTTCGCCTCTCTGTTGCGGAGATATTAGCAATCAAAGTATATGGCACCAAATGAGTTAACTTTAGTTAAGTCCAAGTGGATGTTATTAGATACTTTTCACTGGAGGTGTATACTTCTCCCTGTATGAGTTGGTAACTGATAACACCCACTTTCACTTAACAAAAGTTAACTCATTAGGTGCCAAATACTTTGATTGGTAATATTCTACTCTATAGTCACGATTACATCATGTGTCCAGTTAAACATGAAAAATTTGGTGGAAGGTCTTCTTTAAGAGAATGGACTGAAAGTGCATTCATTTATTTGTCGTGTATAGCTAGGTAACATCTGTCTACCTGTTGTCTGTATCTCTGTATTAAACATTTAACTTTCTCATATTAGCTATCTATATGCCTTAAGCCCCCATCTCACATAGCGAGATCGCTAGCGAGATCACTGCTGTGTCACGGTTTTGGTGACGCAACAGCGACCTCACCAGCGATGTCGCTTTGTGTGACACTTTGCAACGATCAGGCCCCTGCTGTGAGGTCGCTGATCGCTGCAGAATGTCCTGGACCTTTTTTTGGTCGTTGCCCTCCCGCTGGTCAGCATACATTGCTGTGTGTGACCAGCGGGAGCAGCGATCAGGCTGGTAACCATGATAAACATCGGGTTACTAGGGGCACACGCGCACCTAGTAACCCGCTGTTTATCATGGTTACGAGCCTGCTAAAGTGAGCGGTAACATCCCGCTCACCGTAGCAGGCTGGTAACCATGATAAACAGCGGGTTACTAGGGGCACACGCTCACCTAGTAACCCGCTGTTTATCAAGGTTACGAGCCTGCTAAAGTGAGTGGTAACCTCCCGCTCACCGTAGCAGGTTGGTAACCATGATAAACAGCGGGTTACTAGGTGCGCGTGTGCCCCTAGTAACCCGATGTTTACCATGGTTACCAGCCTGCTCCTGCTTCAGCAGGCCGGTAACCAGGAGCAGGACATTGTGGAAAGATTCTTTCCACGATGTCGCTGCTCCCCTGATCGTTGGTGAGCCTGCCTGTTTGACAGCTCACCAGCGATCACATAGCGACGCAGCAACGATCCCTGACAGGTCGTATCGTTGTCGGGATCGCTGCAGCGTCGCTAAGTGTGACGGGGCCTTTAGTCTATGCAACTTATAAAGCATATAGGCCTCTTGAAGGGTAATTCCCACTCAGGACCCTATTCCTCGTATTATGGAAGACACATCACAAAACAAGGATTTAAAAAAAAAAAAAGCATCAAGGAACCCAAACTATCAGTGGTGCAATAGCAGCAAAATGTCAGTAGGGTGACAAAGTTTGACATTTTCAATTTGATGCTAACAAAAGTTTAAGATTGCAGTTACACTGATTGATTTGTGGCATTAAGTGACCACCAACCAGCTACACACTGTATGAGGTGGTCATTTAATAGCCTGTTTGTGTAGGCAGGCAGACCACCCTTGCAGGGGCTTTTTTGCCTCATCTGCCTGAAGAAGTCCTTCTCCCATCAAAATTTTTATCCTTTCAAAATATTGTAATCATCATCATATATAGCACTGTGTACTTCTAATTGCTAATTTTGCCTTTCTACCCAGTTAATTCTTCTCTTTTCCAGTAGGTCTATGATATCACGTGATTAAAAACTGTCTAACGGAATCCTTCTAAGCTGTATGTAGAAACAGGAGGTCTCTCTTCCCTGCATCACTGCAAAAGTCCTTAGCGGGGGGAGGAGCGGAGCACCTGTGTCAGAAGTTGAAGAGGGGAATGATTTCTGCCGGGAAAAGAGACTTCCTGTTTGTATATGGGGCATAAAAAAGAGAAAAATTAGCTGGGTAGAAAGGCAAAATGAGCAACTGTAAGTACAAAGTGCTATATAATTCTTAAGGCATCAAAATACCTTATCATTGCACTGAACCACTCGGTACATATAGAATCTACTCTTTTGGCCCGTACTGTACTCCCATATGAAGAAAGTGCCAAGCTTCATTATGATATATGTGCATGTCCCGGAGTGTGTGGTTGAATTCATTTTTTTTTCTCAAAATATTATTTGCAAAAAACACTGCTGTATTACCACTATTTTGCGAAACTCATTGAAAAAAATATGATTTTTCCATACATATATATACAGTTAGGTCCATATATATTTGGACAGAGACAACATTTTTCTAATTTTGGTTCTAGACATTACCACAATGAATTTTAAACAAAACAATTCAGATGCAGTTGAAGTTCAAACTTTTAGCTTTCATTTGAGGGTATCCACATTAAAATTGGATAAAGGGTTTAGGAGTTTCAGCTCCTTAACATGTGCCACCCTGTTTTTAAAGGGACCAAAAGTAATTGGACAATTGACTCCAAGGCTATTTCATGGACAGGTGTGGGCAATCCCTTCGTTATGTCATTCTCAATTAATAAAAGGCCTGGAGTTGATTTGAGGTGTGGTGCTTGCATTTGGAAGTTTTTGCTGTGAAGTAAACATGCGGTCAAAGGAGCTCTCCATGCAGGTGAAACAAGCCATCCTTAAGCTGCAAAAACAGAAAAAAACCATCCGAGAAATTGCTACAATACTAGGAGTGGCAAAATCTACAGTTTGGTACATCCTGAGAAAGAAAGAAAGCACTGGTGAACTCATCAGTGCAAAAAGACCTGGGCGCCCACGGAACACAACAGTGGTGGATGATCGCAGAATAATCTCCATGGTGAAGAGAAACCCCTTCACAACAGCCAACCAAGTGAACAACACTCTCCAGGAGGTAGGCGTATCAATATCCAAATCTACCATAAAGAGAAGACTGCATGAAAGTAAATACAGAGGGTTCACTGCACGGTGCAAGCATCAAGAATAAAAAGGCGAGACTGGACTTTGCTAAAAAACATCTAAAAAAGCCAGCACAGTTCTGGAAGAACATTCTTTGGACAGATGAAACCAAGATCAACCTCTACCAGAATGATGTAAAGAGAAAAGTATTGCGAAGACGTGGTACAGCTCATGATCCAAAGCATACCACATCATCTGTAAAACACGGCGGAGGCAGTGTGATGGCTTGGGCATGCATGGATGCCAGTGTCACTGGGTCACTAGTGTTTATTGATGATGTGACACAGGACAGAAGCAGCCAAATGAATTCTGATGTATTCAGAGCCATACTGTGTGCTCAGATCCAGCCAAATGTAGCCAAACTGATTGGTCGTCGTTTCATACTACAGATGGACAATGACCCAAAACATAAAGCCAAAGCAACCCAGGAGTTTATTAAAGCAAAGAAGTGGAATATTCTTGAATGGCCAAGTCAGTCACCTGATCTCAACCCAATTGAGCATGCATTTCACTTGTTAAAGACTAAACTTCAGACAGAAAGGCCCACAAACAAACAGCAACTGAAAACCACCGCAGTGAAGGCCTGGCAGAGCATCAAAAAGGAGGAAACACAGCGTCTGGTGATGTCCATGAGTTCAAGACTTCAGGCAGTCATTGCCAACAAAGGGTTTTCAACCAAGTACTAGAAATGAACATTTTATTTACAATTATTTAATCTGTCCAATTACTTTTGGTCCCTTTAAAAACAGGGTGGCACATGTTAAGGAGCTGAAACTGCTAAACCCTTCATCCAATTTTAATGTGGATACCCTCAAATGAAAGCTGAAAGTCTGAACTTCAACTGCATCTGAATTGTTTTGTTTAAAATTCATTGTGGTAATGTCTAGAACCAAAATTAGAAAAATGTTGTCTCTGTCCAAATATATATGGACCTAACTGTATATATATATATATATATATATATATATATATATATATATATATATATATATAAATTATGCATATGTGAAATAAACATCAGTTTAATCATGGTTTAATTTTTACACCTAAATAATAATTACCTTTTCCTTTCGCTTTTGTGAATTCATCCCCTTTAAAAAATAAATCAAATAAATGAATATATCCTGTGCATTTTGTCATTGTTACACCAATAAAAAAATTAGGCAGCTTTAATTTCTATGCATTATTTTTATTCTAGTATATATATGTGTCTGTCATTGGCCACATTCTGTATGTGCATCTACATATTACACTTATACTAACAGGTGTGCTGGCCCTTTTTTGGTTTAGTCTTTATAAATTTTGCATTAACTCTGGTTTCACGCATACATTTACTTTAATCTCCATATGAAGTATAATAACCTGCATTGATGACTGAGCAGAAATACATTTTAACCATATGCGAAGAGTGGTCTGTCGATTTTTTTAAAGGGGCTGTCAGGAGAGAATGACTGTTTAAACCAAGTACAGGCGCTCGGTGCATCATGGCATTGCCAAACATTTAAGTTAACTTTTCGACCTGCTTGTTTTCCAATTATCTCCACCCCCTCTCTTTTTTGACAGCTCTGGCTTCGTAACGGCAGAGACAGATGGAAACGAAGCCGGTGGGAAGGTGCACTTAATTGTTTGGCAATTCCATGATGAACTGAGCCCCTGTACTTGGTTTGAACAGTCATTCTCTGATTACTTGGTCTCTTTAAAGAGGTTGTCTGGCCCAAAATGATAAGTCTGCAGTCATTCTGTGTGACTGCAGACTTATGAATCCCCGCAGTGCAGGCACTGTGTGCTGCGGGGATTTGCCCGTTTCTGAGCCGGGACCGGAGAGTATGTATGAGTTATACATACTCCTGGCCAGAACCCGACTAGGGGGCGCGGCTTTGCTCCATACACTTGTATTAAGCAAGGTATACAGATTCACTAAGTGAATGTGCATTGAGTATGGTATACAAGTGCACTATGTAAATTAGGTTTTAATATGTTATACAGATATAACAGTGAGATGTGTATATTATGCAGGTGCAGTAACAATGATAGCTGTGTATGTTATATTGATCTACTAACAATATAAGAGGGGGTTGTTGTACAGGGGCAGTAACTGGCAATGCTCACTGTATAGTAAACTTGAACACTAACAATCAATGAGGGCTGTGTATGGTAGGTAGGTGCACTAAAAAAAAAAAAAATCACTGTGTACGGTATGCTAACAGTCAATGTTCTGTTATACTGGTACAGTAAATTGAGAAGTATGAACAGTATCCAGATACATGTAGTTAATGAGCAATGAGCACGGAGTGTGGTATACAAGTGCACTAAGTCAGCGAGGGTTATATATGTTATGCAGCTATACTAACATGCGTATATATTATACAGGTGCAGTAATAGTCAATGAAAGCTGGGTTACAGGCTTCTGCTCCTCTTAGTCATTGCACACAGGTATTTATATGGTACAAGTCGTAGACAGACTCCTAAGACACCTTACTTTCTCTGTGTGCTTCCCCTTAGTTGTTTTCCCCCAAAAATCAATAAGATAAATATTGTGGATTTATTCTTCCCCTAAAAGCGTTGCTTCTCATGTAGAATACAGTGCCTTGAAGAATGCTTTCTGTATCATTTTTGCAAACACACTTCAGCCTGTGCACTACGCCATAGGTCTGTGCACGTGGTAATTTAGTGTCCGTTAGGCTATAATGTAACCAAATATTGTTCCCGTAGTCGTAGCAGGATATGAGTTATAGTTTTGCAGAAGTTGGAGAGTCATAGGTTAGAAACACATAGATTTAATATATTAAAGAGAAATGAATGTGAGAAGTGTCATTTTTGTCTGTCCTCATATAACACAGTATCCAGGCAAAACAGCTTAGGACATGGAAGCAAGGACTTAAAGGGGTATTCCCATCTCCCAGATCATATCCCAATATGCAGTTGGTATAATAATAATATTAGCATATACCTACAATTATAAATGTATAGTTTTTCTGATTCACTATGTCTCTTTCCTCATGTGTAGGCATTGCAGGGTTTAGGTATCCATGGTTACGACCATTGATATAGTGACAGCTAATTGCTAGTGGTCGTAACCATGGATACCTAAGGTCCTGTATTGCCTGCACATGAGGAAAGAGACATAGCGAATAAGAAAAACTATACTACATTTTTAATTGGAGGTATTTGCTAATATTATTATTATTACACCTACTACATATTGGGATAGGATCTTAGAGATGGGAATACACCTTTAACCTTATAGCAATTAGATGGAAAGTTCATGTGTAAGATTTAGCTATATTTATGTACCAAGGTGTTTTTCTATTCACTAATATCAAAATGAGTGCACGGGAAAAGTTGAGTAGTTGCCAATGTTGGCCAAGTTTAATTTTCCTACCATAAAACATGTTTAGCCTTGATAAGAAAAAGTGGATGACAAAATATTCCTGTCAACAACAATGTAAAAAGATGCTTACACTTACAAAATGTCCTGCTAAATTTGACTAGCATTTTCTTACCATGGCTTGCTCTAGATTCGCCATGGCATGGCTGATGATGTTGGTTACATTACTGGCATTTTTTACTCTTAGCTGTAACCAGTCCAAAATATTAGTAAAACAGTCAAGTGCATTCACAGTGCAATTCCCCTGAAAAGAAGCAGAAATAAGGATTGTCAACATGTATGCTGCAGAAAATGTACATTGCATTGTAATAAATAAATGTCTAGCAGTTCGAAAAAAAGGAGTACTGTGAAAAATGTGGCTGCAAGCCCTGACTCCACATTGGCCAGGAACACAGTAATGAAATAGGCTGTACTCCAAAAGTTGATCATGCAACAAAAAAATGGTACCTTTCCTGACCCATTACACAGATATGGGTAGCTGTCCACCCCTTTGGCCATTGAGAGCAATGATTGTATGTTTTTAAATGGTCATTAGTGGCAATAGAGGTAGACAGATACTTCACATATGCTTCCTTATAAATGTTAACATTTCTGTGCTTAGACTGAAAATTAGCTTTTTACTATTTTCACACAGTAAAAAGGTATCAATCTCATAGAATATTATCACTTTACCTTCAAAATATATGGCCCTATGATTGTAGGAGATGCTTATTCTAAAGTACATAGCTAAGTTATATAGTAACTGGTCTACATCAAAATCATTACAAGTGTTGTCCGATTTTGAATTCCCTTAAATTGGAAGCATCCGCCAGAAATATTATGACGACATAGCTTCTTTTTGCTGGGACCCAAGTGATCAGTAATATTATGTGGCAGAAGCTTGCAGCAGTTTCCCTGCAGCGCCACTTTGTGGAAAATTAAATGAAACCTTACACAGTGTGCACTGAAATCACACTTTGTACACACTTTTCACGCTACCTAATAGGATATTTGAAAATTATTTTTCTAAAGCAGACAACTCCTTTTTTCATAATATGAAATATATATATATAAAAAAAAAACGTAATTCATAATTGTTTAGAAAAAAAAAATTGTTAGTCAGACATTCGAGGAGACACATTTACATTGTCTCATTTCAATAAAATGCAATATCTGTGGCAAAGATACTGGGTTTTGAATGAAACAGTTCAATGTAACTTCTAAAGCAATCTGCAAGACGTAAAAGATTGCAATAATACAGAAAAAGGGAACACAATTTCCTGAATATGGTAAACTCTACTACTTGCCCATAGGTATGAACTAGTAGCAACTAATATGAATATCGCATCCATATGGCCACAAAGATATGACACATATAACCATAGTACTATCATACAAAAAGTTTGAGCAAAATACTCCTGATCACCATGGTCCAATGCACTTTTCAATGAATCACTGTGTACCATGCAGCGATTCTCACTTTTATTGATATGACATAACTGTATATATGTGCACATCTGACATATTGATGAAAAAGTAAGTGAAGCGTGAGGATAAGCACCTTAGTGTATATAATAATTTCAGAAAGCTGAGCTTGTTTTTCTATACTTATCGGGATTAATATTCTGTAATTACACTAACACATGATAATCGTCTATACTGAATGTCTAAATATGTAATACAATTGTAAACCTGTATTTTAATCAATCATAGATTGTACATTGGTTGCTAAACATACTTCTTATGTTAAATATATACATTTCAAGCAAATAGTTTACCTGCACGTCTGTGGGTACCAGGAACTTATTTTGTATTTCCATTACCTGCAGAGCAGAAAGTAAAAATGTGTTACCATTTACAATCCCAGTACCAGCATAATTAGTGTGCACATATTATAAAATTATCTATGTCTTTACTTCTTTCATTTTTTTCAGCAACTCCACTTCTTTTTGTGCTGCAAGAAGATCGTTTGTCTTTGAATGAACTGGAGATTCTTGAGAAAAAGCCAAGAGTGTAAAGATCAGCATGCAGAATGCTTGAAGCTTATACATGGTAATTAGCTCTGAATGCACCTTTCAGCTAATAAATGAATAATGCTAATGAGATATGCCCTGATCCCAAACCTGAATTTATATTCTTATTTGTGGAAATAAAACATGAGGGTGGAATGTGAAAGTTTAGATATTACAAATAGTTGTAGATTACTATACCTGTGAGGCAATAAATATTACTTTCTTTTCCTTCCTTGATGACTCTTTGGAATTTCTCTTAAGTTTTAACAGCATATAATGGATGTAGGTAAAATCCCTCTTGGTTACGAATAGCCCACACTCTATGTCTTTAAACTTTTCTTTTCTAATGACGACGTTTTCTCAGTGAGCCAGTTTTTCCCCCATGTTCCATGTGCCACCTCCAGGCCTTAAACTGTAGTGATTTAACAAATCATGAAGCATATTAGTTATCTATGATGCGCAGACAGTGTGGGCAAATTGTAATATAGAAGACCTGTTCCTGTTACTAGTACATGCACACAAAACACATATTCGAAGACACTTTTTAAGAACAGCTTCTCACAGGAAATGCTTATTTCCTGTTGAAAATTACCTTTTTCACTCTACCGAGTAGTGGAGAGCAGACAGAGTCACATAATGTCCATCGTAATAAATGTCTTTCTGTCATCATAAACATGATTTGTAAAAATATAAAAAATTCTCCTTCCATTCAGATCATTATACATGTTCTTACGTTATTAAAACTGGTTTATATAATTAATGTGAAAAAAACTTGTACATAATATCTAGTTCATATCAGCATCTTTTGAAGAAAAAAAACTGAAATTTTAAATTAAATGGGTTATCCACTCTAGACAATTCCTTTTTATAAAATAGGTTCTCTGAATGTTAAAGTGAGCCTCCACCTGGACACTAAAAAGTTACTATACTGTTGTCCTGCCCTCCATTTGTTTTCTGCTGCCTCCTATTTTGAGAGTGGCATACTAGTCTTCCTGCATCTAAGATGTCAGCCATAGTGTCATAGGGAGCAGTGCCATTTTTGCACCAAAAGGGCAGGGCCAGCTCATTTTTATTTTTTCTTCACACCACTTCTTTGTGTGCGTTTTGTGGCCGCTGAGGGCTGATCGGTGATGCACATCACTGATTGGCAGCCATGCTCAAATTTTGGCCAGAACTTTTTTTTTTCTGTTACTTTCTAATGTTTACTCACACCACTTCTGTGTGTGTGTCATGCTACCACAGAGCGTTGATCAGTGGCGCACGTCACTGATAGGTATCTGTGCTCAAGTTTTGTTGCAGGTTATTTTTTTTTTTTTTTTACATTTTGACATTTTTGTTACTTTATATACACCACCACCTTATGTGTGCAACATGCGGCCGCAGTGCTCTGATCAGTATTGCATACCACCGATCAAAGGATTTATTTTTTGTGTAAAAAAAGAATAATTAATTGATAGGGTTAGAATTAGGGATAGCAGAATCTAAATCTAGTAAAATATACTGTAGTAATTAGTTTTAGTGGAAATTTTTTAGTAATTATAATTGCAGTTAATGTCAGTTGCTTTCACTCAATAATTGTTTTTACTGACTTCTGTGTTGTACATTATAATTAGTATAGTTTCAGAAATTTAGTGGAAATTACTATGGTTATTATTGCACTACATTTTTTTCTACTAATCCATAAAATTACAGTTAGCTTCAGTAGCAGGCATGTTGTGTTTTGTTGTTTTTTTTACTGATGTTGGCTAGTATATTTTAATTTAGTTTACAAATTTACTGGAAAATTGCTGAAGTAATTATTTTACTACATTTTTTTTCTAATAATCTATATACAGGGTGGGCCATTTATATGGATATACCTAAATTAAATGGGAATGGTTGGTGATATCAACTTCCTGTTTGTGGCACATTAGTATATGGGAGGGGGAAAACTTTTCCAGATGGGTGGTGACCATGGTGGCCATTTTGAAGTCGGCCATTTTGGATCCAACTTTATTTTTTTCAATGGGAAGAGGGTCATGTGACCCATCAAACTTATTGAGAATTTCCTAAGAAAAACAATGGTGTGCTTGGTTTTAATTGTGGTGGATCCAGACGTCTTTTGTTAGCCTGTTTTTTCATCCGCTCGGATGACTGAAGAAGTGCGGATCTGGTACTTTCCCAAATGGAGGAAAATTCGCTAACGAGAGATTCCGCAGCCGGATTGTCCACCGAGGTGGAGACGGGAAACGGGATCCGAGGATGCTGACTGAAGACTACAAAAAACGGGGATTTGGAAAAGATTCTCTCTCGTGATTATTGTAAGAAAATTCGGCCCACGGTAAAAGATCCACCCAGTCGGAATGGTGAGCATTAACAAAGTGTCGGAGGTAACTGGTTAAAATTTGGTTGATCCGTTCTACTTGGCCATTGGACTGTGGGTGATATGCAGAAGAAAAGTCCAAGGTGACCCCCAGCAGTTTACACATGGCTCGCCAAAAACAAGAGGTGAACTGAACCCCTCGGTCGGATACGATGTGGAGAGGAAGACCGTGTAGACGGAAGACATGATGGATAAACTCTTTAGCTAACTCTGATACAGACGGGAGACCCGGCAGGGGAATAAAGTGAGCCATTTTGGAAAAGCGGTCAGCGACCACCCATATGACCATACAACCGGCAGAGACAGGGAGGTCCGTTCTAAAGTCCATAGCTATATGCTGCCACGGGGCAGCAGGTACAGGAAGAGGAAGGAGACGGCCGGCTGGCAGATGTCTCGGAACCTTGTTGCGGGCGCAGGACACACAGGCTGAAACAAAGTCTATTACGTCCTTGTGCAGGGTAGGCCACCAGTAATGCCGGGAAATAAGCTGGAGGGTCTTTTTCTGACCAGCGTGGCCAGCTAGCTTGGACGAGTGTCCCCAGTGTAGAACCTTCTCACGATCAGGAACAGTTACGAACGTCTTACCGTGTGGAAGACGATTTAGATTCACGGGGGCCACCTGCATTACTTTGGCGGGGTCGATGATGTGTTTAGGCTCCTCCTCAAGATCAGAGACCATAAAGGATCGGGATAAGGCATCAGCTTTGATGTTTTTGTCAGCCGGGCGAAAATGAAGAATGAAATTAAAGCGGGCGAAGAACAAGGACCACCGGGCTTGGCGCGGGTTAAGTCTCTGGGCACTCTGGAGGTAAGCCAAGTTCTTGTGGTCCGTGTAAATTATTACCGGGTGAAGAGCCCCCTCGAGCAGGTAACGCCACTCCTCCAGTGCCAGCTTAATGGCCAACAATTCTCGGTCTCCTATAGAATAGTTACGCTCAGATGAGGAGAAGAGTTTGGAGAAGAAGCCGCAGGTTACCACTCTTCCGGAAGACGACTTTTGGGTAAGTACTGCTCTGGCTCCGGAGGAGGAAGCGTCGACTTCTAGAAAGAATTGTTTGTTGCCGTCCGGACGATGCAGCACAGGGGCGGAGGAAAAAGCTCGTTTTAAGGAAAGGAAGACCTCCTCTGCTTCGGGCAGCCATTCTCTGGGATTAGCGCCCTTACGGGTGAGCGCCGAGATAGGGGCAGTCCCGGAAGAGAAGTGCGGAATGAAGAGGCAGTAGTAGTTGGCGAAGCCCAGGAACCGCTGAATAGCCTTCAACCCCTCTGGTCAGGGCCACTTCTGGATGGCAGACAGTTTCTCAGGGTCCATTTGTAGGCCGGTCTGAGAGATTATGTAGCCCAGAAACGGAAGCGAGGTCTGCTCAAAGAGGCACTTCTCATAATTAGCGTAGAGGTGGTTCTGCCTGAGCCTGAGCAGGACCTGACGAACATCCCTCCGGTGAGTGAGAAGATCCGGAGAGAAGACCAAGATGTCGTCCAGGTACACCACCACGCAGGAGTAGAGAAGGTCACGGAAGATGTCATTGACCAACTCTTGAAAGACGGCGGGAGCGTTACAGAGACCGAAGGGCATTACAAGGTATTCATAGTGACCGTCCTGGGTGTTGAATGCCGTCTTCCATTCATCCCCCTGACGGATACGGACCAGATTATACGCTCCACGGAGGTCCAGCTTGGTGAAGATTCTAGCCCCCCTCAGACGGTCAAATAATTCAGGAATGAGCGGAAGGGGGTATTTATTCTTCACTGTGATCTGGTTAAGGCCTCTATAGTCTATACAGGGACGGAGTGAGCCGTCCTTCTTTTTGACGAAGAAGAAGCCTGCTCCCGCCAGAGAGGTAGATTTCCGGATAAATCCCCGGGCCAGATTCTCCTCAATATATTCAGACATGGACCGGGTCTCAGCAGCGGACAAAGGGTAAATACGCCCACGGGGAGGAGTAGCGCCGGGCATCAGGTCAATTGGGCAGTCGTATGGTCTATGGGTGCTCTGAAGAAAAGAGTAATCTCAATTGCAAAAAGAACTTCGGCACTCCATACATGAAAATATAAGAAATATTGTATCTAGACTAATGTCACTTTGAAAAATGAAGGTTTTAACTAGCTCTACCAGCCCATACATTGTAGGTTAAAAGCCCAAGCATAGACATATTGTCCATACAGGCTTACAGCCCAAGAGTGGCATATCCAGTGGTAGCGTAGTGTAGTTTCCCATCATACGAAGGTGACCTTGTCGTGGTTGATGGGCACACATAAATTGGCCAACTTATGCGCAAAAAACCTTCATTTTTCAAAGTGACATTAGTCTAGATACAATATTTCTTATATTTTCATGTATGGAGTGCCGAAGTTCTTTTTGCAATTGAGATTACTCTTTTCTTCAGAGCACCCAAATAGACCAGTGAGCGACCCCTCTCTTTTTTCTATTAATCATTTTTGGGATCCCGCTCCTGGAGCATTGCAGCAGGTACGTGTTCACACTATTAGAAGTTTGACAGCCTTTTTTCTGACCATGTGTCCCTCCCATTCAGTCACAGGTGGTTTTAACTAGCTCTACCAGCCCATACATTGTAGGTTAAAAGCCCAAGCATAGACATATTGTCCATACAGGCTTACAGCCCAAGAGTGGCATATCCAGTGGTAGCGTAGCGTAGTTTCCCATCATACGAAGGTGACCTTGTCGTGGTTGATGGGCACACATAAATTGGCCAAATTATGCGCAAAAAACCTTCATTTTTCAAAGTGACATTAGTCTAGATACAATATTTCTTATATTTTCATGTATGGAGTGCCGAAGTTCTTTTTGCATATGAGGGGGTAATGTCTCTGCTTCTATTTTATTAAAGACGTCCGCAAAAGGCCAATAGGGAACCGGTAGGCCGGGTAGATTGGCTGGGGTAGGAGAAGGACGAGCAGGATGAACGGGAACTAAACAAGTCTTATGGCAGTCCTGTCCCCTGTGAAGAACTTCTCCGGTCTGCCAATTAAGCATGGGTGCGTGTCTCTGGAGCCATGGTAGGCCTAGCAAGAGGGCGTGAGAGAGTCCAGGCAGAACATGAAAGAAGATGCTCTCAGAGTTCAGCATTCCCACCTGCAGAGTTATGGATTCGGTGATGAGTTGGATGGGATGAGGTAAGAGGCCCCCATCCACGGCGGCGACAGATAAGGGTACAGCCAGAGGTTTGGTGGGAATGCGGTATTTCTCTACCAGGGACTGAGAAATGAGATTTCCGGCAGCTCCAGAGTCAAGTTGAGCCAGTTCAAAATAACGGTTCTCCCCCCAGATGATAGAGACCGACAGCATTAGAGGTGGAGAGGGTTTATTTCTGTCTAGGGCGACCTCTCTGAGCGACCCTAGACACAGGCGTTTCCCGACCTCTCCGGGCAGGAACGGATCCGGTGCTCCTTACTGCCACAGTAGAAGCAGCTCCCCTCGGCACGGCGTAATTCTTGACGGGTCTTGACCATCTTGGTCTGGTCGACCTGCATAGGTGAGTGCGCCGGGGGAGTAACGGAGGAAGTGACGGGTCTCTGGAAGGTAGGCGCAAGGCGTGGAAACCTCCTCTCACGGGTGGCCTCTTTGGTGCGCTCCTGGAACCGGATGTCAATCCGGGTGGCAAGTGTAATTAAGTCGTCGAGAGTGGTAGGAATGTCCCGACCGGCGAGTTCATCTTTAATACGGCCGGACAGACCCTCCCAGAAGACGGACACCAGGGCGTCGTTATCCCAGGCAAGCTCCGAAGCAAGGGTACGGAACCGTATGGCATATTGGCCCACGGTGAGACTTCCTTGGCGGAGGCATAGCAGAGATGAGGCAGATGAGGTCTTCCGTCCTGGTTCATCGAAGACCTTCCGGAAAGCCGTGAGAAAGGCTGGCAGGTTGGACACCAGGGGGTCTCCTCTCTCCCATAGAGGATTTAGCCAAGCCAGCGCCTCCCCCGTGAGATGGGACATGATGAAGGCTACTTTGGCTCGGTCGGTGGAAAACTGGTGTGCCAACAGTTCGAAGTGCAGAGTGCACAGGTTAATGAAGCCCCGTGCCTGACCGAGATCTCCGCCAAAATGAGGCGGGGCGGTGAGGCGGGGACCGGGAAGAGATGCCATGGAATTGATGGGCAGCGACGCTGCCGGGGTAGGAGTCGTGCGACTGGAAGCAGGTCCCGAAGAGGTAGTCAGTGTGTCCAGGCGGGAGTTAACCTAACGCAGGTGGCTCAGGATGGACTCCTGTTGGGACCTCTGACGGGAAAGTTCATGACATAGGTCCGAGAGCGAGGGAGCTTGGGTGCCACCGGGTTCCAGGGCCCGTGCAAACTGTAACGGGTCTGGGAGGTGGAACCTCAGAGCAACTATACAAAGGGGCAGTCCTTGCAAGGAAGCGGGTGGCTCCCAGGAAAGGCGGGCAGGTAGTCACGGCAAGTGACAGGGACAGTCTCTGGATAGAAGGGCAGGTAGTCACGGCAAGTGACAGGGAAAGTCTCTGGGTAGAAGGGCAGGAGATCACGGCAAGTGACGGGGACAGTCTCTTGACAGGCAGGTGGTCACGGCAAGTGACAGCAGGATCAGAGTCTCTAGACAGGCAGGTGGTCACGGCAAGTGACAGCAGGGAAAGAGTCTCTAGATAGGCTAGCAGGCAGTTAGCAGATGAGCGCTCCCAGGTGAGCGGGCAAGAGTCTCTGGACAGGCAGGTGGTCACGGCAAGTGACGGCAGAGCCTCCAAGTAGGCTAGCAGGCAGGTAGCAGGTGAGCGCTACCAGGTGAGCGGGCAGGAGTCTCTGGACAGGCAGGTGGTCACGGCAAGTGACTGCAGAGCCTCCAAGTAGGCTAGCAGGCAGGTAGCAGGTGAGCGCTACCAGGTGAGCGGGCAGGAGTCTCTGGACAGGCAGGTGGTCACGGCAAGTGACGGCAGAGCCTCCAGGTAGGCTAGCAGGCAGGTAGCAGGTGAGCGCTACCAGGTGAGCGGGCGGGCAGATCCATAGACAGACTGACAGGTGTTGGAAGGCAGACTGTTGGACCGCAGGAATGCAAGCAGATAGACAGGAATCAGGTAGGTATCAAGCAGAGATCTGGCTGGTCACTGGCAGGTATCTGGTAACGGGACCTGAGGGCTGAAGCAGAGTTGATAGGCTTTGCAACAACATTGCTCGGGCACCTCCATTTTGGAGGAGGTGCCTTATATATGGTGAGGTCCTCCGGCCATTGGCCGGGGACTCCTTAGGACGGCGCGCGCGGCCCCTTTAAGAGAGGGGGAGCGCGCGTGCGCGCGCCCTAAGCACAGAGGCCAGGAAGCAGCGCGCGCTGCCAGCAGAGCGGGAGGAAGCCGCCCGGCACGGAGCGGAGAGGTGAGGGGAACGGCGTCCCTGTCTGGCAGGAGGCAGGGACGCCGACGCTACAAATGTGTTACAAAAAAGGAATAAGAAAGGACACCACTTGGCAATGCGACACCTGCCCTGGCCTATACGTACATAAAGCACTATTTCAAAGTGTACTCATCCATGGATTGCTAAATTTATTTCTGATTTACTCTAATTTATTGGACCACTTGATGCACTCTGCACAACTTACATATGCCACCCTGATGTACCCTACACAAAATACATATGCCATCTTGATGTACTCTACATAATTTACATATGCCACAATGATGTATTCTCTACAGTTTACATATGCCACTATGATATGCCACAATGATGTATTCTCTACAGTTTACATATGCCACTCTGATGTACTCGACAGAACTTACATATGCCATTACATTATAAATTCGCATACCAGGAAAACCCTCAATAAAACTGTATCTCATTACACTCCTATATCAATTCCAAAATAGGGTTACTTCTGGAGGTTTTCTGCTGTCTTGGCACCTCAAGGGCTCTGCAAATGCGACATGGTGCCCACAAACCATTCAATCAATGTCTGCACTCCACAACAGTGTGTCCAATCAGTAGTTTCTCACCACATATGGGTGAACATATTTTGGCGTTCATTTTATCCTTTTACCCTTGTGAAAATGAAAAAATTTCACAGCTCAATGTTATAAAATTCTGTGAAGCACCTGTTGGTTCAAAGTGCTCACTACTCCCCTAGATAAAGTCTTTGAGGGGTTTGATTTTGAAAATGGGGTCACTTGTGGGGAGTTTCTACTGTTTTGGCACCTCAAGGGCTGTGCAAATGCAACATGGCACCCAGAAACCATTATATCAAAGTCTGCGCTCCAAAACACCTTCTTTTTGGATCGATGCAGTGTGCCAAAATACTTCCCCTTGAAAAAACTTAAAAATGAAACACGGGTCGGGGCAGCCTGGTGGGCTTTTCCTATCCTCCCTCATTATGGATAGGCAACACTCTCTTTAATATCCTACTTTCTTCACCTTTTGTTCATGGCCACTTGGCTTTTATAATGCTATGTGTTTGGCATACGCTGTATTATTTGGACTATAAGAGGCCCTTTTTTCCTCAAATTTTGGAGGAAAGTGCGGGGTTCATCTTATGGTCCAGATGTACCTTATAGTGTGGCTGTAGGGGGGAGGGGAGCGTCAGCGTTGGAGGAGCGGGTCACAGGAGGCAGGAGCCAACTGCTGCAGCTAACACTGTGCCCACTGTTAAAGAAATGAATATTCACTGCTCCCCACGCCCAGAGTCCCTCCCACCTCTCTGCACTGAATCCGGCGCAGAGAGGTGGGTGGGATTATGAGAGTAGAGAGCAGTGAATATTTCGTCTCTTTAATAATGGACACATGTGATCGCCCAGTCGCTGCAGGAGCCTGCGGCTAACAGTGTGCCCACTGTTAAAGAGAATTAATATTCACTGCTCTCCACTCCCATAGTCCCGGGCGTGGGGAGCAGTGAATATTTCGATAGCTAATGTCAATGTGTGGGGACGCATGGCAGTGACATCATGCAATTCTTACATGCTGAAATCAGCTGCTGGCATCAGGACAGGATGCCGCTGCGAGGGAGCAGAGGGAAGGTGAGCATTATTTTTATTTTACTTGTGCATCTTGATGGAGGCTATGTATACCATGATGGGGATGGGATGGAGGCAATGTATACCAGGATGGGGATGGAATGGAGGCCATGTATACCAGGATGGTGATGGGATGGAGGCCATGTATATCAGGATGGGGATAGGATGAAGGCCATGTATACCTGGATGGGGTGCCATGTATACCTGGATAGGGGATGGGGGCCCATGTATACCTGGATTGGGGATCATATATCAGGATGGGGGATATAAGAATGGAATTGGGGGAAATTACCCCTATAACAGTGTCAGTAGCAGATCCCTTTCCCCCATAACAGTGCGTCATGACCACATTTTGTGCTTCAATTTTTTTTCTATTTTCCTCCTCTAAAACCTGGGTCTTATAGTCCGAAAAATACGGTACATTGTTTCAAGAGGTGATTTTCAGTATTTTATATTGGATTCTTGATGCTCTTAACCCCTTTTTTCCTCCTTGGTAGACCCATATGTATACAATGGTAATATCTTTTTAATATATATATATATATATCTTTTCAATAAACTATGTTTTAACCTTACTGGTGGTTTATGGTTACTCCATTGGTTTTCTTTTGTAATATAGTGTGCCAAAATAGTAGTTTCTGACCAGATAATTGGGTATTGCTCAACAAATTTTGCATCCATTTTCTCCTAGAACCTTTTGGCAAATGAAAAAGTGAAGCACCTGTGGGTTCAAGGTGCTCACCACACACCTAGATACATTTCTTGAGGGTTTAGTTTCCAAAATGAGGTCTCTTGTGGGGGGTTTCTACAGATTTGGCACATCAGTGGCTCTGCAAATGTGATATGGTGTCTGCCAATTGTTCCAAACGATTTTGCACTCCAAAAGTCAAATGGTGCTCCTTCCCTTCCGATCCCTGCCATGCACCCGAACAGTAGTTTTCCACCACATATGGGGTATCAGTGTACTCAGGAGAAATTGCACAGCAAATTATGCCATCCATTCTCTCCTGTTACTGTAGTGAAAATGTAAAAGTTTTGGGTAAAGCAACATTTTTGTGGAAATTTTTAATTTTCACGGCTCAATATTATAAAATTCTGTGAAGCAGCCATGGTTTAAAGGTGCTCACCACACTTCTAGATGAATTCCAAGAGGGCTATAGTTTCCAAAATGGGGTCACTTGTGAAGGGTTTCTACTGTTTAGGCATACCAGGGGTTATGCAAGTGCGACATTGTATCCACTATCTATTCCAGCCAATTTTGCGCTCCAAAAGTCATATATGCTCCTTACCTTCTGAGCCCTGCCGTGCGTACAAACAGTAGTTTTCCACCTAAAATAGGGTATCTGTGTACTCAGGAGGAATTGCACAAAAAATTATGAAGTTAATTTTTTTTTCCTGTTATTCTTGTGAAAATGAAAAATTTTGTTCTAAAACAACATTTTTGTGTAAAGCAAAAAAAAAATATTTGGTTTTGATTACTTTTGCGGGGGTACAGTTTTTAAAATAGTATCAGTTTTGGTTATTTGCTGTCACATGGACCCCTTAAAGTCACTTCAAATGTGATATAGTCCCTGGAAAAATAGGTTTTGTAAATTTTGTTGGAAAAATAAAAAATTGCTGATAAACTTCTAACTTCCTAACAAAAAAAATTTCAAAAATGATGCTGATGTAAAGTAGATATGTGGTAAATGTTATTTATTTACTAATTTGTGCGGTATAACTATCTGGTTTAAGGGCATAAAATTTCTTAAGTTTAAAAATTAAGTTTCATAAATAATTGTAAATCATATCTACCAAAATTTACTGCTACTATGAAGTACAATATGTCACTTAAAAATAATCTCAATCACTGGGATATTGTCATGGGTTTACCTCAACAGAGAAGAGCCAGAAGACCTCACCATCTGATTTCTCCTACTCCTGCACTGACTAGAAGTACTTCTCCTTCATATTAAATGGTGCAGGTTTCTTCTAGTAGTGCAGGGGTTAATCTGCTTAGTTGTGAGTTCCTGGAAGCTTACCTGCATTTAGGCTCTCAGTTGTTCACTGTTTGCCACTCCCTGCTCCTATATATACTGGACTCTCGCAAGCAATCATTGCCAGAGCTAGCTTCATGCTGCATGGTTCAGGAGCTTGATGGAGAGTTGTTTAAGAAGGCGTTTGGTGGATTTATCTGAGACTGTTGAGTGTTTTTGGTTGTGTGCAAATCCTCTCCTACTTTAGTTTTCCTCCATTCTTCCACTCTCCGGTGTTTTCCTCTGTTGTTGGCGAGTGCATATTTGTATGATCGGAATATTCTTTTATCCTTGTTTGTATTACCTTGTAAGTCTGGTTGATGTATTGACATACACCACTACGCCCCTCTTCCCTGAGTGGGGGGAAGGAACAGACTGAGGGCGAATTCAGGAGCTCAGCAATGGGGTACATGGCCCTAGCGTCTTCACCTTCAGAAGTAATCCGGGGAACAGGGAAAGCTAGGGCACCATCTAGCGTTAGGGACAGGGAAGGCGCTCTTAGCCCCGGGATACCCAACAATAAAGTCACACAGCACCAGGAACAAGCGGTGGATACTGCGTTCCCCTCCAGCTCCAGGTATATCCTGCCTACTTTACTAAAGATCCATGCTACTTTGAGACACTGAGTCCTCTTCCTCTCCATCTATGTTTTAGCTCCCACAAGCAGTCTGTTTACTGATGAAGGTCTGTTTGACCGAAACGTTTATATGTTATTTTGTGGACTGCATTAAAATCCTTCTTTAATGAACTTTTGAGTGCCGAGGTTACTCTATAACAAAAGAGTCGTGATATTTTAATCTGGTTTGTACGTTTTTTTTGCACTCTTCCACAAATAAAAATTTGCATGTTTTCAAAGCTGGACCTCTCCTTTTCCTTGGATTTACTGTGTCAAGAAATAGACGCCTCCATTGCACCAAACTTCTTGAGATCATAAGCAGGTTAGCTGGACATTTTCTCTTTCAGATTTATGTTGTACCTATGTAACAGTAACAGTGGTGCATCTGAAAAAAAAAAAGCCCACATTAAAGGGATACTCCGGGCCAATAAAAAATTATCCCACTGCTCATACCTTCATAAACTATTAGGATAACATTAATAGTGCTGTTTTCCATCTTCACAGTAGCTGTAATTCTGTGACGTTGGAGCTGCTTCTTGGTGCTCCCCCTCTCTTAAGGGATGTTATGTCACATTAGGAGGCGTGGCCTGCTCCTGGCTGGTAACAGCAGCCCGCCTCCTGATACCATCTGCTTGTATTCAGTCAGATGTCAGGGGGTGTAAGCCTTCTCCCCACTGCTAACAGCAGCCCGCCCCCTGATACCATCTGCTTGTATTCCGTTTCATATCGGGAGGGCGTGACCTGCTAGCAGCTGCCAGTTCCCTGATAATATCTGCTTGTATTCATTTCTAGATCAGGGGGGAGTCCCATAATTCATTAAAATATTTATTGTTGGTTAGCGACAAATTGCATTAACCCCTTAGTGATGAAGCCAATTATGTCCTTAATGACCTGGCCAAATTTTACAATTCTGACCAGTGTCACTTTATGAGGTAATAATTCTGGAACGCTTCAATGGGTCCCACTGGTTCTAAGATTGTTTTTTTTTCGTGGCATATTGTACATCATGATGGTTGTAAAATTTCTTTTATATGACTTATTTGTGAAAAAAACTGAAATTTTGCCAAAATTTTGAAAATTTCACAATTTTCAAACTTTAATCAGAGAGATATATCACACAAAATAGTCAATAAATAACCTTTCCCACATTCTACTTTACATCAGCACAACTTTTGAAAAAAAAAAAATTTTGTTAGGATGTTATAAGGGTTAAAATTTGAACAGCGATTTCTCATTTTTCTAACAAGATTTACAAAACCTTTTTTTTTTTAGGTACCACATCACATTTGAAGTGACTTTGAGGGGTCTACATGACAGAATATACCCAAAAGTGACACCATTCTAAAAACTGCACCCCTCAAGGTGCTCAAAACCACATTCAAGAAGTTTATTAACCCTTCACATGCTTCACAGGAACTGAAGCAACGTGGAATGAAAAAATGAACATTTAACTTTTTTTACTCAAATTTTACTTCAGACCGCATTTTTGCAAGGGTAACAAGAGAAAATGGACTACAAAATTTGTTGTGCAATTTTTTTCTGAGTGCGCCGGTGCCCCATATATGGGGGGAAACCACTGTTTAGGCGCACGGCAGGGCTCAGAAAGGAAGGAGCCACCATTTGACTTTTTGAACACAAAATCTAGAGTGGACGCCATGTCACTTTTGGAGAGCCCCTGATGTGCCTAAACAGTGGAAACCCTCCACAAGTGACACCATTTTGGAAACTAGACCCATCAATGAACTTATCTAGATCTGTGGTGAGCATCTTGAACCCCCAGGTGCTTCACAGAAGTTTATAATGTAGAGCGTGAAAATAAAAAATAAAACTTTTTCCACAAAAATTATCTTTTAGCCCCAAATTTTTTATTTTCACAAGGGTAAGAGGAGAAAATGGACCCCGAGAATTGTTGTGCAATTTCTCCTGAGTACACTGATACCCCATATATGGGGAATAATCACAGTTTGGGCACACGGAAGGGAAGGAGCACTGTTTGACTTTTTGAATGTCGCGTTTGGAGAGCCCCTATGTGCCTAAACAGTGGAAACCCCCCACAAGTGACCCCATTTTGAAACTACACCCTTCAAGGATTTTATCAAGAGGTATAGTGAGCATGTTGAACCCAGAGGTACGACACAGAATTTGATAACTTTAGGTTGTCATATTGAATATCTTGTAGTTAGTGTTGAGCGCAAGTGCTCGCTACTTGAGTTTGCATCTGGTGCTCGGGTATGCACCGAGTATCGCGGGTTCTCAAGTCCCAGCCCCACATGTTTCACGGCTGTTAGACACCCAAAAAAAAACATGCAGGGATCGCCCGTGTATGGCAGGCAATCCTTGCAGGTTTTTTTTGCTGTATAACAGCCGTGAAACATGTGGGGTGGGGACTCGAGCATGTCACTCGAGCACCCGCGATACTCTGTGCATAACCGGGCACCCTAGGCAAACTCAAGTATCGAGCACTTGCGCTCAACACTAGTCGTCATATCGTAATTTTTTTTCTTTACTTTTGAAAAAATCCCAACCCTAACCCTAATCCTAAACCCTAACTGCAAAGAATGGAAAAAAAACATTTATTTTATTATTTTTATCTTACTAAGGGGGTGACGAAAGGGGGATTTAATTTTTTTTTTCCTTTGATTACTGTGATAGGGTTTATCACAGTGATCATAATGAACCAATAGGGAAAATTCCCTATTGTTGCTGGGTACCTGCTGGCAGATCTCGGCAGGTGCACTGCTCATGGGCCCACATTTTCATTACCGGAACGTCGTGGATGGCTGGAGGACAGTCCAGGAGATCTGGGTGACGACGAAGGTACCAGGTGGGCTCGGGAGGCTTCATTTCTCTCTCCTCTGACATGTATATCAAGTCAGAGGAGAAAGAAACCATTGTAACCGAAGGCACACTTTTTTTTTTTTGTGATTGGGGACCGGAAAAACCGGCCCTGATCATGTTCTTCAGGGTCTCAGCTGCCCCCTGGTAGCTGAGACCCGGGAGAATTTCCGACGCTGGGGTGCACTACAGCCTTATTCCTCAACAACGTGAAAGAGCGTTGCTGAGGTTTAAGTACCCTTAACTGTTGCCATGAAAATGCATTACAGTGGTGGTTAAGCGGTTAAAAAGAGCAGTCAGATTGGAATGCCCTACAAGAAGAGGTAATAATGGCAGGCACTAAAACAGCTTTTAAAAAAGGGCTGGATGATTTCTTCAGCCCAAATGGCATTGTGGGTTATACAAAATTTAATGACAAAGAATTCATAATTGGTTGAGAAAGGTTGAACTTGATGGACTTTGGTCTTTTTTAACCTATGTAACTACCGTATATGAAATTCTAACATCACATTGGCTCCATATACTTGGAATTGCTGTTCTTGAGTATTGTATATCAGCTCTTATGGAAGTGAATAAAAGCTTTCTACCCCAAAATTTTTAGAAATGCCTTTAAGTGTAACATAATTAAATTCATACAGCTATTGTTAATTTTCTCTTGTTTAGAATTTTATTCGTTGTCTCATGTGACCACAGGTAATTGGATGACCATTTCCATGCTTTAGAAAATCCTTCACAAATTGTGTCTGATCAGTAATTCACAGTGGAAAAACTTAGAACATAAGCTTGGGCAAGTAATTCTTATAGTTTATATTAATCACATGGGTAAATTGCCGTGATCTCATCTCAGAATATGAAATTGTGCTTTAGATCAAGCCTGATGAGTATGATCCAATGTACAACGTGCTAGTATTGCTTCATCGTTGCATAAACTTTCTGTACTTATGTGACCTTTGAGGCAAATAATAAAACAGAACATACATCTCTTCATCTTGGGATGATAGTCTGTTCTTTTAATCAGTTTTTGAAGTGTCATTGTACAGGAAGCAAATCAAGCAGCCTCCCTGACTGAGGAAAAAAAACTATTTGATAAAATTTTTCTTTTTTATTTACACACTTGTCTTTCTCAGTTTCATGGTTTTCCAAATGTCATTTTAATCTAGCAAACTATTTATTTTGTTAAGAAAATTTTAAGGTAATCCTAATGCTTCAGTTACAGGAATTACCATCAGACGTCCCTCGTTTTCACTGTTTCTAGTAAATTAATACCGGACCACTGTTATCACCCTCTAGCCACATATGTACTGTATGACTCACTACAAACCATATTTGTGTTGTATTTAACAAGGGACAGTCCAAATGTGACAAATCTAGTATGATATACTGACCACTGTGAACTGTATTACATTTCCTCTGCCACATTCAGCTGTAGAGTGCAAAATGAGTTTTGCTAATAAAAAAAAGACTATTGTCATCAATGTCACCTCTTAATATTATTCAACATTGTGTTTTTTAATTTATAGGATTTTTTAGGATTTAATTTATTCTATATTCTTCTATGCCTTTATTATTTTTGACCATTTTTATCATTTTAATGAGGCAGGCTTATGGTGTTGCATATTGCAATTTGATATAAAAAAAATAATTATGGGCAAAATTTGATATTTCAACTAATACTTTTGTCTAGTGACCTTTCTGAAAATTATTATAAGCTAGTTATTTGCATGTAGTAATGAAAGACAGATCTGACATACTAGAATATTTGAGGATACTAATATGAATAATAAAAAAATGACAATAAAAAAACACAATAAATGATCCCAAAAGTTTAGAAGAAAGGAGAGCCATTTGCAGCGAACTTTGGAACAAATAACTTCCTACTAGCGTCTGTTTAACATAGGGTGATTGAGGCTGCATTCACATGCTGTGCTATGCCCAACTTCAGGGGAGAATGAGCGCACAAACTTCCAGGCAGTGTCACTGATGATTGCATGTGAACATGGAAGGCAAAATGTGGGACGCCAGCTTTAACCCCTTCACGATCGATGATGTGTATATGTCATCGCTCGTGTCCCTGCCTTTGATGGGGGCTCATGCGCTGAGCCCGCTACTTTCCCTGCACATGACAGCGGATCTGATCAGCTGTCATGTGCCACTAACAGCTGCGGGTGGATCTTGAATTCACCCGCAGCTGTTAGAGGCACATGACCGCTGTTAACAAGTTAAATGCCGCTGTCACACGTCCCGTCCATCGGCACCCCTGTCATGTGATCGCGCGACGCCGATGGGTTCACATGACAGCTGGGGGTCTGCAGAAGACCCCTATGCCTGTCATTGTGAATCTCCTATACAGTAGGAGATCATGATATTTGCTATACATAGCAGGCTGAAGCCCTGCTATGTGTAGCGCAGGCGATCGGAAGATCACAGCTTTAAGGCTGTGTGCCCACGATGCGGATTTAATGCTTTTCCGCGGCACCATTTCTGCCACAAAAACACATTAAAAGCGCATGTTAAGTTGTCTGCCATGTTTCCCAATGATAATCCGCTTGTGCTGTTTCTGCTGTGGGTTATCATTGCGGAAAAATCCGCAGCACAACCATTTCTTGTGCATTAAGCCGCATAACTTTCGCATGCATACATGTATGCATGTGGATGTTATGCAGTTTAATGCGCGTATGGTACCCGGGTCTGGAGAAGAGGAGACTCTCCTCCAGACCCTGGTACCATTAGTAAAAAAAGAATTAAAACATAAAAAAAAAAAAAAAACATTATACTTACCTCTCCGGCGGCCCCCGGTCTCCTCTCCGGTGGCTTCCTCTGTCATCGGCGTCCCGCAGAGTTCTGAAAGCACCTGCGGTGACGTCATTTAGTCATGTGATGGTCACGCGACCGCTGACGTCGGCGGTCGCGTGACGTCAGCACAGGTCCATTCTGAACACTGCGGGACGCCGAGGACAAAGCACGCCACCAGAGAAGGCGACCGGGGGCCTCGGAGAGGTAAGTATAATGTTTTTTTTTATTTTTTACTTTTTAATTCTTTTATTTTTTACTATTGATGCTGCATTTAAAGCAGCATAAGTTGGTCACACTATAAATCCGTGCCAGTTGCATGGATTTATATTGTGTGGCCAACTTGTCAAGCACTTTTCCAAGTAATGCTCAAAAGCACAGGCAGAAATGCATGCAAAAACGCTTATCCCTGGCAGAAAAAAACGCATGTAAAATCCGCCTGCGTTTTTTCTGCCAAGGAGATGCAGAAATGCTCAGGAAATTACTGCTTCATTTCTGCATTGTGGGTACGTAGCCTCATCAGTCTCCTAAGGGGGACTATTGAAGTCAGTAAGAAAAAATAATAAAAAAAAGTTTAAAAAAAAATCTAGTTCAAAGTTCAAATCACCCTCCTTTTGTCCCATTAAAAATAAAACAATGAGAAAAAATACACATATTTGATATCGCTGTGTTCAGAAATATTTGATCTATCCAAATATAAAGTAAATTAATCAGATCGGTAAATAGCATAACGAGACAAAGAATCTAAATGCCAGAATTACATATTTTGGTCGCCGCATCATTGCAATAAAATGGAATAACAGGATCTAAAAAAAAAATCTATCTCTACCCCAAAATGATATCAATAAAAACATAATCTCAGGGCACAAAAAATAAGCCCTCACCCAGCCCCAGATCAGGAAAAATGAGAACATTACGGGTCTCGGAAAATGGCGACAAAAGCAAAACTTTTTTTCAGACAAATTTCTGAATTTTTTTTTCACCACATAAAAAAAGACAATACATGTTTGGTATTTGCGTACTCATACTGACCTGGGGAATCATATTGCCAGGTCAGTTTTACCATAAAGTGAACATGGTAAATAAAAAACAATTGTAAAATTGCACTTTTTTTTCAATTTCATCACACTTGGAATTTTTTTACCGTACACTGTATGGTAAAATCAATGGTGTCTTTCAAAAATACAACTCATCCAGCAAAAAAACAAGCCCTCATGTGGCTATATTGACGGAAAAATAAAAATGTTATGGCTCTTGGAAGAAGAGGAGGAAAAAACGGAAAATCGCCCCGGGGGTGATTTGGTTAACAAATAACATGCTAGGAACATGCATATGTTTTTACAGATGTTTTCACAGGAGTGCTGAGATCCCTTCATTGTCCTAAATAGGGGGTGTCCTAACATCCTAAAAGTTAAACTTCTAGTAGTCTATACAGAAGAAAGATCATCAATGTTTATATCTTGGAAAAACCCTTAATTTAATTCTATAAAAAAATTCCATTTGTTCACATGGTCAGATAGCCCCATTATTGTGTCATTGAAGTACCTAAGTAAACATACTAATTTACAACCATGTTTGCCATTTCCAGCACCTGAGTGATTTCATATATCATGTTCAACCAAAACTATCACATTGGGTTATGCATTTACAGGAATAGTGGTCACAGGTTTACATTTATTATGTGAAAGGTCAGAGGCTTTCAAGAGAAATTCTAGCACAATACATTCACGTGATGTGTCTTACGGAATACAATAAACTATAAGGCTGAGTTCACACAATGCGTTTTTAATGCGTTTCCACGGCGTTTTTGCAGTTGCGGAAACGCCGCGGAAACGCATGAAAAACGCATGGTAGAAGGGCAGCAATGTTCCCCAATTGAAATCCGCATGTGCTGTGCCCATGATGCGGATTTTTCCGCAGCGTAAACGCTGCGATCAAAAATCCGCAGCATGTCAATTAATTTTGCGGAAACGCTGCTTTTTTGGCGCCATTGACTTGCATTAGACCGCATGGAATCCGCATCACTGTATATGTTGATGCGCATTCCATGCGGTCTAATGTGCGGATGGTACCCGGGTGTGGATGAGAGGACTCTCATCCAGACCCAGGTACCATTAAAAAAAAAAAGAATAAAATAAAAAATATATATATACTCACCTTCTGACGGCCCGCGCAGCGCTCCTGCTTGGTTCCCGGCACTTCGCGGTTCAATGAAGAAGGACCTTCGCTGACGTCAGAGTCATGTGACGGGTCACGTGACGCTGACGTCGGCAGGTCCTTCAGTCTTCACTGCCGGTAGCCGGGACCGTGCGAAGCAGGACACCGGGGGCCATCAGAGGGTAAAGTATATATTTATTTTTTATTTTTTGGCATTCACACACTATATAAATCCATGCTGTTTGCATGGATTTATATAGTGTGAAGTTGACAAGCACTTTCCAAGTGATACTAAAATCGCTTGGAAAGCGCTTGTCAACCCGCATGCGGAAATGAAAGTGAAGAACGCTTCACATCCGCATGTCCCTGGCAGGAAACCGCATGTACAATCCGCATGTACAATCCGCATGCGTTTTTCCTGCCAGGGAGATGCAGAAATGCTCAGGAAAAAATCCTGAGCATTTCTGCATCGTGTGCACATACCCTAATAGTTAACTCCTTAATGACTGCCTGTGTGTGTTTTACTCTGATCATAAACAACTACTAGGAGAATCGCAACCACAGGTCAGTGACAGTGACATAATGAGATGAGCGAATTGATTTGGAATTTTTAGGAATTTACTGAACCTGTCGAACAATTTAGGATTGGCTTTGTGCAGATTTCCCAAAATGTTAGTATATTGCAGAAGATTGAATCAGCCAGGGAAGCATCACTTGAGCTGGGTGCACTTCCCAAAAATGCGTTACAGCTTTGACATGATATAGCAGAGCCAATCAGGAAGGTCTATCATAGTCTATATAGAAGTAGAAGCAGAACATGTAATAGCCATTTTCTGGTGAATTTAGAAATCTGGATATTGAAAGAATGTCACAGCTTAAAGGGGTTGTCCAGTACTTTAAAAAAAATGCCAGTGTGTTTTAATGATAAATACAACCTTCTTTCTAATTACCTTGCGCTGCTGATACTGCCTGTGAGCAGCGCTATCGGTGGCCGCTCACAGGCAGCACGTGACCCCACGCTGACGTCACAACAAGTGAAGTTTGACTCAGCGCTGTGGTCCCCGCGGTGGCTGCTGGGTTGTGGATGGGGTTATTCCCCTGTGTCACACCCAGCAACCACCGCACGCTTTCCCAGTGAATGAGGACAGGGAGAGCGCGCGGTGGATGCCGAGTGTGATCCAGGGGAATAACCTCACCCACAACCCAGCAGCCACCAGTGGAACGTGGAAGAGGGACCCCCGGCTGCAGCCGCAACTTGTTGTGACGTCAACGAATGTCAGTGCCGGGGATCACGTGCTACCTGTGAGCGGCCAGCAATAGCGGCGCTCACAGGCAGTATCAGCAGCGCAAGGTAATTAGAAAGAAAGTTGTATTTATCATTAAAACACACTGGCATTTTTTTAAAGTACCGGACAACCCCTTTAACCATAGAGATAGGGAAAAAAATCAATAAACACTGAACAAATTGTACACATCGTGTGTGATAGCACAGCAGAGAAGAAGATTAGTGAGGGGAAAAAAAGGTGTCCTACACATTTTATAGCGTAATTGAAGGCTTTTGAGTACCTTTGATTCACAGTGAATCCATTTGCCGCAAATTGAGTTTTTGGGGAAAAATTGGCAGATGAATTGGGGTAGATGAAGCCACATTTTTAGTGGTGATACGCGTGCGGTCCCTTTACCCCTGTCTGTTCCCACAGGTTACCTTTAACAGCCTAATATATAATCTAAAAAAAAAACAAACAATGGAAGCTAATGCAATTAAACTTACATTTTATTGAGAAAATATTTAAATATAAAATCTTTAAAAGGGATAACAAGGAGAAAGTGCCAAGGAGCACATCATCACTATTAGGAGCATAGGGAAAATGTGCTTATCCAAAATAGTAATAACATGTGATCAAATATATATGAACCACATATAAACACCCATGTACAGATGGTCAGAGTTACATAATGAGGTATACTGGGGCACAAAGCCCTAGTTATTGACTAATACAAGTGAAGAGATCAAAACTGAACAAAAAGACTCATGGTGACCACCCTAAGGATTGATGGTATTCCAGACTGACAAAATGGTCATTAGTACACTATATATCAAATAAGCAAAGTGAGATATGTAGGAACAACTTTATATTCATAAGTATATGTAGGAACAACCTTACATACATAAGTACATTGTGGAAGACCTCTACACCCACAAACACCTGCAGAGCAATAGTGCACAATATGTTCATGGAGCAGTCAAAAAGATAGTATCATGGTTTAAGAAAATACCCATATAGAGTCAATGAATTAAGGAGCACAAGTTAGAAGACCTGGAACCTCAGAAAGTGATGTCATAAAAAAACACACGGGTGAATAACGTTCCCTTATACAACCTGGTAGTGATGAGATGGGTTACCCCAATGCGCGTTAGCTTCTTCAAGGGGGGTTATGCACAGTAGGGCAGAGCAGAGTGCACACTCCTCTGAGGCTACTGCGCAAGCTCGGTATCTCGGTCCACAATGTGGATGATGTATCCACATTAATCAAAGCAGGAGGACACGATTAGGAGCAGAAAGAAGGGACAGACGCCACAGCGAGGACCCCCATCTGACCCTTATCTACAACCAGCATGGGAGCATATCAAATGGTATTTTTTGGAGTATACCAGGGGGAGATGGAAGCTGATAGGCACATTTTTGGGATGCAGCACTGGTGCAGTTAAAGGTAGTGCCATGTGCCTATAGACTCAAAAACTGGTGACAGGTTCCCTTTAAGAAATGACAGTTAACAGGAACAGTGCAGGTCAAGAAAAAGTCTCAAAGACCAAGCAAAATTTCAGTGACAGCTGCTCGTAGGATTGCTAGAGAGGCATATCAGAACCCCATCTTGACTGGAAAAGACCTTCAGAAAGATTTAGCAGACTCTGTAGTTGTGGTTCATTGTTCTACTGTTCAGAGACACCTGCACAAGTATGGCCTTTATGAAAAAGTCATCCGAAGAAAACCCTTTCCTGCGTCTTCACCATAAAATTCAGCGTCAGAAGTATGCAAAAGAACATCTAAATAAGCCTGGTGCATTTTGAAACAAGTCATGTGGACAAATGAGGTTAACATAGAAGTCTTTGGCCACAATGATCAAAGTTATGTATGGAAAAAAAAGGGCACAGAATTTCAGGCAAAGAACATCTCGCCAACCATTAAGCATGGGGGTCAATCATTCTTTGGGGTTATGTTGCAGCCAATGGCATGGGGAACATTTTACGGGTAGAGGGAAGAATTGGGCGTGGGGAGTAGTGAGTATGAGATACAAAATTAGAAAACAAATCCTGAAAATCACATTGTCTGATTTGGAAAGAATTTTTTTTTCAAATTTTGGTGAAAAATAAGTATTTGGTCAATTGCAAACAAGCAAGATTTCTGGCTCTCACAGACCTGTAACTTCTTCTTTAAGAGGCTCCTCTGTCCTCCACTCATTAGCTGTAGTACTGGCACCTGTTTGAACTTGTTATCAGTATAAAAGACACGTGTCCGCAACCTCAAACAGCCACACTCCAAACTCCACTATGGTGAAGACCAAAGAGCTGTCGAAGGACACCAGAAACAAAATTGTAGCCCTGCACCAGGCTGGGAAGACTGAATCTGCAATAGGCAAGCTGCTTGGTGTGAAGAAATCAACTGTGGGAGCAATAATTAGAAGATGGAAGACTTACAAGACCACTGATAAGCTCCCTCGATCTGGGGCTCCACACAAGATCTCACCCCGTGGGGTCAAAATGATCTCAAGAATGATGAGTAAAAATCCCAGAACCACACGGGGGGACTTAGTGAATGACCTGCAGAGAGTTGGGACCAACGTTACACAGGCTACCATCAGTAACACACTACGCCGCCGGGGACTCAGATCCTGCAGTGCCAGATGTATCCCCCTGCTTAAGCCATTACATGTCCGGGCCCGTCTGAAGTTTGCTAGAGAGCATTTGGATGATCCAGAAGAGTATTGGGAGAATGTCAGATGAAACCAAAGTAGAACTGTTTGGTAGAAACACAACTCGGCGTGTTTGGAGGAGAAAGAATGCGGAGTTGCAGCGAAAGAACACCATACCTACTGTGAAGCATGGGGGTGGCAACATCATGCTTTGGGGCTGTTTCTCTGCCAAGGGTCCAGGACGACTGATCCGTGTACATGAAAGAATGAATGGAGCCATGTATGGTGAGATTTTGAGTGCAAACTTCCTTCCATCAGCAAGGGCATTGAAGATGAAATGTGGCTGGGTGTTTCAGCATGACAATGATCCCAAGCACACCACCAGGGCAATGAAGTAGTGGCTTTGTAAGAAGCATTTCAAAGTCCTGGAGTGGCATAGCCAGTCTCCAGATCTAAACCCTATAGAAAACCTTTGGAGGAAGTTGAAAGTCTGTGTTGCCCAGCGACAGCCCCAAAACATCACTGATCTAGAGGGGATCTGCATGGAGGAATGGGCCTACATACCAGCAACAGTGTGTGCCAACCTTGTGAAGACTTACAGAAAACGTTTGACCTCTGTCATTGCCAACAAAGGATATATAACAAAGTATTGAGATGAACTTTTGTAATTGACCAAATACTTATTTTCCACCAAAATTTGAAAAAAAAATCTTTCCAAATCAGACAATGTGATTTTCAGGATTTGTTTTCTCATTTTGTCTCTCATAGTTAAGGTCTACCGATGATGTCAATTACAGGCCTCTCATCTTTTTAAGTGGGAGAACTTGAACAATTGGTGGCTGACTGTTAGGCTCACACCCGGACTGACTGGCGTGAGCGTGGTTTGTGGTCCCACTGGGCCACAAACCGAGGAGTGCCTGGAGGGGCGTGACTAGGGGCCTCGCCAGATCCGACCACGAACACACGGCGGTTTAATTGACTCCGTGGTCCGAGGAGGGACATGGGAGGTGGCCCAGGTGCTACTCCAGGTCAGACCCCGGTCACAGCTGTTGACCCACACCGGGGAATGCAGGAACGGGCAGGTTTGGCTGGTATGCAGACAGGCGGGTGCTGGCAGGCACAACTGGTATGCAGACAGGTGGGTACTGGCAGGTACGGTTGGTATGCGGGCAGGTGGGTACCGGCAGGCATGGCTGGTATGCAGGCAGGCGGGTACTGGCAGGTAGGGAAACAGACTGGATAGGGACCAGTACAGACTGGGATACAGGAACAGAGCCGCAGGTGCGGTGGACAAGCAGAGCAGAACCTCAGGTGCAGAGGACAAGCAGAGCAGAGCAGAACCGCAGGCACAGAGGACAAGGGGAGCAGAGCAGAACCGCAGACGCAGAGGACAAGCAGAGCAGAACCACAGACGTGGAGGACAAGCAGAGCAGAGTGGAACCGCAGGCGCGGAGAACAAGCAGAGCAGAGCGAAACCGCAGGTGCCGAGAACAAGCGGAAACGCAGGCGTGGAGAACAAGCAGAGCAGAGCAGAACCGCAGGCGAGGAGAACAAGTGGAGCAGAGCAGGGTTAAGCTGCAGGTGCAGAGGGCAAGGGGAGCAGAGCAGAGCCGCAGGTGCATAGGTCAAGCGGAGCAGAACCGCAGGCGCGGAGGATAAGCAGAGTAGAGTTAAGCTGCAGGTGCAGAGGGCAAGAGGAGCAGAGCGGAGCAGAGCCGCAGATGCAGGCAGACAGGACAGGGCTCTGTTCACATGGAACAGACTGGGAAAAACAGGAAGATAGCTAGAACACATGAGGTAGATACGGGGGCAGGGAAACTGGACAAGCAGAACCAGATACACACAAGGTACTTGCAATGAAGTAGCGAGTGGGCACAAAACTCACAAACAGAAGTACAGAGACAACGAGTTGGAGTTAGGTGCAGGTTCAGACACTGCAGGAAAAGGGAAGGATATAGAGACAAACGGGCTAGGACACAGTTCAGACAGGAACTGAACCTGGAACAAGATACAGGAACGATCTTGGGTACTCAGCCCCCAGGGTGGCGGAAACAGACTAGATACAGGACAGGACCTGGCAACTCAGTTGCACAGAACACACTGAAAGAAAGTGTTGCTCAGGCACCTCCTACTGGGTGGAGCGGGTTTAAGTATCCAGTGACTCACAGCAATAGGCTGGAGATGCATTAGGACTGCGCACACTGTAACTTTAAGGATCAGGAAGTAACAGGTCCGCCGCCCTAAGCAATCAGACAAGAGACATGCACACAGCAAGTAATGGAGCAAAGTGTGCAGCCTGGACTGATAGGTAAGTTGGCGGTCTTGCATAGTGGGAGATGGTAAGTCATGCCAGCACGCTGCCAGGTATGTTACACTGCCTAAATACTTTTTTCCCCACTGTATATCAGGATGGGGGATATTAACAGAATTGGGGGACATTACCCCTATAACAGTGTCAGCAGCAGGGCCCCTCCCCCTTAACAGTGCATCATGACCACATTTTTTGCTTACATTTTTTTCTCCTGTTTTCCTCCTCTAGGTGCGTCTTATGGTCCAGTGCATCTTATAATCCGAAAAATACGGTATTTGTTGGATCTTTTTTGGCATATGATAGGCTCATCCCGATTACTATCCAGTGGTGCCCTCTATTTTTCGTTTGTTTTATCAGAGTCCCGTGGCCATGTGTTAGACCAATCCAGCTGATGCTTGGCTTAGGGCATTAGAGATATTAGTTTTGCGGGCAGCTATTTGAATATGATTGGGGGGCACCTAGTGATCAGACTTTTATAGGTGGATACAATAGGTGATAAGTTTTTGTGGTGGGACAACCCCATTACATTAAGTGGCAATCCTTCAGATATGTTAGCTTGATAGATTTATAAGTATAGGAATTCGCAGCATGAAGAAGTGTTTCCTTCCATAATTTGCTGTGTCTGCCCATACTTCATGACTCAGATTGCAGCAAAGATGTTTTAGCTTCATGGTTAGAACACAAGGCGATGCGCTTTTCATCAAGATATTTGCTTTTTCTATGCAGTATAAAGGAAGGCAGTATGACTTTCTTGTGGTTTTGTGCTTCATGATACAATATACCTACAAGGGACTTACCCTTTCTGTGGTTGGATCATAGCGGTGTAATGGGATTTCACATTAACGTTAGCTGACATTACAAATTTGGATTTTTCATTCATTATATATTAGTAAAACTTCCTAGGAATTATCAGTGTATACTGATGAAAGTTTTTATTCAGTTTTGTTTTTTTCATGAAAAAGAGGGTTCATAACAGGCTTAGATTTGGCATATACAATGTGCATGTGGGCATATATGAAGAATGACAGCTTGTGCTGCAGAAGCTACTGCAAAATGTAGAGCGTCTAGTTATAATAGCACAATTAGCACTGCACAATTCAACTAAATATTTTAGGCCCCCTGCACATGTCAGTGTTTGCAGTACGCGTGGCATCTGCTTTTTTTTCACAGATGCCACAAGTACCCATTATACAAAATAGCACAGGCCAGAGACTTGTTATGGAAATCTCAAGTTAATGTAGCAAACAAGTGCATATAAAATATAACTTTTATTAATAATATATAAAAACTTGTATGTTGCTAGATGCCCATATGGTGTATAAACACACCGTGAATAGAAAGGTGCTACAACCAAAAACCTGAAAAAATATATCAGATAAAAAGTATCTATAATGAGGGCTAAACAGAATTTAAAGCCCTGTCAGGTCAAGCATAGGTAAGGATCAAAAAGGTACTACACTATAAAGTCCAGAGAGAGCCTTACATAGAAGCAATAATAAACTAGAGTACACATCACCAATAACAACGTATAATAATAAACTCCGTGATCGTACCTATATATGCATATACCCATAAACATAACAAGCCATTATCAAATGGTAGGTATGTGTATACCAACAAATCTATGAGGAGCCTTCTATTACCATCCAGGCATTATATCCTCATAGAAAATGGAAACATCTCACCCGGGGTCTTTTCATGTATGTCCCCCCTATATTAAAGGTGATTAGTTACTCCACGGAACATCCCGACGCGTTTCTATCCTTCATCAGGGGTATATAGTTCCAAATCCGCATTAGTTCCTCAGTTCCATCCTAATGCCACGCTCAGGTATATATGCTGCTGTGCTTTATATATGTGCATCAAGCTTCCCCTCCCTCTATTGAATATTTTCTACCCCGTTCATTATGGCTGCTGGACCGCCTAAGGGAGCAGTTTATGCACTCCAGCTCCATAGGAACGCGTGACGCTGCTTCCGGGAACCGGGCATTCTGGGACCGGAAGCGCGTCACGATAAGCGCGGCGATTATGAAAGAGCGCGGCTTGGTGCACATATATAAAGCACAGCAGCATATATACCTGAGCGTGGCATTAGGATGGAACTGAGGAACTAATGCGGATTTGGAACTATATACCCCTGATGAAGGACAGAAACGCGTCGGGATGTTCTGTGGAGTAACTAATCACCTTTAATATAGGGGGACATACATGAAAAGACCCCGGGTGAGATGTTTCCATTTTCTATGAGGATATAATGCCTGGATGGTAATAGAAGGCTCCTCATAGATTTGTTGGTATACACATACCTACCATTTGATAATGGCTTGTTATGTTTATGGGTATATGCATATATAGGTACGATCACAGAGTTTATTATTATACGTTGTTATTGGTGATGTGTACTCTAGTTTATTATTGCTTCTATGTAAGGCTCTCTCTGGACTTCATAGTGTAGTACCTTTTTGATCCTTACCTATGCTTGACCTGACAGGGCTTTAAATTCTGTTTAGCCCTCATTATAGATACTTTTTATCTGATATATTTTTTCAGGTTTTTGGTTGTAGCACCTTTCTATTCACGGTGTGTTTATACACCATATGGGCATCTAGCAACATACAAGTTTTTATATATTATTAATAAAAGTTATATTTTATATGCACTTGTTTGTTACATTAAGTACCCATTATAACCTATATTGCTGTGCACATGTCTTTGTTTTTAAATGGACCGTGTGTCGGTGTGAACCACACAGAGACATGTTCATTTTTTTCCGGCAGCAAGGATGAGGAGGGTCAATACAAGTCTATGGGTCTGTAAAAAACACGTACAGCACACGGATGGCATCCCTTTGTCATCCATGAGCTCTATGTGTTTAACACTGCAAAGTATAGGAGAAGTTTGTAATTTCATTCTTTTTTCATACAGAAAAAAAAAATGATGGTGTAAGGGGGAAGACCGGGGTGTAAGTACTTTCAGAACAAGGGATTCGGAACTGCCGGGGCCGTGCCTCTTGTTGCAGGGGGAAGACAGACTGCAAGACAGGAGTCAGGTGACCGGGAAGCTGGGGGTGTGTCCAGGGAGAGCTGAGGAGTCAGGGGACCGGGGAGCTGAGCTGGTGTCTAGGAAGAGGGTGGAAAAGGAGTTTTTGCGTAGGAAAAGCAGCAGTGGACAGTGGGAGTCAAGCCCAACTAGAGGGAGAAGAGACGCAGGATCCCTGGAGCCAAGTAAGTGAGGTGCACTGTTATGGACTAGGGGCTCAGCGGGTCAAACCGAAGACCACCCGCTGCCGCCAGAAGATGGAGCATTGTTTAGGCGGGGAAGCCGGAAGAAAGCAACACCAGCACCAGCCGGCAACTGCCTTGTGAGGAGCAAGAGTCAGCTAAGTGTAAAAACTGCCGATTACAACCATGTCGACTCTGATACATCTAGCCCAACTGTGGATTGTCAGTTATAGCATATTACCTGTTACTTCCCTTGTTGTCCCCATATTTTCCATGTTACTCCCTGCTTGCAGATTGACCCTGTTACAGTAAATCCCCCTTGTTTATTAACCCTGTACTGGCTGCTCTGTGTTTCTGTGTCACTGCATCTAAAGTACCCGTGTTACATTTGGCATAGTCGGCAGGATGCAGTCTTTAGACACAGACACTGCAGATCAGTCCATCCTGGGAGCCCCTAGATCTAGCTTGCTGCTGGGGGCCATACTCAGCAATCTCCCAAAGTTCACCGGGGACAATATGATGCTGTGGGACTGGGTTGAGAGAGTTAGGAGTATGTTACATATGCATCCGATGACCCCAGATATGCAAGCCAAAATAGCCTTACTGGCCCTGGACGGCGAGACCCGACAATCGTTGATGTACCGCCCTCCCCATGACCGGGATACTGTAGAAAAAGTTGTGCAGATATTGGAGGAGAGAGACGCATGGGGATCCCACCAATGTAGGAGAGTTGAGGATACGGCTGTTTCACCAAGTGCAGCAGGAGGGGGAGACTGTGATGCAATATGTTAATGCATTACAGAGGGTGCATGCCTATAAAAGACGACATGGGGATTTTGGGAATGGGCCCCCCTGACGTGATCTTATGGAACCAATTTGTGGCAGGCTTCAGGGATGTGCAGCTGAAGCAGGCCTTGCGGGAGCGCCTGCGCTCTAAACCCACGTATGACTTTTCTAGAAGTGGGGGCGGAGGCACATGTGAGAGAGCAGGAGATGGGGGTGACGGCCCTGGCAGGGATGGTCCGGAGTAACGAGGTACCCACCCCGCCTGCAGCTGAACCAGAATGGGCTCGAGAGATGCGAAAGGAGATGCGGGGTGAATGGTCCAGGCTCAAGAAGACCCCTGCACCGACACCAGAGATACCCAGATCGATTGCCCCAGTTAGGGAAAGAATTGAATTCAGGCCCCGCCCCGCAGGAGAGTTCCGTAGAGAAGTGAAGCAGCCCTACACAGACAGAGACACGACCTGCTGGAAGTGTGGAGGCGCAGGACATTACGCCAGGGGCTGTGCTAGCAGAGGGCGGCCCCTGTCGCGGCAGCTGTTAAACTAGCAGGCTCCGTGTTTGGGGGACACAGCCTGGAGTATAAGGAAGGGGAAAGAAAAAGAGGAAGTCCCAAGGACCTAGTTTCCACCAACCCGACTGTCTGGGCCGAAATGAGCGGTCGGGCTGTTCACTGCCTGATTGACATGGGATCCCAGGTGACTACGATGACAGAAGCCTACTTTCAAGAGCGATTTCCAGAGATAGCGCGGTCTGAATGGGGACCAGTAATTAGACTCACGGCAGCTAATCAATTACCCATCCCGGTCGCAGGGGTGGTGTGGATGAAGATCCGAGTGTGTGGAAAAGATGTGGGAAAAAAAGGGGTCGTCTTGGTCGCAGGGGGAACCGGAAGTGGACCCCCAGTGACCCTCGGAATGAATGTGCTAAAAGAGATCGGGCAAATCCTGATTAGCGAGCCGAAGGAGATTCCTCTAGACCGGTGGGACCCACGAACCCCCCAAAGGAGGGCTTTTCAACAATTAATCCGAGCCGCCCAGGCTCAGGAGACGTTGAGTGAAGGGAAGGTCCTGGGGAAAGTAATAGTACCAGCAGCTACGGCGCTCACCTTACCGCCAGGACAAACTGTACTCACGTTACCCGCACTGGCCTGCACACCTCTTGAGGGGGTCAAAGTACAGATAGAACCAACATCGATGAACAAAGTACCCCCCGGACTCCTGGTGGCTCGGACACTGGCCACCGTCCAGGGTGGCAATGTTATAGTGCGGTGCGTTAATCTGGGCGAAGGTGATCTCACACTCCCTCCCAGCGCGGAAATAGCCCAGATTCTGGGAATGCCAGAGAAGTTGGTGTGACCTGATGCGGTACAGCTGTCCGCTGTACGAGGAGAGGCCTGGAGTCTGGCGGTCACCGTGTCACCGGAATCCCACCGTGCTGGTGCGATGGGTGGACGAAGAATCCTAGAACGAATGCGGGCTGAATTGACTGGACTTTCACCTCGACAGGTGCATCAGGTTGAGGAGGTACTGGAGCGGTACCAGGAAGTCTTTGCTCACCATGAGGATGATTTTGGTTGCACCGAAGCCATTACCCACGAGATTCCCATGGGGAGCGCTGCCCCAGTGCGGGAGAGATACCGGCAGATACCTCCCCAGATGTATAAAGAGGTTAAGGAGACGCTAGCCCATATGTTACAAAATGGTGTGATACGGGAGAGTCAGAGTCCGTGGGCAGCCCTGATTGTCCTGGTCCGGAAGAAAGATGGAACCCTGCGGTTCTGTGTGGACTATAGACGACTGAATGCCTGTACAGTACGAGACTCTTACCCACTACCCCGAATCGAATAGTCTCTGTCGGCCTTAGGAAAGGCAAGATACTTCTCCTCCTTGGATCTGGCCAGCGGGTACTGGCAGGTGCCCGTGGCCGAACATGACTGTGCGAAGACGGCGTTCATATTACCCATGGGACTGTTTGAGTTCAATCGGATGCCCTTTGGCCTGACTAACGCCCCCGGGACGTTCCAGCATCTGATGGAGAGGTGCCTGGGCAATTTGAACTTCGAGGCGACACTGATTTATCTTGACGACATAATTGTCTATGCCGCCACCTTCGAGGAGCACCTCCAGCGACTGGAGCAAGTACTGAGCCGCCTACAGAGTCATGGTCTAAAGGTGAAGCCCCAGAAGTGCCACCTGATCCGCAAACAGATCGAATATCTCGGTCATACTGTGTCCGGTGAAGGATTCAGGCCCACCAGGGAAAAGGTGGCCGCCGTACAGGAGTGGCCTACCCCAAAGACAGTGAATGACATTCGGGCCTTCCTGGGGCTTGCCGGGTACTACCGAAGATTCGTGAAGAACTTCACCCGCATAGCCAACCCATTTCTGGAGCTACTTAAGGGAGTGCCGGCAGGCTCCAAGAATCAGGCGATTCGGTGGGAAAGCAGCCAGGAAGAGGCCTTCCGTGCCCTAAAAATGGCCCTGACCGAGGCCCCAATACTTGCCTATGCGGATTTCTCCTAACCGTTCATACTCCACACTGATGGGAGCCTACGTGATTGCGTACGCCAGTCGCTCCCTTCACGACTCCGAGAGGAACCCAGATAATTATAGCTCTTTCAAATTAGAGTAGCTGGCCCTGGTTTGGGCAATGACCGAGAAGTTTGCAGAGTATTTATCTGGGTCCGAAGTACTGGTGAGAACAGATAACAACCCGTTGGCTCACCTGGAGAATGAGAAGTTGGGGGCCCTGGACCAGCGGTGGGTGGCAGGCATGCCCAGGTACCGGCATAAAATCGCCTACCGGTCTAAGGCAAAGAATACTCACGCCGACGCCCTCTCCAGAGTGACATATGAACAGCCTGATCATGACCGCGTTGAAGATTTGCAGGCAGATGAGATCCCTAGCTTCCGAAGTTTCGTGGGACCACTGGTCACGGCGCAGGGATAGATCGGAGAGACGTCGGAAGAACAAGTGCTAGGGCGGCCAAGAGATGACTGGGTCCGACTTCAACAGACTGACAGAGAAGTTGCTCAATTACGTTAATGGGTGGCTTTGAGGCAGGTCCCCAGTCGAGAAGAGAGGAGTACCCTGTTCCCGGGAGAGCTGAAAATGCTGGGACAATGGGAGAGACTGTGTTTGCGAGACGGGCTGCTGTAAGTGGTGATCCCAGTGGTGGCAAGTGGTGATCCCAGAGAAGTTGGTGGTCGGATTAGTTGCTAAGTAGGCTCGTGAACGAGGGGCTCACTTCGGACCAGAGAAGACATTTCAGTGGTTGCAGAGGCTGGTGTATCACCCCCGACTGCGAGCAACAATGGAAGACACTTGTCGAAGATGCCGGAGCTGTGAACTGGTTGAGCCCCCGGAGCAGCGGGTCCCCATACAAACCATTGTGACTTCTGCCCTTCTTGGAGGTGCTGATGATTGACTATTTAACTGTTGGACGGCGCATCTTGGGTGATAACATTGCCTAGTAATGACAGACCACTTCACAAAGTTTGCAATGGTGCCCCTGATCAGAGATCAGACCGCCGAATCAGCTGCAAAAGCCATCTGCCGAGACTTCATTCGGGTGTATGGCTGCCCAAAGAGGATCCATTCCGATCAAGGCACCTGCTTCCAGGGCCGAGTGATGGAAGAGCTGCACCTTTTGTACAGGATTGAGAAGTCACGGACTACTCCTTATCACCCTCAAGGAAATAGGGCCTGTGAACGCTTTAATCGGACACTGATCCAAATGCTCCACACAATGGAGGAAGATCGGAAGGTGCAATGGCCTGAGTTTGTAGCCGAGCTGGTGTGGGTCTACAACAACCGAGTGAATAGTACGACGGGGTTCACTCCTTATACCTTACTGTTCGGGTGAAAGGGGCGAGAGATTACCGAGTTAGAGCTGGACGCCGAGGAGGACTACCCACGGACGGGGATGTCTTCCTGGGTCTGAGAACACCGGCATCGACTGCAGAACCTCCGACGGTTGGTACAACAAAAGTTTCGGGAGCTCAAACATCATGAGACATTGCCTCTTCGAGGAACAGCTCTGAGGCCCCGGGAGCGGGTGTTGGTTCGAGACAGGCGGCCCCGGGGCAAATTGAGTAGGCAGTGGGAACGGACCCCGCACCGAGTGAAGCACAGGTTTGGCGCTGAAGGACCTGTGTATGAAGTTCAACCCGAGGGGGCTGTAGGAGCCCCCACCAGAGTGGTTCATCATAGTATGCTGCAGCCCTGTCTGTCTAAAGATGACGAGGATGAAGACGAATCACCTGCTTCTAGAGAGGGTCCTGTCACAGTTGCCCCAAGCCATGATGTGGATGAAGAAGAATTGTTGATTCTACCTCCGAGCCCCAGCACTCGATTACTTGCAGTTCCCAGTGCAGGCGGCTAGGGAACACCATCAGTTGAAGCCACCGGGCAGGCGGAGATTGGGAATCCAAATGACCCTGCACCCCCCATCAGTCAAACTGAGTTACGCTGGTCAGAACGGACAAGAGCAGGAGTGCCTCCTCACCGTTATGAACAAGATCAATTTATATGGCAACGTATCATCCAGGAAGTCCAAGAATGTGAACGTTTGGTGAAGGAACTCTCGCCCGTGGAATGGCGAGTTAAAGGAGAGCGGGAGTGTAAGGGGGAAGATCGGGGTGTAAATACTTTCAGAACAAGGGATCCGGAACTGCCGGGGCCGTGCCTCTTGTTGCAGGGGGAAGACAGACTGCGAGACAGGAGTCAGGTGACCGGGAAGCTGGGGGTGTGTCTAGAGAGAGCTGAGGAGTCAGGGGACCGGGGAGCTGAGCTGGTGTCTAGGAAGAGGGTGGAAAAGGAGTTTTTGCGCGGGAAAAGCGGCAGTGGACAGTGGGAGTCAAGTCCAACTAGAGGGAGAAGAGACGCAGGATCCCTGGAGCCAAGCAAATGAGGTGCACTGTTATGGACTAGGGGTTCAGCGGGTCAAACCGGAGACCGCCCGCTGCCGCCAGAAGATGGAGCATTGTTTAGGTGGGGAAGCCGGAAGGAAGCAACACCAGCACTAGCCGGCAACTGCCTTGTGAGGAGCAAGAGTCAGCTAAGTGTAAAAACTGCCGATTACAACCGTGTCGACTCTGCTACATCTAGCCCAACTGTGGATTGTCAGTTATAGCATATTACCTGTTACTTCCCTTGTTGTCCCCATATTTTCTCTGTTACTCCCTGCTTGGAGATTGACCCTGTTACAGTAAATCCCCCTTGTTTATTAACCCTGTACTGGCTGCTCTGTGTTTCTGTGTCACTGCACCTAAAGTACCTGTGTTACAATGGCATACTGATCCAAAACACTGATGACATCGATACTGTTTTTTTTACGTACGTGTTTTATACACGTGTGAAGCAGGCTTAACTTTGACATTTTTCAATCATTGTCTAGTATGGCCAAAGTTAAAGCTACTAATAAAAGATGCTGTTATTTCACCATGGTTCATCTTGCCCTAAATTTTTTAAGTATAATAGAAAAATATTTAGATTTGAGAGTCCTCAGTGGTTGATACCTTTTAAGTATAATAAAAACCTTGTTATACCTTGACTTGCAAGGAGCATGTTTTCTCAAAAGGTGGATAACTCAAAAGTAAAATCCTCACATACTAGACATTTATAGCGTAAATTTTTATAGAGTTTACAGCTTCCTACACATTTAACCTTTTTATCAGCACCTTATAAATGCAGTCAGAAAAAAGTTTGGTTACACCTGGTTTGGAGTTGCAGAATTAGAACTACAAAAAAAAGTATCTAGTTTTGAGTAGTGCGCAATTAGGTCACGTTCAAACGTTCAGTATTTGGTCAGTATTTCAAATCCGTATTTGTAAGCCAAAATCAGGAATGATCAGAGGACAAGAATAATAGAAACACGCCACCACTTCTGTATTTATCACCCACTCCTGGTTTTGGCTTACAAACACTGAGATAAAATACTGACAAAATACTGAACTTGTGAATGTGGTCTTAGTCAGATACAAAAAAGTCAATATTTAAATGAATAAGAACTAATCCTGGAAATAAAACTAAAAAATATTTACAAGCATTTAATTATTCTAATTTCTAGCATACTGCATTTTATAGTTAATAATGAGAAATGCCATGCTCTTCTGATTAGAAGAGAAAGGCATTGCTAAGGTCAATACATTTCTCATAACATTTTCCATGCATTTTTTTCGTAACTGCTTGCAATTAAGATGGAAAATATGTAGGTTGAAAAGTGAAATGTTACAAATGGCTTCTGCAATGAAACGTTGAAAACCCATAGTTTCAATAAGATTTTATGACAGAGATTTTCCCTAATTTTAGCACTATGGTTTGTCCCCTGCAGAGGATGTTTTCTTACAGATGTAGTAAAGTAAGCATTTCCCAAAAAATAACCTTTTAAAAGAATATTCTTCATAGACTTTGTCATAGATTTTCTCAGGTTGTAGACAGCACTTGCTATATGCCCCTCCTAAGAAATGACAGTACATACACAATAAACATTCTTATATAGGTTACATTAACCCCTTAATGCCCAATGACGGACACTGCACGGCACGAGTGGGTGTAAGTTCCCACCCCTTGCCGTGCAGTGTCCGTCATAGCTTTAAACTATCACAGCCTGTGATAAACACGCTGTGACAGTTAAGTGCCGACTGCTGTCTGTGACAGCTGAGCGGCACGAGAAGGGGTGCAGGGACCCATGCCAGTGATCCCCGCACCCAGATCACTGCGATCGGTCAGTCAATCGGACAGCCAGGAGCGGTATCAGCGCGAGCGCAATCGCAGCATTCAGGAGGCAGGCAGAGGGCTGGGAGCTCCCTCCGCCTTCAGATCGGCATCCCCATAATGTAATCGCGGGGCCCGATCATTACCATGGTAACCAGAGGTCGTCATGACAAGACCCCAGTCACCAAGCTACAGAAAGCTGCTGAGACCATGCTCATGTGGCACCCCAGGGGTCCGGTTGCCACAGTGGCATTGCCTCCCTCACAAGAGGTGATGCCATGCCTGGAAGCAAGCAGGGGTCCCCTAGTTAGGTTTTGCTAAGCATGCAACACTGTCCTGGCTCCAGACCAGCAAGGGGAGCCCCTTCCCTTGGCAACTGGGGGCGGGGTTAGTTAGACCTAGTGTGAGGAGTTGAAGTGAGGACGTCGACGAGAGAGGAGCTGGGGTGTGGAGCTGCGCGGCAGTTCACCCCAGAAGGAACCAACACAGAGGAACCGGACACGGGAGTCCAAGGCTGTGGGGCACTGAAGGCCCAGCAGCAGAAACCGGAGGGCAGGAGACTGCAGGTCTCCTGGCCCCATCAGACACCTAGAGGCTCAGCAGCACCGCAGGGCCCAGCACCGCCATGTGGGAGCGACGCATCAGCAAGGCCTGAGCTGCCTGCCATACGGGTGAGCACAAAGACGTTGCACTCAGGGACGAGGGCCACCGTACAGCTACAAGCAGCAGGGCCAAAGAGATTAGTGGAAAGGGAAGGCCTCCAACTTCACCTAGTGAAGTGGATTCCTTACTTGCTTCCACTTATAGCCAGTACCCTAGTGCCGGTTTGCCTAATCACCGCCAGTAAAGATAAGAGGAAACCGCCATTAAGTTGTGGACTGATTATTGCTGCGCCATCAAACCCTGCACTACATCGCCCAGCATCACCTATAACATCTACACTGCCCTGGAGCTAAGCTCTACCTGTGGAGAGCCACACCAGCTTTGCTGCACTAACATCAGCTCCAGAGGACCTGCTCCGCAGCGGCGGCTCCCTTTAGCCGCATACCACAGGTGGCGTCACGAACTTTGTACATAAAAACTATAAAATCCCCTTTTTACTGACCGCCCTGGGTCACGGACTGGGTCACGGACCGGGTCACCGCCACTGTGACATCTCCCCTAGCAACGACTGGCCCAGCACCGAGTACCCCACGGCCCAAGGGGCGCGTCACTCACAGCATGGGCTCAGGAGCTTTCACTAAAGGTATAATGCACTGCAATCTAGTGCATTGCAATGCATTATACCTGCAATCAAAGAGCAAAAGTGAAAGGGACTGAGTAAAAAAGTTAAAAAAAATATGGAAAAAATATAAAAAAATAATAATAATAAAAATATTCACTAATAAATACACATTTTTATGTAAAAAAAAAAAAAAAAAAAAAAAAAAAAGTACACATATTTGGTATCGCCGCATCCGGAGCGACCCGACCTATAAAAGTGTCACACTAGTTAACCCCTTCTGTGAACACCGTAAAAAAAAACTTAAAAAACGATGCTTTATCATCATAAAAAAAACTGGAATAAAACGTGTTAAAAAACCGCATATAAATAAAATTGGTACCTCTGAAAACATCATCTTGTCCCGCAAAAAACAAGCTGCTATACAGCCCCGTCAGCAAAAAAAATAAAAAGTTACCGTATTTTTCGGACCATGAGATGCACTTTTTCCCAAAAAATTTTTTGGGGAAAAGGGGGGTGCGTCTTATGGTCCGAATGTACCGTTTTTGTGATGTGGGGGGGCGGCTGGGGCTGCGGAAGCGGCTGTGGCAGTGATGGAGCGGTGTTACCCAATGTGCGCTGCCATGAATTCACTATGGCTGCGCTATACATCAGGGGGTGGGCGGTCTCCCATCCAGATCACGCGCTGCAGTGACGTTACTAAGAGGCAGGGCCGGGGATGACTGCGCGCTGTTCTGTTCTGTGTTGCCCCGGCCCTGCCTCTTTGTAACATCACTGTCATAAAGACCCAAAATTGTGCTGATGTAAAGTCGACATGTGGGAAATGTTATTTATTACCTATTTTGTGTGACATATCTCTCTGATTGAAGGGCATAACAATTCTAAGTTTGAAAATTGCAACATTTTCAAAATTTTCGCCAAATATCCGTTTTTTTCACAAATAAATGCAAGTGATATCAAATAAATTTTACCACTATCATGAAGTACAATATGTCACGAAAAAAAATCTCAGAATCAGTGGGATCCGTTGAAGTGTTCCAGAGTTATTACCTCATAAAGTGACAGTGGTCAGATTTAATAATAAGGCCTAGTCATTAACCTACAAAGTGGCTCGGTCCTTAAGGGGTGAATTTAGTGCAAAAGCTATATCAAGGCAACTGCCTATAAACCGCTGAGGGACTCACCATTCCCTTTCTCCCTATTTGCATTTCATCCCTTAGTAAAATAAATTCTCAGTTATGGGAGTCTGTCAGCACACAATTATTATTCAAACCAAGCCAGAGACCCTGGCGTGGTCAAACAGTTAGGTGCACCCTCCCATCTACTCGTTTTGCACAGCTTTCCGCCCTTTTTTTTCATGATTGACAGTGCTTGTGTTACAGGAGACAGAGATAGATGGAAAACAAGTAGGTGGGAAGGTGCCCTGTTTGTTCAAACCAAGCACAAGCATCCTTGGCGTGGCCAGTCATTTTGTACTGGCAGACTCCCTTTAACCCATTGCCGACATGCGACGTACATGTATGTCACACATTAGGTGCTGGTATGTGGAGCAGGCTGAGCCCACACATCGGATGCCTTGTGTTGTACAGTCGGCATTCAACTTAATAGCTACCAAATTGTGGTTGAGCTTCATAGGAGACCATCATTTTCTCTATATAAGTCAAGATTGTGGTATACAGAAAAAGTGAACACAGGTTTAAGTCTCGTAAGGGGACTAAAAATGAAGTAAAAGAAAAATGTAAAAAAAAAAAAAACATAATTCAAATAACCACATTTTCCCAATCTAAAAATAAATAAAAAAGCAAATATATTTGAGATCATCACACCCATAAAAGTCCAGTCTATCAAAATATCAAATTATTTAACCAGTACAGTAAACGCCATAACACAAGAAAGAATCAAAATGAAAGAATTGCCATTTTTTAATATACCTGTCATGTCCCCAATTGCTTTTAACCTGGATACACAGGGTTAATCTGCAAGTTAATATCTTTACAATGCAGCCTGGCTGCCTTACCGAAAGTGTGGCCACTGGGAGAAAATTAACTTTATTCCTCCCAGAGTCACAGAGGCATGCCTGGAGCAGCAACCGTGACCGCTCAGTGCACAGTAAGCTTATAAGCACACCCTAGGACTTTGATTTTCTCTGTACAGTTAGCGTACATGAAGAGGGTGGTAAGAATTGATAGTCCAGCAGTGTAGATGCAGCATACTGTGTATAAGGCTAACATTTTGACATACAATTTGTCTGTGCCATTTTTACGAAATGTGAAGCACTGTGAAACATGTTAGCACTATAGAAATAAAATTATTATTTTTAGGGAAGTGATAACAGTGCTCTCCCAGTGTAGTGAGTGATCACTAAAAAACCTCCCTGTACCGACCCAATGACTGGAAACAAGAGGCTGCAAGGAGAGTAAAACTTCAAATTCTCCTTATAGCTGCTGTCTCAGTAACGCAGCTAGACATGATTTAAATGCTATTTATCTGCAGATTACCACGAAATGTACAGGTAAATTATGTTTCTGGAAATGACTGGTTCCTTTTAAAGGACTCCATACTCAACTGCTTGTAGCTGGGTCTGCAATAATAACATAATATATATAGTAATTGCTTTCTTCGATATGTGGCGCCCCTGAGGGTTCGACCGCCACAGGGATGCTGCACTTCTCTAAAGCAGTGTGGTGTTCCTCCTCGGAGGTAAGAACAGTGCGATGGTCAGGACTAGTGTTGAGCATTCCGATACTGAAATATCGGGTATCGGCCGATATTCGCGGTATCGGAATTCCGATACTTAATTCCGATACTTTTACAATATCGAATACCGGAATCGGAAGTTCCCATAATGCCTGCGCTCTGCAGTGTCTCTGAAGGATGACAAGCTGGATGGCAGCGCTCAGCTGCCATCCAGCCTGTCATCAGAATGCCATCCCAGAATTCTCCTGATTGTTTAAAAGCCGGCGGGCGGTAAAAAGCCGCCGGCTTTTAAACAATCACACAGCCCCATACTGCTTCCCCGCAGCCTCCCACCCCAATCCTCCGCTCCCCTCGCCACCTCCCATCCCGATCGTAAGTTAGGACCGGGCGGGGAGCGCAGCACCAAGGAGCGGGGAGCGAAGGACCCGGGCGGGGAAGCCGGCAGTGAAAAGACTTCACCGCTGGCTTTCCCGTTCTGTGCTGCGCTTTCCAGCCGGTTATTTCAAATGAACAGCTGAGGTATCAGGTGATGCCGATCAGCTGTTCATTTGAAGTAGCCGCGGTGCCCTCAGAGGGTTCATGTGAGTTCATGCGTGACTGCATTGCATGAACTCACATGAACTTTCCCACGGTCGCACAGGTCAGCCTCACCTCCCAGACCCGTCATGATTAGTGTGTGTGGGTGTCTGTGCGATGTGTGCGCGGTGTCTGTGCGATGTCTGCGGGTGTGTGCGATGTCTGCCGGTGTCTGCGTGCAGGCAAACATAGGCCGATGTGACTCTACTACTCCCATCGGCCTATGTCTGTCCCCCGTCCACTCGTGCCAGCAGGATCAGCTCGATGGGAGCAGTAGTTCCCATCAGCCTGATCCTGCTATTTAAACTGCCCCATGGTCCCCAATAAATTTTAAATATATGTCATTGGTGGCCAGTGGTTACCTACAATAAATTAGTTTATACATTACCTGTCCCCGCCGATCGCCACCTAAAATAAAGTAAAAAATAAAAAACTACACCTATACTCACCTAGACACCTAATTCCCCGAAGCCATCGATCTCCTGTAATAAAATATAAAATAATAAACCACAACCTTATCCTTACCCCTCCGTAGTAGTCCACGAGTGTCCCACGAAGATCTCCAGTTTAGAGCAGCCACATAGAATGTGACCGCTCTGAACCGCTGCCACCGCTAGAATGATGGGGCCGTAAAGCAGCCCCGTCATTGCATAAGCGGGTACGCCGGAGTTCAGGCAGCGCTGCTCCGGTTAGCTCCTTTACGGCCCTGCTGTATCGTGAGAAATTCCCACGGTACAGCAGTGCCGTAAAGGAGGTCTCCGGAGCTGCGCTGACTGAATGCACTCCGGTGACCTCAGTCAGTGGCTCCCGCTGCCGGGAGCGGACGTGTTCCCGGCAGCGTGAGCTTACAGCAGCCATGCACAGCTGTCACCATCTCCAGATGTGATAGCTGTGCATGGGAGATCAGCGCAGGAACGTGGACAGGTAACTATTTTTTTTTTAGTAAACTAAGAATTAAATAAAATTGTGTGTTTTATTTCAAATAAATTATTTTTTTCTGGGTGTAGTGTGTGTTTTTTATTTTTAACACTTTGTAGGTTAGTAATGGGGGTGTCTTATAGACGCCCATCATTACTAACCTGGGCTTCATGGCAGCTGGCGCTGACATGAACCCCACCACTATTACCCCCTGGCACCGCACCAGGGCAGCGTGGAAGAACGAGGCTAAGTGCCAGAATTGGCGCATCCTATGGATGCGCCATTTCTGAGGCGGTTGACGGCTGTTGTTTCTAGCCTGGGATGGGGCCAATATTCATGGCACCCTTCCTGGGCTATTAATATCAGCCCCCAGCTGTCTGCCTAGCCTTTGCTAGCTATTAAAATAGGGGGGACCCCACGTCATTTTTTGGGGGGGTCTCCCATTTTAATAGCTAGTAAAGGGTAGGTATTCAGCTGGGGGCTGATATTAGTAGCCTGGGAAGCTCCGTGGGTATTACCCCCTTCCCAGGCTTCAAACATCTGCCCTAGCCATCTGCTTAACCTCCGCTAGAGACTAAAATTATGGGGGATCCCACGCCAATTTTACTTTTAATAAATCCTTTATTTTAACACTAAATGACACTTGAGGGGTTAATAAAGATGCAGTCCCTAAATTATTATTTATTTTTTAATAAATTTTTCCCAAAAATTTTGACGTGGGCTTTGCCATATTTTTGTATGCCAGCCAGGTACAGCTGGCAGGAACGGGCTGCCCCCAAATCCCAGCTGCCTATTTGTACCTGGCCGGACACATCAATATAGGGAAGCCCTTTTTTTTTAAATTATTTCATGAAATAATTAAAAAAAAATTGACGTGGGGCTTCGCACTATATTTGTGTCCAGCCAGGTACAGCAGGCAGGAACGGGCTGCCCCCAACCACCAGCTGCCTATTTGTACCTGGCCGGACACAACAATATAGGGAAGCCCTTTTTTTTTAAATTATTTCATGAAATAATTTTAAAAAAATTGACGTGGGGCTTCGCCCTGTTTTTGTGTCCAGCCAGGTACAACTAGGCAGCTGGGGGCTGGAATTCGCAGCGCTGGGAGGCCCAAGCTTTCTGGGCCACCCGCGCTGCAAATTGCAGCCCACAGCCACCCCGGAAAATGGCGCGTTCATAGAAGCGCCATCTTCTGGCGCTGTACCCAACTCATCCAGGGCCCTGGTGCGGTGGCTCACTGGGTAATAAAGGGGTTAGGGCCAGCTTGGCATTATCAGCTGGCCCTAAGCCCGAAATTCATGGGGTCACGCCAATATTAGACATGACCACCATGAATTTCTAGTAAAGTATTTAAAAAAAACACAACACCCAGAAAAAAGTCCTTTAATTGAAATAAACACACAATTCTTTATTGTTCTACATTAAACCATACTTACCGTCACGCCCATTCCAGCTGAAGCCAACGATCTCCTGCAATGAAAGAAAAATAATAAAGCAACCTCATCCTTACCTTTCCATGGTTCCCACGACAGCTTCAGCTCTGCTACATCGAGATGACAGGCTGGACCGTAGCAGAACGCTGCCATCCAGCCTGTCATCCCGCAGACACTGAGAAGCGCAGGCATGCTTGCGCTCCTCAGTGTCCCGCTGTGACGGCATCCAGATGAGCCGAGCTCATGTCCAATGAACTCAGCTCACCTCATGAACGTCACAGACAGCGTGGGAAAATTCTCCTGCACTCAGCGCTTCAGCGTGAGAATTCTCCCACGCTGTCAGTGACGTGCATGAGGTCAGCTGAGTACTGAAGGAGATCGTAGAAGAAATTTTAGAACCACTCTCCATAATCTTTGAAAATTCTTGGAGAACAGGAGAAGTCCCAGAAGACTGGAGAAGAGCAAATGTTGTTCCTATCTTCAAAAAGGGGAAGAAGGTGGACCCAGGGAACTATAGGCCGGTGAGTCTGACTTCTATACCAGGAAAGATCTTTGAACAAATTATTAAACATCATGTATGTAAGTACCTGGATAAGAATGAAGTGATTAACCAGAGTCAGCATGGGTTTGTAACTAACAAGTCATGTCAGACTAACTTAATTTCCTTCTATGACAGAATCACTGACTGGGTGGATCAGGGAAATGCTGTAGATATAGTATATCTTGACTTCAGCAAAGCATTTGACAAAGTATCTCACACCATCCTTATTGAAAAAATGACCAAGTATGCAATGGACCAGGCAACTGTTAGGTGGATTCATAACTGGCTTAGTGATCGGACTCAAAGGGTGGTTGTAAATGGCTTCACATCCAGCTGGATGAATGTCTCAAGTGGGATACCACAGGGCTCTGTCCTGGGACCTGTATTGTTCAACATCTTCATCAATGATTTAGATGAAGGAATTGAGGGTAAACTGATTAAATTTGCTGATGACACAAAGCTAGGAGGGATATCTAATACTAGAGAAGAGAGAGAGAGGATTCAAAAAGACCTAAATAAACTGGAGCAGTGGGCAGCAACCAACAGAATGGTTTTTAACAGGGAAAAATGCAAAGTACTACATCTGGGCAATAAAAATGAAAAAAGCATATACAGAATGGGAGGAATAGAGCTAAGCAACAGTACATGTGAAAAAGACTTAGGTATACTAATAGATCATAGACTGAACATGAGTCAACAGTGTGATGCAGCAGCAAAAAAGGCAAATATAATTCTGGGATGTATTAACAGAAGCATACAGTCTAGATCACGTGAAGTCATTATCGGTCTTTACTCCTCTTTGGTCAGACCTCATCTGGAATACTGTGTACAGTTTTGGGCACCACATTTTAAAAAAGACATAGACAAACTGGAACAAGTTCAGAGAAGAGCGACCAGAATGGTGACTGGTCTGCAAACCATGTCCTATGAGGAACGGTTGCAGGATTTGGGAATGTTTAGCTTGCAAAAAAGAAGACTGAGAGGAGACTTAATAGCTGTCTACAAATATGTCAAGGGCTGTCACATTGTAGAAGGATCATCTTTATTCTCATTTGCACAGGGAAAGACTAGAAGCAACGGGATGAAACTAAATGGGAGGAGACACAGATTAGATATTAGAAAAAACTTTTTGACAGTTAGGGTGATTAATGAGTGGAACAGGCTGCCACGAGAGGTGGTGAGTTCCCCTTCAATGGACGTCTTCAAACAGAGGCTGGACAGACATCTGTCTGAGATGATTTAGTGAATCCTGCTTTGAGCAGGGGGTTGGACCAGATGACCCAGGAGGTCCCTTCCAACTCTACCATTCTATGATTCTATGATTCTATGATTCTTCTATGACTTTATTCTGGGTGTTTGTGTTTTTTTTAACTTTGACTATGGGGTTAGTAATGGGGGTGTCTTATAGACGCCTCTCCATTACTAACCTGGGCTTGATGTCAGCTGGCATTTTAAGCTGACATGAACCCCAGCCCTATTACTCCACTGCCACCGCTACAGGGCAGTGGGAAGAGCGAGGCTAAGTGCCAGAATTGGCGCATCCTATGGATGCGCCATTTCTGGGGCGGCTGACGGCTGGTGTTTCTAGCCTGGGAGGGGGCCAATATTCATGGCACCCTTCCTGGGCTATTAATATCAGCCCCCAGCTGTCTGCCTAGCCTTTGCTAGCTATTAAATTAGGGGGGACCCCACGTCATTTTTTGGGGGGGTCTCCCATTTTAATAGCTAGTAAAGGGTAGGTATTCAGCTGGGGGCTGATATTAGTAGCCTGGGAAGCTCCGTGGGTATTACCCCCTTCCCAGGCTTCAAACATCTGCCCTAGCCATCTGCTTAACCTCCGCTAGAGACTAAAATTATGGGGGATCCCACGCCAATTTTACTTTTAATAAATCCTTTATTTTAACACTAAATGACACTTGAGGGGTTAATAAAGATGCAGTCCCTAAATTATTATTTATTTTTTAATAAATTTTTCCCAAAAATTTTGACGTGGGCTTTGCCATATTTTTGTATGCCAGCCAGGTACAGCTGGCAGGAACGGGCTGCCCCCAAATCCCAGCTGCCTATTTGTACCTGGCCGGACACATCAATATAGGGAAGCCCTTTTTTTTTAAATTATTTCATGAAATAATTAAAAAAAAATTGACGTGGGGCTTCGCACTATATTTGTGTCCAGCCAGGTACAGCAGGCAGGAACGGGCTGCCCCCAACCACCAGCTGCCTATTTGTACCTGGCCGGACACAACAATATAGGGAAGCCCTTTTTTTTTAAATTATTTCATGAAATAATTTTAAAAAAATTGACGTGGGGCTTCGCCCTGTTTTTGTGTCCAGCCAGGTACAACTAGGCAGCTGGGGGCTGGAATTCGCAGCGCTGGGAGGCCCAAGCTTTCTGGGCCACCCGCGCTGCAAATTGCAGCCCACAGCCACCCCGGAAAATGGCGCGTTCATAGAAGCGCCATCTTCTGGCGCTGTACCCAACTCATCCAGGGCCCTGGTGCGGTGGCTCACTGGGTAATAAAGGGGTTAGGGCCAGCTTGGCATTATCAGCTGGCCCTAAGCCCGAAATTCATGGGGTCACGCCAATATTAGACATGACCACCATGAATTTCTAGTAAAGTATTTAAAAAAAACACAACACCCAGAAAAAAGTCCTTTAATTGAAATAAACACACAATTCTTTATTGTTCTACATTAAACCATACTTACCGTCACGCCCATTCCAGCTGAAGCCAACGATCTCCTGCAATGAAAGAAAAATAATAAAGCAACCTCATCCTTACCTTTCCATGGTTCCCACGACAGCTTCAGCTCTGCTACATCGAGATGACAGGCTGGACCGTAGCAGAACGCTGCCATCCAGCCTGTCATCCCGCAGACACTGAGAAGCGCAGGCATGCTTGCGCTCCTCAGTGTCCCGCTGTGACGGCATCCAGATGAGCCGAGTTCATGTCCAATGAACTCAGCTCACCTCATGAACGTCACAGACAGCGTGGGAAAATTCTCCTGCACTCAGCGCTTCAGCGTGAGAATTCTCCCACGCTGTCAGTGACGTGCATGAGGTCAGCTGAGTACTGAAGGAGATCGTAGAAGAAATTTTAGAACCACTCTCCATAATCTTTGAAAATTCTTGGAGAACAGGAGAAGTCCCAGAAGACTGGAGAAGAGCAAATGTTGTTCCTATCTTCAAAAAGGGGAAGAAGGTGGACCCAGGGAACTATAGGCCGGTGAGTCTGACTTCTATACCAGGAAAGATCTTTGAACAAATTATTAAACATCATGTATGTAAGTACCTGGATAAGAATGAAGTGATTAACCAGAGTCAGCATGGGTTTGTAACTAACAAGTCATGTCAGACTAACTTAATTTCCTTCTATGACAGAATCACTGACTGGGTGGATCAGGGAAATGCTGTAGATATAGTATATCTTGACTTCAGCAAAGCATTTGACAAAGTATCTCACACCATCCTTATTGAAAAAATGACCAAGTATGCAATGGACCAGGCAACTGTTAGGTGGATTCATAACTGGCTTAGTGATCGGACTCAAAGGGTGGTTGTAAATGGCTTCACATCCAGCTGGATGAATGTCTCAAGTGGGATACCACAGGGCTCTGTCCTGGGACCTGTATTGTTCAACATCTTCATCAATGATTTAGATGAAGGAATTGAGGGTAAACTGATTAAATTTGCTGATGACACAAAGCTAGGAGGGATATCTAATACTAGAGAAGAGAGAGAGAGGATTCAAAAAGACCTAAATAAACTGGAGCAGTGGGCAGCAACCAACAGAATGGTTTTTAACAGGGAAAAATGCAAAGTACTACATCTGGGCAATAAAAATGAAAAAAGCATATACAGAATGGGAGGAATAGAGCTAAGCAACAGTACATGTGAAAAAGACTTAGGTATACTAATAGATCATAGACTGAACATGAGTCAACAGTGTGATGCAGCAGCAAAAAAGGCAAATATAATTCTGGGATGTATTAACAGAAGCATACAGTCTAGATCACGTGAAGTCATTATCGGTCTTTACTCCTCTTTGGTCAGACCTCATCTGGAATACTGTGTACAGTTTTGGGCACCACATTTTAAAAAAGACATAGACAAACTGGAACAAGTTCAGAGAAGAGCGACCAGAATGGTGACTGGTCTGCAAACCATGTCCTATGAGGAACGGTTGCAGGATTTGGGAATGTTTAGCTTGCAAAAAAGAAGACTGAGAGGAGACTTAATAGCTGTCTACAAATATGTCAAGGGCTGTCACATTGTAGAAGGATCATCTTTATTCTCATTTGCACAGGGAAAGACTAGAAGCAACGGGATGAAACTAAATGGGAGGAGACACAGATTAGATATTAGAAAAAACTTTTTGACAGTTAGGGTGATTAATGAGTGGAACAGGCTGCCACGAGAGGTGGTGAGTTCCCCTTCAATGGACGTCTTCAAACAGAGGCTGGACAGACATCTGTCTGAGATGATTTAGTGAATCCTGCTTTGAGCAGGGGGTTGGACCAGATGACCCAGGAGGTCCCTTCCAACTCTACCATTCTATGATTCTATGATTCTATGATTCTTCTATGACTTTATTCTGGGTGTTTGTGTTTTTTTTAACTTTGACTATGGGGTTAGTAATGGGGGTGTCTTATAGACGCCTCTCCATTACTAACCTGGGCTTGATGTCAGCTGGCATTTTAAGCTGACATGAACCCCAGCCCTATTACTCCACTGCCACCGCTACAGGGCAGTGGGAAGAGCGAGGCTAAGTGCCAGAATTGGCGCATCCTATGGATGCGCCATTTCTGGGGCGGCTGACGGCTGGTGTTTCTAGCCTGGGAGGGGGCCAATATTCATGGCACCCTTCCTGGGCTATTAATATCAGCCCCCAGCTGTCTGCCTAGCCTTTGCTAGCTATTAAATTAGGGGGGACCCCACGTCATTTTTTTGGGGGGTCCCCCATTTTAATAGCTAGTAAAGGCTAGGTATTCAGCTGGGGGCTGATATTAGTAGCCTGGGAAGCTCCGTGGGTATTACCCTCTTCCCAGGCTTCAAACATCTGCCCCAGCTGTGTGCTTAACCTCCGCTAGAGCCTAAAATTACGGGGAACCCTACGCCAATTTTTTTTAAATAAATCCTTTATTTTAACACTAAATGACAAGTACAGTAATCAACACTGTCACTGTACTTCATATATATGTGACTGACATGTTTCTATCTATCTAATCTTTGTGTGATTCTCTATTCCTTCTATTCTAAATTGTCGGGTACAGCTGCTGAATTGCCGGCCGGCTTTTTTAAAGAGACGGTGCATGAAAACACTATTATTTTTTTTTATAAATCCTTTACACTAAATGACAAGTACAATAATCAACACTGTCACTGTACTTCATATATATGTGACTGACATGTTTCTATCTTTCTAATCTATATGTGATGCTCTATTCTTTCTGTTGTAAATTGTCGGGTACCGTTGCTGAATTGCCGGCCGGCTTTTTTAAAGAGACGGTGCATGAAAACACTATTATTTTTTTTTATAAATCCTTTACACTAAATGACAAGTACAGTAAGCAACACTGTCACTGTACTTCATATATATGTGACTGACATGTTTCTATCTATCTAATCTATGTGTGAAGCTCTATTCTTTCTGTTGTAAATTGTCGGGTACCGGTGTATGCCGCTGATGAATTGCCGGCTTTTCGCGTAATACATTCTACATTATTCTTAGTTGTTTTACTTCATGTAGAATTAACCTACAAGGAAAGAAAGGGTTTATTTTCATTCCGATATTTGTGTCCCATTGACTTGCATTGGTTTCCGGTATCGGAATCGGCGATATCCGATACTTTTTGGGTATCGGTCCAATCCAATCCGATACGATATTTCCTGATATCGGAAGGTATCGCTCAACACTAGTCAGGACCCTTCCTTCACATTCAACACCACACTACTCCCACCAGAGGGGGCTAGAAGGCACTAGGTGCTGCCCCTGCTGGAAGTTGGGAGACTGGGGAGCCAAGAGATAGGGGAACCAATTAGTGGGTGAGGGTGGAGGATTCACATTTTAGTGACACTTTAAATTTCATATGTAATACACATCGATTTTGGTTCTTGGTCTTTTGATCGTGATCTCCCTCCCTGAGCGTGGATCCTGTGTGGACTTGCAGGGGACGGAGACATGGCCCTCGCATCCTGGCCTTGGGTCGAGGGGCAGGTTGCAGATAATGTATGTTTCAGCCCGGTCAAGGACCATGACCAAGAAGGCCCGGAGCTTAGGAGTGTAGCTCCACCGCAAATGGATCCCAGGGAGGATGCAGACGGAGCGGTGTACGCCACCTGTCCTCGCCAACCTGATCTATTCAGAGGGATTCCGGCTGCAAGAGGGGTACCGGCCCCCGACATCCGACTTTGCTACTCCACGTCCTGGTCGGGAAAGTCCGGTAGGCCCTGAGGATCCCACCGGGTATCGGAAGGAGCGGAGCTGCCACCCGTACCCTTTTTCTGAGAGAAGTTCAGAGGGAGACCCGGCCTTTCTACACACACACACAGACAGGAAAGGACCCGGTCTGAAGTCTAGGAACACTCTGGTGCGGGGTCCTGATTGAACGCTGGACTTACTCGGAGATTGTCGGACCCCCCCGTCTCTGGTGACCGCAGAACTCCGTGAAGAGCAGGGAGATGCCTTCCTCCTGCCATCTCCATCGTGAGTAAAAACCCTGGAAGTTAACCCCTATGGCCTCCGGACTCTTTATTCTGCATTACATTGCGCTACGCAGCACCAAACTTCCTAGACTACTACCCCTGTCATCCTGTCCTTCTGCCCCGAGGCCTTGCTCCGCCTGTGGGGAGTAGTAACAACGTCGGCTGCCATAACACCATGCTTCGGCGGACTGCAGCAGCGCTGGTGGCCTTCACCAGGTGCCACAGGTGGCGTAGTCGAGATCAGCCACTCAACCCGGATAAGCCCGTACCATCTCTTTGTTTTAGTGTGACGACCCTGGGCACGGAGCGGGTCCGGGCCACAGCTGCACCCCATCTCTACATCACAGGACCCGACTCCGAGTCCCCCATCTCCCAGGGTAGGGCTTACAGACGGCGAGCGTCAGAGTCACACAGAAACACAAACATATTTTGGCATATTGATAATGGCGATGGCATTCATTTTTATTTTTTTCCTTTTCATTTTTTTAATCTCCTTGTTTCAAGAGACAGGTACAGAACTTTACAAAAGTATTAGGCCGATATGAAAAAATGCTGCTAAGTAAGAATGCTTCAAGAATAGAAGTGTTAATAGTTTATTTTTATCAATTAACAAAATGAAAAGTGAATGAATAAAAGAGATACCTAAATCAATATTTGGGGTAACCCCTCTATTCCTTCAAAATAGCAGCAATTCTTCTAGGTACACTTGCAGATAGTTTTTGAAGGAACTTGGGAGGAAGGTTGTTCCAGACATCTTGGTGAACTAACTACTGATCTTCTGTTTATGTAGGCTTGTGCAAATACTTCTGTCACTTCATGTATTCTATGACAGACTTGATGATGTTGACATCAGGGATCTATGGGGGCTGTATAATCTCTTTAAGGTCCCCTTGTTCTTCTTTAAACTGAACACAGTTTTTAATGACATTGGTTTTATGTTTGTGATTGTTGTCCTGCTGAAGAATAAGTTTGGAGCCAATCAGTTGCCTTCCCTTTGGAAGTGCATTGAGCTGTAGGGTGCATTGCTGCAAAAGGGAAAAAAAAAAAAACTCTTTAAATCTTCTTCCTTAGCGAGTGTGAATGAGCTGAGTGTGACCGGAGCGTAAGTGCAAACAAAAGTAAGTGTGTGACTTGCTTTTCAGTGACTTTGGATTCAGGGAGTTTGGAAGGGAGGAATTTGGACTGAATTTCTGTCTGTATTTTATTAATTCTTTACATTTCTTTTTACTTAACATTTCTGTCTAGCGAAATCCCCATTAGGAAATGAGCTCCATTGTTGGCAATGCTATCCAGTGTACATCTTGCCACATGTATGCAATCCTTGAACAGCCGGTCGGGGGTGCATACTGCTGCGCGAGATGTGTGCACGTTGTGCGTTTGGAAGCCCAGGTACTGGATCTAAATGAGCTGCTAGCAACACTGAGATCCATTGACAATATGGAAAGGAGTCTGCTGCTCACTGGGGTAGATGTGGGAGAGGGTGGTAGTAGGGAGCTGCAGGACAGTGAGGCCGCTAGCTGGGTGACAGTTAGAAGGGGGGGTAGAGGGAAGAGTGCCAGGGAGGCTAGTCCTGATCTGGCACACTACAATAAATTTTCAAAGTTGGCAGATGAGGGGGGTGACGGTACAGGGGTAGCACTGCTGCAGCAAGGCATGTCCGCTGAAAGCAGGAGGAGTGTCAGCTCCAGTAAGGAGGGAAATAGGAGAGCAGGGCAGACCAGGCGGGTGCTGGAAGTGGGGGACTCAATTATTAGGGGAACAGATAGGGCAATCTGTCACAAAGACAGGGATCGTCGAACATTGTGCTGCCTACCTGGCTCTTGAGTCCGGCACATCGCTGATCGGGTTGACAGATTACTGGGAGGGGCTGGTGAGGACCCAGCAGTCATGGTGCACATTGGCACAAATGACAAAGTTAGAGGTAGGTGGAAGGTCCTTATAGATGATTTCAGGGAATTAGGCTGCAAGCTGAAAGCAAGGACCTCCAAGGTGGTATTCTCTGAAATACTACCGGTACCACGTGCCACGCCAGAGAGGCAACGGGAGATTAGGGAGATAAATAAGTGGCTCAAGAACTGGTGTAGGAAGGAGGGATTTGGGTTCCTGGAGAACTGGGCCCAATTCTCAGTTGGCTACAGACTCTACGCTAGGGACGGGCTGCACCTCAATGGGGAGGGTGCAGCTGTGCTGGGTGAGAAAATGGCTAGAAGGTTGGAGGAGTGTTTAAACTAGGGATTGGGGGGAGGGTATTCATTTTATAGGTGGGGAAGATAGTGCAGATAGTGACCTGGGCACAAATAAAGAAATTGTGGGTGGGGTTAGAACAGTCAATATAGTAAGAAGGAATAGAGGTACAGAGAGATACATAAAATGCATGTACACTAATGCCAGAAGCCTCACCAACAAAATGGAGGAATCAGAATTAATTTTGTTGGAAAATAAAAATGACATGGTGGGGATATCTTAGACGTGGCTGGGCAGTTAATTTACAGGGCTATAGTCTGTTCAGAAATGAGCGTACAAACAAGCGAGGGGGGATGTGTGTTTATATGTAAAATCATCCTTAAAACCCATCTTGCGGGAGGATATATGTGAATCTAATGGAAATGTAGAGTCCCTGTGGGTGGAGATAAGGGGAGGGGGAAAAATAATAAATTACTGATAGGGGTTTGTTATAAGTCTCCGAAAATAATGGAAGCAGCGGACAATATCCTCGTAAAGAAAATAGATGAAGCAGCGACTCAAGGAGAAGTCATTATTATGGGGGACTTCAACTACCCTGAAATACATTGGGGGACAGAAACCTGTAGTTCAAGCAAAGGTAATAGGTTTTTGACAACTATGAGAGACAATTACCTTTCACAACTGGTTCAGGACCCAACAAGAAGGGGGGCACTGCTAGACCTAATATTAACCAATAGGCCAGACCGCATATCAAATATACGAGTTGGGGGTCACTTGGGTAATAGTGATCACAAAATAATATGTTTTCATGTAACCTTTAATAAGATGTGTAGTAGAGGGGTTACAAGGACATTAAACTTCAGGAAGGCAAATTTCCAACAGTTGAGAGATGATCTTAGTGCAGTAAACTGGGACGATATCCTGAGACATAAAGCTACACAAAGCAAATGGGAGACATTTATTAGCATCCTGAATAGGACCTGTGCACAATATATACCCTATGGGAATAAACATGCTAGAAATAGGAGGAAACCACTATGGTTAAATAGAGCTGTAAGGGGCGCAATAAGTGACAGAAAGAAAGCATTTAGAGAACTAAAGCAAATAGGTAGTGATGAGGCATTAAATAAATATAGAAAATTAAATAAATTCTGTAAAAAAAACAAATCAAGGTAGCAAAGATTGAGTCAGAGAGAATCATTGCCAGAGAAAGTAAAAATAACCCCAAAATATTCTTTAACTACATAAATAGTAAAAAAACTAAAAAATGATAGTGTTGGCCCCCTTAAAAATAGTCTGGGTGAAATGGTGGATGAGGATGAGGAAAAAGCCAATATGCTAAATGAGTTTTTTCAACCGTATTTACATAAGAAAATCACATGACAGAAAACATGATTAGTGATAACAAAAATTCTCCATTAAATGTCACTAGCTTAACCCAGCAGGAAGTACAGCGGCGTCTAAAAATCACTAAAGTTGACAAATCCCCGGGCCCGGATGGGATACATCCGCGAGTACTGCAGGAATTAAGAAACGTCATAGACAGACCATTATTTTTAATCTTTAAAGATTCCATAATAACAGGGTCTGTACCACAGGACTGGCGTATAGCAAATGTGGTGCCAATATTCAAAAAGGGGACAAAAACTGAACTTGGAAATTATAGGCCAGTAAGCTTAACCTCTACTGTGGGTAAAATCCTGGAGGGTTTCCTAAGAGATGCTATACTAGAGTATCTGAAGAAGAATAACCTCATGACCCAATATCAACATGGGCTTACGAGGGACCATTCCTGTCAAACTAATCTGATCAGTTTTTATGAGGAGGCACGTTCCGGACTGGACCAAGGAAATGCAGTGGATGTTGTGTATATGGACTTTTCAAAAGCTTTTGATACGGTTCCACACAAAAGGTTGATACATAAAATGAGAACAATGGGGATAGGGGAAAATATATGTAGGTGGGTTAAGAATTGGCTCAGTGATAGGAAACAAAGGGTGGTTATTAATGGAAAACACTCAGACTGGGTCTCAGTTAACAGTGGGGTACCACAGGGGTCAGTATTGGGTCCCCTTCTTTTTAACATATTTATTAATGACCTTGTAGGGGGCATACAGAGTAATATTTCAATATTTGCAGATGACACTAAACTCTGCAGGGTAATCAATACAGAGGAGGACAATTTTATATTACAGGAGGATCTATGTAAACTAGAAGCTTGGGCTGATAAATGGCAAATGAGCTTTAATGGAGATAAATGTAAGGTAATGCACTTGGGCAGAGGAAATAAAATGTATAATTATATGCTTAATTGTAAAACACTGGGCAAAACTGTAACTGAAAAAGACCTGGGTGTATTGGTGGACGACAAGCTCACGTTTAGTGGCTAGTGTCAGGCAGCTGCTGCAAAGGCAAATAAAATAATAGGATGCATTAAAAGAGGCATAGATGCTCATGAGGAGAACATAATTTTACCTCTATACAAGTCACTATAATATTGGGTACAGTTCTGGTCTCTGGTGTATAAGAAAGACATAGCTCAACTACAGCAGGTGCAGAGAAGAGCAACCAAGGTTATTAGAGGACTGGGGGGTCTGCAATACCAAGACAGGTTATTACACTTGGGGTTATTTACTGTGGAAAAACGAAGGCTTAGGGGTGATCTTATTACTATGTACAAGTATATGAGGGGACAGTACAAAGGCCTGTCTACTGATCGTTTTACTCTGAGGCCAGAGACGGGGGCAAGGGGGCATCTTCTACGTTTTTAGGAAAGAAGGTTTAACCATAATCACAGATGCGGATTCTTTACTGTAAGAGCAGTGAGACTATGGAACTCTCTGCTGCATGATGTTGTAATGAGTGATTCACTACTAAAATTTAAGAAGGGCATGGATGCCTTTCTTGAAAATAATATACAGGTTATTTATACTAGATTCCTTGATAGGGCATTGATCCAGGGAACTAGTCTGATTGTCGTATGAAGTTGGGAAGGAATTTTTTTCCCCCAATGTGGAGCTTAGTGTTTGGCACATGTTTTTTTTTTGCCTTCCTCTGGATCAACATGTTAGTCTATGGGTTGAACTAGATGGACTTAGTCTTCCTTCAACCTTAAAAACTATGTTACTATGTTATGGTATTGCATGGTGGTTATTGAAGTTATCCACTACCCTAACTAATTTCATTTTTTATTCATTAAAGGGCTTGTCCGGTCAAAAGTGATAAGTCTGCAGTCACTCTGTGTGACTACAGTCGTATGAATCCCCCCAGCGCAGACACTGTGCGCTGCTGGGATTCGCCGGTATAAGACCCGGGACCGGAGGCTATGTGTATGTTATACATACCCCCGGCCATTCAGCGCCGCCTCTCTCCATTCGTCTAGTGACGTGGACAGCCAGCGGGCGCGTCCAACTAGAAGGCGTAGCCTCGCTTAATACAAGTGTATGGAGAGTGAGGCCACACCCACTGGCCGGGGGTATGTATAACACATACATACCCTCCGTTACCTGGTCTTATACCGGCGCTCTGATGCTTATATCAATCACTTCCTCTCCCCATGCTTACTGTGTTCTAATACAGCCCCTGGCAAAAATTATGGAATCATCGGGCTCGGAGGATGTTCATTCAGTTGTTTAATGTTGTTGAAAAAAGCAGATCACAGACATGGCACAAAACTAAAGTCATTTCAAATGGCAACTTTATGGCTTTAAGAAACACTAAAAGAAATCAAGATAAAAAATGTGGTACTCAGTAAGGGTAATTTTTTTCAAACCAAGTCGAGGGAAAAAATTATGGAATCACTCAATTCTGAGGAAAAAATTATGAAATTATGGCATCCTGTCTCCTTGGCGGCCCGAGGTGTTCTGCCAGGACCTGCGGTGACGTCATATAGTCAGCTGATGGTCACCCGACCATCACCTGACCGCTGACATCAGCGGTCGCGTCACCATCAGCTGATTAAATGATGTCACCGCAGGTGTCAGTACACCGCGGGCCGCCGAGGAGAGAGGACGCCGTCTGGAGCAGACCGGGGGCCACCGGAGAAGTGTGTATGAATATTTTTTTTTATTTTTTACTTTATAATTCGTTTTTAACTTGCAGGTACCATGGTACCTGGGTTGGAGGAGCGTACCATCCGCGCATTGAACTGCATAACATCCCCATGTATACATGCGGATGTTATGCGGTTCAATGCAAGTCAATGGCGGCGATTTTGCCGCAAAATCGCACAATAAATGGTTATGCTGCAGATTTTTCCTGCATGTTTCCCAATGATAATCCTGCAGCATGCGGATTATCATTGGGAAACATGGCAGACATCTTAACAAGCAATTTTAATGCGTTTTCGCGGCAGAAATACCACCACAGAACCGCTTAAAATCCGCATCGTGGGCACACAGCCTCAAGGGAACACTAATAGCTCTCGATTGTAAACTTAGCAATCTCCTATGAAGACCATCCTGTTGCAGTTTCATAGGAGTACAAAGAGGGCAGATATGGGGATCTTCAGAAGGCTCTTGTCTAAGCACTTAAATGCCAATGTCGCTTTTAGCACAGTTGGAACCCATCAGAGTACAGGGTGGGCTTAACTCCTGAGCCTGATCTTACATAGCACTCCTAATGTGTACATCACATTTTGTAAAAAGATTAACAAAACAACGCCCCATAGCCACAATATTGATTTTTAGTGTATTGCTATGTGTGCTTCGTCCATATTCATACAATAATGTTCATGCCTTATGCCTCACTTGCTCTTGTATTTGTCCACTTCTAAGAGGAAACTCTCATTAATCCACTGTTCAATTCAGCCCACCCACATCAGTAGGTTAAATAACATTCTGTATTTCTGATTGCGTGTGAGCTGTACGGTACAGGACATTTTGATTTCCTGTTCTTTATTAGGTGACAAATAGGTGTATTCAAGCCAACTTGGCAGAGGTATTTCAGATTGTGGTAAACTGCAATAAAAATAAACAAGAAATTAAGTTTTAAGTTTTTTTTTATTACAAAATAATTGACAAGAAATTTCATAATTTGTTTCATTGATGCTTTGTTACAAAGTAGCAAAATAGGACAAAGGCCTCTTTCAGTCGACTATTTTTCATAAACATGAAAAAAAAAGTTGGAGTTTTAGATCAGATTTTCCTCAGTGTGACCTGTCAGTGTATCATCTGTGATTTTTCTAATATGCAAAACCCCCCAAAAATTACAAAGCTTCCCCTACTTGTTACAATGTTAAAAAGCCCATGGATGGCATCTTTGTGGTGTCCATATTTTCACAGACCTATAGACTTGTGTGTTTGTGGTTTTGATCCGTGACTTGGATCAAAAACAGAAAAGTCTGCTAAAAACCAAGAACATGTGAACTGCACCGTAGACTGAATGAAAAGTGGAACATCAGCGCAGGATTAACCCCTTCCATTCTTTCAGCTATAATCTCTCCTCCTATGGGTCAGCGGCAGCGTGATTTTAAGTGTTATCTGTGGTTGTGGTCTCACAACCACTACCAGGTGAGCAGATTTTCATCTATCATCACTATTGTTATCCTGGATAAGACCCTCTGCGCTTTTTGTTTTTATACTGAAATATATAGAGATAACACAGGTGTTAATTTTTTTTTTAGATTTTGCCATTTATATTGTGAGAATAGAGGGGGGGTTTAAGGTTATTTCAACTTTTATATATTTTTTTATGTCTTTTACATTTTTGTAATTCGCTCTATTAGGGGACCTGAAGTTGCGATTGCTTTATCAACTATACTAAACACTGCAATACCATAATATTGCAGTGCATTGTGTAAATAACGATCTCTTCAGAAGCCCAGCCACAGATTCATAAGTGTAGCTACATGGTGGTCACAGGGGCCTTAAGTAGGCTTTAGTAAAGAAGATAACATGTTGGCATCATGCAATCACGTAGCAAGTGGGGCAAACAGGCGATGGATGCAACATCGCCCTCCAATCCTAACCCTTTAAATGCCACTGTCACGACTCACTGCAGAATCTAAGAAGTTAGCACTTGAGGCAGCTTAATATTTTAAGTGTGCACATCTGCCATAACTGTACGACAGATGTTGCTAAGCGGTTACTGGAATTTACATTACAAGATGAACACATTATTAGGTAGGTCTGTAAGGTCAGTGTGTGTTGTGAATTGTCAGACTTACTGTATTATCCTTCTTGAATGTGCAGGGCTGGAATCATAAAATGCTCATTTTGATACCAGGCAGGAAAACTTTAAAAATGGATTATACAGCCATTTCGACATGAATTTCCAAAGTACGTACACTAGCCTCATCTGACCTTAAAGAAATAGGTAATAACGTATGCATTTGTATTGTGAATCATGGTGGCAGATTCCATTAAACATTAAAATGGTTCAAATTAGGTGATTTTGAGGATTCTAACAAATACATAATAAATACCGATTGTTCTCATGAGGAACTGGTTCTGGGGTATCATTATAAAATGCAAAACACTTCTTTTTAGCTGTTTAGCAGCACATATTCATAAGATAAATGTTTGAATTTGTCAATCTAATATTTATTGCCTCCTTACTGTTGCATGCAGATTAGGTGCGAATTGGGGAATGAGCATGTTAACTTTCAATTTGCCTAAAGTTTTTTTTATCAGGAAAGTATTTTATCTACCGCATCAAAATAGTGCATTGTTCTGTAAATGCAAGAAGGTCACAATTTCAGACAACATTGACCACAGACAGCATTAAAATTGACCTTACATATGACAGACGTGAGCCAAACAATCATTTGGCTGACTGTTATATCTTTCAACTCCACCATAAGCATGTCGTCCATTTTTGCTCCTGTTTTCAGTCTCCAGTGGTCATGTAAAAATATCTAAAATGAAACTAGTCAGATACAGATTCTTCATCAAGATAACTTAAAAACTAGAAGAATACACACACAAACAACATGACTATGAATTTACTGACCATCTTGTGCAGATGAGTCAGTACTCACACTGGGGTTACTTCAACGCTGTATGGTAGACCACTGTGTGAAGACAAATCTGGGGAATTGCACAACTTACCAGAAATGGATTATTTTTAATTTTTCCAGCTGTATAGCACGTACTTAACCAATTTTTGGTGCTTTAAAACATCTTTAATTAATAAAAGCATGTTGAGCTAAGTAATGAAATTTTCCTGACACATATTCATAGGGCATTTTTTCCAAAAGACCATCTTTGAATACCTGTTTTATTGCAAAGATAATATTTTTTACGATACTCTATACATAAAGAATACCACTATGCAATACAACATGCATGCAAATAGAGATGATCAAATCTTTTAAACTTTGAATTCACCTGATTCGTCAAATTATTTTGCAGCTAATCGATTCCCCACAAATTGCAAATACTGTAAAGCCATTAATTGCCCAGAAAAAAGGTCTCCTAGGACACAATAACAGCCTTAAGGCCCCGTCACACATAACGAGATCGCTAGCGAGATCGTTATTATGTCACGGTTTTGGGATCGCTGGAGAGTCGTTTCGTGATCGCTGGGGAGCTGTCAAACATGCAGAACTTCCCAACGATTTCGGCGGCTGCCCCAGCGATCTAACTAACGATCTCGGCGGTCGTTGGGACGCTTTCAAGCAGCAGCTATTTCAACGATCCACACCTTGATAGGGACTGTACTGTGTCACAAAAGCGTGCATAAAATTACTTTTCTGCGCCCCCTCATCTCCGATTGGTGGACGCTACTGCGTTCTGATTGGGCGGCCTTAGTCGCTACAGTGATCCGCAAAATCAGGACTCAGTCGAATGAACGGATATCAACAGCCCGGAGAATTCTGCTAGGATCTGCAATCCAGCACAAGGTCAGAAACAAAGGATGGAATCGCTATTCTGTTGCCTTCTTTATGCACGGTGGAAAATGAGAACGCTGTAGCGACCACCAATCGGGGACGAGGGGCGCGGAAAAGTCCAATTTATGCACGCCTACCTGTCTCAGTTCTGAATCGCTAACGAGGTCGTTGATAAGGTGTCAAATACAGTGATGCACACTGCCCAGCGGGAGCGCGACGACCCAGGAATGGTCCAGGAAACTTTGTAACGATCAGCGATCTCACAGCAGGGGCCTGATCGTTGCTACCTATCAGACATAACGGGATCGCTAATGTCACTTTTCTGTTGAGGTGCCCATACTTATGCACCTGTCAAATTTTGTTTGAATGCAGATTGCACATTTTCTGTTAGTACAATAAACCTCATTTCAAGGCAGAAACATTACTGTGTCCAACAGTTATTACATATATCAAACTGAAATAGCTGTTGCAAAAACACCAATTTTTATAAAACATTAAGCTTAAGATTAATAGGGGTGCCCAAACTTTTTCATATAACTGTATCTGGCTAAGGTAAACGGATGTTAACAACACATTTCACCAATGGATTTTTTAGGCTTTTTAAATCATAGAAGTGTTCCAAAAATTATCTTGTTTTGGAGGACAGATACTTGCCTTGCTGGTGTTTACACACAGGTGGTATAAACGAAAGAAGCCATAGTTTTTTGATGAGTGGTGGTACACAAATTATCCCTGTTCGTGTAGTAGCAAAAGGTTTGTTGTTAATCAAATCGAGAGTCCATAGCTTTGTGACAAACCTTACAATAATGATCCCTATTTCGCGCTAAGCAGATTTGCTTTTTGGATAGAGAAAAGTCTATGGCATCTTATAAACTGTCCAAAAATCCCTATTATTTTTGGATGAGCAACAGGTTGGCTATTTGTAAATTAAAGAAAGTGTCTTTTTACCAAGCCATTCAAAATGTATCCCTTTTTTGGAAAAGCAATGGCATTTTAAAAAGCCTTGAAAAATGATCCCTTCTGTGGAGCTGTTTCTGGGGGAATTTTAACTGGTGAGTGTTCCGAGCAGCAATATAGTGTAGCTCTAGAACACAGTGGACTATCAGAAGATGTCTGTGGCCATCTATTGGAAGTGAATGTGGTAGCAACAACAAGCTCACAGTGTACAATATGACGGAGCAATCAACAAGAGGTCTGGGAGCCATTATATTCAATGGACCCATCGGCGCAGACGCCCAAATTGTGTTTTGCTGGGGAGTTCGGACATGAGTCCCTACAGAGCCACTTAACGTAGGTGAAAATGTTGCATGAATCCAACCTTATCCTCTTCCACCATTTCACCCAGATAGTATTTGTTCTCCTCAAAAATAATCCTATTATGATTCTATATTGTCTGTTAAGTTGTCTTTGTGGACATACTTTAGATTGGATTATGTTTTACAAATTGTATAATTGCAAACTATGATTAAATGATTTTACATGTACTGTAGATACAATATTTTTATCACTTATATAGCTATATCAAAATTCCCTATCAGTATGTCTTTGGAGTGTTGGAGGAAAGCCATGCAAACACGAGGAGAACATACAAACTCCTTGCAGATATTGGTGGAATTTGAACACAAGACCCCAGAGCTGCAAGGAAACAGTGCTAACCATTGAGCCACCTTGCTGGTCACTATGCTGCCAGTATACTTTACATAATGTGCATTCTGGATAAACTGATTACATTGTATACATTGATTATGCACTGTTCACTGAAATGTTGGACATCTTTACTTTATTCGCATGCTGACTTGTTAATAAGCGCTTATACTTGAATTGCAAGTTTTACCAAGTGCCATGGTTCTTCTGTCTGTCATATACAATCAGTGACTAATTTCTAAATATTTTGTTGGCAGATTAATTTGAAAATGCTATTTTTGACACAGAATTGTAATAGTGGGGAAGGGCGTAGCCTTCCCTTGGCACTGAGATAGTTAAAGGAAGTGTTCCTGAAGTAAGACCTCTCTGAACTGTTGATAGACCAAGCTAAGGGGTTAGCTTTAGTGGTCCAGTCAGTAGAGTAGAGGGGGAACTTAGTGCCCTGATCAAGCCTTGAGTGACATAGAGCTTGTTCCTGGCATAATTCCTTGTGGGCTGCAGTACCTGTAGACAGCCACAAGATGCCACTGTTCTGTGTGCAGATGTCAGGTTTTGTCTGCCAGCAGTGTTACAGACAGTGATGAGTTAATGCTGTGAGATGACAGCACACAGAGGGTGGGCACACTAGCAAAAAGCCTCTGTTTTAGTGTCCAGAGAGTAGTAAGAGATTGGACAGTGAATTGTGCGGGCAGCCTGACTATAGTGGCTGCTAGGGTAGACGGGAGCTCCATACCCTCAGACAGTGGGATCACCAGTGTGAAAGTCTCCCTACGCAAGAGCAAGAGTCCTGTTAGCCTGCCGGAGAAACTCATCAAAGGTAGTGAGGACCCGGGGCACTTCTAGTCTGCAGGAAGCAGAGGAAGATAAATAGGACTCCAGGCTAAAGGCCCCGTCACACATAACGAGATCGCTAGCGAGATCGTTGATACGTCACGGGTTTTGTGACGCAATAGCGACATCGCTAGCGATCTCGTTAAGTTTGACAGGTAGCAACGATCAGGCCCCTGCTGTGAGATCGTTGATTGTTACAAAGCTTCCTGGACCATTCCTGGGTCGTTGCGCTCCCGCTGGGCAGTGTGCATCGCTGTATTTGACACCTAACCGACGACCTCGTTAGCGATTCAGACCTGAGACACGTAGGCGTGCATAAATTGGACTTTTCCGCGCCCCTCTTCCCCGATTGGAGGTCGCTACAGCGTTCTCATTTCCGGCCGCGCATAAAGAAGGCATCAGAATAGCGATTCCATCCTTTGCTTCTGACCTCGTGCTGGATTGCAGATCCTAGCAGAATTTTCCGGGCTGTTAATATTCGTTCATTCGACTAGTCCTTATTTTTGAGGATCATTGTAGCATTCTCCGGCTGTCACTCCACTTTGAAGAAATCAGGCATCTTTAGCGAGGTAGGTATTATTTGGGGTCTCAAATGAGTTTCCATTTTTTATTCATTTATAGGACATCTACCAATTATCTGCTATCATTGCTTTTCAGGGAAGGGGGGGGCTTGGCTTCTGTCTGTATATATATGCTTTTGCATGGACACATATTTTAGGGGTCTCGTGCACACACACTCACACAGCACGTTTTCTGACACGCTGTCCTGGCCAACTGCTTCAGAGTTTTTTTGGCACGCTCACTAACAGAATGGAACATGGTTTTCCATGATATTTTTCATGTACAGTTTAAATACTTGCGTTAATTGTTTTGTTGAAAGTGTTCTCATCTTTTCATTTTATGTTTGCAGTTTGCACATCATGGACGACGGGCAGTGTGCTATTGTGGTTGCTGCATTGCTGGTTGAGGAAGCTCGGCGTCAAGATGTGGCAAGGGAGCTACAGAGGCGTTCCAAACGAAAGCATCGCATGTGGACCAGAGAGTGGCTGCAGAAGAGGTCTGAATTGTCCCACATGCAACTTGTAAGAGAGCTTCAGGAGAAGAATCCTCATGATTTCCGCAACTATCTGAGGATGTCAGAGGAATCATTTAAATTGTTACTGGAAAGAGTTACGCCACGTATGGAAGGATACAGCGATGCGTGCTGCCATTCCGGCAGATGAAAGATTGGCAGTCACACTGAGATTCCTGGCCACCGGACGCTCACTCCAAGACTTGCATATTTCTGCAGCCATTTCAAGGCCCATGCTCAGCGTTCTAATTCCGGAGACATGTAATGCGATTTACTACAGTCTACGTAGTTACATACAGTTTCCCAACACGGAGGAAGAATGGAAAATGATTGCCTCTGATTTTGAGCAGCTGTGGCAGTTCCCTAACTGTGGTGGGGCTCTGGACGAGAAACATGTCCGAATGACTCAGACACCAAATAGCGGATCCTATTTTTATAATTATAAGGGCTATTTCAGCATCATCGTGATGGCCCTTGTTAACGCCAATTACGAATTTATAAATGTAGATGTTGGCATGAACGGCAGGGTTTCTGATGGTGGTGTTTTAGAGCACACACTTTTTGGAGAGCGATTGGACAACTGTGACCTACACTTGCCTCCCAACTCAGAGACTACAGGTAACCTTAATTTTGTTTTTGTCTGCGATGAAGCCTTCCCACTTCATCCCAATCTTATTAAACCGTTCCCCCAAAAAAGTCTTACCCAGGAAAGAAGAATTTTCAATTATCGTTTGTCAAGGGCACGTCGTGTTGTAGAAAATACCTTCGGTATCACGGCCAACCGCTTCAGAGTTTTTCATACGCCAATTAACATGAAGCTTACATCAATAGACTCTGTTGTTTTGGCCTGTTGCACGCATCACAACTTTCTGCGTCGACGTGATGCAATTACGTACTGTCCGCCTGGCTTCGTGGACTCTGTGGTCCTAGCCAATGGGGAAGTGGAGCACGGAGAATGGCGTGCAAACGATCCTGCAATTGCAGGCCTTCAAGCAGTGGGATATGGCAGAAACACCCAGGATGAGAAGACCTGCCGCGACAACTACTGCCAGTATTTTAACAGTCCTGGTGCTGTTACTTGGCAGCATCAGAACTTATAGTGGGCAACTACTGACAATTATACACTACTTTCAGTTTTGTACTGATTTATCTAATAAACTGTGTTTTACTTTGCAAAAGCTTTGTTTCTCATTGTTTCAGTAGTAAGGGCCCGTATATACATACGTGTACTCCAGGGGCGTACATAGGAATCATGGGACCCCATAGCAGAAGTTATAATTGGGGATCCCCACAAAAAAAAAAAAAATGTAAATAATTGTTGGGGACACAGAAGAGCAGATCTCACAACCTTCCAGCCTTTGCATAGCAACTTTCTTCCTTGCTGAACTCCTAGATTCCTCTTTCATAGCCCCATAAAATGTGATGCCAACAAAAGTGTCCCCCTTAACACAGTATGATACCCCGATGGTGAATTCCTCCTCTTTAGCCTCCACATGCACAGTGTAATGACCCTACTGTCAGGGCTGTGGAGTCGGAGTGGGAGTCAGTATAAAAAGGACCGACTCATAAAATATATAATAAATTGGGTACAGTAGTTCAATGCAGTTTGTGTGGAATATTTTTTTCAAAAGAATTTGGGAAATTTATGAAATGTCCTATAAATGTTCTATTCCTGAACGGGTCTGGACGTTTAGCTGAGATGAATCTGTGCTATAGGAAATTTATCACTTACACATGAGCCATGTATGAGGGAGTCGGAGTCGTGGAGTCGGAGTCATGGAAATTGAGTCGGTTTGGCTTGCGGACTCCACAGCCCTGTATGCCAGGATGGGAGAGCATATACATATGCATATGTGGCACCCCAGGGGTCTGGTTACCACAGTAATAGAAATATTACGTCTGAGAGCAAGTGGGAGGTTCTCTGGTCAGGAGCCCTTAAACATGCAACACCTCCTGTCCCAGGCCAGATAGGGGAGGAACCTGCCCTATATAAACTGGATCTGGGGCGGGGTTAGTCAGTCAGAGCCTGGAGTTTGTTCCAGAGACAGGGAAAGCAACAGCTAGGAGCTCTGTAGGAGCAGGAGCTGAAGACCAGGGGCTGGAGCTAAGCAGAGCTTGCACTGGCAGAAGAATCTAAGAACCGGACACAGGAGTCCAAGGCTGTGGGGACTTATACACCCAACAGCAGAAACCCGCCGGCAGGGGATTTCAGGTCCTCTGGCCATAGAAGCCCGGAGGCTCAGTCACGAGGAAGGGACCAGCACCGCCATCGAGGAGCGGAGGCTATCAGAAGGCCCCAAGTCACCAGCCATACGGGTGAGCACCACACGGTATATGCAGGGACGTGGGCTACTTCTACCCACTTACAGCAAGGTAGCCAGGAAGAGTGCAGATAGACGGGGAGGCCTACAACTCCATCTGGCCAGGGGGACTCCTGTTTGCTCACGGACTGACCAGGCCCCTTATGCTAGCCAGTACTCCCGGGAGGGTCTGCCTTAATATCATCAGTAAAGACCCTGAACTGCACTGCAAAGACTCTGAGTCGTTCCTGCTTTCTCACCGCATACAGCACTACTAGTACTGGGACGCCCGGGCACCATCACTCCCATCATCAACATTACCTGCCCTGAGGCTATACTCTTCCCGTGGGGAGTTATCCCATCCTTTGCTGTGCATCCCACACCAGCCTCAGCGGTCTGCCTCGCAGCGGCGGTACACCCTGACCACAATCCACGGGTGGCGTAGTCGGACATTAAATCATAAAAACCCCTATAAAAGACTGCCACCGTTTGACCACCCTGAGCCACGGGACCGGGTCACCGCCACGGAGACTACAACCCCCAGAGACCCGCCTCCGGGTAATCCCCACACGTGCATACACGGCCCAGGGGGCGCGTCACATACATATACATAATGCACTCGCTGTGGTCCTCCACACAGTATAATGTGCTTGACATGGTCCTCCACATAGTATAATGCACCCGCTATGGTCCTCCACACAGCATAATGCACTCCCCATGGTCCTCCACACAGTATAATGCAGCCCCCCATAGGGTAAAAGGCAGCCCCAGTCCTCCAGTATTATCAGTAGAGATGAGCGTTGTTCTACTCGAACTGTTCGCCAATCTCAAATTCGAGCTGTTTTGGGCGGTGTTCGAGCCGGTCGGCGAACACGAACAATTTGAGAAAAATTCGGCTGTTCGAGGTTATGTTCGATAACTGTTCGTGCACCAAAATCATAACTGGATTTTTTCTCAGTAATGATGAAAATTAATGTTAATACGCAGTTTGAGTGTACAGCGGGGCGGGGGGAGGGGCAGGGGATGGATCTCTGCAGGAACAATGAAGATCTCCATTTTTTTTTCTCTTTCCCGCATTTGCAGTGGGGAGGTGCAATCTGTCAGCCTATCAGCAGCGCACACACGGAGTGAAGTGCTTTTTTTCACACAAGCAAGGGCATGTGTGATTGGCAGTGTATGTCACATGTCCTTGCCCTATAAGACCAAGCCATTTTCCCCGTCGCCACCATTTTCTCACTGCTGCAGCTGCGTGTTAGACGGCACCGCTGTTGCTGTGTGCGCTATACCTTGTTAATTTCAAGCCAATTTTCGCACAAATATACAGATAGCTTGGGAGTAGGGAATAGTTGTGATTGCAGTCCTTTTAAGGACTAGGTTACAGCATTTCCTACCACTTTTATCAAGCAGGTCTGTGCTCTTAAATAGATAGATTGTGGGAGTAAAGACTAATTGTAATTGGAGTCCTTTTCAGGACTAGGTTACATCAGTTCCTATCAGTTTTTGCCAGGCAGGTCTGTGCCAGTGCTGTGCAAGTTTTTTTCACAGCATTTGGCTGAATCTAGCAAAGCTAATCCTTTTTGGCCTATTGCAGAGTGTGTTAGTCAGTGGAGTAGCCTATCTGTGTTGCAAGATATACCACCTGTGTATAGAATACCAATTTTTTTACTGCACCTAGTGAAGTAAAATCTTTTGGGCATAGCATCATTCTATTAGTCCATCTATACTGACCTCCATCAGGTTGCAAATTAAAAATAATTTTTTTCTGCATCTAGCTCTGAAAAAATATTTGGGCTTCTAGCAGTGTGTGGGACTTGGTCTATTAGTCCATCTATACTGACCTCCATCAGGTTGCAAATTAAAAATAATTTTTTTCTTCATTTATCTCTGAAAAAATATTTGGGCTTCTAGCAGCGTGTGGGACTTGTTCTATTAGTCCATCTATACTGACCTCCATCAGGTTGCAAATTAAAAATAATTTTTTTCTGCATCTAGCTCTGAAAAAATATTTGGGCTTCTAGCAGTGTGTGGGACTTGGTCTATTAGTCCATCTATACTGACCTCCATCAGGTTGCAAATTAAAAATAATTTTTTTCTGCATCTAGCTCTGAAAAAATATTTGGGCTTCTAGCAGTGTGTGGGACTTGGTCTATTAGTCCATCTATACTGACCTCCATCAGGTTGCAAATTGAATAAAAAAATTTTCTGCATCTAGCTCTGAAAAAATATTTGGGCTTCTAGCGGTGTGTGGGACTTGGTCTATTAGTCCATCTATACTGACCTCCATCAGGTTGCAAATTAAAAATAATTTTTTTCTGCATCTAGCTCTGAAAAAATATTTGGGCTTCTAGCAGTGTGTGGGACTTGGTCTATTAGTCCATCTATACTGACCTCCATCAGGTTGCAAATTAAAAATAATTTTTTTCTTCATTTAGCTCTGAAAAAATATTTGGGCTTCTAGCAGTGTGTGGGACTTGGTCTATTAGTCCATCTATACTGACCTCCATCAGGTTGCAAATTAAAAATAATTTTTTTCTGCATCTAACCCAGCCAATAGTTTTGGCCTAATAACACAGTTTGGCCACTCAGCTCTGCTCGGTTACCATCCATTGTTTTTTTGTGCAAACAACTACAGAGTTGTGAATTAGTTAACCACCAAAATGAGTGGAAAAAGGCCTGCTGCTGGTGGAAAGGGGAATAGGCGTGTTGGGAAGGGGAAAAAAGGTTGTGTCCGTGGGGTAGGTGCAGAAGAAAGACCATCTTACAGCCAAACTAAAATGTCTACTTCTTTTAGCGGACAATGTGATAAGATCCCTTTCTTACGGCCACGCCAATCGCTACAAATTCCAGATGAGGCACAAAAACAGCAGGTGCTTCAACGGATATCAAGTGCTCCTTTAAGTGGGCTCTCCTCCACATCAACTTCAACATCACAAATACTCCAGTCCTCAAAGGTGTCACCCAAATCGCACTTGCTTCCTCACAGCTCCCAAATCTCCAGCTGCCCGTCTGAGTATGAGGTAGAACAGATGGTTGAGTCTGCAGAGCTGTTTACTCATACTATAGCCTGGGAATCAGAGGTCGACTCCAGCGCTTCTGTGAATCCAGACGAGGAAATGATCTGCACTGATGCCCAGAATCTTTATGAGTCGGATGCAGGACCAGACGCAGAAGGTTCTGACCATAATGTAGACCCTCATTCCCAAACTGTAACTCCTGTTGGTGGAGACAATGAGGAAGACGATGATAAGACTCAAATACCTGATTGGAGCGACAACTTTAGTTTTTTGTCAGGGCAGGAACAGGTTGGCTCTGAGGACGACGGGTGTGATAACGCACAGGGTGATGATGATGAGGTCGGAGATCCCACTTACTGTCAACCCACAGTCAGCCAAGAGATGAGGTCAGCAGAGGAGGTGGAGGAAGATGCTAGTGACGACGAGGTCAGGTTGCGCCTTCCTGGACAGAGACGTAGTACTGGAAGCACGTCAACAACTGCATCCTCAAACACAACTCTGCCTCTCACCACAAGTCGTGGTGGCTCTTCAGGTCGCATGGGTGCTAAGCCTTGCATAGCCTGGGCATTTTTTCAGATCGATAAAGATGACCCAACTCGTGTTATCTGTAACATTTGTCAGCAAAAGCTAAGTAGAGGCCAAAAAATACATAGTTTGAGTACTTCATGCATGAACCGGCACATGGACATGAAGCATAAGTTGCAGTGGGAAGCTCAGTGTGCTACAATGCGGCCTAGCCGGCCGGGCCAACCACCGTCTGCCATATCTTGTGCATCCGCGGCCTCTTCATCCTCTGTGACTGGGGGGACAGCAGTCACACCTGTTTTGGGGCGCAGACCTGCCACCTCTTTACCCGCAACAGCCAGCGTGATTGGCAGGTCATCATTTTCTTTGGAGGTGGTAACACCAGCTGGTGTTGAGCGCTGTCCGACATCGATAGCACCACCTTTGGATCAAGGCAACCTAACATGTCCGCCTGCATCTTCCTCACAGACCGGCAGTTTGCCGGGGACACCCTTATCAACCCCGTCTAAGCACAATAGCCAGCCCTCGGTCCCTCAGATGTGGACAAGTAAAAGACCATTTCCTCCTAGCCATGAGAAAGCTAAGAGGTTGAATTTCACCATCTGCAAGCTCTTGGCTACAGAAATGCTGCCTTTCCGCCTGGTGGACACAGAGGATTTTCGAGACCTTATGTCCGTCGCAGTGCCCCAGTACCAGATGCCCAGTCGGCACTACTTCTCAAAGAAAGGTGTGCCTGCGCTCCACCAGCATGTCGCACACAACATCACCGCTTCTTTGAGAAACTCTGTGTGTGACAGGGTGCATTTCACCACAGACACTTGGACGAGTAGGCATGGACAGGGGCGTTACATGTCGCTGACTGGGCACTGGGTAACTATGGTGACAGCAGGACAAGGGGCTGCTGTCCAAGTCTTGCCGTCCCCACGAGTTGTGCGTCAATCCTCTTTATGTCAAAGTTCCTCCACTGCTTCTGCCTCCTCAACCTCCTCTCAGTCTTCCACCTGCACCCAAAGCCTGTCTGGTCATGCCACAAGCTTTCTAACTGCGCAGAAGGGATCATGCACACCTCCTTACTATGCTGGCAGTAGGGCTCAACGTCATCAGGCGGTTTTTACATTGAAATGTCTGGGAAATGTGAGTCACACAGCTGAGGAGTTGTGGTCAGCTCTGGAGAACCAATTTCATGAATGGTTGTCTCCACTGGACCTGAAACCAGGGAAGGCCGTGTGCGACAATGCTGCAAACCTGGGTGCGGCCCTTCGCCGGGGCAATGTCACACACGTGCCTTGTATGGCTCACGTGTTGAACCTGGTTGTCCAGCAATTTTTAGCCCACTATCCCAGACTAGATGGCCTTCTGCAGAGGGCACGGTCGCTGTGTGCTCACTTCCGCCGTTCGCATCCCGCAGCTCAGCGACTTACATCTCTACAGAAGTCGTTGGGCCTGCCACTTCACCGGCTAAAATGCGATGTGCCTACCCGGTGGAATTCAACTCTGCACATGTTGCAGCGACTGTGGCAGCACCGACAAGCCCTGGTGCAATACGTTCTGACGTATAGCCTGGGCCAACGAGATTCAGAGGTGGGGCAAATCACGCTGGAGGAGTGGTCTCAGATCAGGGACCTATGCACCCTTCTGCACAGTTTTGAAATGGCGACGAAGATGTTTAGTGCTGACGATGCCATTATCAGTATGACTATTCCGGTGATTTACATGCTGGAGCACATGTTAAACAGAATTCGGAGTCAGGTGGTGGCACAAGAGGAGGTGGAGGAAGTAGAGGAGGAGGAGTTGTATGCAGAAGGGCTAACATCTGCAAGGTCCAGACGGTCGGCAGCACCAAGGCGGCAGGCATGTCAGGGTGGGGGAGATGATTTTACCAGGGCGCATGGTAGCAGCCAAACTAGTGAGGAAGGTGCAGGAGCCCAGGAAGAAGTGGAGGACGAACTGATGGAAGACTCATCAGATGAGGGAGACCTTGATCACATTTCTGTTGTGCGAGGTTGGGGGGAGAGGACAGAGGAAGGAAGCATGATTGTTACCTCGCCACCAACACAACAGGGACTTGGTGCTCCTGGATGCGCAACACACATGAGTGCCTTCTTGCTGCACTACCTGCAACATGACCCTCGAATTGTGAGAATTAGAAATAATCCTGACTACTGGGTTGCCACACTGTTAGATCCCCGGTACAAAAGTAAATTTGCAGAAATTATTCCTGCCATAGAAAGGGATGCACGCATGCAGGAGTATCAGCAGAGACTGTTGCAGAATCTTACATGTGCTTTTCCACAAAATACCAGTGGTTCACGTAGTGAATCTTACAGTTCTAACTTGCCAACCGTGGTCTGTATGGAATTGTTCAATAAAGGGCCCAAAATTAAGATAACATAGATGGGAGAGGTCTCTATGAATAGGAATTCCTAAGTATTTGATACCCTGTGAGGGCCAGGCAAAGGGAAAGTTGGACTGGATGGAATCCTATATGGATTTAGGGAGGGAGACATCGAGGGCCTCAGACTTCGCTGCATTGATTTTAAAATTTTACCATGTAACAAAGTGATCTATTTCAGCCATAACAGCAGGGATGGATATATGTGATTGAGTGATATATACTAGGACATCATCAGCAAATAGAGAGCACTTGTACTCGGTGCCTCCCACCTCAATCCACCTAATATTGGGGTTATGGCGAATTGATGAGAGCAGGTGCTCCGTCACTAGGATGTATAAGAGAGGGGACAGAGGACATCCCTGCCTTGTCCCATTGGTGATTGTGAAAGGTGATGAAAATGTTCTGACGCACCCCCTGGGCCTTGGGACACTCGGAGCCGGACCCTTTTTGGTGGATGCTGGTGGTTGTAGTCTTCGTGGCGGCGATCCGGTTCCGTGGCTCAGGGCGGTCAAACCAGTGGCGGAACTATTTATGTGGTTTTGATGTTTAAATGTCCGACTACGCCACCCGTGGATTGCGGTCAGAGTGAACCGCCGCTACAGGGCAGACCGCTAAGGCTGGTGTTGTGGGTGCAGCAGAGCGTAGCATAACTCCCCACGGGAGGAGTATAGCCTCAGGGCAGTGTATGCGGAGGATGGGGGTGATGGTGCAGGGCAGCAGCAGTAACGACACGGAGTCAGTGATGCAGTTCAGGGCCTTTACTCACAGTTCTTATTATCCAGACCACGTCTGCAGGTAACGGCTGCCCACGTCGTACTGTGCTCACCAGGTGAGGGGCTCAGACAACTCCCAGATAACTTTGGAGCGCTTCACAGGACCCCCTTTGTGTGTCCTTTGTCTGGCCTTTCTTACCAACACTTCTGTCCGGCTGCCTCGGGCCTCCTCTTGGTAAACTTGGCGCCAGTTTCCCTGACCCTATGTGGTGCCTTCCTAGCGGGTGGAGCAAGGGGCTGCGCCACATAAAATGTCAGAGCCTCCGGTTTCTAGCTGAGGGTCGTTTCCTGCCTCCACTAGTTCGGGGACCGGTCTCCCCCTTTGGCCTGACCCCTCCACGCAGGTGGATTCGGGCGTGCGGTGGCGACTCGCCCGTCCGCACCCCTGGGATCCCTTCATTCCTCGTTCCTGGAGCCTTCTCCGCTCCTCTTCCTTCCTTCTCCCTCTTGCAGGCCTGGGCCTCTGTTACTAGGCCCGCCTCCGGAGCAGAGCTCATGCAGAGCCCCTGCTCCCTGCCACTTCTGCTCAGACTTCTCTGCACTGAACTAAGATGGTGCCCACCTTTTATACTCCCTTCTCAATGCACCCAGGAACTGCTTCCTCCCTGCTCCTGCACTACAGGGTTCCCCTTCCTCAGTGTTCCCTCCCCCCACTCCAGCCAGGGACAGGGACTGTCGTGCCCATCTCAGGGGCATATTGGTCGCCCTGCCCCACGGCAATGTGGTGTAATGCATGCAGGTGTCGGGTCCTGATCCACACTCCATCCTTACCTGAGAGTGAGATATCACACCTCTGGGTGAGGTGCAATACGTCTGTAGCAACCGAGCCCTCAGGGTGCTACAGTTCCATTTATCTTCAGCCTAGGTGACGTATTGCGATACAGGGCCGTGATTTTGGCTATAAAAGGGTCCCCTAGACCCCTACCCCAAGCTCTTTAAGAGAATCATATATGGCGTGCCAGGAGACTCTATGGAATGCTTTCTCAGCATCCAACGAGAGTATCTACTTACAAATTTTTAACTGCATCTAGCCCAGGAAATACTTTGTGCCTAGTAGCAGTGTCTGCTAGTCAGCGGATTATCCCGGCTGTTAAGCAAGCTACACCACCTGTAGTTTAGACACTTAATTTTTTCAAAGGAAATGCTTCGGGACCATGGGATACTTAGTGAAGAGCATCAGGAGGCACCCCAAGGCATAGGGGCTGGGACTGGCAGTAGGATGCCTTGCGGTGGACAGCCGAGCTCGATCCTTATAAAAGCTTTTTAACTGCAGCAGCTTTAGTGGACGCTACTGGAGCTGGAATTACCGCGGCTGCTGGCATGAGACTTGCCCTCCAATAGATCCTTGTAAATGGATTTAAAGTGTATTCATTCAAATTAGAGAGACAATTTAAATTAAAAAGCTTAGAGCTGCCTCCACCACAGGGGGGCTCGCTCGACCCACCAGCGGACAGGCACCAGTATTGGGAGAGGGGGGCTGGCCGTCAGGGTTCACCGCGGCTCTGGCACAAACCCGGCGACACGGAGGTGGCACGGGCAGGAGCGGACTGGCCGTGTCGGCTTCTCACTTTTTGGATTTTAGAAGGGCATGACATGCCTATATCTGTGTCTCCCCCTCCTTTTACTCCTCCACCTCTTTTATTTTCGCATGACTATATGTACTTGTCACTTTTCCATGTGTTAGTTATGTCTTCTGAGCAGTTTGTCAGCTTTTGGACACCTTTGAAGGTGTTTTCTATGTGTTTCTATGTGTTTTTGTTTGCCTGCCATTGGTTTTAACGGTGTTCGAAGGTGTTCGACGAACAGTTCGACGAACAGTTCGGCGAACCCACGGGTGTTCGACGAACCGAACCGAACTCGAACACTACGGGGGTGGCTCAACACTAATTATCAGTACTGACTGATTTACAAAAATAAATGAATACATACTTACCGCTCCTCGTTCCCCGCTGCTTCAGTCTCTGCAGCCCGTCTCTCTCATCGCGACAGCAGCTGGCAGCTCCACTGTCTGACACAGCGTGGTGCATCGTAGCAGTGTTGCCGCTGTTTGATTAACCGCCAACCACCGGCACTGTACTCAGTAATGGCTGCACGTAGTGTGCTGTGCGGCTGTGTCTTGTAGTAATGACGCAGCAGGGGCGACACAAGCACAATTAAAGGTGCAGTGTCGCCCCTGCCGTCATTACTACAAGACACAGCCGCACAGCGCGCGGCCATGTCTGAACACAGTGGCAGTGGGCGGCGGCGGCAATCAAACAGCGGAGCGTGGGGTACAGAAGGGGGGAGACTGCTATGGGGTCCGCTGGCTCACGGGCCCCCTACGGCCACGGGCCCCATAGCAGTTGTGTGGCCTGCCGCCAATGGTGGTACGCCACTGGTGTACTCATATGTATACAGATACATCCATATACACATACATATTCAGATACATAAAAATCTACACCTATATCCACACTTATATACAGATAACTACATATACACATACATAGTCACAGACACACAAGTATGCATACCTATCTAAAAATATAGATATATATTCCTACCACCTAGACACCAGTGTTCCTGTGTGACCGTCAGACTGGAGACGCTGCTGCGTTCTACAGATGATGCATTATTAATACAGCGTCTCCAGTCTGACAGAGATCCTAATAATTCAGGTCGCAGCTCGCGCGCAGTAGCATCCTCTAATAAACGCGCGGTTTTATGGGCGATGTTAATGCGTCGTGGGCGTGGTTACCGACGTTGATGCGTCGTGGGCGTGTTTAACGACGTAGTTGCGGCCAAGCTCATCAGTAGAGGTAGCAATATGGCAGCAAGGACAAGACCATCTCCATGGGGTGATGCCGAGGTGCGCTACCTCGTAGCGCAGCTGAATGCACTGGATTATGAATGCCATGAGCACTCTGAACATCCAGTACTCCATAAACAGGAGGTGCTGCAGAGGTTCGGTCGGGGCCTGGTCCGGAGATTTGGGGTGCAGCGCTCTGCTACCCAGATCAGGAAGAAGCTAGTGGATCTGAAGTACAGATCCGCCGACCGTATCACCAGCATCCGGTCACAGACCCTGCCCCATCGTGGTGAGTGGTTTTAAAATACCTTAGCACAGTATATGGCAGCACATTAGTTACAACTGCAATTACAGTGCAGTACCTTAGGTATGTAATGTTATTTGTTTTCCAGCACCTGCAGCTCCAGAGCCTCAGCGGGAGTCACCTGCAGCCCCAGTGCCCCAGCAGCAGTCATGTACAGGCTCGCCAGCATCACTCCGTGATATGGGTGCAGCTTCGTCTTACGGTAATGCTTTCACATAAAATACGGTCCATACAACTTGGAAAGTATAGGGCTGTCATGTACTATGAAGTGTTGTGTCTTTCCCTAGCCGGTGATGCCAGGGGATCCGGGTGGTCCTTAAGCTCGTCATCACCCGAGCAAAACGAAAACCGTAAGTGTTAAATAACAAACATGTACCTGATAGACTATGTGCCCATGATGCGTTTTTTTAAGGCGTTTCTGCAGCGTTTCTACAGCTGTGGTAACGCATTAAAAGCGCATGGTAGAAGGGCAGCAATGTTCCCCAATGATAATCCGTATGTGCTGTGCACATGCTGTGGAAATTTCCGCTGCGGATTATCATTGCGGAAAAAAACGAAGCACTACCAATTATTTTGCGGAAGCGTTTTTCATTGTGCCGCCATTGACTTGCATTATAACGTGCCAAATCCGCAATACTGCATCTATACTTGCGTAATTAGCGCGTTCTAATGTGCGGATGGTACCCGGATGTGGTGCATCGTGGGCACATAGCCTTAATTTGATGAATGTACAGAATTATTTGTCTTAAGTTTAACAATTACCTCTGTAGAAATCCCTACATTAGACGATCTCCTGGAGTCACAGTGGAGACTAAGCGAAGAAATCCACCAGCACGGAGTGATGCTGGCAAGATTTGTGGCAGCCCAAGACCGTTGCGGCAGCCAATAAAATATATTTTTTTGTTGTTGATATTTTTTGGTTGGTTGTTATATTTATTCTATTTTTATAAAAAAAAGTTAAAGTTTATATCCACTGTTGTCTACACTTTGTTACAAACAAACAAGATGTTTCATCACTCACACCCATTATATGTATGCATCTGTATAGATCAAAGGTCTCAAACACGCGGCCCGCATGCGGACCCTCCGGCTGCTTCATGCGGCCCGCAGGCACAGACCCCGTAAGTATCGCGGCTCTTTCCTGCAGCCGCCGACAGCAGCGCTGTAGTGCAGAGTATTGCTGTGCGGAGACCGGCTCTCTGCACAGCAACACCAGTGCCAGCCGCTGGCCTATCAGAGGCCAGCAGCTGACCTCTGCGCCCTAGCGCAGCGGCATATGATGTCACTGCCATGCGCAGATGTCAGCTGCTGACCTCTGATAGGCCGGCGGCTGGCACTGGTGTTGCTGTGCAGAGAGCCGGTCTCTGCGCGGCAATACACTGCACTACAGCGCTGATGTCCGCGGCTGCTGGAAAGAGCCGCGATACTTACGGGGTCTGTGCCTGCGGGCTAATTGAGGTTATCAGCTGATGTTGTGCGGGGGCAGGAAAGCCGACTCCGAATACTGTCTGCTGAGTTGTGTATCTAATCCTATCCTGTGTGATACTGACTGACGAGTTGTGTATCTAATCTTATCCTGTGTGATACTGTCTGCTGAGCCGTGTATCTAATCCTATTCTTTGTGATACTGTCTGCTGAGTTGTGTATCTAATCCTATCCTGTGTGATACTGCCTGACGAGTTATATATCTAATCTTATCCTGTGTGATACTGTCTGCTGAGCCGTGTATCTAATCCTATTCTTTGTGATATGGTCTGCTGAGTTGTGTATCTAATCTTATCCTGTGTGATACTGCCTGACGAGTTGTGTATCTAATCTTATCCTGTGTGATACTGTCTGCTGAGCCGTGTATCTAATCCTATTCTTTGTGATACTGTCTGCTGAGTTGTGTATCTAATCCTATCCTGTGTGATACTGCCTGATGAGTTATATATCTAATCTTATCCTGTGTGATACTGTCTGCTGAGCCGTGTATCTAATCCTATTCTTTGTGATACTGTCTGCTGAGTTGTGTATCTAATCCTATCCTGTGTGATACTGCCTGACGAGCAGTGCGGGGGCAGGAAAGCCGACTCCAAAGTCGGTTTTCACACCCTCCTGCTAATTGATGTTATCAGCTGATGTTGTGCGGGGGCAGGAAAGCCGACTCCGAAGTCGGCTTTCATAGCCGCCTGCTAATTGAGGTTATCAGCTGATGTTGTGTGGGGGCAGGAAAGCTGTCTGAAGTCGGCTTTCATAGCCACCTGCTAATTGATGTTATCAGCTGATTTTGTGCGGGGGCAGGAAAGCCGACTCCGAAGTCGGCTTTCATAGCCGCCTGCTAATTGAGGTTATCAGCTGATGTTGTGTGGGGGCAGGAAAGCCGTCTGAAGTCGGCTTTCACACCCTCCTGCTAATTGAGGTTATCAGCTGATGTTGTGTGGGGGCAGGAAAGCCGTCTGAAGTCGGCTTTCACACCCTCCTGCTAATTGAGGTTATCAGCTGATGTTGTGTGGGGGCAGAAAAGCCGACTCCGAATACTGTCTGTTGAGTTGTGTATCTAATCCTATCCTGTGTAATACTGCCTGACGAGTTGTGTATCTAATCCTATCCTGTGTGATACTGCCTGACGAGCAGTGTGGGGGCAGGAAAGCCAACTCCAAAGTCGGCTTTCACACCCTCCTGCTAATTGATGTTATCAGCTGATGTTGTGCGGGGGCAGGAAAGCCGACTCCGAAGTCGGCTTTCATAGCCGCCTGCTAATTGAGGTTATCAGCTGATGTTGTGTGGGGGGCAGGAAAGCCGTCTGAAGTCGGCTTTCACACCCTCCTGCTAATTGAGGTTATCAGCTGATGTTGTGTGGGGGCAGGAAAGCCGTCTGAAGTCGGCTTTCACACCCTCCTGCTAATTGAGGTTATCAGCTGATGTTGTGTGGGGGCAGGAAAGCCGACTCCGAATACTGTCTGTTGAGTTGTGTATCTAATCCTATCCTGTGTAATACTGCCTGACGAGTTGTGTATCTAATCCTATCCTGTGTGATACTGCCTGACGAGCAGTGTGGGTGCAGGAAAGCCAACTCCAAAGTCGGCTTTCACACCCTCCTGCTAATTGATGTTATCAGCTGATGTTGTGCGGGGGCAGGAAAGCCGACTCCGAAGTCGGCTTTCATAGCCGCCTGCTAATTGAGGTTATCAGCTGATGTTGTGTGGGGGGCAGGAAAGCCGTCTGAAGTCGACTTTCATAGCCGCCTGCTAATTGAGGTTATCAGCTGATGTTGTGTGGGGGCAGGAAAGCCGTCTGAAGTCGGCTTTCACAGACGCCAGCTAATTCAAGAAGAAGAGAGAAGAGGAAAGAATAGGAAAGAATAGGAACATAGTATGAAAAGTTGAAGGAAGACCTAACATGTTGATCCAGAGGAAGGCAAAAAAAAAACATGCTCCATTTCGGGGAAAAAAATTCCTTCCTGACTCCACATACGGCAATCAGACTAGTTCCCTGGATCAACGCCCTATCAAGAATTTAGTATATACAACCTATAATCAGAGTCAGACTCATGGTGCACGGTATGGCAGATCATTGCCATACAGTGCACCATGACTATGACCCCAAAGACTAAAACAAGGGAAGTAGGAAGAGGAGGGGAAGAAGACCAGCTGTGAAGAAGACCAGAGGACACAGGGAGAAGACAGAAGACAGGTGATGAAGCCTGGAGCGGGAAGAGGAGAAGGGGAGGAGGTGATCACCAGCGGAGAGCAGGTATGGGAATGGAGGGTAGGGAATGGAGGGGAGGGAACGGAGGTTGGGAAGGGATCGGAGGGCAGGGGTGAGGGGTCCCACCCTCGGGAAGAGGTAAAGCAGAAAAGAAGACAACAAAAAACATTTTTATTTCAATCAGGGGGAGATCAGAGGGCAGGGGTAAAGTTAAAAAAGAGGACAATAAAACATTTTTTTTATAAACAAACAAAAATGTGAACAATTTTAACAATTTAAATAAGTATTAAATTAACAATATTTACAAAATGATAACAAAAATTGAAATGAAACATCACTACAGTTCTTCGTATCGATTGCCTGTATTTGTGTATCCATGCCTGGGGGAAACAAAAGAATCCGAACACATGGGATACTGGGGGGAGGGGGGGGGCAAGGCTTTGTGGATGCCGGATCCTCTGCACTGGTGTGCTGTGAAGTGGGTCCGCCATATGGGTCCAAGAATGTTGTTGAAAAGGGCCAGGGTTGATCAGAGTATGTACAGTAGAAGTTTCATTAAGTTCACCGCCTGCCGCTTTATTTAAAGTCTCAAACATGACCCTTTCTGCGTGCGCCCTCTGTCGGTCATCCAGCCTCTGTAGTCTCTCGCCAGCAAATGTTGCGAAGTTGTCCCGCTTGGCCTGGGTCTGTAGCAGTAGAATCTTGTTCGCCAGAGATATTAGATCTGGCGATGGCGGCAAGCTGGCCTTTCTTTTCCATGATTTTCTTTGTCGCCGAGGCACAAGGTCTTCACTTGTAGAGGCCATAGGGTCTTCATTCGCCGATGCCATAGGTTCCTCATTCCTTGACAGCACACTCCGTAGCCGGGATGTTGTCATCTTGCCGATGGTGCTGTGGGAACACAAAATTAAAGTTAAGATTTTGGTTACAACATCCAGCAGGTATGTTATGACCAGCATGGGTACACGTGCACTAAAAAACAAATGTGAGGGGCGGCTAAACTATGGCATGTACATTGAAAGTATAAATGCAATTTATAGGGAAGCAAAGAAGGTACTTACATCTTCAACAGGGGAGTCAGTCTGGATATCAGGGTCTTCTTCCGGGGTCGGCCGCATCGTACACGCCATTCGCCGAGGTAGCTCCTGGTCACGGGTGAAGGCAAGCAAGTCATAATACCATAATGTTGGCACATAAACCTCATCTGTGCCGGTACCCGACTTCTTTGACTTCTCCACCAGGTTGAGTTCTTTCATATATACGGTGCATAGACCCTGGATTTTTCTCTTCACCAGCTCTTCATCCACCTTCTCGTTGGGGCCATGCCTTTTAAAGAGGGCAATCAATTGCTGGTATGCCTCCCTCTTTTTCTCTCTATTGCAGTAGTCTGTTGATTTTATTTGCCAAAGGCATGGCAGGGAGGGGTAGAGGTCAATCATTTCCCTCACAAACTCTTCACTTTTGAAAGCCATCTGAAAAAGGATAGCATACAGTGAGCATACATGAAACATTTTAAAACATAGTAAAAAATACTGCACACTGTTTGTTGACCTCCTTAAAAATGGCCTCCGATGCATAAGCAAATGTATACTTGTTGGGTGTGGCAAAAACCCACTAAAATAACTTACGTGTAAACAAAGCAATATAGCTGCCTGAAGAACCAAGAAATCGATGTCGAGTCACAGCTGAAGAAAATCCACAAACCAGAACGCTTGTCAGGAACAAAGCCCAGATGAATGGAATCACAGCTGTAGAACGCTACTAGGATCCAAAAATCAGGACTCTGACAGGGCCTTAACAAAGCCAAGATGAACGAATCTTGCCCGGAGAACACTGCTACGATCCGAAAGCAGAGCGCAGATAGGAATAAAGGAACGATCCGAAACCAAAGCGCAGATAGGAACAAAGGAACGGAATTGCTGCAACGTCGCCTTATTTTAAACTTGCCGCCAATCAGAACGCAGTAGCGTCCACCAATCGGAGATGAGGGGGCGCGGAAAAGTAATTTTATGCACGCCTTTGTGACACAGTACAATTCCTATCAAGGTGTGGATCGTTGAAATAGCTGCTGTGTGAAAGCGCCCCAACGACCAACGAGATCGTTAGTTAGATCGCTGGGGCGGCCGAAATCGTTGGCAAGTTCTGCATGTTTGACGGCTCCCCAACGATCACGATAAGACTCTCCAGCGATCTCAAAACCGTGACGTAGTAACGATCTCGCTAGCGATCTCGTTATGTGTGACAGGGCCTTTACACTGCATCATGACCACAATTTTTGCTTACCGTATTTTTCGGACCATAAGACGCACTTTTTTCCCCCAAAAATTGGGAGGAAAATGGGGGGTGCGTCTTATGGTCCGAATGTTATGGATACTTGCGGTGGTGGTGGAGCGGGGGTGCCCTCCCTCCATCGGGAACGAGGTGGCGACAGTGGCGGTGAGGCAGAGCAGCTGGGGCCGGTGTCAGGCTGTCAGCTGCGTCGGGCAGTGAAGCAGAGCGGTCTGTGCGGCTTTCCGGTGTGCCGGTGTCTTACTGAGGCCGCGATCTACAGGAAAATGGCCACCCGAGCCGGCGCATGTGCAGACTGATAGCTCTGGTGGCCATTTTACTGTAGATCACAGCTTTAGGAAGATGGCCGCGGCCACTGGAAAGCCGCGCAGGCCGCTCTGCTTCACCGCCCAACGCCGCTCACAGCCCAACACAAGCCGCAGCCCGGCCTGCACAGTTCCCCCAGCCCTGCACAGGCCCTGCACAGGCCCCCTAGCCCTGCACAGGCCCGGCATAGGCCCCCCAGCCTGGCACAGGCCCGGCATAGGCCCCCCAGCCTGGCACAGGTCCTTTAGCCATGCACAGGCCCGGCAAACCCCCCCAGCCCTGTACAGGCCCCTCAGCCCAGCACATGTCCCCCAGCCTTGCACAGGCCCGGCACAGGTCCCCCACTCTTGCACAGGTCCCCCATCCCGGCACAAGTCCCCAATCCCTGCACAGGCCCGGCATAGGCCCCCCCAGCCCTGAACAGGCCTGGCACAGGCCCCTTAGCCCTGCACAGACCTGGCACTAGCCCCCCAGCCCTGCACAGGCCCGGCACTAGTCCCCCAGCCCTGCACAGGCCCCTTAGCCTTGCACAGGCCAGTCACAGGGCCCCCGGCCCAGCACAGGCAACAGGCCCCCCAGCCCTGCACAGGCCGCCCGGCCCAGGAACCAGCCAGGCTAACGACAACGGCCCTGCACAGGCCCCCAACTCTGCACAGGAACCCGGCTAGACCCCTTGCCCGACACAGGAACCAGCCTGGCTAAGGGCCTCAGCACAGGCCCCAGCCAGGCTAAGTGCTTCAGCCAGGCACAGGCCCCACAGGATGTCACGTTTTCTGCTGCAGCCGCCGGGTTCCTTAGGGAAGGAACGTTGGGCCTTGCAATCCTGCTCCACTGCAACTCCCCGCTGAAGGACCCTGCCTCCTGTGACCCTAACTCCACCGCCCCCCAGGTAAGATTCCGTACTTATTCAGACTATAAGATGGATCCCCATCTTATAAAAAATATTTTTTTCCTATTTTCCACCCCAAAATTTGGGGTGCGTCTTATAGTCTGAAAAATACGGTACATTTTTTTCCCTAAAACCTAGGTGCTTCTTATGGTCCTGTGCGTCTTATAGTCCGATAACTATAGTAAATATATTTTATTTTAATTTTATGTGATACACCAAGACAAAGTAGCAAGTATTTGTGAAGTGTAAAGGAAATTATATATGGTTTTCTAATTATTTTAAAAATATAAATCTGAAAATTATGACATGCATTTGTATTTAGCTCCCCTGAGTCAATACTTTGTAGGACCACCTTTTGCTGCAATTACTGCTGCTAGTCTTTTGGGATATGACTCTACTAGCTTTGCACATCTTGAGGCTGAAATTTTTGCACATTCTACTTTGAAACTAACTCTAGCTCAATGATATTGGATGGAGACGTCTGTGAACAGCAATTTTCAAGTCTTGCCAAGATTCTCAATGGCATTTAGGGTTGGACTTTGACTGGGCCATTCAAACACATGAATATGTTTTGATCTAAACCATTCCATTGTAGCTCTGATAGCACGTATAGGGACATTGTCCTGCGGGAAGGTGAACCTATGCCCCAGTCTCAAATCTTTTGCAGTCTCTGACAGGTTATCCTCCAATATTGCATTGTATTTAGCTTCATCAGTTTTCCCATCAGTTCTGACCAGCCTTGCTGTCCTTGTTGTAGAACAGAGTCCCACAGCATGATGCTACCACCGCCATGTTTGATGATGGGGTTGGTGTTTTCAGGGTGATGTGCAGTGTCAGTATTCTGCCACACATAGCATTTTGCATTTAACCCAAAAAGTTCTACTTTGGTCTCATGTGACCAGGGAATCTTCTTCCATATTCTAGTCCTTTACATAACTTTTTGCAAACAGCAAATGGGACTTCTTATGACTTGCTTTCAAAAATTGCTTTCTTTTTGCCACTCTTCCATAAAGGCCAGATTTGTGGAGTATACGACTAATAGTAGTCCTGTGGACAGATTATCTCATTTGAGCTGTGGATCTCTGCACCTCCTCCAGAGTGCCCATGTGTCTCTTGGTTGCTTCTCTAATTAGTGTTCTCCTTGCTTGGGATGTCAGTTTAGGTGGACAGACATGTCTTGGTATAATATTAGCAAATACAGTACTTCCGATTACAAATGTTTAGTTTTTCTGATTCACTATGTCTCTTTCCTCATGTACAGGCATTGCAAGACCTTACTTATCCATGGTTATTACCACTAGCAACTAGCTAACTACCTGTCACTATATCAGTGGTAGTAACCATGGATACATAAGCTACTGCAATGCCCTGCACATGGGGTAAGAAACCTAGAAAATTAGAAAAACTATAATACATTTCTAATTGGAGATATTTACTAATATTATTATTATTACACCTACTACATAGTGGGATAGGATCTTGGAGACGGGAATAACCCTTTAATGATCTAAACATGTAAACATCTATGGCTGTGTGCACACGTTGTGTTTTTGTCACGTTTTTTCTGCACAGTTTTATCACCAAACCTGGAGGGGTTTCCTGATAACAGCAAAGTGACTGAGAATCCTAAAGGTCTAAGGCATCTGTTGCTTATTTTTGACTTGCAGGTTTGGAGCAGATTTAAATCTGCAACATGTCAATTCTTAGAAGCATATAGACCGAAAAACATGGCGATATAGATAAACCATAGTTCATATGTGGGACTCACAATAAAGTACAACCTATGCTTCCCAAGGAAGCTCACACGAAACGCGCTTCGGGTCTCCAGCGAGACACCGGTCCTTACAGCACCATGGGTATGTTATTACCTACTTTTATGTTAGTGTCAACTTTCTTCCTCAGGTAATGTCAGTATATCGCTGGACATCACAGGATGTTGTATACGTTCAATAGGCACCCTCACTGTTAGGATGCTAGGACAGCACATACTCATGATTGTTTACTGTACCTGCAATTTATGTTGTCTATTTATACTGTGACATGTGGATTAAAATTATTGTCACTTCCCTGTATGTACCCATTTTTACAGACTTATTTGGTTGTCTCCTTGCTTTGTGTAGTCTTCACCTTTGACCCATTATTTTATTAGTTGTATCCTATGGAGTGTTCGCTGGACCTCCTTTGTATATTTTGATATACAATAAAATTTATTTTTTTATCTTAAATCATCATGATGTTGACTTGACTCTATATGGGGCTTTGTCACTCCGTTTTCTTTGTAGGTTGTAACAAGTCAGCATTTTAGCTGCAGATTTCATCCATATTAATGAGTGGGGGAAAATCTGCAAAAAGAAAACGCATGTAAAAAAATATTGTCCAAACGCAGAAAAATTAGTGTATTTTACACTGCGTTTTTGCTGCCAAGAGATGCACACATGATGCAGAAATTTCTGCACCAAATATTAAACATGTTCTCATACCCTAAAGCAACATGTTTATGAATATTAGACATAAAATTGTAAACTAAATAGCCTGGATGATGCTATTAGGATTATCAACGAAAAATTGTCCCAGGATTCTACACTAAGTAATCACATGATGAGATTTCTGATTATCTTTGTATTTTTGGTATTTGTACTGACTAAAAATTATTTTAGATTTGGAAAGGAATTCTTACAATTACAAAGTGTGAGCCTGAGATCATCAGTAGCTTTCAGTGTAGCCAATATTTATTTTTAGATATTTTTATGTATAATTTTGAGAATGTTTTTATGATGAAATTTAGTTTGCTAAAAAGCCCATAGAATGGTATGGATTTGTGTATGATGTATTCATACTATGGGTAGGAACGGAAAATGAGTTCTAAGACTTTGTGACATAATTCAAGGGTTAAATTTCAAAGTCAACAGTATGTTTATCAATTTTTTAGATCTAAGAAAAAAATATGGAAGATTTTAAGAGCATGTTATATTTAAAACCTACAGATAAAAAAAAATTCCATCTCTAGAAAAATATGTTACAACTTGTAACATATTTTTCTAGAGATGGAATTTTTTTTATCTGTAGGTTTTAAATATAACATGCTCTTAAAATCTTCCATATTTTTTTCTTACAAGTGCTCAATTATCTACAAAATAATTTGCAATAAAGGATTACCTTAAAAAACTGGTTATGGAAGGAGGGATAAAGGTGAAGAGGAATGTTAGTGATTTAATAAAACATGACAATAAGAAAGAAAGACAGACGGGTGTTTTATACTATGAAAATCACGAAAGTCCGGTTAAAAAAATGTTAGCAGGTATTGGAACATTCTACAACAGTATCCCCAATTAGTAGAAAATTACAAAATAGTCAATTGTTTTGGATTGTGAGACTTGATGTCTTTCAACCCAATGGTTTAAATTTTTCTGCGATCACTGCAGTTAGGGTGCTTTCAAATTGCGTTCTGTGTCCCCGTCAGGGCATACAGCCTAAAATTTCCCGCAAAACGGGGTCTGGAGGTATGCTGTGATGGGGGCCATAGACCGCAATGGTGATGGCAGAGTGAACGTGTACTGTATATATATATGTATATATATATATATATATATATATATATATATATATATATACAGTACAGACCAAAAGTTTGGACACACCTTCTCATTTAAAGATTTTTCTGTATTTTCATGACTATGAAAATTGTACATTCACACTGAAGGCATCAAAACTATGAATTAACACATGTGGAATTATATACTTAACAAAAAAGTGTGAAACAACTGAAAATATGTCTTATATTCTAGGTTCTTCAAAGTAGCCACCTTTTGCTTTGATGACTGCTTTGCACACTCTTGGCATTCTCTTGATGAGCTTCAAGAGGTAGTCACCGGAAATGGTCTTCCAACAATCTTGAAGGAGTTCCCAGAGATGCTTATCACTTGTTGGCCCTTTTGCCTTCACTCTGCGGTCCAGCTCACCCCAAATCATCTCGATTGGGTTCAGGTCTGGTGACTGTGGAGGCCAGGTCATCTGGCGTAGCACCCCATCACTCTCCTTCTTGGTCAAATAGCCCTTACACAGCCTGGAGGTGTGTTTGGGGTCATTGTCCTGTTGAAAAATAAATGATGGTCCAACTAAATGCAAACCGGATGGAATAGCATGCCGCTGCAAGATGCTGTGGTAGCCATGCTGGTTCAGTATGCCTTCACTTTTGAATAAATCCCCAACAGTGTCACCAGCAAAGCACCCCCACACCATCACACCATCACACCTCCTCCTCCATGCTTCACGGTGGGAACCAGGCATGTAGAGTCCATCCGTTCACCTTTTCTGCGTCGCACAAAGACACGGTGGTTGGAACCAAAGATCTCAAATTTGGACTCATCAGACCAAAGCACAGATTTCCACTAGTCTAATGTCCATTCCTTGTGTTCTTTAGCCCAAATAAGTCTCTTCTGCTTGTTGCCTGTCCTTAGCAGTAGTTTCCTAGCAGCTAATTTACCATGAAGGCCTGCTGCACAAAGTCTCCTCTTAACAGTTGTTGAAGAGATGTGTCTGCTGCTAGAACTCTGTGTGGCATTGACCTGGTCTCTAATCTGAGCTGCTGTTAACCTGCGATTTCTGAGGCTGGTGACTCGGATAAACTTATCCTCAGAAGCAGAGGTGACTCTTGGTATTCCTTTCCTAGGGCGGTCCTCATATGAGCCAGTTTCTTTGTAGCGCTTAATGGTTTTTTGCAACTGCACTTGGGGACACTTTCAAAGTTTGCCCAATTTTTCGGACTGACTGACCTTCATTTCTTAAAGTAATGATGGCCACTCGTTTTTCTTTACTTAGAATTTGTATAATGGCAAGAAAAAAGCAGCTAACAGTCTATTCAGTAGGACTATCAGCTGTGTATCTACAAGACTTCTGCACAACACAACTGATGGTCCCAATCCCATTTATAAGGCAAGAAATCCCACTTATTAAACCTGACAGGGCACACCTGTGAAGTGAAAACCATTTCCGGTGACTACCTCTTGAAGCTCACCAAGAGAATGCCAAGATCTTGCAAAGCAGTCATCAAAGCAAAAGGTGGCTACTTTGAAGAACCTGGAATATAAGACATATCTTCAGTTGTTTCACACTTTTTGCTAAGTATATAATTCCATATGTGTTAATTCATAGTTTTGATGCCTTCAGTGTGAATGTACAATTTTCATAGTCATGAAAATACAGAAAAATCTTTAAATGAGAAGGTGTGTCCAAACTTTTGGTCTGTACTGTATATATATATGCACTACCGTTCAAAAGTTTGGGGTCATTTAGAAATTTCATTATTTATTAAATTAGTAAAAGCACATTTTTTTTCAATGAAGCTAACATTAAATGAATCAGAAATACACTCTATACATTGTTAATGTGGTAAATGGCTATTCTAGCTGCGAACATCTTGTTTTTATTGCAATATCTACATACAGTGCTGGCCAAAAGTATTGGCACCCCTGCAATTCTGTCAGATAATATTCAGTTTCTTCCTGAAAATGATTGCAATCACAAATTCTTTGGTATTATTCTCTTCATTTAATTTGTCTTCAATGAAAAAAACACAAAAATAATTGTCCTAAAGCCAAATTGGATATAATTCCACACCAAACCTAAAAAAGGGGGAGGACAAAAGTATTGGCACCCTTTGAAAAATCACGTGATGCTTCTCTAATTCGTGTAATTAACAGCACCTGTAACTCACCTGTGGCACCTAACAGGTGTTGGCAATAACTAAATCACACTTGCAGCCAGTTAACATGGATTAAAGTTGACTCAACCTCTGTCCTGTGTCCTTGTGTGTACCACATTGAGCATGGAGAAAAGAAAGAAGACCAAAGAAGTGTCTGAGGACTTGAGAAACCAAATTGTGAGGAAGCATGAGCAATCTCAAGGCTACAAGTCCATCTCCAAAGACCTGAATGTTCCTGTGTCTTCTGTGCTCAGTGTCATCAAGAAGTTTAAAGCCCATGGCACTGTGGCTAACCTCCCTAGATGTGGACGGAAAAGAAAAATTGCCGAGAGATTTCAACGCAAGATTGTGCGGATGGTGGATAAAGAACCTCGACTAACATCCAAACAAGTTCAAGCTGCCCTGCAGTCCGAGGGTACAACAGTGTCAACCCGTACTATCCGTCAACGTCTGAATGAAAAGGGACTGTATGGTAGGATACCCAAGAAGACCCCACTTCTTACCCCGAGACATAAAAAAGCCAGGCTGGAGTTTGCCAAAACTTACCTGAGAAAGCCTAAAACGTTTTGGAAGAATGTTCTCTGGTCAGATGAGACAAAAGTAGAGCTTTTTGGGAAAAAGCATCAACATAGAGTGTACAGGAAAAAAAAGAGGCATTCATAAAAAAGAACACGGTCCCTACAGTCAAACATGATGGAGGTTCCCTGATGTTTTGGGGTTGCTTTGCTGTCTCTGGCACTGGACTGCTTGACCGTGTGCATGGCATTATGAAGTCTGAAGACTACCAACAAATTTTACAGCATAATGTAGGGCCCAGTGTGAGAAAGCTGGGTCTCCCTCAGAGGTCATGGATCTTCCAGCAGGACAATGACCCAAAACACACTTCCAAAAGCACTATAAAATGGTTTTAGAGAAAGCACTGGAGACTTCTAAGGTGGCCAGCAATGAGTCCAGACCTGAATCCCATAGAACACCTGTGGAGAGATCTCAAAATGGCAGTTTGGAGAAGGCACCCTTCAAATATTAGGGACCTGGAGCAGTTTGCCAAAGAAGAATGGTCTACAATTCCAGCAGAGCATTGTAAGAAACTCATTGATGGTTACTGGAAGTTGTTGTTCGCAGTTATTTTGGCTAAAGGTTGTGCAACCAAGTATTAGGCTGAGCGTGCCAATACTTTTGTCCGGCCCTTTTTTGGAGTTTTGTGTGAAATGATCAATGATTTGATTTTTGCTTCATTCTCTTTTGTGTTTTTTTCCTTGCAAGCAAATTAAATGAAGAGAATAATACCAAAGAATTTGTGATTGCAATCATTTTCAGGAAGAAGCTGAGTATTATCTGACAGAATTGCAGGGGTGCCAATACTTTTGGCCAGCACTGTAGGTGTATAGAGGCCCATTTCCAACCACCACCACTCCAGTGTTTTAATAGTACATTGTGTTTGCTAACTGTGTAAGGAGGCTAATGGATGTTTAGAAAACCCTTGCACAAGTATGTTAGCCCAGCTGAAAGCGGTTTGGTTGATTTGAGAAGCTATTAAATTGACCTTCCTTTGAGCTAGTTGAGAATCTGGAGCATTGCATTTGTTTGCTCTATGAAACTCTCAAAATGGCCAGAAAAAGAGAATTTTCATGTGAAACTCGACAGTCTATTCTTGTTCTTAGAAATGAAGGCTATTCCATGCGAGAGATTGCCAAGAAACTGAAGATTTCCTACAACGTTGTGTACTACTCCCTTCAGAGGAGAGCACAAACAGGCTCTAACCAGAGTAGAAAGAGAAGTGTGAGGCCCCGCTGCACAACTGAGCAACAAGACATTAGAGTCTCTAGTTTGAGAAATCGACGCCTCACAGCTCCTCAACTGGCAGCTTCATTAAATAGTATACGCAAAACGCCAGTGTCAATGTCTACAGTGAAGAGGTGACTCCGGGATACTGGCCTTCAGGGCAAAGTGGCAAAGAAAAAGCCATATCTGAGACTGGCTAATAAAAGGAAAATATTAATATGGGCAAAAGAACACAGACATTGGACAGAGGAAGATAGGAAAAAAGTTTCATGGACAGACCAATCAAAGTTTGTGGTGTTTGGATCACACAGAAGAACATTTGTGAGATGCAGAATAACTGAAAAGATGCTGGAAGAGTGCCTGACGCCATCTGTCAAGCATGGTGGAGGTAATGTGATGGTCTGGGGTTGCTTTGGTGCTGGTAAAGTGGGAATTTGTACAAGGTAAATAGGATTTTGAATAAGGAAGGCTATCATTCCATTTTGCAATGCCATGCCATACCCTGTGGACAGCGCTTGATTGGAGCCAATTTCATCCTACAACAGGACAATGACCCAAATCCCACCTCAAAATTATGCATGAACTATTTAGGGAAGAAGCAGGCAGCTGGTATTCTATCTGTAATGGAGTGGCCAGCGCAGTCACCAGATCTCAAACCCATTGAGCTGTTGTGGGAGCAGCTTGACCGTATGGTACGCAAAAAGTGCCCATCAAGCCAATCCAACTTGTGGGAGGGGCTTCAGGAAGCATGAGGTGAAATTTCTCAAGATTACCTCAGCTAATTAACAGCTAGAATGCCAAAGGTCTGCAATGCTGTAATTGCTGCAAAGGGAGCATTCTTTGACAAAAGCAAAGTTTGAAGGAGAAAATTATTCTTTGTTATAAAAATCATTATTTCTAACCTTGTCAATGTCTGGACTATATTTTCGAATCATTTTGCAACTCATTTGATAAATAAAAGTATGAGTTTTCATGGAAAACACAAAATTGTCTGGGTGACCCCAAACGTTTGAACGGTAGTGTATATATATATACCAGCTATTGAACCACCCGTTCTACGCCCGGGTGGCGAGCATTTTTATTGGTATATGGTCTCCCATGTTGGTGTGTGCTGCCCCTCTCCTGGTATTTGTGCTGCCCCCACCATCCTATCCCGGTATGCGTGGCTCCCCTCATCCCCAATCCCGGTATGCGTGGCTCCCCTCATCCCCAATCCTGGTATGCGTGACACCCCTCATCCATATTCTGGTATGCGTGGCACCCCTCATCCCCAATCCCGGTTTGTGTGGCACCCCTCATCCCCAATCCTGGTATGCGTGACACCCCTCATCCCTATTCTAGTATGCGTGGCACCCCTCATCCCCAATCCCGGTATGCGTGGCACCCCTCATTGCCAATCCCGGTATGTGCGGCACCCCTCATCCCTATTCTGGTATGCGTGGCACCCCTCATCCCTATTCTGGTATGCATGGCACCCCTCATCCCCAATCCCGGTATGCGTGGCACCCATCATCCCCAATCCCGGTATGCGTGGCACCCCTCACCCCCAATCCCGGTATGCGTGGCACCCCTCATCCCCAATCCCGGTATGCGTGGCACCCCTCATCCCCAATCCCAGTATGCGTGGCACCCCTCAACCCCAATCCCGGTATGCGTGACACCCCTCATCCCCAATCTCGATATGCGTGGCACCCCTCATCCCCAATCCCGGTAAGCGTGGCACCCCTCATCTCCAATCCTGGTATGCGTGGCACCCCTCATCCCCAATCCCGGTATGCGTGGCACCCCTCATCCCTATTCTGGTATGCGTGGCACCTTTCATCCCTAATCCTGGTATGCGTGGCACCCCTCATCCCCAATCCTGGTATGCGTGGCACCCCTCATCCCCAATCCTGGTATGCGTGGCTCCCCTCATCCCCAATGCCATTATGCGTGGCACCTCTCATCCCCAATCCTGGTATGCGTGTCACCCCTCATCCCCAATCCTGGTATGCGTGGCACCCCTCATCCCCAATCCCGGTATGCGTGGCTCCCCTCACCCCCAATTCCATTATGCGTGGCACCCTTCATCCCCAATCCCGGTATGCGTGTCACCCCTCATCCCCAATCCCGGCATACGTGGCACCCCTCATCCCCAATCCCGGTATGTGTGGCACCCCTCATCCCCAATCCTGGTATGCGTGGCACCCCTCATCCCCAATCCCGGTATGCGTGGCACCCCTCATCCCTATTCTGGTATGCGTGGCACCTTTCATCCCTAATCCTGGTATGTGTGGCACCCCTCATCCCCAATCCCGGTATGTGTGCCATGCCTCATCCCTATTCTGGTATGCGTGGCAACCCTCATCCCTATTCTGGTATGCGTGGCAGCTTTCATCCCCAGTCCTGGAATGCGTGTCACCTCTCATCTCCAATTCTGGTATGCGTGGCACCCCTCATCCCCAATCCTGGTATGCGTGGTACCCCTCATCCCCAATCCTGGCATGCGTGGCACCCCTCATCCCCAATCCTGGTATGCGTGGCACCCCTCATCCCCAATCCTGGTATGCATGGCACCCCTCATCCCCAATCCTGGTATGCGTGGCTCCCCTCATCCCCAATGCCATTATGCGTGGCACCCCTCATCCCCAATCCTGGTATGCGTGTCACCCCTCATCCCTAATCCTCGTATGCGTGGCACCCCTCATCCCCAATCCCGGTATGCGTGGCTCCCCTCATCCCCAATCCCAGTATGCGTGGCACCCCTCATCCCCAATCCCGGTATGTGTGGCACCCCTCATCCCCAATCCTGGTATGCGTGGCACCCCTCATCCCTAATCCCGGTATGCGTGGCTCCCCTCATCCCCAATCCCAGTATGCGTGGCTCCCCTCATCCCCATTCTGGTATGCGTGTCACCCCTCATCCCCAATCCCGGTATGCGTGTCATCCCTCATCCCCAATCCCGGTATACGTGGCACCCCTCATCCCCAATCCCTGTATGCGTGGCACCCCTCATCCCCAATCCCGGTATGCGTGGCACCCCTCATCCCCAATCCCGGTATGCGTGGCACCCCTCATCCCTATTCTGGTATGCGTGGCACCTTTCATCCCTAATCCTGGTATGCGTGGCACCCCTCACCCCCAATCCCAGTATGCGTGGCACCCCTCATCCCTATTCTGGTATGCGTGGCACCCCTCATCCCTATTCTGGTATGCGTGGCACCCCTCATTCCTATTCTGGTATGCGTGGCAGGTTTCATCCCTAATCCTGGTATGCATGGCACCCCTCATCCCCAATCCCGGTATGCGTGGCACCCCTCATCCCTATTCTGGTATGCGTGGCACCTTTCATCCCCAATCCTGGTATGCGTGGCACCACTCATCCCCAATCCTGGTATGCGTGTCACCCCTCATCTCCAATCCTGGTATGCGTGGCACCCCTCATCCCCAATCCTGGTATGCGTGGCACCTGTCATCGCCAATCCTGGTATGCGTGGCACCCCTCATCCCCAATCCTGGTATGCGTGGCACCCTCATCCCCAATCCTGGAATGCGTGGCACCCCTCATCCCCAATCCCGGTATGCGTGGCTCCCCTCACCCCCAATTCCATTATGCGTGGCACCCTTCATCCCCAATCCCGGTATGCGTGTCACCCCTCATCCCCAATCCCGGCATACGTGGCACCCCTCATCCCCAATCCCGGTATGTGTGGCACCCCTCATCCCCAATCCTGGTATGCGTGGCACCCCTCATCCCCAATCCCGGTATGCGTGGCACCCCTCATCCCTATTCTGGTATGCGTGGCACCTTTCATCCCTAATCCTGGTATGTGTGGCACCCCTCATCCCCAATCCCGGTATGTGTGCCATGCCTCATCCCTATTCTGGTATGCGTGGCAACCCTCATCCCTATTCTGGTATGCGTGGCAGCTTTCATCCCCAGTCCTGGAATGCGTGTCACCTCTCATCTCCAATTCTGGTATGCGTGGCACCCCTCATCCCCAATCCTGGTATGCGTGGTACCCCTCATCCCCAATCCTGGCATGCGTGGCACCCCTCATCCCCAATCCTGGTATGCGTGGCACCCCTCATCCCCAATCCTGGTATGCATGGCACCCCTCATCCCCAATCCTGGTATGCGTGGCTCCCCTCATCCCCAATGCCATTATGCGTGGCACCCCTCATCCCCAATCCTGGTATGCGTGTCACCCCTCATCCCTAATCCTCGTATGCGTGGCACCCCTCATCCCCAATCCCGGTATGCGTGGCACCCCTCATCCCCAATCCCAGTATGCGTGGCACCCCTCATCCCCAATCCTGGTATGTGTGGCACCCCTCATCCCCAATCCTGGTATGCGTGGCACCCCTCATCCCTAATCCCGGTATGCGTGGCTCCCCTCATCCCCAATCCCAGTATGCGTGGCTCCCCTCATCCCCATTCTGGTATGCGTGTCACCCCTCATCCCCAATCCCGGTATGCGTGTCATCCCTCATCCCCAATCCCGGTATACGTGGCACCCCTCATCCCCAATCCCTGTATGCGTGGCACCCCTCATCCCCAATCCCGGTATGCGTGGCACCCCTCATCCCCAATCCCGGTATGCGTGGCACCCCTCATCCCTATTCTGGTATGCGTGGCACCTTTCATCCCTAATCCTGGTATGCGTGGCACCCCTCACCCCCAATCCCAGTATGCGTGGCACCCCTCATCCCTATTCTGGTATGCGTGGCACCCCTCATCCCTATTCTGGTATGCGTGGCACCCCTCATTCCTATTCTGGTATGCGTGGCAGCTTTCATCCCTAATCCTGGTATGCATGGCACCCCTCATCCCCAATCCCGGTATGCGTGGCACCCCTCATCCCTATTCTGGTATGCGTGGCACCTTTCATCCCCAATCCTGGTATGCGTGGCACCACTCATCCCCAATCCTGGTATGCGTGTCACCCCTCATCTCCAATCCTGGTATGCGTGGCACCCCTCATCCCCAATCCTGGTATGCGTGGCACCTGTCATCGCCAATCCTGGTATGCGTGGCACCCCTCATCCCCAATCCTGGTATGCGTGGCACCCTCATCCCCAATCCTGGAATGCGTGGCACCCCTCATCCCCAATCCCGGTATGCGTGGCTCCCCTCATCCCCAATGCCATTATGCGTGGCACCCCTCATCCCCAATCCTGGTATGCGTGTCACCCCTCATCCCCAATCCCGGTATGCGTGGCACCCCTCATCCCCAATCCCGGTATGCGTGGCACCCCTCATCCTCAATCCTGGTATGCGTGGCACCCCTCATCCCTAATCCCGGTATACGTGGCACCCCTCATCCCCAATCCCGGTATGCGTGGCTCCCCTCATCCCCAATCCCGGTATGCGTGGCTCCCCTCATCCCCATTCTGGTATGCGTGTCACCCCTCATCCCCAATCCCGGGATGCGTGACACCCCTCATTCCTATTCTAGTATGCGTGGCACCCCTCATCCCCAATCCCAGTATGCGTGGCACCCCTCATCCCCAATCCCGGTATGTGTGGCACCCCTCATCCCTATTCTGGTATGCGTGGCTCCCTTCATCCCTATTCTGGTATGCATGGCACCCCTCATCCCCAATCCCGGTATGCGTGGCACCCAACATCCCCAATCCTGGTATGCGTGGCACCCCTCACCCCCAATCCGGTATGCGTGGCACCCCTCATCCCCAATCCCGGTATGCGTGACACCCCTCAACCCCAATCCCGGTATGCGTGGCACCCCTCAACCCCAATCCTGGTAGGCTTGGCACCCCTCATCCCCAATCCTGGTAGGCGTGGCACCCCTCATCCCCAATCCTGGTATGCGTGGCACCCCTCATCCCCAATCCTGGTATGCGTGGCACCCCTCATCCCCAATCCTGGTATGCGTGGCACCCCTCATCTCCAAACCTGGTATGCGTGGCACCCCTCATCCCCAATCCTGGTATGCGTGGCACCCCTCATCCCCAATCCTGGTATACGTGGCACCCCTCATCCCCAATCCTGGTATGCGTGGTACCCCTCATCTCCAATCCTGGTATGCGTGGCACCCCTCATCCCCAATCCTGGTATGCGTGGCACCCCTCATCCACAATCCTGGTATGCGTGGCTCCCCTCATCCCCAATTCCATTATGCGTGGCACCCCTCATCCCCAATCCTGGTATGCGTGGCACCCCTCATCCCTAATCCCGGTATGCGTGGCACCCCTCATCCCCAATCCCGGTATGCGTGGCTCCCCTCATCCCCAATCCCGGTATGCGTGGCTCCCCTCATCTCCATTCTGGTATGCGTGTCACCCCTCATTGCCAATCCCGGTATACGTGGCACCCCTCATCCCCAATCCCGGTATGCATGGCACCCCTCATCCCCAATCCTGGTATGCGTGTCACCCCTCATCCCCAATCCCGGTATGCGTGTCACCCCTCATCCCTATTTTGGTATGCGTGGCACCCCTCATCCCCAATCCTGGTATGCGTGGCACCCATCATCCCCAATCCTGGTATGCGTGGCACCCCTCATCCCCAATCCTGGTATGCGTGGCACCCCTCATTCCCAATCCTGGTATGCGTGGCATCCCTCATCCCCAATCCTGGTATGCGTGGCACCCCTCATCCCCAATCCTGGTATGCATGGCACCCCTCATCCCCAATCCTGGTATGCGTGGCACCCCTCATCCCTATTCTGGTATGCGTGGCACCCCTCTTCCCTATTCTGGTATGCATCGCAACCCTCATCCCCAATCCTGGTATGTGTGGCACCCCTCATCCCCAATCCTGGTATGCGTGGCACCCCTCATCCCTATTCTGGTATGCGTTGCACCCCTCATCCCCAATCCTGGTATGCGTGGCACCCCTCATCCCCAATCCTGGTGTGCGTGGCACCCCTCATCCTCAATCCTGGTATGCGTGGCACCCCTCATCCCCAATCCTGGTATGCGTGGCACCCCTCATCCCCAATCCTGGTATGCGTGGCACCCTTCATCTCCAATCCTGGTATGCGTGGCACCCCTCATCCCCAATCCTGGTATGCGTGGCTCCCCTCATCCCCAATGCCATTATGCGTGGCACCCTTCATCCCCAATCCTGGTATGCGTGTCACCCCTCATCCCCAATCCTGGTATGCATGGCTCCCCTCATCCCCAATCCCATTATGCGTGGCAACCCTCATCCTCAATCCCGGTATATTTGGCACCCCTCATCCCCAATCCCGGTATGCGTGGCACCCCTCATCCCCAATCATGGTATGCATGGCACCCCTCATCCCTAATCCCGGTATGCGTGGCACCCCTCATCCCCAATCCCGGTATGCGTGGCTCCCCTCATCCCCAATCCCGGTATGCGTTGCTCCCCTCATCCCCATTCTGGTATGCGTGTCACCCCTCATCGCCAATCCCGGTATACGTGGCACCCCTCACCCCCAATCCCGGTATGCGTGGCACCCCTCATCCCCAATCCTGGTATGCGTGTCACCCCTCATCCCCAATCCCGGTATGCGAGTCACCCCTCATCCCTATTTTGGTATGCGTGGCACCCCTCATCCCCAATCCTGGTATGCGTGGCACCCATCATCCCCAATCCTGGTATGCGTGGCACCCCTCATCCCCAATCCTGGTATGCGTGGCACCCCTCATCCCCAATCCAGGTATGCGTGGCATCCCTCATCCCAAATCCTGGTATGCGTGGCACCCCCTCTTCCCCAATCCTGGTATGCATGGCACCCCTCATCCCCAATCCTGGCATGCGTGGCACCCCTCATCCCTATTCTGGTATGCATCGCACCCCTCATCCCCAATCCTGGTATGCATGGCACCCCTCATCACCAATCCTGGTATGCGTGGCACCCCTCATCCCCAATCCCGGTATGCGTGTCACCCCTCATCCCTATTTTGGTATGCGTGGCACCCCTCATCCCCAATCCTGGTATGCGTGGCACCCCTCATCCCCAGTCCTGGTATGCGTGTCACCCCTCATCCCCAATCCTGGTATGCGTGGCACCCCTCATCCCTCTTCTGGTATGCGTTGCACCCCTCATCCCCAATCCTGGTATGCGTGGCACCCCTCATCCCCAATCCTGGTATGCGTGGCACCCCTCATCCCTATTCTGGTATGCATGGCTCCCCTCATCCCTATTCTGGTATGCATGGCTCCCCTAATCCCGGTATGCGTGGCACCCCTCACCCCCCCACTATACACAGATCCCCCAAAAAATAAACAGTTATACTCACCTTTCTTCTCTGTACTCCAGCGCTGCTGCGTCCTCTTCTGCCGGAGGCCGGGGGAGGAGTGCGGCGACAGAGCACCGCTCTGTCCAGCGCCATTTTGCTGAATACACACTGCAAATGTGTCTTCAGTAAAATGGCGCTATGCGCACGCGCCGATCCGACGTCTCACTCCGCCCCCGGTCTCCGCTGAAGAGAGTCGCCACGGCAACGCTCTTCCCGGTCAGGTAAGTATGTAAGTATGGCGCCGGAGATCGCAGTGTGCGGTCAGTGCCTACACATACCGCGCGATCTCCAGCTCCATACACCTCCTCTTACCTGTAACGGCTGGATGTAGTCTTCTGTCTGGAGCCAGACTGCGCGTCACGCATGCGCAGTCTATCGAGGCTTCGGACAGAGACCCGCATCCCCGGTTATATTATAGATTAAACAGACATAAATATCCCAGTTTCAACAGTGCGCAATGTTAACAAGTTTGCCAAGCATGGAACTATCAAGAACCTCTCTGGACGTGGGGGAAAGAAGAAAATTGACAAGAGATGTCTTCGAAGGTTGGTGCGAATGGTGGAAAAAACACCACGTCAAACATTCAGAGACCTGAAGGCCAACCTGGAACAGTCTGGAGTCATGGTTTCAACAAGTACCATACGACATTCTAAACCAAGCAGAGCTTTATTGGCGAAGGCCAAAGAAGAAATTATTGCTGAAGAAAAGACATAAAAAGGAACAACTGATCTTTGCCAAAGAGTACCTTGACAAACCACAATCCTTCTGGGAAAATGGTTGAAAAAGAAAAAAATGGCCTGTTTTTTAAAATGGCCAGAAATGAGTCCAGACCTCAATCCCATTGAAAATCTTTGAGGTGAGCTGAAATCTGCCATTGGGAAAAAGAACCCTGCAAACATTCAAGAGCTTGAACAAACTGCAAAGGAAGAGTGGGAGAAAATTCCAGCTGAGAAGTACAAGAACCTTATAGATGGCTACAAGAAACGTTTGGAGGCTGTCATCAATGCCAAAGGGTGTGCCACCAAATATTAATTGGGGGTGCCTTTATTGCTGCACATGCTGTTTATTCTGTTTCTTCTTTGAAATTGCAACATGGAAGTTGAAAAACAATTTTTTATTGTTGTATTACTTTGGACCACTAATTAAAAAATCCTGAGGATATAACTTTGGTACATTTCCATTTATTTCTGAAGATATTGTACAGTCTATGAAAAAAATGAAGGGGTGGCAATAATGGTGAGCAGCACTGTACATACACAGAAGATGTATTTGTTTGCTTACTTGTTGCCACTGTCATCTAATACGTCATTAGTAAATCAATCCATAAAATTTGATAATATTGGCAGATTGTCTGGAGATAGTGATGGGCGAACCCCTGACTGTTCGGGTTTGGTGGATTCTGCCGAAGACCGAACAGTTTATTAAAACTTCGGATTGGGGTACCAGAACAGTACCCGAACAGGGACACCATTCACATGAATGGGGGGCCCGAACATCAGGTGTTTGCCACGCTGCATGACAGCGCGGCAAACACTGTCTCTGATCAGTGGTAAGATCATTACCTCTGATCAGAGAGCTGCGGTTCCTTGCTGTCACATGACAGCGTGAGCCCGCAGCTGTGACCGGAGATAAAAAGTTTACCTCCGGTCACAGGCGTCACCAGGTGGGACTACTACACCAATCAGCCTATGGCTGCTGTTGCCGATAACAGTAAGAGCAGGCGCAGCTGATGGGAGTATTCATCTGTCGGCACCTGAGCTATAAATAAAATAAAAATATGGTGTGGGTTCCCCTCTATTTTTGATAACCAGCCAGGCAAAACTGACAGCTGTGGGCTGCAACCCACAGCTGTCAGCTTTAGCAAGGCTGGTTATCAAGAATAGAGGGGTTTAAAGTAATAATTTTAAAAAACGGCGTGTCCCCCCCCCCCATTTTTGACAACCAGCCAAGCTAAAGCACAGAGCTGTGGGCTGGTAATCTCAGGCTGGTAAGGGGCCACGGATATTGGTCCTCCCAGCCTAAAAATAGAAGCCCGCAGCCACCCCAGAAAAGGCGCATTTATTAGATGCGCCACTTCTGGTCCTTTGCTCGGCTCTCCCCATTGCCCTGTGGCGGTGGCAAGTGGAGTAATATTTGTGGGGTTGATGTCTCCTTTGTATTGTCCGGTGACATCAACCCCATGGGTTAGTAATGGAGAGGCGTCTAAAAGATGCCTATCCATTACTAATCCTATAGTCTAATACGTGCGCCTTTTCTGGGGCGGCTTTACGCTGCTATTTTTAGGCTGAGGGGGGGCAATATTCGTGGCCCTTTACCAGCCTGAGAATACCAGCCCCAGCTGTCTGCTTTAGCTGTCATCTGAAAAAACTAGAGCATTTTTCCAGCAGACCCTCCCAGGAGGTCTTGGGGGCAGTAAAATAGCTGAAGTGGATGGGAAAAGTGCTTAAATGGAAGGGGAACAGCATGGGGAAGATGCCTGGACGCATCTCTGACTCCCAGGTCGGCGGTGGGAACAATGTTGTCAGAGCATTACGCCACTTTTACGGCCTGACAAAAAAACTAACCAAATAGATGATAAAATGGATTTTACAGCGCATTCTTTCCAGTATAATGACTTGTATGTAAGGCAAGTTAAAAAATAGAGAAAAAAAAACGCCTAATCTAACCCCTTAATCTATGTTCACACATAGCGTTTTTGCACTTTCAATAGTGAAAAAAACATTCACTGGTAAATGTAAATGTAATTTTAACATTTTACTAACTTATCTGAGCATGTGGTGTGTGTGACATGGTTAGACACATCCTGTTAAATTTATGAAGGAGAGTGACTCTGAAACTCACAAAGCCTATACGGACAATGCAAGAACTGCCAAAATGTAGAAGGAAGAGGGACTCTGAAGGACACTAAAAATTAGAAAACGGGGGGGCGTGGCTTACCATGACAGAGTAGAGCCGCACATTTTAGAGCTCTGCTATCAAATTCTCCCCAACAACCTCCTACTAGCAATGGGCAAAGTGAGCAAAAAGGGGAGTTTTAAATCAACATCATGCCCAGCAGCTTCCCGAGGGGACATTGAAACCTTCTTGTGCCCTTAGAAGCTGCTCCAGGACCCGCCGTTGCAAGGACTGGAGGACCCGCCCACCGTCTCGGATCATGGAGGCAGTCTCCCTGTACGCCAGGATTCCCCTAAACAGCCGGAGCCGCCAGTGGTATCTGAGGTAACTTACCCACTCCCGGGGCCCCATCCTGCCCCGGGGTCCTCGTCTGTCCTGCCGCCGGAGATGCAACCAGCGCCATTTCAGGATGGCCGCTGTCCCCACGAGGTGTGCGGTACTCTACTTGCTGAGCAGTCTGAGACTCAGGAGATGCATCCTCCTCTTACTTCCTCCCCAGAGATGAGCGCTCGGTCCTCCCCTATGTCCACCAGGGCAAACTGTGGTCCCTTCACTTAAGAGTTTGTCATCGTCCCCTCATACAAGGAGCCACAAGATGGCGGCACCAGTGAAATGAGTGTGCCCCAACTCCTATCAGACAATCATGTAGGCCCTGAGCACACCTCCCTCATGCTTAACTCTCACACATGGCGCTTGATCTGTGATGGAGACGCGTCCCCAGAAACAAGCTCATTTATTCCTGCAAGAGCCATTTCTGACAGTTTATTTTCATCATCCTTGAATCTTAAAGGGGACAGCTGAGCAAATAAAAAAACCTTATTGCAGACTTTAGACGAAAGATGAAAAAACAGGTCAGGAGAAGTCACGGAGAGTCATAGTACCCCATCTCAGGGTGCTGCAGGATCGAGACATGACCCCTCCCTAACCCCTCCACACCAGGACTTATTGTCCCACCAGACGATTGTGCCAACTCAGGTGGATTCTGCTGCCTCCCCATCATGGTCCACGGGTTCCTCCTGGGATGCCATTCCCCCTCTCATTCCATCAGGGGACCTTCCCTCATCTGCATCATCTCTCTTATACACACTGGCTAGGGAGTCAGGGCCCAACAGGGTCCATGGTTGGCTCTGGGCCTGTGACCTCAGTACCCTTATTGCCATCCTTAAGGGATGGAGGCCCGCCTCACTCCGGCAGCCAAGGAGCCTTGGGACCCATATATCAGAATCAATTGTCTCTGATTCCCTCTCCCGCTGGTGCCTCCCTGCTGATAGATGACAACAGGCCAACCTCTTTAGCGGACTTAAGTGCACTTTTACAAGTCATTCCTACCATGAAATGACATATTAGCTCTGACTAGCCAGGTTGTCTCAGAGTGTAAGCAGGAGTTTGCTCTTTTCGGCTCTGAACTCTCTTCAGTTACTGCAAGAGTTGATACCCTGGCTCAAGTGCAAAAGACCAATTCCTCAACTATCCAAATCCTGCAAGATAAGATTCAAGCACACTCAGCACAACTCTTTTCTTTACAGCAAAACATAGATGATTTGGAAAACGTAACTGACGCGCCCCCTGGGCCATGTTCAAGGGATACCCGGAGCCGGATCTGGATAGGGGTAGTAGTCCTTGTGGCGGTGACCCGGTCCGTGCCCAGGGTGTCAGACTAAGTGGCGGTATATTAGCAGTAGATGTAGGACGACTACGCCACCCGTTGAATGCAGCTATGGAGCTGCCGCTGCAGGGCAGACCGCTGAGGCCGGTGGAAGGATGGTGCAGCGTGGATGGTATAACCCCCAACGGGAGGGGTATGGCCTCAGGGCAGCCGACGTGGATGATGGGGGTAGTAGGAACCACTCAGAGACGATGCGGTGTAGTTCAGGGTCTTTACTGGTGACAAAGATAGACCCTCCCGGAGTACTGGCTAGCGGTCGGGGCCTGGTCAGTCCTTGAGCAGATGGGATCCCCCTTGGCCAGGCGGAGTTGTAGGCCTCCCCAACTAATTGTACTCTTCTGGCTTCCTTGCTAGAGGCGGGTAAAGGTAGCCCACGTCCCTGAGTGTACCGTGTGGTGCTCACCCGTATGGCCGGTGACTCGGGGCCTTCTAGTGGCTTCCGCTCCACGACGGCGGTGCTGGTCCCACGCGTGTGACCGTGCCTTCGGGTTTCTTGGCCAGAGGACCTGAAATCCCCTGCCGGGCGGTTTCTGCTGCTGGGTCTGGGTTAATCCCCACAGCCTCGGACTCCGGGTCCGGTGGTAACTCTTCAATCAGGGCGAGCTCTTCAGCTGCCAGCCCCTGATTCCTTTTAGCACTGCTCCCACTGAGCTCCTGATCTTTCTTTCCTAAGCTGCTCCTCTTCTTCTCTTCTCACTAACCCTGCCTCAGCCCCAGCTTTATATAGGGGAAGTTCTTCCCCTCCCAGGACTGGGCAGGAGGTGTGGCATGCATAGGATTCCTGACCAAGAGACCTCCCACCTGCTCTCAGACATAACATTGCTATTACTGTGGAGACCAGACCCCTGGGGTGCCACATAACAATCGGATTATTTGGAAAATGTAACAATAGGCGTAACAATCTGAGGGTCTGAGGGTCCGAGGGCTGCCATTTCCTCTTCAGACATCCCCTCAGTTCTCACTGTCATCTTTAATAGTCTACTTGGCCGTCCACCTGGGTCTGCAATTGAACTTGACAGGGCTCATAGAGCTTTGAGGCCGATAGACCCAAATGACCCTTGCCCCAGAGACATCATTTGCCGGGTCCACTTCTATGCCCTCAAAGACCAAATACTACAAGAGGCGAGAAGAAAGCAATTCATTAAACTTAATACTGTAATACGCATAATTCAAGATCTATTTCGACACACACTGGCTCAACGTGCAGCCCTCAAACCTGTTCTGGACATTTTAAAATCTAAGGAGATCCCCTTTCTTTGGAGCTTCCATTTCTCATTGAATGTTTAAAAAGAAGCACGCACTGTTACGCTCCGCTGCCTGGAGGATCTCCCAACACTTTTACAAGCACTGGAACTACCTAACTACCTATCCCATCGTGGCCAGTCCTTTCTCTCAATTCGATGGACACTAGGAGAAGATTGAAAGTCGGAAACTCTTCATCTTCAGCTCCTGTGGTGGAGGGTCTTCCCCCTCACCACAACAGCCAATGAAAAGTCCGCCCCCTTTCTCAGGAATTGGCATATGACTGACTTTGAGTGGGCCGCCATTCTCCTGTACTCAGGTCTAGTTGTTCAGCCACTTTCTTCGACTCCCCCTTGACTGGGGTCCTGTTTGTGGCGCTGTATGTCCTCAATGCGGCGGTTGAGTAAATGTCAAGTAAACAATAATTTATAATAACTCTCCCCTATAGGAGGTAATCTAATATCTCTTTGTCTATTGTCACATGTGTATGATTGTTGGTGTTAATTATACCTGTTACTAACAACCACCGGAGCTACTCTTTGGTTATGACTTCTACATTTGTCTCCCCAATAGGTTGGGAGCCTATGTCGTACTCTTTCGCGAGTTTATGCTGCAGTAGCTGTCCTGCTGCTTATGTTTTTTTATTCGCTAAGTATCTGTTCTATCTTTTCTTGTTTCTCTTCCTATTCTTTTTATAGCGACAGGGTTCACTCTAAACAGAATCTTTTCATAGGTGCTCTCAGAAGGATCGCTCAACACCCTAATGGCTGAGTTAAATATAGCATCCTTCAATGTGAAGGGATTTAACACTCCTGAGAAGCGAGCCCAGATCCTCCATCACTGCCATTGCCAAAAGGTAAATCTTGTGTGTTTACAAGAAACCCACTTCAAAGTTGGCCACTCCCCAATAATTAAAAATAAGCATTAACAACCCTGCTACACGAACCAAGGGGGGTGCTATCGCAATCCACAGGTCTTTAATCCATCAAATAATAGATAGTACTATTGATCCTAATGCCAGATTTATAATACTCTCCCTTTCTATAGAAGTTCAGATTTTTACCGTCATTAATGCCTACTCCCCGAATCAGAATCAGGCCTCATTTTTATCCAATTTAATTGATCGGGCAACCCCATTAATAAGATGGACCCTAATTTTATTTAGCGATTTTAATATTACTCTCGACCCTATCTTGGACAACTCCAAGTGTAAATCATGTCTTTCCTATCCGGTTATCAAGCATACCAAGAAAGCTTTCTCTAGCTTACAATTATACGATACTTGGAGGTTGCAGCACCCATTTGGTAGAGACTATAGTTTCTACTCCGCCCCTCATGATTCGTACAGTCGCCTGGACTATATTATGATTCATCATAGTGCATTGCCTTAGTTGGTTTCTACTCGCATAGGCAATATCCTCTGGTCAGACCACGCACCGGTGTTTTGCTCATTGAAAGTCCTTTCACTTTCAAAAACAGTACGGTCCTTGCGTCTCAATGAATCGCTTCTTTTGGACCGGCTCTGCAATGCAGATATCCAGCAGGCCATAGATAATTTTGTGTTAGATCATTCTACTGATGACACAACCCCCCCCCCCTTTTAAATGGGAAACATTAAAATGCATCTTAAGAGGCACTTTCATTAAACATGGAGTAAAAATTAAGCGGGAAATGGCACAATTTCTTAGAGATGCTCTTGGCAAGGTATCTAAACTTGAGCTATTACATAAGCGTGCTCTTGCCACTTCAATACTTAGAGAGCTCCTGAAAGCTAGGTTAGAGGTAAAACACTTGTTAGAAACCTCATATAGCCGCCTCCTGCAAATAAGACGTAGTAGATTTTATGAATACGGCAATAAGCCAGGATGAATGCTGGCACGCGCTTTGAGAACTTAATTAACACAAAACCATATTTCATACATTAAGAACTCAAATGATCGTCTGGCTTACTGTACAGTAGAGATTGGTAACATTTTTAAATCTTATACTAAATTGTATAACCTTCAGACAAGCCTGCTGTGCCTGGATTCTTCCTCTCTCCCTTTACTCCCATTTGGGAAATTATCAGATGAGGTAATCAAAAACTTAGAAGCCCCCTTCACCCCTCAGGACTTCTTACTTGTAATAAAAGACCTCCGAAGTAATAAGAGGCCTGGCCCTGATGGTCTCACTTCCAAATTTTACAAAACTTTTCCCACTCAGCTGCCCCCCTTGATGCTTCAGTCCTTTAACCATATATCAGAAACGTCACCTTTCACCCCTCAAGCCACCTCCTCACATATTACTGTCATACCCAAGCCCGGGAAAGACCCGCTTCTCTGCGCTAGCTTTCGACCAATATTGCTTCTAAATGAAGATATTAAAATGTACGCCAAGTTAATAGTCAACAGATTAAATCCACTTCTCCCTAGTCTTATCCATTCAGATCAGGTGGGGTTTGTCACGGGCAGGGAAGCCCGGGACAATACACTTAAAACCTTAGACATTATCAATTTTGCTTCTTCACACAACTCCTCTCTTACTGTATGATCCTATCCCTCAACGCTGAAAAGGCATTTGATAGAGTCTCGTGGCACTCTATTATCCAAACCCTAGATTTTATAGGTCTAGGCCCAGTCCTTAAAGGGGTATTCCCATCTCCAAGATCCTATCCCAATATGTAGTAGGTGTAATAATAATAATAATAATAATATTAGCAAATACCTCCAATTAGAAACATAGTATAGTACTTCTGATTCGCTGTGTCTTTCCTCATGTGCAGGCAATCCAGAACGTTAGGTATCCATGGTTATAACCACTAGCAAATAGCTGTCACTATATCAGTGGTCGCAACCATGGATACCTAAGGTCCTGCAATACCTGCACATGACGAAAGAGACATAGCGAATCAGAAAAACTATACTACATTTCTAATTGGAGGTATTTGCGAATATTATTATTACACCTACTACATATTGGGATAGGATCTTGGAGATGGGAATACCCCTTTAAGTCCAAAATATCAGCTCTCTAGCAGAGGCCTTCTGCGAGATTGAAAATGAATGGTTCTATATCGGATCAATTTTTAATTAAAAATGGTACTCGCTAAGGCTGCCCTTTATCGCGTCTTCTCTACGTACTAGTAATGGAAAGTCTGATGTGCGATTCGTAATAACCCTAATATTCCTGGTATAGTGATAAGGGATCAAGAGTACAAATGTTCCGCATTTGCAGATGACCTTTTGGTTTATTTATCTAGTCCAAATATCTCACTCCCATCATTGATGTCGGAATTAGACAGGTTTGGAAGGTGGTCTAACTTCGAAATCAATATGAATAAGTCGGAGGCCCTCAGCATATCTCTACCTCTCGAAGAGGTAAAATCTTTGAAGGGAAATTTCCCTTTCCGATGGCCTAATAATAACACAATTGTATGCCTGGGAATTAGGATCTCCTCTGATCTCTCTAAATTGTTTTCTATCAATTTCAAGCCCTTTTTGTCCAGATTGGAGAGGGATTTGACTTCTTAGAACCGTTCTGAATTCTCCTGGTTCGGGAGGATTAATATTATAAAGATGACAGTTCTCCCAAGGTTGCTGTACCTTCTCCAGACTATTCCGATTCACATTCCTTCTCCTTTTTGGAACAAAATTCAGCGTATATTTAGCCGCTTTGTATGGTCGTCGGGATGCCCCAGGATTGGATCCGCCACTCTAACTAGGCCTAAAGATACAGGTGGTACGGGGCTGCCTGATTGCCGCAAATATTACCAGGTGGCTGCATACTCTAGGGTTTTGGATTTGATTCATGGATCTCAATCCAAGCTCTGGGTTTCGATTGCACAGGACATCTGCCAGCTCTCCATGCCTGTTCTGTCTTGGATTTGGCCTCATATTTCTAGTCATAGGAACATTAAATTATCATTCATGGTAAGCCACACCCTTAAAATTTTACACGCTTCTAAGCACGCAACCTCGCTGATTGATTATAATGACCCACTATTTCCCATAACGGACAACCCAAGATTTCCTTCAGGGGCTTCCACCCATAAATTCCTAAATAGCACTAAATCGAAACCCCTGCGTTTTAACCAAATTGCTCCCCAGGGATCACTACTCCCTCTATCCGTAATTTTAAAGGGTAAAGCTCCTACGAAGCGCCATGACTTCCAATATCTTCAACTGCAACACTTCTATCATTCCCTAGCCAACGATCTCGAGCATTCTAAAGATTATGTATCGCTCCTGTAAAAACAGATCATGCTATCTCAATTCTCTATAAACTTCTTTTAGCTCCGGAACTGGAAGCCCTCCCTCATTTCTGTAGAGCCTGGGAATCGGAACTAAACTTGAAATCTACAAATGGCCAATGGAATAGGTGTTTTCACTTATCCCATGAATCCATGATTGGAACCAAAGCACAGGAGACCAACTACAAAATAGTCTCTAGATGGTTCCCTCGGTTCTACACAAGTGGTATCCGGGCACATCGAGTTTATGTTGGCGTTGTGGAACAGGTGAGGGCACGTTGGTTCACATTTGGTGGTCCTGCTTGGGCCTGACAGCCTTCTGGGAGGGTGTCCTTAAGGTGATCCAGAAGGTCACAGGAGTGATGATTCCTGATAAACCTGAAGCTATCCTACTACTTATGTTCTCTATGCCAAGGCCTAGCTTCAAAAGGTCTCTTTTGAGACATTTATTGCAGGCTGCCAAGAACATAATCCCACACCACTGTAAATCCCCAGAGGCTCCTTCCTTGGAGGAGTGGTTTGCGAAGATTGCCACAACACAGCGAATGGAGATGTTGATTGCCCATTCTCATGAGGAGAGGAATAAACTGGCTGCCAAGTGGTTCCACTGGGAAGCTTTTTATGACTCGCCTCCAACATAAGTCATCTGCACCTTGTCTTTGCATCAGGTCATGTGGATTCTAGTAACCCGGTCGTCTATTTACTCTCTATTTTCTCTGCTACAATAAAAAAATTTCTTTCCTTATTCTTGGAATGTCCGTCTCCACCCTTCCCCCATTTGACATTATGTTCCGCTGCTGTCATCCAGTGGGGTTGAGAAGTCTGGGCCAATCCAGACCTTTTCATTTTGATAAGTCAGACTGTCAGCCTTTTCATTTTATAGGCGGATGCGCCTATAGGTTATTATGCCCCCGGCGGCAGTAAAAACCCGCTGTGACAAAATGCTAGCGGCAGGGCAGGCCAGCACCTCCAAGGTGTAGAGGGACAGTTGATGCCTTGAGTCCAGCTTGGATACCCAATAGTTGTACGACACAACTAGGAGGGCGAAGTTTGATCAGCTGAAAGAAAACCTTCAACTTATAGACTGGGACAAAGTTCTTAATCAAGGAAATACGAATAGTAAATGGGAAACCTTCAAAAGAATTCTGAATACTCAGTGCGAGAGGTATATACCGTAAGGGAATAAAAGGGCCAGAAATAAGAGGAAACCAATATGGTTGAATAAGAACGTAAAAGGGGCGTTAAATAGCAAAAAAGAGGCATTCAAGAGATTAAAACAGGAAAACAGCAAGGAGGCACTAATGTGTTACAAGGAAAAAACGAGAACCTGCAAAAAACAAATAAAAATAGCGAAGGAGGAAACAGAGAGACGTATTGCTAGGGAAAGTAGATCAAATCCCAAACTGTTCTTTACGTATATAAATAGTAAAAGGATTAAATCGGATAATATTGGACCGATAAAAAGTGATGAAGGCAAAATCATAGAGAAAGATGAGGATAAAGCTAATCTATTAAATAAATTTTTTTCGTCAACTTTCACAAAGGAAAAAGAACTAACAGGCGAAATGAGAAGTGACAAACTTAATCCTCCACTAAGTATGACAAATCTAACCCAAGCTGGGGTACAGAAACGCCTCAGTAACATTAAAATAAACAAATCACCAGGACCTGATGGCATACACCCACGGGTACTAAGGGAACTAAGTAATGTGATAGACAGACCGTTATATCTTATATTTAAGGACTCTGTTGAGACTGGGTCTGTGCCACTTGATTGGCGACAGGCGAATGTAGTGCCAATATTCAAAAAGGGAGCAAAAAGTAACACCGGAAACTATCGGCCGGTGAGTCTGACGTCCGTTGTGGGCAAAATTTTTGAAGGCTTTATTAATGAGGCAATCATGGAGCATCTTGATGCTAATAATCTATTAACCCCGAACCAACATGGATTCATGAGGAATCGCTCCTGCCAAACAAACCTGATTGACTTCTACGAGGAGGTTAGCTCTCGAGTAGATCAGGGGGAACCAGTGGATGTCGTGTATCTCGACTTCTCAAAAGCGTTCGATAGCGTGCCACATAATAGGTTGGTATACAAAATGAGAATGATGGGGCTGGGGGAAAATGTCTGCAAGTGGGTAGCTAACTGGCTAAAGGATAGAAGGCAGAGGGTGGTTATAAATGGAATATACTCAGATTGGGTAAGCGTCACTAGTGGGGTACCACAGGGGTCTGTACTAGGCCCAATGTTATTTAATATCTTTATTAACGACATAGTCAACGGGATAAATAGTAAAATATCAATATTTGCAGATGACACAAAGTTATGTAAAACAATTAATACAAAAGAGGATAGTGAAGACCTACAGAGGGATTTGGATAAGCTGGGTAGGTGGAGCATTAAATGGCAAATGAGGTTTAACGAGGAGAAATGTAAGGTCATACATATGGGAAGGAAAAATGGAAGTCACCAGTACTCACTGAATGGGAAACCATTGGGGAATTCAGAGATGGAGAAGGACTTGGGCATCTTGATTGATAGCAAACTAAATTGGAGTGCCCAAAGTCAGGCCGCTGCTGTAAGGGCAAACAGGGTAATGGGATGTATCAGAAGAGGTATAGCTGCAAAGGATGAGAACATTGTTCTTCCACTGTACAAAGCACTGGTCAGACCACACTTGGAATACTGTGCTCAGTTATGGGCCCCAATATATAGAAAGGATATAAATGAGCTTGAAAAGGTACAAAGGAGGGCAACAAAATTAATAAGGGGAATGGAGGGACTGCAATACCCAGAGAGGTTGGCAAAACTAGGACTATTCAGCCTGGAAAAGAGAAGGTTGAGGGGGGACATAATAAATGTGTACAAATATGTTAGGGGACAGTATAGAGACCTTGCCCGGGATTTGTTCAAAAGGAGGGATATTACGGTAACAAGAGGGCACTCACTAAGACTGGAAGAGAAAAGGTTTCAGCACCAGCATAGGAAGGGGTTCTTTACGGTAAGAGCAGTGAGAATATGGAATTCACTGAGTGAGGAGACGGTAATGTCGGATTCACTAAACCAGTTCAAGCGGGGACTGGATGCTTTTCTAGATACCAGGCAGATTTCTGCATATACTTAAAAATAGAATAAAATAGTAGGTTGATACAGGGATTTATTCTGACTGCTGGTTTCAGAGTCGGGAGGGAATTTTTCCTCAGGTGAAGATTGGCTAAATCATTTGGGGTTTTTGCCCTCCTCTGGATCAACTTTAGCAATTACAGAACTAACAGGTCGAACTTGATGGACGCAAGTCTTTATTCGGCTTTACTAACTATGTAACTATGTAACATAGGAATAAAGGAGGACGTTTGTTCGGTCGGCTAGGTACTACCATCTTCCAAAACTTTTCCCTCCTTGTCCGAGTACCCCGCACATCAGGGCCTGGTCGCTGGAAGGGTCTAATTAAACTGTCCCAGACCTTTGATAGTGTTCCCCTGCCTCTGCTGAAAATGGTGTATGTCTCCCTGGTCTGTCCGCCTTGGTTGCCCATGCCACTAGCATTGGCAAATGGGATTTTTTTCACTAATTTTCCAGCTAAGTTGGGTGGCAGTTCCTCCTGTGCTGCTTCAGGGCATCAGGTTGCCCCGAGGCTTCAAATAGACTGAATGAGGGGTTGAAATACAGTATATCTTCATTTATCTCCTGGGAGACATTTTAAAATGAAAAGTCCTGAACCATGTGGGTGAAACTTCTCCAACCCAGCATGGGGCATAAGAGATGCATGTAGAGGGCCTTTCATCTATTCAATAAATGCAGATTAACTTATATAAGTTAAGGGGCAGACATATACTTGATGCAACCTGTGCAGCAACACAGGGAGTCAAGAGGTAAGGGGGCCTATTTGTTCCTTAAAAAGTAAAGCGTATGCACTATGTGCAAGGACTTCCAAAAATTAGAAGGATGCACTGCGATACACCCTGGAAGAGACATAGAGGAGGGCCTCAGAAAACATTTTTTATAATTTGGAAGGAGTGGGAATCCTTGACTGGCAAAGCCAATTCTCTGAGTGCAATGGATGAAAAACATTTACACCTGTGGAGTATACATATATATATATGTAAGACAATTTTAGAGATAGACCTTTAAAAATTATATAGTAGGTAGGGCCTCATACACACCCTTGAAAAATTAGGAGCGAGGGTCGGATCATGGCCCTGTAGATATGGTGGAGGAGGACACTAAAAATTAGAAAACAAGAACTGTATACCCTTGTTTGGGTGGGAAGGGGTGCATGGCAATACAAAAAAAGGAGCATTTTATTTGTTGTAGCATGTGTGCCGTCCCAGGGTCTGACTTGGTCCTGGCCCCTACCAGGTTCACCCAGTGTGCTGTCAGGGAAATGTAGCGTCCCTAGCCAAAACACTTATCCATGTGTGCGTGGTTAAGTGAACCTTCCCAGTAACTGCGTTAGTCAAGGTATGAGTGATGTTATGGGACACTTGCTGGTGTAAGTCGGGGACGACTTTCCAGGAAAAATAGTGACGGCTGGGGAGCGAGTACTGAGGGACGGCCGCTGCCATGAGGTTGTGGAAAGCCTCAGTGTCCACAAGTCTAAACTGTAACATTTCCAGGGCAAAGCAGTCTGGAAATGTGGCCATTTAGTGTTTGGGCCTGTGGGTGGGTGGCTGCGTACTTCCGCTTGCTTTCCAAGGCCTGCTGTAGGGAAAACTGAAAGTTGCCCTGGTACAAAGAATTGAACGTGGTTGCTGATAGTGCTTGCGAATGTGCAATGACAGGTGCAGGCTGGGAGGCATCCGCACCTGCGTCATGAACAGGGGATTGGCAAGCACGTAGCACAGAGGAAGAGGCAGTGGTGTCACCCGAAGACACTGATTGTGGACCCAGGCATTTGGCCCACCTAGTCTGGTGCTTGGATGACGTGCCTGAGCATGCTGGTGATGGTCAGGTTAATAGTGGTCTGGCCTCTGCTGAGCTTGGTACGGCACAGGTTGCAAATGACAATTTTTTTGACTTCTGAACTCTCTGTAAAAAAGCACAAGTCTGGGGAACACCTAACCCTTGACCTGGGATCTTGCCGAGTATGGGTGCTCTGGGGAACAGGTGACCACCTTCTCCCTCTGGCCACCCCACCGCCTCTTCCTGCCTGTTGTGGTGCTGCAGATCCCTGCCCCCTCTGCGCTGCTGTGCTCGCTCTGCTTGCCACTTGCCAGGTTGGGTCAGTGACTTCATCATCCACCGCCTCGTCTTCCACTTCCTCATTCTGGTCCTCCTCCTGACTTGTTTACTTCACATGACTTGGCAACTGTGTCTCATCATCATCCACCTCTTGAGACAGTAATTGCCGTTCCCCACCGTTGGCTCCTTCTGACAGTGGCTGCTAAAATATTTGGGCATAACTGCACACAATCTCCTCATGTCTAGTGTTGAGCGAGTATGTTCTGTTCCGAGTATGCTCGGGCCGAGCTCCGAGTATTTACAGCTGCTCGGTGATATGTTTGAATCGCTCCCGTGTGCATGATTTGCAACTGTTTGACAGCTTTATTACATGTGAGGAATGTGTAAGAAATAGACATTCTTCACATGTATTAACACTAGAACTACCGCATGTTTCATAATACCTATAACTATCATTAGGGGTCATTTTGACCCCCATTCAAAAGCACTGACTCTGGAGTAAAAATAACTTTCTTTTGCCAACAAATTAAAGAACATTTATTTTAACTTAGTAGGAACGGTGTTAAGATCAAGTACAGCAGTTTAAACGCATTTTCCTTTTACATGGTCATAGCATGCGGTGTCCAACAGTTAACACAAACAGTACTTTCTTCCACTTTTCCAGTGCATTTTCCACAAACTGGTTTGTTACAGCTTGCGCAAGTTTTAATTGTTTTGTTTTCGTTGCATCTTCCAACTCCACATTTTCGACGCTTGCGGATTTCTTGTCCTTTTGTTTGTGGTTCAGACATTGCGGATGATGGGCCACTTCTTGATTCCAAATAATTCTTGCGAAGGTCTAATGCCAGCTGAAGAATGAACTCCCGTCTGCTAATTTGACTCCCAGTTGCTGTTTTATAGAGTATTGTTGCGTTTATAGCTGCTAAATCAAGTACATTACAAAACACCTGAACAGGCCATCGGCCGCTTCCAGATTTGTGGTGTACTTTCGAGCCATCTGGTCTACTGTGTCCACTCCAACCTTTGTTTTATTGTAAAATTTTACCGTTTCGGGTTTTTTTTCTTGTCGTTTCCAACTGCTACATCTGGGTGAAGACTACTGAGCAAAATGACATTCTTATTTGGTTTACCTTGGTAAACTCTGATAGTGATGTCACCATTCTTCATCAGAGTAGTCTCATATGTATTTGTTCGTCGGTTTTTTGACAAAGATGGAATCTCTTTTCTTGCACGGTTCATCGTTCCCACAATGCTTGTTCTCTTGGCTTTCAGTGTATTGGCAAGTTTCAATGAAGTCAAAAAATTATCTGTAGTAACATTTCTTCCCTTGTTCAAAAATGGATCCATTAGTTTGAGAACAATGTGTTGTGCAAGAGACCAATCAGCCGGTCGGTGTTCATCTTTTCCCAAATATGGAAACCCGTTGCAGAGGTATTTGGATTCTACGTCAGCTACCAGCCAGAATTTTATTCCAAATTTGTCCGGCTTATTGACTATATATTGGGTGAAAGGACATCTTGATTTAGTTGGAAAAAGCTGTTCATCAACTGTCAGGTTTTGTCCAGGTTTGTAACACAGTATACAATTTCCAATGAAGCGATTCCATACTTCAGAAAATAAAGCAAACTTGTCATTCTTCAATGTATCAGATCGGGTGGATTTGATGTCAAATCGTACAAATCGCATCAATTCTTCGAACCTACTTCTCGGCATAGTGTCTTGAAAGAAGCGAGGACCCCAAGTACTTGACCACAAGGTTTTTACAGAAAGATCATTTGCATTATATGCGCCCCTCGCATATAATATTGCAGTAAATGCATCAAGCTCGATTAGAGAAACTGTCCATTTATCATCTTCAAGTTTCTGACGAGCCTCCATTTCTGTACACTTTTTTATGTGGCGAAGTATAGGTTCATCAATTAGCAACCTCCATGCACTTGATACATTCCCATTGATGATCTCCCGTTTGGCATAAGGGGTGGGTCCAGCTGTTTCTCGAAGAATGTTTTGTTGGGACAGTCGGCCAGTAGATGCAGAAGCAATTGGGACAACTTCCCACACAGTTCCATCGCGACAAGTCTCTTTATGACCCACAGCAGGTGGAATGTCCACTGTACCTTTCTTTCTCCCTCCGTATCCAAAATATTGTGGTTGGGTCCCTCTTCCTCTACCTCTCCGCAATTGTGGTGTGGCCGTACATCTTGTTGACGTAGTAGGACGTCCATCATCCTCTCCAGAATCTTCGGTATCATCAATTATATCACTGTTACTGCTTGAATCTGATTCTTCGGAAATATCATGAGGAAAATATTCTTCATCAGACTCTGAGTCTATTTGTTCCTGATTTTCTTCTTCTGACTCATTTTCAGATAAATTCTGAAGACATTTCAAAATTTCATCACTTGTCAGACCCCTCTGCTTACTCATGCTTCAAATATACGTCGCAAAACGGGACTTGTAAGATCGCAGAAGTAATAAAACGACACTGTACAAACATGCAGAGTTGTAGCTTCAACTGTAATGTTTGCTACTGAAGTGCAGACAGAAATCGCTAGAAGAGACATGGATCAAACATGTTCAGACAAGTTTAGACAAAACAAAATGCTGAATCATCCCTGATATGCAAAGACACAATTACACTCTACAACTAGGGAGAAGCACTGTGATTTTCTGTACTCTGTAATATTAGGTGACTTGCCTACTACTACTTTTATGTATGGGGTCAAATTGACCCCTTCAGTACTTATAGGTATGAATTGTAAAATCCGGGCCCCTGAAAAAATTACAATTCATTTTTGTGTTCTAAAATATACACTACCATGAATAAATAAAAGTCACAAAAACTCAGAACTCATTTGTTAAAATTTTAGAAATTATAGGAAAAATAAATAGCAAAAGGGTCAAAATGACCCCTCCGGTAGTTCTAGTGTTAAAACTGTCATACAGTCGCAAATCATGCACACAGGAGCGATTCAAACATATCACTGAGCAGCTGTAAATACTCGGAGCTCGGCCCGAGCATACTCGGCGAAAGGGTTAACAGAACATACTCGCTCAACGCTACTCATGTCCCTCTTGAAACGTGCATGGTGAGAGGCCAGAAGAAGCCATAAATGGAGAGACAAAGAGCTCCTCGGAGATCCTTGGCCTGAGATCTTGCTGAGTATGGGTGCTCTGGGGAACAGTTGACCGCTTTCTCCCTCTGGTCACCCCACTGCCTCTTCCTGCCTGTTGTGGTGCTGCTGATCCCTCCCCCCTCTGCGGGGCTGTGCTCGCTCTGCTTGCCGCCTTGCCAGGTTGGGTCAGGGACTTCATCATACACCACCTCGTCTTCCACTTCCTCATTCTGGTCCTCCTCCTGACTTGTTGACTTCACATGACTTGGCAACTGTGTCTCATCATCATCCACCTATTGAGACAGTAGTTGCCGTTCCCCACCATCGACTTCTTCTCACAGTGACTGCTAAAATATTTGGGCATAACTTTACACAATCTCCTCATGTCTCTCTTGAAACATGCATGGTGAGAGGCCAGAAAAAGCCATAAATGGAAAGATAAAGAGCTCCTCGGAGTGGTCAAGTGTGGGGTCACTTGTCTCCTATGACTCGCCATGGCGAGAGTATGGAGGATCAGGGTGAGGAGTACATGGTCCAGACTCATCGCTAGTGAGACTGGAACATTTGAAAGACAGGGTGGTGCTGTGAAACAGACTAGAAGCATTATCTGCTATCTGACCCACAACCTGCGTGCGCTGTTCTGGCTTCAATAGTCATATCCCGTGCCCCCCTGCAAAGTGGAACAGGAAGCTAGTTCTCATGGATGTGTGCGTTTGTTGTGCTCCCGCAGTAGGCACAGTTTCACCTGGACCACAGCCTCTGCGTGCACCATCAGCAGCATGCGCACTTCCCCGTCCCTCACCGCACACCTTGCACATTTGAAATTATGTACACAGCTAAGAACGGTATTATTATACAATAGAATCTATTTAAATTGCCCCTAAAAGGACTTTTGTTTGTATGTAGCAGCACCAAAGACTGTAAGGCAATAATCCCTGACTAGATGCCTCTAATATGCTCTCCATACTCCAACAGCTAACCCTACAGTAATTTCAGCTAAGAGCAGTATTATTATAGAATATAATCTACAGGGTGGGCCATTTAAAGTTATATGAAAAAGTTTGGGCACCCCTATTAATCTTAAGCTTAATGTTTTATAAAAATTGGTGTTTTTGCAACAGCTATTTCAGTTTGATATATGTAATAACTGTTGGACACAGTAATGTTTCTGCCTTGAAATGAGGTTTATTGTACTAACAGAAAATGTGCAATCTGCATTCAAAATTTGACAGGTGCATAAGTATGGGCACCTCACCAGAAAAGTGACATTAATATTTAGTAGATCCTCCTTTTGCAAAAATAACAGCCTCTAGTCGCTTCCTGTAGCTTTTAATGATTTCCTGGATCCTGGATGAAGGTATTTTTGACCATTCCTCTTTACAAAACAATTCCAGTTCAGTTAAGTTTGATGGTCGCCGAGCATGGACAGCCCTCTTCAAATGATCCCACAGATGTTCAATGATATTCAGGTCTGGGGACTGGGATGGCCATTCCAGAACATTGTAATTGTTCCTCTGCATGAATGCCTGAGTAGATTTGGAGCGGTATTTTGAATCATTGTCTTGCTGAAAGATCCATCCCCTGCGTAACTTCAACTTTGTCACTGATTCTTGAACATTATTGTCAAGAATCTGCTGATACTGAGTGGAATCCATGCGTCCCTCAACTTTAACAAGATTCCCGGTGCCGGCATTGGCCACACAGCCCCAAAGCATGATGGGTAGCAAGTGTTTTTCTTGGAATGCTGTGTTTTTTTTCCGCCATGCATAACGCCTTTTTGTATGACCAAACAACTCAATCTTGGTTTCATCAGTCCACAGGACCTTCTTCCAAAAAGAAATTGGCTTCTCCAAATGTGCTTTTGCATACCTCAGCCGACTCTGTTTGTGGCGTGCTTGCAGAAACGGCTTCTTTCGCATCACTCTCCCATACAGCTTCTCCTTGTGCAAAGTGCGTTGTATAGTTGATCGATGCACAGTGACACCATCTGCAGCAAGTTGATGCTGCAGCTCTCTGGAGGTGGTCTGAGGATTGTCCTTGACTGATCTCACCATTCTTCTTCTCTGCCTTTCTGATCTTTTTCTTGGCCTGCCACTTCTGGCGTTAACAAGAACTGTCCCTGTGTTCTTCCATTTCCTTACTATGTTCCTCACAGTGGAAACTGACAGGTTAAATCTCTGAGATAGCTTTTTGTATCCTTCCCCTGAACAACTATGTTGAATAATCTTTGTTTTCAGATCATTTGACAGTTGTTTTGAGGAGCCCATGATGCCACTCTTCAGAGGAGATTCAAACAGGAGAACAACTTGCAAGTGGCCACTTTAAGTAGCTTTTCTCTTTATTGCATACACCTGGCTATGAAGATCAAAGCTCAATGAGGTTACAAAACCAAAAAAAGTGCTTTAGTAAGTCAGTAAAAAGTAGGTAGGAGTATTTAAAACAAGAAAATGATAAGGGTGCCCAAACTTATGCACTTGTCAAATTTTGTTTGAATGCAGATTGCACATTTTCTGTTAGTACAATAAACCTCATTTCAAGGCAGAAACATTACTGTGTCCAACAGTTATTACATATATCAAACTGAAATAGCTGTTGCAAAAACACCAATTTTTATAAAACATTAAGCTTAAGATTAATAGGGGTGCCCAAACTTTTTCATATAACTGTATATGGATACACCTAAATAAAATGGGAATGGTTGGTGATATCAACTTCCTGTTTGTGGCACATTAGTATATGGGAGGTGGAAAACTTTTCCAGATAGGTGGCGACCATGGCGGCCATTTTGAAGTTGGCCATTTTGGATCCAACTTTTTTTTTTTCAATGGAAAGAGGGTCATGTGACACATCAAACTTATTGAGAATTTCATAAGAAAAACAATGGTGTGCTTGGTTTTAACGGAACTTTATTCTTTCATGAGTTATTTACAAGTTTCTCTTTGACATGTCGCAGAGTTTAAACACGTGAGGAGCGGATAGAAATTGTGTTGATGTTGGTGTTGTTGATATTGGTGAACACAGTGCCCGGGTCATTGCAGCAGATTTCAATGCAAGACACCCTCAGTTTACGCAGAACATTATGTTCAGTGATGAGGCAAACTTTTTTGTGAATGGTGAAGTTAACAAATAAAACCACCGCTGTTGGTCTGACACTAACCCACAGTGGATAGATCCCTCCAAGACTCGAGACTGTTGGAACATAAAAATTGATGGTATGGTGTGGTATCTGGGGTACAAAGATAGTTGGGCCATTCTTCATCAATGGAAACCTCAATGCCACTGGATATCTGAAATTGCTATATGATGATATGTTGCCCTCTTTATGCACTGAAGATGGCACGTTCCCTGAGTTTTTCCAACAAGATGGTGCACCACCACATTATGGGTGTCAGGCCTGAGCGTTCCTACATGAACAGTTTCCTGGAAAGCGGATTGGTCGTCATGGGCCAGTTGAATGGCCACCAAGGTCTCCCGATTTGACCCCTTTAGACTTTTATCTTTGAGGTCATCTGAAGACAATTGTCTATGCTGTGAAGATACGAGATGTGCAGCATCTGAAACAACGGATACTGGAAGCCTGTGCTAGCATTTCTTCTGCGGTGTTGCTATCAGTCTGTCAAGAGTGGGAGAAGAGAGTTGCACTATGAACCTGTAGAGAAAATGTAAAGAGAAAAAAAATCAAAACACTTTAATTGCGTTTTTTCAGTCAACATACCTACAATAAAGCCGTCATATAACCCCCAAATTGATATTATAAAAATTCAGCTCACTAGGTAAAAAGCAAGCCCTCACATTGCTCAATAAAAAAACAACAAATCTTTTTGGATCTCGGAAAATGGCAATACAAATTTTTTTTTTATGGACTTCTGATTTTTCTTTTCAGTCTACTTGGAATTTTTTCCCGTTTTTCAGGACATTGTAATATTGTATAGCAAAATGGATGTTGTAATACTAAACTGCAAAAAAACAAGCCCTCATACGTCTATGTCAACAGAAAAATAATTATGCCTCTTGAGGATGTTGAGAAACAAGATTAGAGGCGCATGATTCTTAATGAATATTTAAAATGGTAGTCTTCATGAATCCGTCCCAAAGTCTTATGCATTTATCCTATTGTATGCTGTACAGTGAATATAAAAAGTCTGCACACCACTTTCAAACTGGCAGTTTTTTGTCATATAAAAAATTCTTACCAAGAAGAACCATTTCAGAACTTTTCCCACCTTTAACCCCTTCACGACATATGATGTAGTTTCGTCATATGTCGGGTGCCTGTCTTTGATACGTGCTGTCATTATGATACTCCTGTGAAAGCCAACGTTTAGCTGGGGTTCATGGGAGATCGTGATTATAGCTATACTTAGCAGTTCTGATTCACTGCTATGTATAGTACCAGGCAGGGTCGGTCTGGGCTGGCGGGATACCGGGAATTTTCCCGGTGGGTCCCGCCCCCTGCTGCAGAGGAGAAGGGGGAGAAGAGAGCAAAAAAAAAATCCTGCGGTTTTAAGGGGCACGGGCCCTTTAAAAGCGCAGGCACAGTGTATGCAGGGACGCGCGCATGCGGCGTTCATTACCTGAACCACCGCGGCGCACGTCCCTGTGAAGCAGCTGAAGCTGCGCGTCTCCCTTCGCCGGCCAGCGTATGACGTCATCGTCATGCGCCTGCTGTGAAGGATGCGCGCAACTCAGGAGAAGGAGGACAACGCACGGGAGCGCAGGAAGGTAAGAGGTGTGTGTGTGTGTGTGTGTGTGTAATAGTCTGGACCCCTGGCTGGACACACAAGGGGAAGCCCAGCTGGACACACAAGGGGGGGCCCAGCTGGACAGACACACAAGGGGGTAGCCTGGCTGGACACACAAGGGGTTAGCCGACTGGATACAAAAGGGGGGGTCCTGGATGGACACACAGTGGGGGAACCCTGGCGGGACACACAAGGGGGGCCCAGCTGGACACACAAGGGGGGCCCAGCAGGACACACAAGGGGGGAGCCGACTGGACACACAAGGGGGGGCCCTGGCTGGACACACGAGGAGGAACCCTGGCTGGACACACGAGGGGGAACTCCGGCTGGACACACGAGGGGGAACCCTGGCTGGACACACAAGGGGGAACCCTGGCTGGACACACGAGGGGGAACCCTGGCTGGACACACGAGGGGGGGCCAAGCTGGACACACGAGGGGGGAGCCCCGGCTGGATACATGAGGCGGGAGCCCTGGCTGGACACACAAGGGGGGAACCCTGGCTGGACACACAAGGGGGGGCCCAGCTGAACACACAAGGGGGAGCCGACTGGACACACAAGGGGGGGCCCTTGCTGTACACAGAAGGGGGGACCCTGGCTGGACACAAAAGGGGGAACCCTGGCTGGACACACAAGGGGGGGCCCAGCTGGACACACAAGGGGGGAGCCGACTGGACACACAAGGGGGGGCCCTGGATGGACACACAAGGTGGAACCCTGGCTGGACACACAAGGGGGAACCCTGGATGGACACACAAGGGGGGACCCTGGATGGACACACAAGGGGGGACCCAGCTGGACACACGAGGGAGATCCCTGGCTGGACACACGAGGGGGAACCCTGGCTGGACACACGAGGGGGAACCCTGGCTGGACACACAAGGGGGAACCCTGGCTGGACACATGAGGGGGGCCAAGCTGGACACACGAGGGGGGCCAAGCTGGACACACGAGGGGGGGCCAAGCTGGACACACGAGGGGGGGCCAAGCTGGACACACGAGGGGGGGCCAAGCTGGACACACGAGGGGGGGCCAAGCTGGACACACGAGGGGGGGCCAAGCTGGACACATGAGGTGGGAGCCCTGGCTGGATACACAAGGGGGGCCCTGGCTGGACACGCAAGGGGGAACCCTGGCTGGACACAGAAGGGGGGGCCCGGCTGGACACACAAGGGGGGGCCTTGGCTGGACACACAAGGGGGGGCCCTGGCTGGACACACAAGGGGCCCTGGCTGGACACCCAAGGGGGGACCCTGGCTGGACCCAGGCAAAAGGGGGTGGGCAGGATGGGTATATGGGGGGCAGGCTGGACACATGGAGGCCAGGATGGATATATGGGGGGGCAGGCTGGACACATGGAGGCCAGGATGGATATATGGGGGGGCAGGCTGGACACATGGAGGCCAGGATGGATATATGGGGGGCAGGCTGGACTCATGGAGGCCAGGATGGGTATATGGGGGGGCAGGCTGGACTCATGGAGGCCAGGATGGATATATGGGAGTGGGCAGGCTGGACACATGGGGGGCTAGGATGGGTATATGGGAGGGGGCAGGCTTGATACACGTGTGCTAGGATAAATATATGGAGGGGTCACACTGGACAAATGGGGGCCAGAAGGGATATATGCAGGGGGGTGTTAGGATGGATACATGGAGTCCAGGATGGATATATGAAGGGGGGGCAGGCTGGAAACATGGAGGCAAGGATGGATATGTGGGGGGGCAGGATGGCCACATGGGGGGCTAGGATGGATATATGGGGGGGAGGGCAGGCTCGATACATGTGGGCTAGGATAAATATATGGAGAGGCCACCCTGGACATATGGGGGCCAGAAGGGACATATGGGGGTGCCTGGCTGGACAAGGGACTTAATTACTGTTTGGGGGCCAGATTGAGGAACATACTTTATTAGTTTATGGTGGCCAGTGGGGAACATTATTACTTTAGATTCCAATTATTATTATTACATTATTACTTCTGTAATATAATTTACTTTTTAGGAAACTGTTTTCCATGGGATGGGACAAAAGAGGAGTCCTGTTACTGTGCAGGATGGCACTATGTTGCTATTTTTATTCAACTGGTATAGTGTAGAAGTCGGGGGGGAAAAGTGGGAATATTCTCTAGAAGAGATCAGTTATTGGTAACTGTGTGTTATTTTCTGCAGAGATGATTCCTGGCTGGAATAAGTGATGGCCGTCTGTGCCTGATGAAGAAGAAAAGCGAAGATGAAGGACTTCACCTAGAGACGTCACTGGTGAGTCAGTGTATTACATGTACACTTAGGCTGCGTGCACACGATGTGTTTTTCATGCGTTTATGCTGCGGAATTTCCACAGCAGAAACGCATCAAAAACGCATGGTAATCCGCACCCCATGGTCCCCAATGGCATTCCGCAATGTCAATGCACATGCTGCGGATTTTTCCGCAGCGTTTCTGCAGCGCTCATAAATCCGCAGCATGTTCATTAATTTTGCGGAAGCGCCGCCATTGACTTGCATTGAGACGCATAGAATCCGTGTCTGTACATTTCTACAAGCGGATTCTATGCGTCTCTATGTGCGGATGGTACCCAGTTCTGGAGGAGAGAAGACTCTCATCCAGACCTGGGTACCATTGTACCTGTAGAAAAAAGAAAAAAATAATAAATAAAGTTTATATTCACCTGTCCAACGGCTTCTCTCGGCATGCCGGCAGCGCTGAAGGACCTTCGGTGACGTCACAGTCATGTGACCGCAGGCCCTTCACCGCTGTGTCTCGCGATATGCCGGCAGCCGGGAACCAGACAGGAACGAGCGCTGCAGCACATGCCGGGGTATCGGGGGTGAGTATAGCTTTATTTTAAGCATTGTTTAACGGTCACACTATATAAATCCATGCTGTTTGCGTTTTTTCTGCCAGGGAGATGCAGAAATGCTGCAGAAATTTTCTGCTTCATTTCTGCATCGTGGGCACATAGCCTTACACTACACACGTGGTCAAAATTGTTGGTACCCCTCGTTTCATGAAAGAAAAACCCACAATGGTCACAGAAATAACTTGAATCTGATAAATTACAAATTTTTGAAAATGAACAAATGAAGGTCAGACATTGCTTTTCTGCTTCCACAGAATTGAAAAAAAAATAACCTCATGAAATAGGCCTGGACAGAAATGATGGTTCTTCTTAACTTAATATTTTGGTGAACAACCTTTTGAGGCAATCACTGCAATCAAACGATTCCTGTAACTGTCAATGAGACTTCTGCACCTCTCAACAGGTATTTTGGCCGACTCCTCATGAGCAAACTGCTCCAGTTGTCTCGTGTTTGAAGGTTGCCTTTTCCATGTTTCAGCTCTTTCCAAAGATGCTCAATAGGATTTAGGTCAGGGCTCATAGAAGGCCACTTCAGAATAATCCAATGTTTTCCTCTTAGCCATTCTTGGGTGTTTTTAGCTGGGTGTTTTGGGTCATTATCCTGTTGCAAGACCCATGACCTGCGACTGAGACCAAGCTTTCTGACACTGGGCAGCACATTTCTCACTAGAATCCCTTGATAGTCTTGAGATTTCATTGTACCCTGCACAGATTCAAGACACCTTGAGCCAGATGCAGCAGAGCAGCCCCAGAACATAACAGCCTCCCCCATGTTTCACAGTAGGGACAGTGTTCTTTTCTTGATATGCTTCATTTTTCCGTCTGTGAACATAGAGCTGATGTGCCTTGCCAAAAACTTCCATTTTTGTCTCATCTGTCCATAGTACATTCTCCCAGAAGCTTTGTGGCTTGTCAACATGTAGTTTGGCAAATTCCAGTCAGGCTTTTTTATTATTATTTTTTTCAACAATGGTGTTCTCCTTGGTCGTCTCCCATGAAGTCCACTTTGGATCAAACAACGATGGATAGTATGATCTGACACTGATGTTCCTTGAGATTGAAGTTCACCTTTAATCTCTTTAGAAGTTTTCCTGGACTCTTCTGTTACCATTCATATTATCCGTCTCTTTGATTTGTCATCAATTTTCCTCCTGTGGCCACGTCCAGGGAGGTTGGCTACAGTCCCATGGATCTTGTTTCTGAATAATATGTGACACTGTAGTCAAAGGAACATAAAGCTGCTTGGAGATGGTCTTATAACCTTTACCTTTAACATGCTGTTCTATAATTTTCTTTCTAATTTCCTGAGACAACTCTTTCCTTTGCTTCCTCTGGTCCATGTTGAGTGTGCTACACACCATGTCACCAAACCTCACAGTGAGTATCTGTAGCCCTATATACAGGCCCACTGACTGATTACAAGATTGTAGACACCTGTGATGCTAATTAGTGGACACAACTTGATTTAACATGTCCCCTTTGTCACATTATTTTCAGGGGTACCATAATTTCTTTCCAGGCCTATTTCATGAGTTTAATTTTTTTTTAATTCTGTGAAAGCAGAAAAGCAATGTCCGACTTTCATTTCTTCATTTTCATAGATTTTTAATTTATTATTACTTTTGTCAGATTGAAGTTATTTCTGTGACCATTGTGGGTTTTTCTTTCATTAAACGAGGGGTACCAACAATTCTGACCACGTGTGCATATAGTATATACAGAGCTCCTGTGTATGTCACTGGTGATCACTGTATTACGCATACACTATATACAGACCTTCTGTGTATAATGTCACTGGTGACCACTGTATTACCTGTACACTATATACAGAGCTGCTGCTTATAATGTCACTGGTGATCACTGTGTTACCTGTACACTGACACAATATACAGAGCTCCTGTGTATAATATCACTGGTGATCACTGTGTTACCTGTACAATGACACTACATACAGAGCTCCTGTGTATAATGTCACTGGTGATCACTGTGTTACCTGTACACTGACACTATATACAGAGCAACTGTGTATAATGTCGCTGGTGGTAATAACAGGGTTGTTAATATTGTGGTTTGTATTCATGATCAGTATTGTAGTATTTGGTCACTTTGGGGTGGTAATATGTGGTCTGATCATGGTGTGGCCATATTTGTTCCTTGTATGTGGTATTATTTGGTCACTATGTGGTGGTAATATGTGATCTAGTCATGGTGTGGCGATATTTGTCCCTTTTGTGTGTGGTATTATTGGTGTTGATATAGTGAACTGTGTTGTGTATGGCGGTTCATTTTGTTCTTGCTGATATTAACTAGGAAAAGATTTTTTTCCATTAGGCCACAGCCCCACCATTAGTATTTGGTTAGTATTTTTTCTCAGGAGTCGCTGCCAAATCAAGTAGTGGGTGATAAATGCAGAATTGGTGACTTGTTTCTATTCTACATTTTCTCTGATTGTTCCTCACCTGGTTTTGGCTCCCACTCCTGAAAAAAAATTACTGACCAGATACTGACCAAATACTGATAGTGGGGCCGTGGCTTTAGAGATTAAATACTTGGACCAGAGCAGCAGAGATGCACTTACAGGGGTTCTCCGGTGAAAACAAGTAATCACCTCCCCACAAGATCAGTGATAATATTGATTGGTGGGGGTCTGACTGCTGGGACACAATTGGCAGAATGTGGAGCTTTTCTCCCCATTAGACTGGAGCGGCATGTGAGATGCGACCACTGATCCATTCATTCCTTCAGTGGCTGTGAGCGCTGCTCTTTTTTGGAAGCCCCCAAGAGAATAAATGGAGCTGCGGTCAGACGTCCCAGCTGTCGCTGCATTTTAAAATGGGGATAAGTGTCCTGTCAGGGATAAAACTTCCCCATTCTTCCGATAGGTGCGTTTTCCAATGTTCGGACCCAAATGATCAATAAGTTATCACCCATCCTGTAGAGCCCATGGATCGGTGATAACTTATTTTAACCAAAGAAGCCCTTTAATGCAAACTACCGTAATTGTACATCCCAGTTATAGCGTGTGCACAGTAGATGTGCAGGAGCCGCCAGTCAATGCTCCACTATAACAGGGATAGCGGATAACAGATATTTGCATATGGCTGTAGGTGGGCCCCTAGAGTCAGTTCTCCCTGTGGGCCCCAGACACCCCAGTCCGACCCTGGTACCAGGGATCGGATGATCACTGCTTCAAGTACCCTAAGGGGGACTACAAAGCACTGCAAAAAATAAGAAAAAAATGCTTTTAAAAATCTGAAAAAAAAAAAATACAAAAAAGTTTTTGCCCCCACCCCCCCTCCCAAACAAAAGTGTTTGGTATCGCCACATTCCCGAAAAGTGCAATTTAGCAAAATATAAAATAAATTCATCCATTCAGTGAACAGCATAAAGAGAAAAAAATAGAAATGCCAGAATTTTGTGTCTTTGACAGTTGCAACATTGCAGTAAAATGCAATCAAGAAGGCGATCAAAACATTGTATCTACTCAAAAATGGTATCAATGAAATCATCAACTCGGTGAGTAAAAAATAAGCCCTCATACAGCCCCATATCCCAAAAATGTAAAATGTTAGGTGTCTCAGAAAATAACAACGAAAGCAAAGTTATTTTTTTTTTTTTACAAATTTCTGACATTTTTTTCACCGCTTAAAAAAAACAAGCAACTATACATGTTTGATATATGCGTAATCGTACTGACCTGGAAAATCATATTGCCATGTCAGTTTTATTGTATAGTGAACATGGTAAAAAAAACATACAAACTTTTGCACTTTTTTTGCAATTTCAACGCACTTGGAATTTTTTTCCCACTTTTCAAAGCATCACATGATAAAATGAATGATGTCATTCAAAAGTACAACTCGTCCCGCAAAAAACAAGGCCCATACAGCTATGTAAACAGAAAAATAAAGAAGTTATGGCTATTGGAAAAGGGGAGGAAAAAATGAAAACAGAAAAAACGGGAAAGAGCCTGATGATGGAAGTGTTAATGTCACCCATAATCTGTACATATACATTGAAAAGGTCGGAAATCATTTTGAGGGTGAAAATAAAAAAAATAACAAAACTAAAATAATATGGTTGCATAAATATGAATACCCTCTCTTATAACTGGAGATGTGGTTGTGTTCAGTATTAGCCAATCACATTTAAACTCATGTAAAATAGTAGTCAGTACACAGCTGCCATCATTTAAAGTGATTCATATTAACCACATTGAAAATTTATCTGTTCTAGTAGGATTTTCCTGACATTTTCTTAGTAGCATTTTACAGAAAAAAACATGGTCCGTAAACAGCTTACAACACAGCAAAGGGATCTCTGGAGAAAAATACAAAAAAGCAAGAGGTGGCTTAATTCTGGCACAATAGTGACATTACCTAGAACTGTACGTCCCTCAAAAATTGATGAAAAGACCAGAATAATATTGGTCCGGAAGGCTGCCAAGAGGCCTACTGCAACATTAATGGAGCTCCAGGATTTTTTGGAAAGTACTGGTTTTGTACTGCATCTGACAACAATCACATGTATTCTTCATATGTCAGGCTCTTTGGAGAGGAGGTGAAAAGACAGAAAGCTTTTGTTACAAAGAAAAACAACCAAGTCTATCGAGGTTTTGCTAAAAACCTACATCATGTCTTCCAAAAGCATATGGGGAAACATGTTCTGCTCTGAAGAGACCAAGGTTGAACTTTTTGGCCATAATTCCAAATGGTATGTTTTTCGCAAAGCCAACACTGCACATCACAAAAAGAACACCATACCCACAGTGAAGCATTGTGGAGGCAGTATTATGCTTTGCGGCTGTTCTTCGGCAGATGGAACTGGTCAAGATTTGAGGGAATTATTAACAGTTACAAATATCAGTCAATTTTGCAACACAATCTCCAGGCCTTTGCTAAAAAGCTGAAGGTAAAGCAGAATTTAACCTTTCAGCAAGATGCCAACCCTAAACATACCTCCAAACCAACAAAAGTAAGGCTTTGCCAGAAGAAGATCAAAGTTTTGGAATGGCCCAGACAGAGCAATGAATCCAATTGAAAATCTGTGGGTGACCTGAAGAGGGCTGTGCACAGGAGATAAAATTGCAAAAAAAACTATAACAGAAATGGTAGAACTCACCACCCAATACAGATAAAGGATAATGTGAACAGACTCTTTGGTTTCCAAGTAATCCGTCCAGTAGAAAATCCATAGTGAAACAGCAGGTATCCTCGTAACCGTCACAATTCAGATGAAGTAAAGTGAAGAAATCCAGGTGTCAAGGTGCCTAAACCGATAAAACGGTAAATATAGTGTCTATCCACTAGGCTGGATAAGTAGTGAAACGGTATTTATTTGTAAGGCAGCGCTAGTCATCATGCTGGGGAACACTCGCTGCACCGGGTCAATTAAAGCACACCAGCCACGTTTTCCAGTATTTCACAAACCAGCAGTTTATTTTACTTCATAACTGCTATAACCGAGTCCAACTCAGTGGCTCGCCGACATATTACATATAATGTCCAGGAGCCTTTCAAGTGGCAGACAGGCCCACTTGGCTCCAGTCACAGCCTCCAGCAAAGTCACTTATAGAAATGATCACATCAAGCAGGGTTTTACCTTTGCCGGGTTTTAGCTGCTTCAGACTTGTTCTGCCACCACTGTGGCTTTACGGCTTCCCAGATGGGGGTCTCCAGCCCTCGTTCCTTCAAAGGCTACTGGTATGTGGTCTCACCTCACATCCAGCCTCTGCCTTCCATGAATCTTGCCTTCCAAGCCTCTGGCCCTGCAAGGCTACTGGGATCGCTTACACCTAAGGATCCAGCCTCTGCCTTTCAGGCTTCACCAGGCTTCAATAGGCCTCACTAGGCCTCACACTCTAGCGGTGTCCCACACTGGAACAGGCCTCACGCGTTTCACACCCTGTCTCAAAAGTACCAGGGTTTATATATCTTCCAGTGCACACACAGGACCTGTGCTGATGTCACAGTCATGTGATCAGACCTACTGTGTGCACAGGACCTGTGCAATGTCATAGTCATGTGACCAGTCACCTGAGGGGAAGGTACATGGTCAGCCAAATTACATCCTGGACCATTACAGTAATGCCACAAGCCACTGCATTACATATCCCCCCCTCTGTTCAAACTTGTGGGGTTGAACACATAATATACACAATCACATTATAACCCCCAGTTCACACAGAGACCATGTACTTGACAATTGCGCTGCTCAGCCCCTGGAACATTAGTCAACGACATTAGCCCATTCCTTAGGGACCTACCATCTGTCATTGTCACTGACTTCGTCAAGTCACATTTCCGGGTCATAACCTTGTCAGACCTCCCCCGCTCCCAGCGGTCAGTCGTAACCTTGTCAGACCTCCCCCGCTCCCAGCGGTCAATACAGCAGTGTGACTCACATGCCCTGGTATCTAAGGTACGGTTAGACTCCGTACTGTCCCGTACTCTATTGGGTCGTTTGTATGGGCCTCTCAAACCTGAGTTACTGGAGGTCTCACTACCTCTAAACCCACGCCAACTACTCTCAGGACATCTTGAAAGGTCTTTAACTTCTACTGTAGCCGTTCTGTTATTTAGGGGGCCCTTTCTCTGGCTGGTCTCACAATTTCTAGACAGCTGACACCTTCTGCTGCTCAGGCGATGCTGCCTTTCCATTTGCAGTCAGGCGAGATTCAACTGTTCTACCTCTCGCAGGTAGGTCACTCGGTACTCCATCAGCATGCGTATATATGCAAGATTTTCTTCCTTTCCTACAGCGGAGAATGACACCACGCCGTCTTCATCTGGTATCCAGTCCTGACGATCACGTGGACTGCTTACTTTCATCACGCCAGACTTCTTTACCATCATCTGCATGGCTCGGCCATTTCTCCCAATAAGCTTTCTTACCAGAGCCTGAGGCACCCGGATGACCTCTTCATGCAGACTTTGAGCTTTTCTCATAAGCTCCAGCTGTCTAACGGCTTGTTCCGTCTTCAACCGGAGAAACCGCTTCGTGCGAATACATCGCCAGTGCATGTCACTTAGGATAGCCACCCTCTTCACTGTGACTTTGGTTGTGGACAGGACCCGCAGCTGTTTAGCTTCTGAGGTAGAGTACACCTTATAGGCTCCCACGGCCTTCTTAAACTCTTCATACACGGACTCACTAGTGCATTCTTCTCTCAAATCCTCGGGTACATCTATGAGGCACTTGTACCGAGAGGTTTCTGTCTCACCAGTGGTCTCCAAACGATCGTCTAGCTCAGGTTTCAGGGGCAACTGACTTTCAGCTTCTTCACCCTGTATGCTTCCCCTGAGCTGACTCACAGCTACAAATTCACAAATTTTCGTCTTGACCACTTCCATTTCATATTTATCTTCTGTTAACACTCTCTTAGCTCTCCCCAGGTCCACCTTCTCATGGTATAAGGGTGTGAGTGCAACTTGTTTGCCCTTTTCCTTCTCCAAGGAGGCCTCGTTCACTGAGTGATACTTTGCTAGGCGACCTTTGAGCTCGAAAACTTCTTCCTCTAGCTCAGCTACTCGCCTCTCAGCAGCCCATCTCTGAAGCTCTTCCTGCTTCAACTGCTCCTTTAACAGTAGAGTTCTCTCAGACCTCTCTGTCTCCAATGCGCCCACTCGGCTCTCAACAGCCCGTCTCTCAAGCTTCTCTTGCTTCAAATGGGCTTGTAGCGTCTCCTTGAGCTTCTTGATCTCGGCTCCTACATCCACGGAATCCGACGAGCTTGCATTATTCGAGTAGGTATTTGTTTCATACCTCTCATCTCCAGTGGCCAACTCCTGGCCCTGGTCTGTGGCTTCTCTGATAGACTCCTCCATCTTTTTCCGCTCAGCTTCCATCTTGCTGATTCTTTCCTTAAGGCACGTCTCTGCCCTCTGGAGATTATCACAAAATGTCTGCAGCTCCTTCACCTGAGCTTCCAGACCTAGGGTCTTTCTGCGGAGATCACCATTTTCATCACGGGTGTCCTTCAGAGTGGTCTCAACCACTTGGCGCATGTGCTCTGCATCCGCCTTATCATCCTCTAGTTTTTCTTTAACCCTGAGGAGATCCTCATAGTCTCTCTTAATTTGTTGCAGTTCCCCACTGCGTTCACCATATTCCTTCTTGGATTCACACAGCTCCCGGTTGAACTGTTCGCGCAGTCGTTCTAGGTTTTGTTCACGCCCAGAAACTTCATTCTGCAGTGCCTCCTTCTCAAGCTTCAACTGCAAAACCTCCTCCTTGGTTTTGTGGCGGTCCTCATTAATTTCCTGGAACATTTCCTTCCATTGGTTAATTTCCTCGTTGCTTCCCTCCAGGTCTCGCTGTAAGTTCCTCCCAACCTGGTATATTTTCTGCCGCTCAGACTCCAGGCTCCGCTGGTCTGAGGACACGTTCTCCAGGTTTCCCCATAGTTGCTGTACGTCACTCTGACACTGCTGCCTGATAGGCTCCATCTCTTGGTCATGACTGGCCGCCTCCTCTTTCAGGGCTGTCAGATCCTGATCCTTCTGTCTCAGTACTGTACCGGAGGTTGCTACAAGCAATGTTACCTCCTCTTCTGCCTCTAAAGGAGGATCCACACTTGAAACAAAGGCACACAGTACTACATTTTCTTTATTTTCACTTTCAGCAAAGACTACAGGAGCAACCTTTTTGTGGCCCTTGCGCCGTCGACGACGAGAGGGGGACTCTCTCCCCTCGTCTAGCCCCTCCTGACCTCTCTTTCTGCTTTCATAGTGTCACCGTCAGCTACGGGGTCTGTGTCACTCCCCATGGCTTTGTGGACTAACAGGTCACCTCCCACTTTGACATCAACCCCTTCTACTGGAGCTACCCCGTTATCAACGGTTAAATCGTCATTTTTAGGCAGTACCAACCCACAACCAGTAACAAATTTTGGTCTTCCATACTCCATGCTCTTGTGAAAATCTGCCCCTTTTGCGACTCCGCCCCCTTTTGAACACCCACACCTGTAGGGGGAATTTTACAAAAAAAAATCAACAATAGTCTTAGGACTCAGTTCACAACATCTCTTACCACCTCCCCGGGCACTCTGGGACAATACTGGCGCCCCCGGAGAGTTCACAGAATGGTTCACTGCTGCCATTCTATATGATGCCCACAACTCCTGCCGTTCCTGCACCATGTCCTGTAGACGTTTCTCAAATACCTGCTGCGGTTTTAACCGTCACTTTAATCACTCAATAGCTTCATTTTCTTTTGCTGCTCTGTTCACAGCCATCACAGTACACTATTCACACTAGACACTTCACCGCTTTCCCCGGAAAAATTTTCGTGGCCCCGCGAGCCACAGCAAACCAGGTTTGAGTGCGAGGACAATTTTCGTAACCCTGCTGAGTTACAGCCAGATGCTTTAATTTTCATGACCCCGCCAAGCCACAGCAAACCAGGTTTGAGTGCGAAGACAATTTTCGTAACCCCGCCGAGTTACAGCAAGATGCTTTAATTTTCGTGACCCTGCCGAGCCACAGCAAGATGCTTGTATCCACACTCATCGTCCTGTGCCGTTGCCCCTAGCAACCGGGCTGCAGTTGCCCCTAGCAACTGGGCTGCAGTTGCCCGCATTCTCCAACCACATGTAAGGCAGCGCTAGTCATCATGCTGGGGAACACTCGCTGCACCGGGTCAATTAAAGCACACCAGCCACGTTTTCCAGTATTTCACAAACCAGCAGTTTATTTTACTTCATAACTGCTATAACCGAGTCCAACTCAGTGGCTCGCCGACATATTACATATAATGTCCAGGAGCCTTTCAAGTGGCAGACAGGCCCACTTGGCTCCAGTTACAGCCTCCAGCAAAGTCACTTATAGAAATGATCACATCAAGCAGGGTTTTACCTTTGCTGGGTTTTAGCTGCTTCAGACTTGTTCTGCCACCACTGTGGCTTTACGGCTTCCCAGATGGGGGTCTCCAGCCCTCGTTCCTTCAAAGGCTACTGGTATGTGGTCTCACCTCACATCCAGCCTCTGCCTTCCAGGACTCTTGCCTTCCAAGCCTCTGGCCCTGCAAGGCTACTGGGATCGCTTACACCTAAGGATCCAGCCTTTGCCTTTCAGGCTTCACCAGGCTTCAATAGGCCTCACTAGGCCTCACACTCTGGCGGTGTCCCACACGGGAACAGGCCTCACGCCTTACACACCCTGTCTCAAAAGTACCAGGGTTTATATATCTTCCAGTGCACACACAGGACCTGTGCTGATGTCACAGTCATGTGATCAGACTTACTGTGTGCACAGGACCTGTGCAATGTCATAGTCATGTGACCAGTCACCTGAGGGGAAGGTACATAGTCAGCCAAATTACATCCTGGACCATTACAGTAATGCCACAAGCCGCTGCATTACAATTATACTCACAAATGTAATTAAAATAGTGCTTAAAAACAAATGCATAAAGCAGTCCACCTGGCAGACGCTGATAGCCAAACATTAAAAAACAATGTATTGCTGTAATCGTACTGACCTGAAGAATAAAACAGTCTTATCACCACACAGCGAACAGCGTAAAATATAAATAAAACCAATTCTTAAACTGCTGTTAATTTGTTTATTTTGCCTCCCAAAGATTGCATTAAGGCTCATTTCACTAATCTGTGCCCCAAGAGACGAATTGTGCTTTTCTTGCCATGTGATCATTTTGAAATTGTGGGACAAATGTTGCGGCCAATTTTACCCATTTTCCTTTGTGAAAATGTCAAATCTGGGGCTAAAACAAAATTTTAGTGGTAGAAATGTAATTATTTTTTTCTTCACTCTGCCCAATGGTATAAGAGTCTGTGAAACACTTGTAGTGCCAAAATGCTCACTGTACCCATAGATGAATTCACTTAGGGGTGTAGTTAGTAAAATGGGGTCACTTATGAGGTGTGTGTGGGGGGGTTCTGCTGTATGCTATTCATATTGACCCAATTTTACCACTAACGTGAAGTACAATGTGTTACACAAAAACAATTTCAGAATCACTGAGATATGTAGATATGCAAATTGCCTCTTCAGAGATGAAGAAGACTTGAACGCTATAGCACCACCCATTGGAAGCAGCAATCCTACAAGTCACAATCGACCCTTTAAAAGTCTTGCAATATGGCTTAGGATAATAGCCAAACCAGAATCTCCATTTGCAGACACAGTGTTTCGGGCTATTGGCCATCGTCAGTGCAAAGTATGAGAACTGATTTGTATTGGTGATAGGCTTAGGACTGAGGTAAAAGGGGTAATGTTTCTCCTTGTGTCACTCTCCGCAAGGAGAAACGTTACCCCTTAGACCTGGGATATGTTGAAGCATTTCAGAGTTATTACCACATAAAGATTCAACAGTCAGAAGTGAAACATTTGCCCAGGTCATGAAGGTGAAAAAAAGGCTTCAGTCGGATTAAAGGGGTTAAATGTGGAAAAGTAATTCTTCTTGGTATATTTATTTACATGACAAAAGCCTGACATTTTAATAGTGGTGTATAGATGTTTTATATCCACTTCATATTTTATTATTATTATGATAGCACAATTTATTCCATGGCGCTTTACATGTGAAAAGGGGTATACATAATAAAAATAAGTACAATAATCTTAGACAATAGAAGTCGATGACTGGTAGAGGAGGAGAAAGGACCCTGCCCATGAATGCTCACAATCTACAAGGGATGGGTGAGGATACAGTAGGTGGGGACAGTGGTGGTTGCTCAGTGGTATAGTGGAGCAGTGGTTACTGTAGGTTGTAGGCTTGTCGGAGAGGTAGGTCTTCAGATCCCTTTTGAAGGTTTCCACTATAGGCTAGAGTCTGATATGTTGGAGTAGAGAGTTCCAGAGCAGGGGAGATGCACAGGAGAAATTTTGTAAGCGATTGTGGGAAGAGGGGATTAGAGAAGGAGATCTTGTGAGGATCAGATGTTGTGTGTAGGTATGTACCGGGAGACTAGGTCACAGATGGATGGCGGAGAATGGTTGTGGATGGCTTTGTATGCCATGGTTAGGATTTTGAACTGGAGTCTCTGGGCAATGGGGAGCCTGTGAAGTGATTGACAGAGGGGAAAGGACGGGGACTAGTGGGGGGGACTGGTGAATTAGTCGGGCAGCAGAGTTTAGGATAGATAGGAGGGGTGCTAGAGTGTTAGAAGGGAGGCCACAGAGCAGGAGGTTGCAGTAGTCGAGGAGGGAGTTGATGAGGGCATGGACTAGTGTTTTTGCAGTTTCTTGAGTAAGGAATGTGCGGATCCGAGAAATATTTTTGAGTTGAAGTCAGCAGGAAGAGGAAAGGGCTTGGATATGTGGTTTGAAGGAGAGATGAGAGTCCAGGGTTACCCCGAGGCAGCGAGCTTGTGGGATTGGGGAGAGTGAGCAGCCATTTACTTTAATTGATAGGTCTGTTGGGGGGGTTGAGTGAGGTGGGGTAAAGATGATGAATTCTGTTTTGTCCATGTTACGTTTTAGAAATCTAGCAGAGAGGAAGGATGAAATAGCAGACAGACATTGTGGGATTCTGGTTAGTAGGGAGGAGATATTGGGTCCAGAGAGGTAGATCTGTGTGTCATTAGCATAGAGGTGGTACTGAAAGCCATGGGACTCTATGAGCTGTCCCAGGCCGAAGGTGTAAATGGAGAAGAGCAGGGGTGCTAGGACTGAATCTTGCGGTACACAGACAGATAGGGGGCGAGGTGAGGAGGTGGTATGTGAGTGGGAGACGCTGAATGTTTGGTCTATTAGGTATTATTATTTATTATTATAGCGCTATGAATTCCATGGCGCTTTACATGTGAAAGGGGTATACAAAGCACAAGCAATTACAATAATTTTGAACAATACAAGTCAGCGACTGGTACAGGAGGAGAGAGGACCCTGCCCGTGAGGGCTCACACTCTACAAGGGATGGGCGAGGATATAGTAGGTGAGGGGAGAACTTGTCATGCAGTAGTATGATGGAGTGGTGGTTACTGCAGGTTGTAGGCTTGTCGGAAGAGGTAAGTCTTTAGGTTCCTTTTGAAGATATCCATGGTAGGCGAGAGTCTAATGTGTTGGGGTAGAGAGTTCCAGAGTAGGGGGGATGCATGGGAGAAATCTTGTATCCCATTGTGGGAAGAGGAGACTAGAGAGGAGTAGAGAAGGAGATCTTGTGAGGATCGGAGGCTGCGAACAGGTAACTACCGGGAGACTAGGTCACAGATGTATGGAGGAGACAGTTTGTGCATGGCTTTGTATGCCATGGTTAGGGTTTTGAACTGGAGTCTCTGGGTAATGGGGAGCCAGTGGAGGGGTTGACAGAGAGGAGAGGCCAGGGAATAGCGGGGGGACAGGTGGATTAGTCGGGCAGCAGAGTTTAGGATAGATGGGAGGGGTGCGAGAGTGTTAGATGGGAGGCCACAGAGCAGGAAGTTGCAGTAGTCGAGGCGGGAGATGATGAGGGCATGCACTATTGTTTTTGAAGATTCGTGGTTGATGAATGTGCGGATCCAGGAGATATTTTTGAGTTGGAGTCGGCAGGAAGTGGAAAGGGCTTGGATATGTGGTTTGAAGGAGAGATTAGAGCACAGGGTTACCCCGAGGCAGCGAGCTTGCGGGACTGGGGAGAGTGAGCAGCCATTGACTATGATGAATAGGTCAGATAGGGGGGTTGACTGAGGTGGTGGAAATATGATGAATTTTGTTTTATCCATGTTAAGTTTTAGGAATCTAGCAGAGAAGAAAGATGAAATAGCTGACAAACATTGTGGGATTCTGGTTAGTAAGGAGTAGATATCGGGTCCTGAGAGGTAGATCTGTGTGTCATCAGCATAGAGGTGATACTGAAAGCCATGGGAATCTATGACCTGTCCAAGGCCAAAGATGTAGGTGGAGAAGAGCAGGGGTCCTAGGACTGAACCTTGGGAGACACCGACAGATAGGGGGCAAGATGAGGAGGTGGTGTGTGAGTGGCAGACACTGCATGTCCGGTCTGTTAGGTATGAAGAGATCCAAGATAGGGCCAAGTCTGTGATGCCAAGAGATGAGAGAGTCTGTAGTAAGAGGGAATGGTCCACTGTGTCAAAGGCAGATGATAGGTCTAGGAGGAGGAGCACAGAGTAGTGTCGCTTTGACTTGGCAGTTAATAGGTTGTTGGTGACTTTAGTCAGGGCAGATTCAGTGGAGTGAGGCGGTCGGAAGCCAGAATGTAAGTGGTCAAAAAGGGAACAGGAGGAGAGGTGGGAGGACAGTTCAAGGTGGATGTGTTGTTCCAGTAGTTTTGAGGCATAGGGGAGAAGTGATATAGAGCGATAGCTAGTCAGAGAAGATGGGTCAAGGGAGGGCTTTTTGAGGATAGGTGTGATCGAGGCATGTTTGAAGCATGAAGGGAAGACACCAGTTGTTAGTGACAGGTTGAAAAGGTGGGTTAGGGTTGGGATGAAGATTGTGGTGAGGTTAGGGATGAGGTGGGACGGGATTGGGTCAAGCTTGCAGGTAGTGAGGTGTGATTTGGAGAGTAAAGAGGAAACTTGATCTTCTGTAATGGTGGAGAAGCTGGTTTTGGAGGAGGACGGTTGAGTAGATAGGAGGAGGGGCTGTGGGGACTTTAGACAAAAGCTTTGTCTGATGGTGTCAATCTTCTGCTTGAAGAATAAGGCAAAGTCTTCGGCAGAGATGAGAGGCGAGGGAGGAGGCGCTGGGGGACGGAGGAGAGAATTGAAGGTGTTGAATAGCTGTTTAGGGTTGTGAGACAGGGAGGATATGACAGATGAGAAGTATGTTTGCTTTGCTGCAGTGAGTGTGGAAGTGAAGGTAGTGAGGGACTGTTTGAATGCGATGAAATGCTCTTTGGAGTGGGACCTTTTCCATCTCTGCTCAGCAACCCTGAAGGCCCTTCGCAGTTCTTTAGTCAGGTTGGTGTGCCAGGGTAGCCTGTTGAGTGTGCAAGCTGTAGTATGTGTAAGGGGGGGGGGCGACCGAATTGAGAGCTGCAGCTGTTGTGGTGTTATATAAAGTGGCAGCATCGTGTAGGGAACTTATGTCTGTAAGAAGGAGGAGGGATTCAGAGCATGAGTGTGGGTCAATTTATTTGAGATTTCTGCGAGGGTGTGCAAGTTTGTGGGTTGGGGATTGTGGCCCTGGAGTGGAGAGGATAGAGAATGTAAGTAGGTTGTGGTCAGAAAGAGGGAGCGGTGGGTTAATGTGGGTGAAGATGAGGTCCAGTGTGTGGCCATCTTTGTGACTGCCTGCGGAAGATCATTGAGTGAGGCCGAAAGAGGAAATGAGAGATAGAAGCTTAGGCACAGCTGAGAGGGAAGTGTCAATGGGGATATTGAAGTCAACCATGATGATAGTGGGGATGTCAGCGGAAAGGAAATGAATAAGCCAGGTGATGAGGTGGTCTAAGAAGGTGGTGGCTGACCCTGGGGGGCGGTACATGACAGCCAGCTGGCGGTTGGAGGGGGAGTAGATGCGCACAGAGTACACCTCAAAAGAGGGGAGGGTAACAGAGGGTGGCAGTGGAATTGGGGTGAAGAAGCCGTTATCTGACAGGAGAAAAACAACTCCTCCGCCATGCTTGCCAATGGGGTGGGGGTGTGAGAAAGATGGACTCCATCATACAAAAGTGCAGCTGGAGAGGCTGTGTCAGAGGGGATGAGCCAGGTTTCGGTGATGCCGAGAAAGGAAAGTTTGTTAGTATGTTAATAATGAAAAGGTCATGGATGTATGAGAGTTTGTTCCAGACAGAGCGGGCGTTCCATAGGGCTCCTGTGTAAGTGGGACTGGGGAAGCGGGGGCTGGGCAGATGGGTATAAGGTTAGAAGGGTTATAGAAATTTGTGGTAGATCGTGGATAGGAGGTGAAAGTGACTGTAGGGATGCGGTGGGGAGGGCCAGGATTTGGAGAGATATCGCCGGCAGTGAGGTGGAGCAGAGAAAGTGTTAGTGGGTGGGAACAGGAGAGAGCAAGATGTGGCTGTCTGTGTTTGGAGACATAGGATTGTATGTTGAGGAATAGTTCTGAGGAGGAGATGGGTTTTATGGGGAGGATGGAGGAAGAGATGACCAGTTCCTTACTAGATGTAGGGATTAGGGGTGGTTGTAAAAAGTGAAGGATTATGGGGGTGAGAGTGAAAACAAACACAAACATTGTTTACAGTGTCCAAGTATCCAGTTACCTTCAGTTCTCTTCTGGTTCAATTCAGGCATAATTCATATTTCTACACTTAAGCAATGAGACACTAAAATCTATGCAGACAAGTAACTCACAATTTATTTGCTAAAGAATGCACTCAGGTGTGGAGCAGAGGTGAATGGTCTGCGCTCATCTTGATCAGCTGATTAAGGCTGAGCTAGATATTCAGGGCAGAATAAACAAGGAGGTCATAAATAAAATTGGGAAAGTGGAGGTAGGGGAGCAGTGGGTAGTTGAAGAACATACCAAGTGAATGAATGCGAGGAGCAGAGGTAGGGAGAATCACAGAATGGAAAAGCTGGGTGACATACAATTAGTGTTGAGCCACCCCCGTAGTGTTCGAGTTCGGTTCGTCGAACACCCGTGTGTTCGCCGAACTGTTCGTCGAACTGTTCGTCGAACACCTTCGAACACCGTTAAAACCAATGGCAGGCAAACAAAAACACATAGAAACACATAGAAAACACCTTCAAAGGTGTCCAAAAGCTGACAAACTGCTCAGAAGACACAACTAACACATGGAAAAGTGACAAGTACATATAGTCATGCGAAAAGAAAAGAGGTGGAGGAGTAAAAGGAGGGGGAGACACAAATATAGGCATGTCATGCCCTTCTAAAATCCAAAAAGTGAGAAGCCGACACGTTCAGTCCGCTCCTGCCCGTGCCACCTCCGTGTCGCCGGGTTTGTGCCAGAGCCGCGGTGAACCCTGACGGCCAGCCCCCCTCTCCCAATACTGGTGCCTGTCCGCTGGTGAGTCGAGCAAGCCCCCCTGTGGTGGAGGCAGCTCTAAGCTTTTTAATTTAAATTGTCTCTCTAATTTGAATGAATACACTTTAAATCCATTTACAAGGATCTATTGGAGGGCAAGTCTCATGCCAGCAGCCGCGTAATTCCAGCTCCAGTAGCGTTCACTAAAGCTGCTGCAGTTAAAAAGCTTTTATAAGGATCGAGCTCGGCTGTCCACCGCAAGGCATCCTACTGCCAGTCCCAGCCCCTATGCCTTGGGGTGCCTCCTGATGCTCTTCACTGAGTATCCCGTGGTCCCGAAGCATTTCCTTTGAAAAAATTAAGTGTCCAAACTACAGGTGGTGTAGCTTGCTTAACAGCCGGGATAATCCGCTGACTAGCAGACACTGCTACTAGGCACAAAGTATTTCCTGGGCTAGATGCAGTTAAAAATTTGTAATTAGATACTCTTGTTGGATGCTGAGAAAGCATTCCATAAAGTCTCCTGGCACGCCATATATGATTCTCTTAAAAAGCTTGGGGTAGGGGTCTAGGGGACCCTTTTATAGCCAAAATCACGGCCCTGTATCACAATACGTCACCTAGGCTGAAGATAAATGGAACTGTAGCACCCTGAGGGCTCGGTTGCTACAGAGGTATTGCACCTCACCCAGAGGTGTGATATCTCACTCTCAGGTAAGGATGGAGTGTGGATCAGGACCCGACACCTGCATGCATTACACCACATTGCCGTGGGGCAGGGCGACCAATATGCCTCTGAGATGGGCACGACAGTCCCTGTCCCTGGCTGGAGTGGGGGGAGGGAACACTGAGGAAGGGGAACCCTGTAGTGCAGGAGCAGGGAGGAAGCAGTTCCTGGGTGCATTGAGAAGGGAGTATAAAAGGTGGGCACCATCTTAGTTCAGTGCAGAGAAGTCTGAGCAGAAGTGGCAGGGAGCAGGGGCTCTGCATGAGCTCTGCTCCGGAGGCGGGCCTAGTAACAGAGGCCCAGGCCTGGAAGAGGGAGAACGAAGGAAGAGGAGCGGAGAAGGCTCCAGGAACGAGGAATGAAGGGATCCCAGGGGTGCGGACGGGCGAGTCGCCACCGCACGCCCGAATCCACCTGCGTGGAGGGGTCAGGCCAAAGGGGGAGACCGGTCCCCGAAACTAGTGGAGGCAGGAAACGACCCTCAGCTATAAACCGGAGGCTCTGACATTTTATGTGGCGCAGCCCCTCGCTACACCCGCTAGGAAGGCACCACATAGGGTCAGGGAAACTGGCGCCAAGTTTACCAAGAGGAGGCCCGAGGCAGCCGGACAGAAGGGTTGGTAAGAAAGGCCAGACAAAGGACACACAAAAGGGGTCCTGTGAAGCGCTCCAAAGTTATCTGGGAGTTGTCTGAGCCCCTCACCTGGTGAGCACAGTACGACGTGGGCAGCCGTTACCTGCAGACGTGGTCTGGATAATAAGAACTGTGAGTAAAGGCCCTGGACTGCATCATTGACTCCGTGTCGTTACTGCTGCTGCCCTGCACCATCACCCCCATCCTCCGCATACACTGCCCTGAGGCTATACTCCTCCCGTGGGGAGTTATGCTACGCTCTGCTGCACCCACAACACCAGCCTCAGCGGTCTGCCCTGCAGCGGCGGTTCACTCTGACCGCAATCCACGGGTGGCGTAGTCGGACATTTAAACATCAAAACCACATAAATAGTTCCGCCACTGGTTTGACCACCCTGAGCCACGGAACCGGGTCGCCGCCACGAAGACTACAACCACCAGCATCCACCAAAAAGGGTCCGGCTCCGGGTGTCCCAAGGCCCAGGGGGTGCATCAGAACATTTTCATCACCTTTCACAATCACCAATGGGACAAGGCAGGGATGTCCTCTGTCCCCTCTCTTATACATCCTAGTGATGGAGCACCTGCTCTCATCAATTCGCCATAACCCCAATATTAGGTGGATTGAGGTGGGAGGCACCGAGTACAAGTGCTCTCTATTTGCTGATGATGTCCTAGTATATATCACTCAATCACATATATCCATCCATGCTGTTATGGCTGAAATAGATCACTTTGTTACATGGTCAAATTTTAAAATCAATGCAGCGAAGTCTGAGGCCCTCGATGTCTCCCTCCCCAAATCCATATAGGATTCCATCCAGTCCAACTTTCCCTTTGCCTGGCCCTCACAGGGTATCAAATACTTAGGAATTCCTATTCATAGAGACCTCTCCCATCTATGTTATCTTAATTTTGGGCCCTTTATTGAACAACTCCATACAGACCACGGTTGGCAAGTTAGAACTGTAAGATTCACTACGTGAACCACTGGTGTTTTGTGGAAAAGCACATGTACACTGTGTTCCAAATTATTATGCAAAAAGTGTTTAGGAGTGATAAGGGAAGAATTTGTTTGTTTGTCAGTTAAACTCATTGATGGTGATGTGTGTCAGGGCTCTTTATATCACTGTAAGCAATTGCAGACACCTGTGCTAATTAGTTTGGCAGGTGTGTCCAATGAAAGGCAAGACTACTTAAGAAGGCTGTCTCACATTATTAAGCAGCCTACATTTTCTGCCAAAATGGGAAAGAAAAAGGATGTGTCGGCTGCTGAGAAGCAACAAATTGTGGAGTGTTTAGGTCAAGGCATGACTACAATCAACATTGTGCGATGATCAGGATGAAGTGTCTTGGCAATCAAGAAGTATGTAGCTGATTCACAGTACACACGTGTGCGTGCTGAGAAGGGCAAATTGAGGACTCTTTCCTACAGGCAATTACGTCAGGTTAAAAGAGCAGCGGCAAAAAAGCCTTGTCATAGCAGCAGACAAGTTTTTGAAGCTGCTGGTGCCTCCAACGTCCCCCGAACAACAAGATGCAGGGTCCTTCAGAGGTTTGCAGCTGTGCATACGCCATCCTGTCGACCTCCTCTATCCACTTCACACAAGCAGAAACGGCTCCAGTGGGCTAAACATTACATGAAGACTGATTTCAAAACTGTTTTGTTCACGGATGAGTGCCGTGCAGCGCTCGATGGTCCAGATGGATGGAGTGGAGGATGGCTGGTTGATGGACACCCCACGCAAACACGGCTACAGCGCCAACAAGGAGGAGGTGGAGTAATGTTTTGGGCTGGAATCACGGGGAGAGAGATTGTCGGCCCCTTTAGGATCCCTGAAGGCGCTAAAGATGAACTCCATAATGTATGTGGATTTTCTCAAACAGCACTTCCTGCCATGGTTAAAGAAGAAGAACCGTGTATTTCACAGCAAGATCATTTTTTTGCATGATAGTGCACCATCTCATGCTGCACATAAAACATCTGCATCTCTGGCTGATATGGGCATAAAAGGGGACAAACTTATGGTGTGACCCCCATGCTCCCCTGACCTCTACCCCATTCAGAACCTCTGGAGCATCATCAAAAGGAGTGTCTATGATGGCGGGAGGCAGTTCACATCTAAGCAACACCTCTGGGAGGGTATTCTGTCCTCATGCAAAACAATTGAAGCAGAAACCATCCAAAACCTGACAAATTCAATGGACGAGAGAGTTCAGAAGCTCCTTTCGAACAAGGGGTCCTATGTGAAAATGTAACATCACCTAGAATAAAGTTTTGAGTTGAAAACTGTTTGATTTCAGTTTCTAATAACCTGCTAATGCTTATAATTTCAAAAATGACCATTTTTTTGGTCTTTATTAAAATGAAAAGGTTGATCGAAAAGTTTGGGGGATCTAAGAGTGTGGCAACCCAGTAGTCATGATTACTTCGAATTCTGACAATATGAGGGTCATGTTGCAGGTAGTGCAGCAAGAAGGCACTTATGTGTCTTGCGCATCTCGGAGCCCCAAAATTATTTTCCGGGCTAGATGCAGCTAAAAATTATTATTAATTTTAAATCTCGTGGAGCTTAGTATAGATGGCCTAATAGGATCAGTGCTGCACACTGCTACAAAGCCCAAATTATTTTCCAGCCAAGATACAGATAAACATGATTAGTAATTTGAAAGCTTAAAACGGTTGGTAGGGTGATTTTAACCAATCATCAAGCTTTTACTCTCCCCAGGATGACACAGGGGTAGAAAAGTCGTTTCGGATCCATGATTTGTTCATCTTTATGAACGTGAGTCTGTCTACATTATCAGTGGAGAGCCGCGTGCGCTTATCTGTCAGCACACCACCAGCAGCGCTGAACACACGTTCAGACAGAACGCTGGCTGCGGGGCATGACAAGATCTCCAAGGCGTAAGTGGCTAGCTCCGGCCATTTATCCAGATTGGAAGCCCAAAAAGAGCAAGGGTCCAGTGACACAGTCATGGCTTCAATGTTTACTTGGAGATACTCCTGTACCATCGTCTCTAGGCGTTGACTATGTGTCAGACTTCTTGTCTCCTGTGGCCTTGCAAAGGATGGGCTAAAAAAGTGGTGAAATGATTCCGCAAAATTGATGTTACCAGCAGATACTGTGGTTCTGTTACGGTTTGAGTGTTGAACACTTGACGGTCCCACGGTTGGCAAGTTGGAACTGTGAGATTCACTACGTGCACCACTGGTGTTTTGTGGAAAAGCACATGTAAGATTCTGCAACAGTCTCTGCTGATACTCCTGCATGCGTGCATCCCTTTCTATGGCAGGAATAATTTCGGCAAATTTACTTTTGTACCGGGGATCTAACAGTGTGGCAACCCAGTAGTCAGGATTATTTCTAATTCTCACAATTCGAGGGTCATGTTGCAGGTAGTGCAGCAAGAAGGCACTCATGTGTGTTGCGCATCCAGGAGCACCAAGTCCCTGTTGTGTTGGTGGCGAGGTAACAATCATGCTTCCTTCCTCTGTCCTCTCCCCCCAACCTCGCACAACAGAAATGTGATCAAGGTCTCCCTCATCTGATGAGTCTTCCATCAGTTCGTCCTCCACTTCTTCCTGGGCTCCTGCACCTTCCTCACTAGTTTGGCTGCTACCATGCGCCCTGGTAAAACCATCTCCCCCACCCTCACATGCCTGCCGCCTTGGTGCTGCCGACCGTCTAGACCTTGCAGATGTTAGCCCTTCCGCATACAACTCCTCCTCCTCTACTTCCTCCACCTCCTCTTGTGCCACCACCTGACTCCGAATTCTGTTTAACATGTGCTCCAGCATGTAAATCACCGGAATAGTCATGCTGATAATGGCATCGTCAGCACTAAACATCTTCGTCGCCATTTCAAAACTGTGCAGAAGGGTTCATAGGTCCCTGATCTGAGACCACTCCTCCAGCGTGATTTGCCCCACCTCTGGATCTCGTCAGAACGTATTGCATCAGGGCTTGTTGGTGCTGCCACAGTCGCTGCAACATGTGCAGAGTTGAATTCCACCGGGTAGGCACATCGCATTTTAGCCAGTGAAGTGGCAGGCCCAATGACTTCTGTAGAGATGTAAGTCGCTGAGCTGCGGGATGCGAATGGCGGAAGTGAGCACACAGCGACCGTGCCCTCTGCAGAAGGCCATCTAGTCTGGGATAGTGGGCTAAAAATTGCTGGACAACCAGGTTCAACACGTGAGCCATACAAGGCACGTGTGTGACATTGCCCCGGCGAAGGGCTGCACCCAGGTTTGCAGCATTGTCGCACACGGCCTTCCCTGGTTTCAGGTCCAGTGGAGACAACCATTCATGAAATTGGTTCTCCAGAGCTGACCACAACTCCTCAGCTGTGTGACTCACATTTCCTAGACATTTCAAAGTAAAAACCGCCTGATGACGTTGAGCCCTACTGCCAGCATAGTAAGGAGGTGTGCAGGATCCCTTCTGCGCAGTTAGAAAGCTTGTGGCATGACCAGACAGGCTTTGGGTGCAGGTGGAAGACCGAGAGGAGGTTGAGGAGGCAGAAGCAGTGGAGGAACTTTGACATAAAGAGGATTGACGCACAACTCGTGGGGACGGCAAGACTTGGACAGCAGCCCCTTGTCCTGCTGTCACCATAGTTACCCAGTGCCCAGTCAGCGACATGTAACGCCCCTGTCCATGCCTACTCGTCCAAGTGTCTGTGGTGAAATGCACCCTGTCACACACAGAGTTTCTCAAAGAAGCGGTGATGTTGTGTGCGACATGCTGGTGGAGCGCAGGCACACCTTTCTTTGAGAAGTAGTGCCGACTGGGCATCTGGTACTGGGGCACTGCGACGGATATAAGGTCTCGAAAATCCTCTGTGTCCACCAGGCGGAAAGGCAGCATTTCTGTAGCCAAGAGCTTGCAGATGGTGAAATTCAACCTCTTAGCTTTCTCATGGCTAGGAGGAAATGGTCTTTTACTTGTCCACATCTGAGGGACCGAGGGCTGGCTATTGTGCTTAGACGGGGTTGATAAGGGTGTCCCCGGCAAACTGCCGGTCTGTGAGGAAGATGCAGGCGGACATGTTAGGTTGCCTTGATCCAAAGGTGGTGCTATCGATGTCAGACAGCGCTCAACACCAGCTGGTGTTACCACCTCCAAAGAAAATGATGACCTGCCAATCACGCTGGCTGTTGCGGGTAAAGAGGTGGCAGGTCTGCGCCCCAAAACAGGTGTGACTGCTGTCCCCCCAGTCACAGAGGATGAAGAGGCCGCGGATGCACAAGATATGGCAGACGGTGGTTGGCCCGGCCGGCTAGGCCGCATTGTAGCACACTGAGCTTCCCACTGCAACTTATGCTTCATGTCCATGTGCCGGTTCATGCATGAAGTACTCAAACTATGTATTTTTTGGCCTCTACTTAGCTTTTGCTGACAAATGTTACAGATAACACGAGTTGGGTCATCTTTATCGATCTGAAAAAATGCCCAGGCTATGCAAGGCTTAGCACCCATGTGACCTGAAGAGCCACCACGACTTGTGGTGAGAGGCAGAGTTGTGTTTGAGGATGCAGTTGTTGACGTGCTTCCAGTACTACGTCTCTGTCCAGGAAGGCGCAACCTGACCTCGTCGTCACTAGCATCTTCCTCCACCTCCTCTGCTGACCTCATCTCTTGGCTGACTGTGGGTTGACAGTAAGTGGGATCTCCAACCTCATCATCATCACCCTGTGCGTTATCACACCCGTCGTCCTCAGAGCCAACCTGTTCCTGCCCTGACAAAAAACTAAAGTTGTCACTCCAATCAGGTATTTGAGTCTCATCATCGTCTTCCTCATTGTCTCCACCAACAGGAGTTACAGTTTGGGAATGAGGGTGTACATTATGGTCAGAACCTTCTGCGTCTGGTCCTGGATCCGACTCATAAAGATTCTGGGCATCAGTGCAGATCATTTCCTCGTCTGGATTCACAGAAGCGCTGGAGTCGACCTCTGATTCCCAGGCTATAGTATGAGTAAACAGCTCTGCAGACTCAACCATCTGTTCTACCTCATACTCAGACGGGCAGCTGGAGATTTGGGAGCTGTGAGGAAGCAAGTGCGATTGGAGTGACACCTTTGAGGACTGGAGTATTTGTGATGTTGAAGTTGATGTGGAGGAGAGCCCACTTAAAGGAGCACTTGATATCCGTTGAAGCACCTGCTGTTTTTGTGCCTCAACTGGAATTTGTAGCGATTGGCGTGGCCGTAAGAAAGGGATCTTATCACATTGTCCGCTAAAAGAAGTAGACATTTTAGTTTGGCTGGAAGATGGTCTTTCTTCTGCAGATGTTACTGTTGCTTTAACACCTACCCCACGGACACAACCTTTTTTCCCCTTCCCAACACGCCTATTCCCCTTTCCACCAGCAGCAGGCCTTTTTCCACTCATTTTGGTGGTTAACTAATTCACAACTCTGGAGTTGTTTGCACAAAAAAACAATGGATGGGAACCGAGCAGAGCTGAGTGGCCAAACTGTAGTATTAGGCCAAAACTATTGGCTGGGTTAGATGGAGAAAAAAATTATATTCGATTTGCAACCTGATGGAGGTCAGTATAGATGGACTAATAGAACAAGTCCCACACACAGCTAGAAGCCCAAATATTTTTTCAGAAGTAGATGCAGAAAAAAAATATATTCAGTTTGCAACCTGATGGAGGTTAGTATAGATGGACTAATAGAGAAAGTCCCACACACTGCTAGAAGGCCAAATATTTTTTCAGAGCTAGATGCAGAAAAAAATTATATTCAGTTTGCAACCTGATGGAGGTCAGTATAGATGGACTAATAGAATGATGCTATGCCCAAAAGATTTTACTTCACTAGGTGCAGTAAAAAAATTGGTATTCTATACACAGGTGGTATATCTTGCAACACAGATAGGCTACTCCACTGACTAACACAATCTGCAATAGGCCAAAAAGGATTAGCTTTGCTAGATTCAGCCAAATGCTGTGAAAAAAACTTGCACAGCACTGGCACAGACCTGCCTGGCAAAAACTGATAGGAACTGATGTAACCTAGTCCTGAAAAGGACTCCAATTACAATTAGTCTTTGCTCCCACAATCTATCTATTTAAGAGCACAGACCTGCCTGATAAAAGTCGTAGGAAATGCTGTAACCTAGTCCTTAAAAGGACTGCAATCACAACTATTCCCTACTCCCAAGCTATCTGTAGATTTGTGCGAAAATTGGCTTGAAATTAACAAGGTATAGCGCACACAGCAACAGCGGTGCCGTCTAACACGCAGCTGCAGCAGTGAGAAAATGGTGGCGACGGGGAAAATGGCTTGGTCTTATAGGGCAAGGACATGTGACATACACTGCCAATGACACATGCCCTTGCTTGTGTGAAAAAAAGCACTTCGCTCCGTGTGTGCGCTGCTGATAGGCTGACAGATTGCACCTCCCCACTGCAAATGCGGGAAAGAGAAAAAAAATGGAGATCTTCATTATTCCTGCAGAGATCCATCCCCTGCCCCTCCCCCCACCCCGCTGTACACTCAAACTGCGTATTAACATTAATTTTCATCATTACTGAGAAAAAATCCAGTTATGATTTTGGTGCACGAACAGTTATCGAACATAACCTCGAACAGCCGAATTTTTCTCAAATTGTTCGTGTTCGCCGAACGGCTCGAACACCGCCCAAAACAGCTCGAATTTGAGATTGGCGAACAGTTCGAGTAGAACAACGCTCATCTCTACATACAATATATAAACAATATCCAAGAAAATAGAACTCCTCAATGTATCAAGTACAAAAGCAGTGAATCTTTATTGAATAAATACATACTATGATTAAAAACGTGTAAAAAGTGAGATTCTGCAGAGAAAAATGAGGTGTTTTTTTTACATGTTCAGCACATATTTAAAATTACATTTATGGTGCAATTGTCACGGTTACACCCCTCACTGTGTCTGGGATGCAGTTACTGCCGTCCAATCTTGTACAGGGGCACGCTGGAGCTGTCACTACTGTGACTGACAGCTTGACCAACCAATCTTGTACAGGGGCGTGTAATAACTGTCAGTGTGGTGATTAACAGCTCGGCTGTCCAATCTGAGACTGGGAGGCACTGGCTATCTTCAGATGTTCATTATCTTAGCTAAATGCCTGGCTACTTAACTGAGCTGTTTGTCCCAGATCTCTGCCAGATATACATTCAGCTAGTGTGAGGTTTGTTCTCTGTGCCTTGTGTTCTGTTTATTGATCTTCTGTTGCCTGACCTTGGACCTTGTTCTGACCATCTGTCTGTTTAACCCCTTCTGCTCTGATCTGCTTTCCTCCTGGTATTCTGATCTATGGAACGCCATCTGACTACGCCTTTGCCTCTTCCCTCTGTTTATGACGTACCCTCCTGGCTTTGACTTCGGACTCCTTGACTATCCCGTCTCACGGCCTGGCCATGAAAAGTGACTCAATGTCACAGCAATGCTATTAAGTAGTACACACAACCACAGAAAACATAGCATCTATCATAGACACAAATGTGACCCAAATGGAGAAATACAAGAATGTTTTACATATATATATATATATATATATATATATATATATATATATATATATATATATATATATATATACACACATACATATATATATACATACATATATATATATATACATATATATATATATATATATATATTTACAGTACAGACCAAAAGTTTGGACACACCTTGAATTAACACATGTGGAATTATATACTTAACAAAAAAGTGTGAAACAACTGAAAATATGTCTTATATTCTAGGTTCTTCAAAGTAGCCACCTTTTGCTTTGATGACTGCTTTGCACACTCTTGGCATTCTCTTGATGAGCTTCAAGAGGTAGTCACCGGAAATGGTTTTCACTTCACAGGTGTGCCCTGTCAGGTTTAATAAGTGGGATTCCTTGCCTTATAAATGGGGTTGGGACCATCAGTTGTGTTGTGCAGAAGTCTGGTGGATACACAGCTGATAGTCCTACTGAATAGACTGTTAGAATTTGTGTTATGGCAAGAAAAAAGCAGCTAAGTAAAGAAAAACGAGTGGCCATCATTACTTTAAGAAATGAAGGTCAGTCAGTCCGAAAAATTGGGAAAACTTTGAAAGTGTCCCCAAGTGCATTTGTAAGAAGCATCAAGCGCTACAAAGAAACTGGCTCATATGAGGACCGCCCCAGGAAAGGAAGACCAAGAGTCATCTCTGCTTCTGAGGATAAGTTTATCCGAGTCACCAGCCTCAGAAATCGCAGGTTAACAGCAGCTCAGATTACAGACCAGGTCAATACCACACAGAGTTCTAGCAGCAGACACATCTCTACAACAACTGTTAATAGGAGACTTTGTGCAGCAGGCCTTCATGGTAAAATAGCTGCTAGGAAACCACTGCTAAGGACAGGCAACAAGCAGAAGAGACTTGTTTGGGCTAAAGAACACAAGGAATGGACATTAGACCAGTGGAAATCTGAGCTTTGGTCTGATGAGTCCAAATTTGAGATCTTTCGTTCCAACCACCGTGTCTTTGTGCGAAGTAGAAAAGGTGAATGGATGGACTCTACATGCCTGGTTCCCACCGTGAAGCATGGAGGAGGAGGTGTAATGGTGTGGGGGTGCTTTGCTGGTGACACTGTTGGGGATTTATTCAAAATTGAAGGCATACTGAACCAGCATGGCTACCACAGCATCTTGCAGAGGCATGCTATTCCATCCGGTTTGTTTTTAGTTGGACCATTATTTATTTTTCAACAGCACAATGACCCCAAACACACCTCCAGGCTGTGTAAGGGCTATTTGATCAAGGAGGAGAGTGATGGGGTGCTATGCCAGATGACCTGGCCTCCAGAGTCACCAGACCTGAACCCAATCGAGATGGTTTGGGATGAGCTGGACCGCAGAGTGAAGGCAAAAGGGCCAACAAGTGCTAAGCATCTCTGCAAACTCCTTCAAGATTGTTGGAAGACCATTTTCGGTGACTACCTCTTGAAGCTTATCAAGAGAATGCCAAGAGGTGCAAAGCAGTCATCAAAGCAAAAGGTGGCTACTTTGAAGAACCTAGAATATAAGACATATTTTCAGTTGGTTCACACTTTTTTGTTAAGTATATAATTCCACATGTGTTAATTCATAGTTTTGATGCCTTCAGTGTGAATGTACAATGTTCATAGTCATGAAAATACAGAAAAATCTTTAAATGAGAAGGTGTGTCCGAACTTTTGGTCTGTACTGTATATATATGTATATATAGATATATATATAGATATATATATAGATATAGATATATAGAGAGAGAGAGAGAGAGAGAGAGAGAGAGAGAGAGAGAGAGAGAGTATATATTCGCTGCTCAAAAAAATAAAGGGAACACTTAAACAACAGAATATAACTCCAAGTGAATCAAACTTCTGTGAAATCAAACTGTCCACTTAGGAAGCAACACTGATTGACAATCAATTTCACTTGCTGTTGTGCAAATGGAATAGACAATAGAGGGAAATTATTTGCAATTATCAAGACACACTCAATAAAGGAGTGGTTCTGCAGCTTTCTGGCTGATGTTTTGGTCACTTTTGAATGTTGGTTGTGCTTTCACACTCGTGGTAGCATGAGACGGACTCTACAACCCACAGAGGTTGCTCAGGTAGTGCAGCTCATCCAGGATGGCACATCAATGCGAGCTGTGGCAAGAAGGTTTGCTGTGTCTGTCAGCGCAGTGTCCAGAGGCTGGAGGCGCTACAAGGAGACAGGCCAGTACACCAGGAGACGTGGAGGGGGCCGTAGGAGGGCAACAACCCAACAGCAGGACCGCTACCTCCACCTTTGCTCAAGGAGGAACAGGAGGAGCACTGCCAGAGCCCTGCAAAATGACCTCCAGCAGGCCACAAATGTGCATGTGTCTGCACAAACGGTTACAAATCGACTCCATGATGGTGGTTTGAGGGCCCGACGTCCACACATGGGGATTGTGCTTACAGCCCAACACCATGCAGGACACTTAGCATTTGCCACAGAACACCAGGATAGGTAAACTCGCCACTGGCGCCCTGTGCTCTTCACAGATGAAAGCAGGTTCACACTGAGCACATGTGACAGACGTGACAGAGTCTGGAGACGCCGCGGAGAGCAATCTGCTGCCTGCAACATCCTTCAGCATGACCGGTTTGGCAGTGGGTCAGTAATGGTGTGGGGTGGCATTTCTTTGGAGGGTTGCACAGCCCTCCATGTGATCGCCAGAGGCAGCCTGACTGCCATTAGGTACCGAGATGAGATCCTCAGACCCCTTGTGAGACCATATGCTGATGCGGTTGGTTTCTCCTAATGCAGGACAATGCCAGACCTCATGTGGCTGGAGTGTGTCAGCAGTTCCTACAAGATGAAGGCATTGAAGCTATGGACTGGCCTGCCCGTGCCACCAGACCTGAATCTGATTGAGCACATATGGGATATCATGTCTCGCTCCATCCACCAACATCACGTTGCACCACAGACTGTCCAAGAGTTGGCAGATGCTTTAGTCCTGGTCTGAGAGGAGATCCGACAGGAGACCATCTGAAACCTCATCAGGAGCATGCCCAGGCGTTGTAGGGAGGTCATACAGGCACGTGGAGGCCACACACAATACTGAGCCTCATTTTGACTTGTTTTAAGGACATTACATCAAAGTTGGATCAGCCTGTAGTGTGTTTTTCCACTTTAATTTTGGGGGTGACTCCAAATCCAGGCCTCCATTGGTTAATAAATTTGATTTCCCTTGATGACTTTTGTGTGATTTTGTTGTCAGCACATTCAACTTTGTACAGAACAAAGTATTCAATGAGAATATTTCATTCATTCAGATCAAGGATGTGTTATTTGAGTGTTCCCTTTATTTTTTTGAGCAGGGTATATAAACATATACAGTTGTGCTCAATAGTTTACATACCCCGGCAGAATTTTTCCTTTCTTGACCTTGTTTCAGAGAATATAAATGATAACCAAAAACTTTTTCTTCACTCATGGTTATTGGTTGGGTGAAGCCATTTATTGTCAAACAACTGTTTTTTTCTCTTTTTAAATCTTAAAGGGATTGTCCACTACTTTAGAATACCCCCCCCCCCCAATGTATCCCCCCGGGGCCCCTAAGACTTTTTGTAAATACCTTCCAATGCAGATAATGCCTGTGAGCGGCGCTATCACTGGCCGCTCACAGGCATCAAGTGACCCCCAGCTGCAGCCGGCTCTGACATCCGCTGATGTCACGACAAGTGCTGGCAGCAGCCAGGGGTCTTAGTCTTCCTTGTTCCACGGTGGATGCCAGGCTGTGGGCAGGGTTACCCACCCCGCCCACCGCACGATCTGCCTCTCCCCATTCATTGGGATGCTGGTTGTGACGCGGGGGGTAACCCCGCACACATCCCAGCAGCCACAGCGGGGACCCCAGTGCTGAGTCACGCCTCACTTGTCATGACGTCAGCACGGGGTCACATGATGCCTGTGAGCGGCCACCGATAGCGCTGTCCACAGGCATTAGCTGCAACAGGACAAAAAGTCTTAGGGGTTCCAGGGGGATACATTGGGGGGGTAATCTTAAGTAATGCACAACTTCTTTAATGACAACCAAAAACATCCAAATGACTCTGATGATTTTGGGCTGATAACATGCACAGAATTTGACACAAATGGGTTTGAATGGCTACTAAAGGTAACATCCTCACCTGTGACCTGTTTGCTTGTAATCAGTGTGTGTGCATATAAGCTGAGTGAGTTGCTGGGATCCAGACAGACTCTTGCATCTTTCATCCAGCCACTGACATTTGTGGATTGTGAGTCATGGGGAAAGCAAAAGAATTGTCAACGGATCTACGGGAAAAGGTAGTTGAACTGTATAACACAGGAAAGGGATACAAAAAAATATCCAAGGAATAGATAATGCCAGTCAGCAGCGTTCAAACTGTGATTAACAAATGGAAAATCAGGGGCTCTGTAAAAACCAAACCACGGTCAGGTAGATCAACAAAAATTTCGGCCACAACTGCCAGGAAAATTGTTCAGGATGCAAAGAAAAACCCACAAATAACATCAGCTGAAATTCAGGACTCTCTGAAAACTAGCGGTGTGGCTGCTTTAAGATGCACAATAAGGAGGCACTTGAAGAAAAATGGGCTGCATGGTCGAGTCGCCAGAAGAAAGCCATTACTGCGCAAATACCACAAAGTATCTCGCCTACAATATGCCAAACAGCACAGAGACAAGCCTCAAAACTTTTTGTACAAGGTAATTTGCAGTGATGAAACCAAAATTGAACTTTTTGGCCACAACCATAAACGTTACATTTGAAGAAAGGTCAACAACGCCTATGATGAAAGGAACACCATTCCTACAGTAAAGCACGGAGGTGGATCGCTAATGTTTTGGGGATGTGTAAGCTACAAAGGCACAGGAAACTTGGTGAAAGTTGAAGGAAAGATGAATGGAGCATGTTATCAGCAAATACTGGTGGCAAATTTACACTCATCAGCCAGGAAGCTGAGCATGGGACTTACTTGGACGTTCCAACATGACAATGATCCAAAATGCAAGTCCAAGTCGGGCTGTCTTTGGTTAAAGCAGAACAAATTGAAGGTTCTGGAGTGGCCATGTTACGCTCACGCCCGGATTGTTTAGTGTGAACGTGGTTACTGGTCCCACTGGGCCACGAACCGAGGAGTGCCAGGAGGGGTGTGACTAAGGGCCTCGCCAGATCTGACCATGGACGCACGGTGGCTTAATCGACTCCGTGGTATGAGGAGGAAGGTGGACCAGGTGCTACTCCAGGTCAGACCCCGGTCACACAGCTGTTGACCCACACCGGGGAATGCAGGAACGGGCAGGTTAGGCTGGTATGCAGACTGGTGGGTACTGACAGGCACGGCTGGTATACAGACGGGCAGGTACTGGCAGGCAGAACTGGTATACTGGCAGGTAGGTAAACAGGTTGGATAGAGACAAGTACAGACTGGGATACAGGAACAGAGCCGCAGGTGCGGAGGGGAAGCAGAGCAGAACCGCAGGTGCGGAGGACAAGCGGAGCAGAGAAGAGCTGCCGGTGCGGAGGACAAGCAGAGCAGTGCCAAAGGTGCGGAGGACAAGCAGAGCAGAGCCGAAGGTGCGGAGGACAAGCAGAGCAGAGCCGCAGGTGCGGAGGACAGGCAGAGCAGAGCCGCAGTTGCGGAGGACAAGCAGAGCAGAACCCCAGTTGCGGAGGACAAGTGTAGCAGAGCAGAGCTGCAGGTGTGGAGGACAAGCGGAGCAGAGCAGAGCTGCAGGTGCGGAGGACAAGCAGAGCAGAGCCTCAGGTGTGGAGGACAAGCGGAGCGGAACAGAGCAGAGCAGAGCCGCAGATGCGGAGGACAAGCGTAACAGAGCAGAGCTGCAAGTGCGGTGGACAAGCGGAACAGAGCAGAGCCACAGGTGTGGAGGACAAGCAGAGCAGAGCCACAGGTGCGGAGGACAAGTGGAGCAGGGCAGAGCACAGCCGCAGGTACAGAGGACAAGCGGAGCAGGGCAGAGCAGAGCCGCAGGTGCGGAGGACAAGTGGAGCAGAGCAGAGTCGCAGGTGTGGAGGACAAGAAGAACAGGACAGAGCAGAGCCGCAGGTGCAGGCAGACAGGACAGGGCTCTGTTCACATGGAACAGACAGGGAAACACAGGAAGATAGCTAGAACACAGGAGGTAGATACGGAGGCAGGGAAACGGGACAAGCAGAACCAGATACACACAAGGTACTTGCTATGAAGTAGCGAGTGGACACAAAACTCACAAACAGAAGTACAGAGACAACGAGTAGGAGTTACGTACTGGTTCAGACACTGCAGGAAATGGGAAGGATCGGACATAGAGACAAACAGGTAATGGGCTAGGACACCGTTCAGACAGGAACTGACACAGGAACGAGATCCAGGAACGAGCCTCTGCATTAAGCCCCCAGGGTGGCGGAAATAGACCAGAAGTCACAGACACAAATAATGGGCCTGGGTACTCAGCCCCCAGGGTGGCGGAAATAGACTAGAAGTCACAGATACAGGTAACGGGCCTGGGTGCTCAGCCCCCAGGGTGGCAGAAACGCACAAGATTCAGGACTAGACCTGGCAACTCACAGTTGCACAGAACATACTGAAAGAAAGTGTTGCTCAGGCACCTCCTACTGGGTGGAGGAGGTTTAAGTATCCAGTGACTCACAGCAATAGGCTGGGGACGCATTAGGACTGCGCACACTGTAACTTTAAGAATCAGGAAGTGCCAGCGCCGACGCCCTAAGCCAGCAGACAAGAGACATGCACACAGCTGGTAGAGAAGCATAGTGCACAGCCTGGACTGGTAGGTAAGTTGGCGGTCTTGCATGGTGGGAGATGGTAAGCCATGCCAGCAGGCCGCCAGGGATGTTACAGTACACCCCCCCTTTACGCCCCCTCTTCTTCAAGCCCACAAGGATTTTCTGCAGAGAAGTTGGAGGCCGATCCTTCTCAATAGACTCCCAAGACTCCACTTCAAGAAGACTACCTCTTCTGTCCACTAGAGGGAACGAGACAGATCTCACCATCTTGGTGACTAGGATGCTTCCTCCCATCGAGCCATCCTCAGCATCAGATGAAGTGGACGAAGTACCAGGAACAGGACATAGGAAAGTCTCTCTCCATTTGTTATTATCGGGTAGCACCCCAAAGGATTCAAGGGACAACTGGAGATCCTCCACCAGGTTGGAGGAGTGCAGAGACTCGGGGGTAACCACCGCCTTGACGTACACTTTGCGAAGCTTACTGGATGAAGTGGGCGAAGTACCAGGAACAAGGTGTAGGAATGTCTCTCCATTTTTTTACATCAGGTAGCACCCCAGAGGATTCAAGAGACAACTGGGGGTCCTCCGCCTGGTAGGAGGGGTGCAGAGACTTGGGGCTAGCCATCGCCTTGATGGACTTCTTGCCAGACTTATTAGAGCTAGAAGATCCTTCCTTTGGGACCATCTTCAGTCTGGTCTCTGAGATGACAAGTCTACGAGGCGGAGCGGTACCTGAAGCCAGATCATTGGTACAATCGTCGAGACTGTGTGGGGACATTGCCTCCGCTTCCCTTCCTTTGGAGACTTCAGCGCACAGCGAGTCAGCGACTAGCAGATCTGGTGAAGAAGAAGAAGACATTGCTGACTGTGCTGAAGGTATGAGGACTGGACACCCCATGTACCTCAGCAGTCCCCCAGGAAACACCATGCAGGATCTCCAGATCTGAGCGGGCACTAGAGCTCTCGGCTCTGGACGACCTGTAGGTAAACCAGACAGCACCTGGAATGTGAACTTCTTCATGTGTAATGCTCCAATCTGGAGCTTAATTTGTACAGACATATTTTGACTGTTTCTGAGTAGGGCTTGTCCTACCCCTGACAATGCCCAAACCAGATTCTGGAGTTGTCAGACGGGGATCAGACACCGACTTTTCACGGCTTTCAGCCCGAAACTTCCGGTTAATCCGAAGCCTTCACTTGCCACGGAGACAGTCACGGTCATCTGTGGAGAGGAAATACTAACGCCAAGGGCAGCCTCTCCTACAGGCCTAATGTCTTGGGATTCTCCAACCTTGACTGGACAAAGACCGTCCGGGTGTCCCAAACAACCGCAGCGGGTCCGCAATCCGATTTTATGACTGAGTTCTGGCCTCAGCTTTGCCTGACGAACATGGTCAACCTTCATGGATTCTGTGCGGGTAGCTGCCTCTACAGGCTGGGAAACAAGGAGGTCTTAGGGAGGACAGAACCTGACGTGACGGTTTACCTCTACGCCTTGCTCGTCTGGACTACCTCTTGAGGTTGGGAAGTTAAGTATTCAGCGGAGCATTGTCATCCTCTGTGCATTCTGCATGGGCAGAAGTCTCTTCAGGCTGGGGAACTGGTGGGCTACCTACACACATCACCCATCTGGACTGCTCCAGGATATTGGGAAGGGAAGCTTTAGCAGAAGATTCAGGGTTAGGGTCATCGAAGACCATTAGAAAGGCCACCAGGAAGGCCTGCAGGTCAGAGACGATAGGATCCCTTGCTTCCCTTAGGGGGGTGATCCAATTCAAGGCATGACCCGCTAGGTAGGACATCAGAAATGCTACTTTAATCTGATCGGTGGGAAAATAGTGAGCATAGAATTTGAAATGCAGCATGCATTGCTCCACAAACGCACGGCTTTGTTTTGGATCCACACAGTACCGTGGTGGATCGGCAGGAGCGAGTGCTGATAGCTCCATTTGGGCTGGTGCATAAATCACCTGGACCACAGCTTGGGAAAAAATTTTTTCTTGGTGCATGTATTCGCCAGACAAGGATTCAAATGTCTGAGAGCGAAGGGCCATGGGACTCAACGGGGACCATGGCCTGAGCAAACTGTTACGCTCACGCCGGGATTGTTTGGCGTGAGCATGGTTAGTGGTCCCACTGGGCCACGAACCGAGGAGTGCCTGTAGGGGCGTGACTAGGGGCCTCGCCAGATCTGACCATGGACACACAGCGGCTTAATCGACTCCATGATCTGAGGAGGAGCGAGGGAGGTGGCCCAGGTGCTACTCCAGGTCAGACCCGGGCACACAGCTGTTGACCCACATCGGGGTATGCAGGAACGGGCAGGTTAGGCTGGTATGCAGACTGGCGGATACTGGCAGACAAGGCTGGTATACAGATGGGCGGGTACTGACAGGCACGACTGGTATACAGACTGGCAGGTAGGTAAACAGGCTGGATAGGGACCAGTACAGACTGGGATACAGCAACAGAGCTGCAGATCCGGAGGACAAGCAGAGCAGAGCCGCAGATGCAGAGGACAAGCGGAACAAAGCAGAGCTGCAGGTACGGAGGACAAGCGGAACAGAGCAGAGCCAAAAGTGTAGAGGACCAGCGAAACAGAGCAGAGCAAAACCGAAGGTGTGGAGGTCAACCGGAACAGAGCAGAGCCGCAGGTGCGGAGGACAAGCGGAACAGAGCAGAACTGCAGGTGCGGAGGACTAGCAGAGCAGAGCCGCAGGTGCGGATGACAAGCGGAAGAGAGCAGAGCCGCAGGTGCGGAGGACAAACGGAGCAGAGCAGAACCGCAGGTGCGGAGGACAAGCAGAGCAGAGACGCAGCTGCAGAGGACAAGCGGAACAAAGCAGAGCCTCAGCTGCGGAGGACAAGCAGAGCAGAGCTGCAGGTGCAGATGACAAGCGGAAGAAAGCAGAGCAGAGCCGCAGGTGCAGAGGACAAGCGGAGTAAAGCAGAACCGCAGGTGCGGAGGACAAGCAGAGCAGAGCCGCAGGTGTGGAGGACAAGCAGAGCAGAGCCGCAGGTGCGGAGGACAAGCAGAGCAGAGCCGCAGGTGCGGAGGACAAGCAGAGCAGAGCCGCAGGTGCGGAGGACAAGCGGAAGAGAGCAGAGCCGCAGGTGCGGAGGACAAACGGAGCAGAGCAGAACCGCAGGTGCGGAGGACAAGCAGAGCAGAGACGCAGCTGCAGAGGACAAGCGGAACAAAGCAGAGCCTCAGCTGCGGAGGACAAGCAGAGCAGAGCTGCAGGTGCAGATGACAAGCGGAAGAAAGCAGAGCAGAGCCGCAGGTGCAGAGGACAAGCGGAGTAAAGCAGAACCGCAGGTGCGGAGGACAAGCAGAGCAGAGCCGCAGGTGTGGAGGACAAGCAGAGCAGAGCCGCAGGTGCGGAGGACAAGCAGAGCAGAGCCGCAGGTGCGGAGGACAAGCAGAGCAGAGCCGCAGGTGCGGAGGACAAGCGGAACAGAGCAGAGCCGCAGGTGCGGAGAACAAGTGGAATAGAGCAGAGCCGCAGGTGCAGAGAACAAGTGGAACAGAGCACAGCCGCAGGTGCAGAGGACAAGCGGAAAAGAGCAGAGCCGCAGGTGCGGAGAACAAGCGGAATAGAGCAGAGCCGCAGGTGCGGAGGACAAACGGAGCAGAGCAGAACTGCAGGTGCGGAGGACAAGCAGAGCAGAGACGCAGCTGCAGAGGACAAGCGGAACAAAGCACAGCCTCAGCTGCGGAGGACAAGCAGAGCAGAGCTGCAGGTGCAGATGACAAGCGGAAGAAAGTAGAGCAGAGCCGCAGGTGCGGAGGACAAGCGGAGTAAAGCAGAATCGCAGGTGTGGAGGACAAGCAGAGCAGAGCCGCAGGTGTGGAGTTCAAGCAGAGCAGAGCCGCAGGTGCGGAGGACAAGCAGAGCAGAGCCGCAGGTGTGGAGGACAAGCGGAACAGAGCAGAGCCGCAGGTGCGGAGAACAAGTGGAATAGAGCAGAGCCGCAGGTGCAGAGAACAAGTGGAACAGAGCACAGCCGCAGGTGCAGAGGACAAGCGGAACAGAGCAGAGCCGCAGGTGCGGAGGACAAGCGGAACAGAGCAGAGCCGCAGGTGCGGAGAACAAGCGGAATAGAGCAGAGCCGCAGGTGCAGAGGACAAGTGGAACAGAGCACAGCCGCAGGTGCGGAGGACAAGCGGAATAGAGTAGAGCCGCAGATGCAGAGGACAAGTGGAACAGAGCAGAGCAGAGCTGCAGGTTCGGAGGACAAACGGAACAGAGCAGAGCCGCAGGTGTGGAGGACAAGTGGAACAGAGAAGAGCCGCAGGTGCGGAGGACAAGCGGAACAGAGCAGAGCCGCAGGTGCGGAGAACAAGTGGAATAGAGCAGAGCCGCAGGTGCAGAGGACAAACGGAACAGAGCAGAGCTGCAGGTGCGGAGGACAAGCGTAACAGAGCAGAGCCGCAGGTGCGGAGAACAAGCGGAATAGAGCAGAGCCGCAGGTTCAGAGGACAAGTGGAACAGAGCAGAGCAGAGCTGCAGATGCGGAGGACAAGCGGAACAGAGCAGAGCCGCAGGTGCAGATAACAAGCGGAAGAAAGCAGAGCAGAGCCGCAGGTGCGGAGGACAAGCAGAGCAGAGCCGCAGGTGCGGAGGACAAGCGGAACAGAGCAGAGCCGCAGATGCGGAGAACAAGTGGAATAAAGCAGAGCCACAGGTGCAGAGAACAAGTGGAACAGAGCACAGCCGCAGGTGCAGAGGACAAGCGGAACAGAGCAGAGCCGCAGGTGCGGAGGACAAGCGGAACAGAGTAGAGCCGCAGGTGCGGAGAACAAGCGGAACAGAGTAGAGCCGCAGGTGCGGAGAACAAGCGGAATAGAGCAGAGCCGCAGGTGCAGAGGACAAGTGGAACAGAGCACAGCCGCAGGTGCGGAGGACAAGCGGAATAGAGTAGAGCCGCAGATGCAGAGGACAAGTGGAACAGAGCAGAGCAGAGCCGCAGGTGCAGAGGACAAGCGGAAAAGAGCAGAGCAGAGGCAGCAGGTGCGGAGGACAAACAGAGCAGAGCCACAGGTGCGGAGGACAAGCGGAGCAGAGCAGAGCCGCAGGTGCGGAGGACAAGCAGAGCAGAGCTGCAGGTGCGGAGGACAAGCGTAACAGAGCAGAGCCGCAGGTGTGGAGGACAAGCAAAAGAGCAGAGGCCGCAGGTGCGGAGGACAAGCAGAGCAGAGCCGCAGGTGCGGAGGACAAGCAGAGCAGAGCCGCAGGTGCGGAGGACAAGCAGAGCAGAGCTGCAGGTGCGGAGGACAAGCGGAACAGAGCAAAGCCGCAGGTGCGGAGGACAAGTGGAACAGAGCAGAGCCGCAGGTGCGGAGAAGTGGAAGAGAGCAGAGCCACAGGTGCGGAGGACAAGCGGAATAGAGCACAGCCGCAGGTGCGGAGGACAAGCAGAGCAGAGCCACAAGTGCAGAGGACAAGCGGACGAGAGCAGAGCAGAACCTCAGGTGCGGAGGACAAGCAGAGCAGAGCTGCAGGTGCGGAGGACAAGCAGAGCAGAGCCACATTTACGGAGGGCAAGCAGAGCAGAGCCGCAGGTGCGGAGGACAAGTGCAGCAGAGCCGCCGGTGCGGATGACAAGTGCAGCAGAGCCTCAGGTGCGGAGGACAAGCAGAGCCGCAGGTGTGGAGGACAAGCAGAGCAGAGCCGCAGGTGCAGAGGACAAGCAGAGCAGAGCCGCAGGTGCAGAGGACAAGTAGAACAGAGCAGAAGCGCAGGTGCGGAGGACGAGCGGAACAGAGCAGAGCCGCAGGTGCAGAGGACAAGCGGAACAGAGCAGAGCCGCAGGTGCGGAGAACAAGCGGAATAGAGCAGAGCCGCAGGTTCAGAGGACAAGTGGAACAGAGCAGAGCTGCAGGTGCGGGGGACAAGTGGAACAGAGCAGAGCCGCAGGTGCGGAGGACAAGCGCAATAGAGTAGAGCCGCAGATGCAGAGGACAAGCGGAACACAGCAGAGCAGAGCTGCAGGTGCGGAGGACAAGCGAAACAGAGCAGAGCCGCAGGTGTGGAGGACAAGCGAAACAGAGAAGAGCAGAGGCCGCAGGTGCGGAGGACAAGCAAAGCAGAGCCGCAAGTGCGGAGGACAAGCGGAGCAGAGCCGCAGGTGCGGAGGACAAGCAGAGCAGAGCCGCAGGTGCGGAGGACAAGCAGAGCAGAGCTGCAGGTGCGGAGGACAAGCGGAACAGAGCAGAGCCGCAGGTGTGGAGGACAAGCGAAACAGAGAAGAGCAGAGGCCGCAGGTGCGGAGGACAAGCAAAGCAGAGCCGCAAGTGCGGAGGACAAGCGGAGCAGAGCCGCAGGTGCGGAGGACAAGCAGAGCAGAGCCGCAGGTGCGGAGGACAAGCAGAGCAGAGCTGCAGGTGCGGAGGACAAGTGGAACAGAGCAGAGCCGCAGGTGCGGAGGACAAGAGGAACAGAGCAGAGCCGCAGGTGCGGAGGACAAGCGGAACAGAGCAGAGCCGCAGGTGCGGAGGACAAGCAGAGCAGAGCCACAGGTGCAGAGGACAAGCGGACAAGAGCAGAGCAGAACCTCAGGTGCGGAGGACAAGCAGAGCAGAGCCGCAGGTGCGGAGGACAAGCAGAGCAGAGCCGCAGGTGCGGAGGACAATCGGAGCAGAGCAGAGCCGCAGGTGCGCAGGACAAGCAGAGCAGAGCGACAGGTGTGGAGGACAAGCGGAGCAGAACAGAGTCGCAGGTGCAGAGGACAAGCAGAGCAGAGCCGCAGATCCAGAGAACAAGCAGAGCAGAGCCTAAGGTGCTGAGGACAAGCGGAACAGAGCAAAGCCGCAGGTGCGGAGGACAAGCGGAACAGAGCAGAGCCGCAGGTGCGGAGGACAAGCAGAGCAGAGCCGCAGGTGCAGTGGACAAGTGGAACAGAGCAGATCCGCAGGTGCGGAGGACAAGCGGAACAGAGCAGAGCCGCAGGTGCGGAGGACAAGCGGAACAGAGCAGAGCCGCAGGTGCGGAGAACAAGTGGAATAGAGCATTGCCGCAGGTGCAGAGAACAAGTGGAACAGAGCACAGCCGCAGGTGCAGAGGACAAGCGGAACAGAGCAGAGCCGCAGGTGCGGAGGACAAGCGGAACAGAGCAGAGCCGCAGGTGCGGAGAACAAGCGGAATAGAGCAGAGCCGCAGGTGCAGAGGACAAGTGGAACAGAGCACAGCCGCAGGTGCGGAGGACAAGCGGAATAGAGTAGAGCCGCAGATGCAGAGGACAAGTGGAACAGAGCAGAGCAGAGCTGCAGGTTCGGAGGACAAACGGAACAGAGCAGAGCCGCAGGTGTGGAGGACAAGTGGAACAGAGAAGAGCCGCAGGTGCGGAGGACAAGCGGAACAGAGCAGAGCCGCAGGTGCGGAGAACAAGTGGAATAGAGCAGAGCCGCAGGTGCAGAGGACAAACGGAACAGAGCAGAGCTGCAGGTGCGGAGGACAAGCGTAACAGAGCAGAGCCGCAGGTGCGGAGAACAAGCGGAATAGAGCAGAGCCGCAGGTTCAGAGGACAAGTGGAACAGAGCAGAGCAGAGCTGCAGATGCGGAGGACAAGCGGAACAGAGCAGAGCCGCAGGTGCAGATAACAAGCGGAAGAAAGCAGAGCAGAGCCGCAGGTGCGGAGGACAAGCAGAGCAGAGCCGCAGGTGCGGAGGACAAGCGGAACAGAGCAGAGCCGCAGATGCGGAGAACAAGTGGAATAAAGCAGAGCCACAGGTGCAGAGAACAAGTGGAACAGAGCACAGCCGCAGGTGCAGAGGACAAGCGGAACAGAGCAGAGCCGCAGGTGCGGAGGACAAGCGGAACAGAGTAGAGCCGCAGGTGCGGAGAACAAGCGGAATAGAGCAGAGCCGCAGGTGCAGAGGACAAGTGGAACAGAGCACAGCCGCAGATGCGGAGTACAAGCGGAATAGAGTAGAGCCGCAGATGCAGAGGACAAGTGGAACAGAGCAGAGCAGAGCCGCAGGTGCAGAGGACAAGCGGAAAAGAGCAGAGCAGAGGCAGCAGGTGCGGAGGACAAACAGAGCAGAGCCACAGGTGCGGAGGACAAGCGGAGCAGAGCAGAGCCGCAGGTGCGGAGGACAAGCAGAGCAGAGCTGCAGGTGCGGAGGACAAGCGTAACAGAGCAGAGCCGCAGGTGTGGAGGACAAGCGAAAGAGCAGAGGCCGCAGGTGCGGAGGACAAGCAGAGCAGAGCCGCAGGTGCGGAGGACAAGCAGAGCAGAGCCGCAGGTGCGGAGGACAAGCAGAGCAGAGCTGCAGGTGCGGAGGACAAGCGGAACAGAGCAAAGCCGCAGGTGCGGAGGACAAGTGGAACAGAGCAGAGCCGCAGGTGCGGAGAAGTGGAAGAGAGCAGAGCCACAGGTGCGGAGGACAAGCGGAATAGAGCACAGCCGCAGGTGCGGAGGACAAGCAGAGCAGAGCCACAAGTGCAGAGGACAAGCGGACGAGAGCAGAGCAGAACCTCAGGTGCGGAGGACAAGCAGAGCAGAGCTGCAGGTGCGGAGGACAAGCAGAGCAGAGCCACATTTACGGAGGGCAAGCAAAGCAGAGCCGCAGGTGCGGAGGACAAGTGCAGCAGAGCCGCCGGTGCGGATGACAAGTGCAGCAGAGCCTCAGGTGCGGAGGACAAGCAGAGCCGCAGGTGTGGAGGACAAGCAGAGCAGAGCCGCAGGTGCAGAGGACAAGCAGAGCAGAGCCGCAGGTGCAGAGGACAAGTAGAACAGAGCAGAAGCGCAGGTGCGGAGGACGAGCGGAACAGAGCAGAGCCGCAGGTGCAGAGGACAAGCGGAACAGAGCAGAGCCGCAGGTGCGGAGAACAAGCGGAATAGAGCAGAGCCGCAGGTTCAGAGGACAAGTGGAACAGAGCAGAGCTGCAGGTGCGGGGGACAAGTGGAACAGAGCAGAGCCGCAGGTGCGGAGGACAAGCGCAATAGAGTAGAGCCGCAGATGCAGAGGACAAGCGGAACACAGCAGAGCAGAGCTGCAGGTGCGGAGGACAAGCGAAACAGAGCAGAGCCGCAGGTGTGGAGGACAAGCGAAACAGAGAAGAGCAGAGGCCGCAGGTGCGGAGGACAAGCAAAGCAGAGCCGCAAGTGCGGAGGACAAGCGGAGCAGAGCCGCAGGTGCGGAGGACAAGCAGAGCAGAGCCGCAGGTGCGCAGGACAAGCAGAGCAGAGCTGCAGGTGCGGAGGACAAGCGGAACAGAGCAGAGCCGCAGGTGTGGAGGACAAGCGAAACAGAGAAGAGCAGAGGCCGCAGGTGCGGAGGACAAGCAAAGCAGAGCCGCAAGTGCGGAGGACAAGCGGAGCAGAGCCGCAGGTGCGGAGGACAAGCAGAGCAGAGCCGCAGGTGCGGAGGACAAGCAGAGCAGAGCTGCAGGTGCGGAGGACAAGTGGAACAGAGCAGAGCCGCAGGTGCGGAGGACAAGAGGAACAGAGCAGAGCCGCAGGTGCGGAGGACAAGCGGAACAGAGCAGAGCCGCAGGTGCGGAGGACAAGCAGAGCAGAGCCACAGGTGCAGAGGACAAGCGGACAAGAGCAGAGCAGAACCTCAGGTGCGGAGGACAAGCAGAGCAGAGCCGCAGGTGCGGAGGACAAGCAGAGCAGAGCCGCAGGTGCGGAGGACAATCGGAGCAGAGCAGAGCCGCAGGTGCGCAGGACAAGCAGAGCAGAGCGACAGGTGTGGAGGACAAGCGGAGCAGAACAGAGTCGCAGGTGCAGAGGACAAGCAGAGCAGAGCCGCAGATCCAGAGAACAAGCAGAGCAGAGCCTAAGGTGCTGAGGACAAGCGGAACAGAGCAAAGCCGCAGGTGCGGAGGACAAGCGGAACAGAGCAGAGCCGCAGGTGCGGAGGACAAGCAGAGCAGAGCCGCAGGTGCAGTGGACAAGTGGAACAGAGCAGATCCGCAGGTGCGGAGGACAAGCGGAACAGAGCAGAGCCGCAGGTGCGGAGGACAAGCGGAACAGAACAGAGCCGCAGGTGCGGAGGACAAGCGGAACAGAACAGAGCCGCAGGTGCAGAGGACAAGCAGAGCCGCCGGTGCGAAGGACAAGCGGAACAGAGCAGAGCCGCAGGTGCAGAGGACAAGCAGAGCAGAGCCGCAGGTGCAAAGGACAAGCAGAGAAGAGCCGCAGGTGCGGAGGACAAGCAGAGCAGAGCCGCAGGTGCAGAGGACAAGCAGAGCAGAGCCGCAGGTGCAGAGGACAAGCAGAGCAGAGCCGCAGGTGCTGAGGACAAGCAGAGCAGAGCCGCAGGTGCAGAGGACAAGCAGAGCAGAGCCGCAGGTGCAGAGGACAAGCAGCGCAGAGCCGCAGGTGCAGAGGACAAGCAGAGCCGCAGGTGCAGAGGACAAGCAGAGCAGAGCCGCAGGTGCAGAGGACAAGCAGAGCAGAGCCGCAGGTGCTGAGGACAAGCAGAGCAGAGCCGCAGGTGCAGAGGACAAGCAGAGCAGAGCCGCAGGTGCTGAGGACAAGCAGAGCAGAGCCGCAGGTGCAGAGGACAAGCAGAGCAGAGCCGAAGGTGCAGAGGACAAGTGGAACAGAGCAGAGCCGCAGGTGCAGAGGACAAGCAGAGCAGAGCCGCATGTGCGGAGGACAAGTGGACCAGAGCAAAGCCGCATGTGCGGAGGTCAAGTGGAACAGAGCAGAGCCGCAGGTGCGGAGGACAAGCAGAGCAGAGCCACAGGTGCAGAGGACAAGCGGACAAGAGCAGAGCAGAACCTCAGGTGCGGAGGACAAGCGGAGCAGAGCAGAGCTGCAGGTGCGGAGGACAAGCAGAGCAGAGCCACAGGTGCAGAGGACAAGCGGACAAGAGCAGAGCAGAACCTCAGGTGCGGAGGACAAGCGGAGCAGAGCTGCAGGTGCGGAGGACAAGCAGAGCCACAGGTACGGAGGACAAGCAGAGCAGAGCCGCAGGTGCGGAGGACAAGCAGAGCAGAGCCGCAGGTGCGGAGGACAATCGGAGCAGAGCAGAGCCGCAGGTGCGCAGGACAAGCAGAGCAGAGCGACAGGTGTGGAGGACAAGCGGAGCAGAACAGAGTCGCAGGTGCAGAGGACAAGCAGAGCAGAGCCGCAGATCCAGAGAACAAGCAGAGCAGAGCCTAAGGTGCTGAGAACAAGCGGAACAGAGCAAAGCCGCAGGTGCGGAGGACAAGCGGAACAGAGCAGAGCCGCAGGTGCGGAGGACAAGCAGAGCAGAGCCGCAGGTGCAGTGGACAAGTGGAACAGAGCAGATCCGCAGGTGCGGAGGACAAGCGGAACAGAGCAGAGCCGCAGGTGCGGAGGACAAGCGGAACAGAACAGAGCCGCAGGTGCGAAGGACAAGCGTAACAGAGTAGAGCCGCAGGTGCAGAGGACAAGCGGAACAGAGCAGAGCCGCAGGTGCAGAGGACAAGCAGAGCAGAGCCGCAGGTGCGAAGGACAAGCAGAGAAGAGCCGCAGGTGCGGAGGACAAGCAGAGCAGAGCCGCAGGTGCAGAGGACAAGCAGAGCAGAGCCGCAGGTGCAGAGGACAAGCAGAGCAGAGCCGCAGGTGCTGAGGACAAGCAGAGCAGAGCCGCAGGTGCAGAGGACAAGCAGAGCAGAGCCGCAGGTGCAGAGGACAAGCAGAGCAGAGCCGCAGGTGCAGAGGACAAGCAGGGCAGAGCCGCAGGTGCAGAGGACAAGCAGAGCAGAGCCGCAGATGCAGAGGACAAGCAGAGCAGAGCCGCAGGTGCTGAGGACAAGCAGAGCAGAGCCGCAGGTGCTGAGGACAAGCAGAGCAGAGCCGAAGGTGCAGAGGACAAGCAGAGCAGAGCCGAAGGTGCAGAGGACAAGTGGAACAGAGCAGAGCCGCAGGTGCAGAGGACAAGCAGAGCAGAGCCGCATGTGCGGAGGACAAGTGGACCAGAGCAAAGCCGCATGTGCGGAGGTCAAGTGGAACAGAGCAGAGCCGCAGGTGCGGAGGACAAGTGTAACAGAGCAGAGCCGCAGGTGCAGAGGACAAGCGGAACAGAGCAGAGCCGCAGGTGCAGAGGACAAGTGGAACAGAGCAGAGCCGCAGGTGCGGAGGACAAGCGGAGCAGAGCCGCAGGTGCGGATGACAAGCGGAAGAGAGCAGAGCAGAACCTCAGGTGCGGAGGACAAGCGGAGCAGAGCAGAGCTGCAGGTGGGGAAGACAAGCAGAGCAGAGCCACAGGTGCGGAGGACAAGTGCAGCAGAGCAGCAGATGCGGAGGACAAGCAGAGCAGAGCCTCAGGTGCAGAGGACAAGCAGAGCAGAGCCGCAGGTGTGGAGGACAAGGAGAACAGAGCCGCAGGTGCGGAGGACAAGCAGAACAGAGCAGAGCCGCAGGTGCGGAGAACAAGCGGAATAGAGCAGAGCCGCAGGTGCAGAGGACAAGCGGAACAGAGTAGAGCCGCAGGTGCGGAGGAAAAGCAGAGCCACAGGTGCGGAGGACAAGCGGAACAGAGCAGAGCCGCAGATGCGGAGGACAAACAGAGCAGAGCCTCAGGTGCGGAGGACAATTAGAACAGAGCCGCAGGTGCAGAGGACAAGCAGAGCAGAGCAGCAGGTGCGGAGGACAAGCAGAGCAGAGCCGCAGGTGTGGAGGACAAGCAGAGCAGAGCCACAGGTGCGGAGGACAAGCGGAACAGAGCAGAACAGAGCCGCAGGTGCGGAGGAGAAGTGGAGCAGAGCAGAGCCGCAGGTGCGAAGGACAAGCAGAGCTGAGCAGCAGAGCCTCAGGTGCTGAGGACAAGCATAACAGAGCAGAGCCGCAGGTGCAGAGGACAAGCATAACAGAGCAGAGCCGCAGGTGCAGAGGACAAGCGGAGCAGAGCAGAGCCGCAGATGCGGAGAACAAGCGGTAGACAGCAGATCCGCAGGTGCGGAGGACAAGCGGAACAGAGCAGAGACGCAGGTGTGGAGGACAAACGGAATAGAGCAGAGCCGCAGGTGCGGAGAACAAGCGGAATAGAGCAGAGCCGCAGGTGCAGAGAACAAGCGTAACAGAGTAGAGCCGCAAGTGCGGAGAAGTGGAACAGAGCAGAGCCGCAGGTGCGGAGGACAAGCGGAATAGAGCACAGCCGCAGGTGCGGAGGACAAGCAGAGCAGAGCCACAGGTGCAGAGGACAAGCGGACGAGAGCAGAGCAGAACCTCAGGTGCGGAGGACAAGCGGAGCAGAGCAGAGCTGCAGGTGCGGAGGACAAGCAGAGCAGAGCCACAGGTACGGAGGGCAAGCAGAGCAGAGCCGCAGGTGCGGAGGACAAGTGCAGCAGAGCCGCCGGTGCGGAGGACAAGTGCAGCAGAGCCTCAGGTGCGGAGGACAAGCAGAGCCGCAGGTGTGGAGGACAAGCAGAGCCGCAGGTGTGGAGGACAAGCAGAGCCGCAGGTGTGGAGGACAAGCAGAGCAGAGCCGCAGGTGCAGAGAACAAGTAGAACAGAGCAGAAGCGCAGGAGCGGAGGACGAGCGGAACAGAGCAGAGCCGCAGGTGCAGAGGACAAGCGGAACAGAGCAGAGCCGAAGGTGCGGAGAACAAGCGGAATAGAGCAGAGCCGCAGGTTCAGAGGACAAGTGGAACAGAGCAGAGCTGCAGGTGCGGAGGACAAGTGGAACAGAGCAGAGCCGCAGGTGTGGAGGACAAGCGAAACAGAGCAGAGCAGAGGCCGCAGGTGCGGAGGACAAGCAAAGCAGAGCCGCAAGTGCAGAGGACAAGCGGAGCAGAGCCGCAGGTGCGGAGGACAAGCAGAGCAGAGCTGCAGGTGCGGAGGACAAGCAGAGCAGAGCTGCAGGTGCGGAGGACAAGCGCAATAGAGTAGAGCCGCAGATGGAGAGGACAAGCGGAACACAGCAGAGCAGAGCTGCAGGTGCGGAGGACAAGCGAAACAGAGCAGAGCCGCAGGTGTGGAGGACAAGCGAAACAGAGCAGAGCAGAGGCCGCAGGTGCGGAGGACAAGCAAAGCAGAGCCGCAAGTGCGGAGGACAAGCGGAGCAGAGCCGCAGGTGCGGAGGACAAGCAGAGCAGAGCTGCAGGTGCGGAGGACAAGCAGAGGAGAGCTGCAGGTGCGGAGGACAAGCGGAACAGAGCAAAGCCGCAGGTGCGGAGGACAAGTGGAACAGAGCAGAGCCGCAGGTGCGGAGGACAAGAGGAACAGAGCAGAGCTGCAGGTGCGGAGGACAAGCGGAATAGAGCAGAGCCGCAGGTGCGGAGGACAAGCAGAGCAGAGCCACAGGTGCAGAGGACAAGCGGACAAGAGCAGAGCAGAACCTCAGGTGCGGAGGACAAGCGGAGCAGAGCAGAGCTGCAGGTGCGGAGGACAAGCAGAGCAGAGCCACAGGTACGGAGGACAAGCAGAGCAGAGCCGCAGGTGCGGAGGACAAGTGCAGCAGAGACGCAGGTGCGGAGGACAAGCAGAGCAGAGCCTCAGGTGCGGAGGACAAGCAGAGCCGCAGGTGTGGAGGACAAGCAGAGCCGCAGGTGTGGAGGACAAGCAGAGCAGAGCCGCAGGTGCAGAGGACAAGCGGAACAGAGCAGAGGCGCAGGTGCGGAGGACAAGCGGAACAGAGCAGAGGCGCAGGTGCGGAGGACAAGCAGATCAGAGCCTCAGGTGCGGAGGATAATCAGAGCAGAGCCGCAGGTGCGGAGAACAAGCAAAGCAGAGCCGCAGGTGCGGAGAACAAGCAGAGCAGAGCAGAGCCGCAGGTGCGCAGGACAAGCAGAGCAGAGCGACAGGTGTGGAGGACAAACGGAGCAGAACAGAGTCGCAGGTGCAGAGGACAAGCAGAGCAGAGCCGCAGATCCAGAGAACAAGCAGAGCAGAGCCTAAGGTGCTGAGGACAAGCGGAACAGAGCAAAGCCGCAGGTGCGGAGTACAAGCGGAACAGAGCAGAGCCGCAGGTACGGAGGACAAGCAGAGCAGAGCCGCAGGTGCAGTGGACAAGTGGAACAGAGCAGATCCGCAGGTGCGGAGGACAAGCGGAACAGAGCAGAGCCGCAGGTGCGGAGGACAAGCGGAACAGAACAGAGCCGCAGGTGCGGAGGACAAGCGGAACAGAACAGAGCCACAGGTGCAGAGGACAAGCAGAGCCGCAGGTGCGAAGGACAAGCGGAACAGAGCAGAGCCGCAGATGCAGAGGACAAGCAGAGCAGAGCCGCAGGTGCGGAGGACAAGCAGAGCAGAGCCGCAGGTGCGGAGGACAAGCAATGCAGAGCCGCAGGTGCGGAGGACAAGCAGAGCAGAGCCGCAGGTGCTGAGGACAAGCAGAGCAGAGCCGCAGGTGCAGAGGACAAGCAGAGCAGAGCCGCAGGTGCAGAGGACTAGCAGAGCAGAGCCGCAGGTGCAGAGGACAAGCAGAGCCGCAGGTGCTGAGGACAAGCAGAGCAGAGCCGCAGATGCTGAGGACAAGCAGAGCCGCAGGTGCTGAGGACAAGCAGAGCAGAGCCGCAGGTGCAGAGGACAAGCAGAGCAGAGCCGAAGGTGCAGAGGACAAGTGGAACAGAGCAGAGCCGCAGGTGCAGAGGACAAGTGGAACAGAGCAGAGCCGCAGGTGCAGAGGACAAGCAGAGCAGAGCCGCATGTGCGGAGGACAAGTGGACCAGAGCAAAGCCGCATGTGCGCAGGTCAAGTGGAACAGAGCAGAGCCGCAGGTGCGGAGGACAAGTGTAACAGAGCAGAGCCGCAGGTGCAGAGGACAAGCGGAACAGAGCAGAGCCGCAGGTGCAGAGGACAAGTGGAACAGAGCAGAGCCGCAGGTGCGGAGGACAAGCGGAGCAGAGCAGCAGGTGCGGATGACAAGCGGAAGAGAGTAGAGCAGAACCTCAGGTGCGGAGGACAAGCGGAGCAGAGCAGAGCTGCAGGTGGGGAAGACAAGCAGAGCAGAGCCGCAGGTGCAGAGGACAAGTGCAGCAGAGCAGCAGATGCGGAGGACAAACAGAGCAGAGCCTCAGGTGCAGAGGACAAGCAGAGCAGAGCCGCAGGTGTGGAGGACAAGGAGAACAGAGCCGCAGGTGCGGAGGACAAGCAGAACAGAGCAGAGCCGCAGGTGCGGAGAACAAGCGGAATAGAGCAGAGCCGCAGGTGCAGAGGACAAGCGGAACAGAGTAGAGCCGCAGGTGCGGAGGAAAAGCAGAGCCACAGGTGCGGAGGACAAGCGGAACAGAGCAGAGCCGCAGATGCGGAGGACAAACAGAGCAGAGCCTCAGGTGCGGAGGACAATTAGAACAGAGCCGCAGGTGCAGAGGACAAGCAGAGCAGAGCAGCAGGTGCGGAGGACAAGCAGAGCAGAGCCGCAGGTGTGGAGGACAAGCAGAGCAGAGCCACAGGTGCGGAGGACAAGCGGAACAGAGCAGAACAGAGCCGCAGGTGCGGAGGAGAAGTGGAGCAGAGCAGAGCCGCAGGTTCGGAGGGTAAGCGGAGCAGAGCAGAGCCGCAGGTGCGAAGGACAAGCAGAGCTGAGCAGCAGAGCCTCAGGTGCTGAGGACAAGCATAACAGAGCAGAGCCGCAGGTGCAGAGGACAAGCATAACAGAGCAGAGCCGCAGGTGCAGAGGACAAGCGGAGCAGAGCAGAGCCGCAGATGCGGAGAACAAGCGGTAGACAGCAGATCCGCAGGTGCGGAGGACAAGCGGAACAGAGCAGAGACGCAGGTGTGGAGGACAAACGGAATAGAGCAGAGCCGCAGGTGCGGAGAACAAGCGGAATAGAGCAGAGCCGCAGGTGCGGAGAACAAGCGTAACAGAGTAGAGCCGCAAGTGCGGAGAAGTGGAACAGAGCAGAGCCGCAGGTGCGGAGGACAAGCGGAATAGAGCACAGCCGCAGGTCCGGAGGACAAGCAGAGCAGAGCCACAGGTGCAGAGGACAAGCGGACGAGAGCAGAGCAGAACCTCAGGTGCGGAGGACAAGCGGAGCAGAGCAGAGCTGCAGGTGCGGAGGACAAGCAGAGCAGAGCCACAGGTACGGAGGGCAAGCAGAGCAGAGCCGCAGGTGCGGAGGACAAGTGCAGCAGAGCCGCCGGTGCGGAGGACAAGTGCAGCAGAGCCTCAGGTGCGGAGGACAAGCAGAGCCGCAGGTGTGGAGGACAAGCAGAGCCGCAGGTGTGGAGGACAAGCAGAGCAGAGCCGCAGGTGCAGAGGACAAGTAGAACAGAGCAGAAGCGCAGGTGCGGAGGACGAGCGGAACAGAGCAGAGCCGCAGGTGCAGAGGACAAGCGGAACAGAGCAGAGCCGAAGGTGCGGAGAACAAGCGGAATAGAGCAGAGCCGCAGGTTCAGAGGACAAGTGGAACAGAGCAGAGCTGCAGGTGCGGAGGACAAGTGGAACAGAGCAGAGCCGCAGGTGCGGAGGACAAGCGCAATAGAGGAGAGCCGCAGATGCAGAGGACAAGCGGAACACAGCAGAGCAGAGCTGCAGGTGCGGAGGACAAGCGAAACAAAGCAGAGCCGCAGGTGTGGAGGACAAGCGAAACAGAGCAGAGCAGAGGCCGCAGGTGCGGAGGACAAGCAAAGCAGAGCCGCAAGTGCGGAGGACAAGCGGAGCAGAGCCGCAGGTGCGGAGGACAAGCAGAGCAGAGCTGCAGGTGCGGAGGACAAGCAGAGCAGAGCTGCAGGTGCGGAGGACAAGCGGAACAGAGCAAAGCCGCAGGTGCGGAGGACAAGTGGAACAGAGCAGAGCCGCAGGTGTCGAGGACAAGAGGAACAGAGCAGAGCCGCAGGTGCGGAGGACAAGCGGAATAGAGCAGAGCCGCAGGTGCGGAGGACAAGCAGAGCAGAGCCACAGGTGCAGAGGACAAGCGGACAAGAGCAGAGCAGAACCTCAGGTGCGGAGGACAAGCGGAGCAGAGCAGAGCTGCAGGTGCGGAGGACAAGCAGAGCAGAGCCACAGGTACGGAGGACAAGCAGAGCAGAGCCGCAGGTGCGGAGGACAAGTGCAGCAGAGACGCAGGTGCGGAGGACAAGTGCAGCAGAGCCGCAGGTGCGGAGGACAAGCAGAGCAGAGCCTCAGGTGCGGAGGACAAGCAGAGCCGCAGGTGTGGAGGACAAGCAGAGCCGCAGGTGTGGAGGACAAGCAGAGCAGAGCCGCAGGTGCAGAGGACAAGCGGAACAGAGCAGAGGCGCAGGTGCGGAGGACAAGCGGAACAGAGCAGAGGCGCAGGTGCGGAGGACAAGCAGATCAGAGCCTCAGGTGCGGAGGATAATCAGAGCAGAGCCGCAGGTGCGGAGAACAAGCAGAGCAGAGCAGAGCCGCAGGTGCGCAGGACAAGCAGAGCAGAGCGACAGGTGTGGAGGACAAACGGAGCAGAACAGAGTCGCAGGTGCAGAGGACAAGCAGAGCAGAGCCGCAGATCCAGAGAACAAGCAGAGCAGAGCCTAAGGTGCTGAGGACAAGCGGAACAGAGCAAAGCCGCAGGTGCGGAGGACAAGCGGAACAGAGCAGAGCCGCAGGTGCGGAGGACAAGCAGAGCAGAGCCGCAGGTGCAGTGGACAAGTGGAACAGAGCAGATCCGCAGGTGCGGAGGACAAGCGGAACAGAGCAGAGCCGCAGGTGCGGAGGACAAGCGGAACAGAACAGAGCCGCAGGTGCGGAGGACAAGCGTAACAGAGTAGAGCCACAGGTGCAGAGGACAAGCAGAGCCGCAGGTGCGAAGGACAAGCGGAACAGAGCAGAGCCGCAGATGCAGAGGACAAGCAGAGCAGAGCCGCAGGTGCGGAGGACAAGCAGAGCAGAGCCGCAGGTGCGGAGGACAAGCAATGCAGAGCCGCAGGTGCGGAGGACAAGCAGAGCAGAGCCGCAGGTGCTGAGGACAAGCAGAGCAGAGCCGCAGGTGCAGAGGACAAGCAGAGCAGAGCCGCAGGTGCAGAGGACTAGCAGAGCAGAGCCGCAGGTGCAGAGGACAAGCAGAGCAGAGCCGCAGGTGCTGAGGACAAGCAGAGCAGAGCCGCAGATGCTGAGGACAAGCAGAGCCGCAGGTGCTGAGGACAAGCAGAGCAGAGCCGCAGGTGCAGAGGACAAGCAGAGCAGAGCCGAAGGTGCAGAGGACAAGTGGAACAGAGCAGAGCCGCAGGTGCAGAGGACAAGTGGAACAGAGCAGAGCTGCAGGTGCGGAGGACAAGCAGAGCAGAGCCACAGGTACGGAGGACAAGCAGAGCAGAGCCGCAGGTGCGGAGGACAAGTGCAGCAGAGACGCAGGTGCGGAGGACAAGTGCAGCAGAGCCGCAGGTGCGGAGGACAAGCAGAGCAGAGCCTCAGGTGCGGAGGACAAGCAGAGCCGCAGGTGTGGAGGACAAGCAGAGCCGCAGGTGTGGAGGACAAGCAGAGCAGAGCCGCAGGTGCAGAGGACAAGCGGAACAGAGCAGAGGCGCAGGTGCGGAGGACAAGCGGAACAGAGCAGAGGCGCAGGTGCGGAGGACAAGCAGATCAGAGCCTCAGGTGCGGAGGATAATCAGAGCAGAGCCGCAGGTGCGGAGAACAAGCAGAGCAGAGCCGCAGGTGCGGAGAACAAGCAGAGCAGAGCAGAGCCGCAGGTGCGCAGGACAAGCAGAGCAGAGCGACAGGTGTGGAGGACAAACGGAGCAGAACAGAGTCGCAGGTGCAGAGGACAAGCAGAGCAGAGCCGCAGATCCAGAGAACAAGCAGAGCAGAGCCTAAGGTGCTGAGGACAAGCGGAACAGAGCAAAGCCGCAGGTGCGGAGGACAAGCGGAACAGAGCAGAGCCGCAGGTGCGGAGGACAAGCAGAGCAGAGCCGCAGGTGCAGTGGACAAGTGGAACAGAGCAGATCCGCAGGTGCGGAGGACAAGCGGAACAGAGCAGAGCCGCAGGTGCGGAGGACAAGCGGAACAGAACAGAGCCGCAGGTGCGGAGGACAAGCGTAACAGAGTAGAGCCACAGGTGCAGAGGACAAGCAGAGCCGCAGGTGCGAAGGACAAGCGGAACAGAGCAGAGCCGCAGATGCAGAGGACAAGCAGAGCAGAGCCGCAGGTGCGGAGGACAAGCAGAGCAGAGCCGCAGGTGCGGAGGACAAGCAATGCAGAGCCGCAGGTGCGGAGGACAAGCAGAGCAGAGCCGCAGGTGCTGAGGACAAGCAGAGCAGAGCCGCAGGTGCAGAGGACAAGCAGAGCAGAGCCGCAGGTGCAGAGGACTAGCAGAGCAGAGCCGCAGGTGCAGAGGACAAGCAGAGCAGAGCCGCAGGTGCTGAGGACAAGCAGAGCAGAGCCGCAGATGCTGAGGACAAGCAGAGCCGCAGGTGCTGAGGACAAGCAGAGCAGAGCCGCAGGTGCAGAGGACAAGCAGAGCAGAGCCGAAGGTGCAGAGGACAAGTGGAACAGAGCAGAGCCGCAGGTGCAGAGGACAAGTGGAACAGAGCAGAGCCGCATGTGCGGAGGTCAAGTGGAACAGAGCAGAGCCGCAGGTGCGGAGGACAAGTGTAACAGAGCAGAGCCGCAGGTGCAGAGGACAAGCAGAGCAGAGCCGCATGTGCGGAGGACAAGTGGACCAGAGCAAAGCCGCATGTGCGGAGGTCAAGTGGAACAGAGCAGAGCCGCAGGTGCGGAGGACAAGTGTAACAGAGCAGAGCCGCAGGTGCAGAGGACAAGTGGAACAGAGCAGAGCTGCAGGTGCGGAGGACAAGCAGAGCAGAGCCACAGGTACGGAGGACAAGCAGAGCAGAGCCGCAGGTGCGGAGGACAAGTGCAGCAGAGACGCAGGTGCGGAGGACAAGTGCAGCAGAGCCGCAGGTGCGGAGGACAAGCAGAGCAGAGCCTCAGGTGCGGAGGACAAGCAGAGCCGCAGGTGTGGAGGACAAGCAGAGCCGCAGGTGTGGAGGACAAGCAGAGCAGAGCCGCAGGTGCAGAGGACAAGCGGAACAGAGCAGAGGCGCAGGTGCGGAGGACAAGCGGAACAGAGCAGAGGCGCAGGTGCGGAGGACAAGCAGATCAGAGCCTCAGGTGCGGAGGATAATCAGAGCAGAGCCGCAGGTGCGGAGAACAAGCAGAGCAGAGCCGCAGGTGCGGAGAACAAGCAGAGCAGAGCAGAGCCGCAGGTGCGCAGGACAAGCAGAGCAGAGCGACAGGTGTGGAGGACAAACGGAGCAGAACAGAGTCGCAGGTGCAGAGGACAAGCAGAGCAGAGCCGCAGATCCAGAGAACAAGCAGAGCAGAGCCTAAGGTGCTGAGGACAAGCGGAACAGAGCAAAGCCGCAGGTGCGGAGGACAAGCGGAACAGAGCAGAGCCGCAGGTGCGGAGGACAAGCAGAGCAGAGCCGCAGGTGCAGTGGACAAGTGGAACAGAGCAGATCCGCAGGTGCGGAGGACAAGCGGAACAGAGCAGAGCCGCAGGTGCGGAGGACAAGCGGAACAGAACAGAGCCGCAGGTGCGGAGGACAAGCGTAACAGAGTAGAGCCACAGGTGCAGAGGACAAGCAGAGCCGCAGGTGCGAAGGACAAGCGGAACAGAGCAGAGCCGCAGATGCAGAGGACAAGCAGAGCAGAGCCGCAGGTGCGGAGGACAAGCAGAGCAGAGCCGCAGGTGCGGAGGACAAGCAATGCAGAGCCGCAGGTGCGGAGGACAAGCAGAGCAGAGCCGCAGGTGCTGAGGACAAGCAGAGCAGAGCCGCAGGTGCAGAGGACAAGCAGAGCAGAGCCGCAGATGCAGAGGACTAGCAGAGCAGAGCCGCAGGTGCAGAGGACAAGCAGAGCAGAGCCGCAGGTGCTGAGGACAAGCAGAGCAGAGCCGCAGATGCTGAGGACAAGCAGAGCCGCAGGTGCTGAGGACAAGCAGAGCAGAGCCGCAGGTGCAGAGGACAAGCAGAGCAGAGCCGAAGGTGCAGAGGACAAGTGGAACAGAGCAGAGCCGCAGGTGCAGAGGACAAGTGGAACAGAGCAGAGCCGCATGTGCGGAGGTCAAGTGGAACAGAGCAGAGCCGCAGGTGCGGAGGACAAGTGTAACAGAGCAGAGCCGCAGGTGCAGAGGACAAGCAGAGCAGAGCCGCATGTGCGGAGGACAAGTGGACCAGAGCAAAGCCGCATGTGCGGAGGTCAAGTGGAACAGAGCAGAGCCGCAGGTGCGGAGGACAAGTGTAACAGAGCAGAGCCGCAGGTGCAGAGGACAAGCGGAACAGAGCAGAGCCGCAGGTGCAGAGGACAAGTGGAACAGAGCAGAGCCGCAGGTGCGGAGGACAAGCGGAGCAGAGCAGCAGGTGCGGATGACAAGCGGAAGAGAGTAGAGCAGAACCTCAGGTGCGGAGGACAAGCGGAGCAGAGCAGAGCTGCAGGTGGGGAAGACAAGCAGAGCAGAGCCGCAGGTGCAGAGGACAAGTGCAGCAGAGCAGCAGATGCGGAGGACAAACAGAGCAGAGCCTCAGGTGCAGAGGACAAGCAGAGCAGAGCCGCAGGTGTGGAGGACAAGGAGAACAGAGCCGCAGGTGCGGAGGACAAGCAGAACAGAGCCGCAGGTGCGGAGAACAAGCGGAATAGAGCAGAGCCGCAGGTGCGGAGGACAAGTGGAACAGAGCAGAGCTGCAGGTGCGGAGGACAAGCGGAGCAGAGCCGCAGGTGCGGATGACAAGCGGAAGAGAGTAGAGCAGAACCTCAGGTGCGGTGGACAAGCGGAGCAGAGCAGAGCTGCAGGTGGGGAATACAAGCAGAGCAGAGCCGCAGGTGCAGAGGACAAGTGCAGCAGAGCAGCAGATGCTGAGGACAAACAGAGCAGAGCCTCAGGTGCAGAGGACAAGCAGAGCAGAGCCGCAGGTGTGGAGGACAAGGAAAACAGAGCCGCAGGTGCGGAGGACAAGCAGAACAGAGCAGAGCCGCAGGTGCGGAGAACAAGCGGAATAGAGCAGAGCCGCAGGTGCGGAGGACAAGTGGAACAGAGTAGAGCCGCAGGTGCGGAGGAAAAGCAGAGCCACAGGTGCGGAGGACAAGCGGAACAGAGCAGAGTCGCAGATGCGGAGGACAAATAGAGCAGAGCCTCAGGTGCGGAGGACAATTAGAGCAGAGCCGCAGGTGCGGAGGACAAGCAGAGCAGAGCAGCAGGTGCGGAGGACAAGCAGAGCAGAGCCGCAGGTGTGGAGGACAAGCAGAGCAGAGCCACAGGTGCAGAGGACAAGCGGAACAGAGCAGAACAGAGCTGCAGGTGCGGAGGAGAAGTGGAGCAGAGCAGAGCCGCAGGTTCGGAGGATAAGCGGAGCAGAGCAGAGCCGCAGGTGCGAAGGACAAGCAGAGCTGAAGAGCAGAGCCTCAGGTGCTGAGGACAAGCATAACAGAGCAGAGCCGCAGGTGCAGAGGACAAGCATAACAGAGCAGAGCCGCAGGTGCGGAGGACAAGTGGAACAGAGCAGAGCTGCAGATGCAGAGGACAAACAGAGCAGAACCTCAGGTGCGGAGGACAATTAGAGCAGAGCCGCAGGTGCGGAGGACAAGCAGAGCAGAGCCGCAGGTGCGGAGGACAAGCAGAGCAGAGCCGCAGGTGCAGAGGACTAGCAGAGCAGAGCCGCAGGTGCAGAGGACAAGCAGAGCAGAGCCGCAGGTGCTGAGGACAAGCAGAGCAGAGCCGCAGATGCTGAGGACAAGCAGAGCCGCAGGTGCTGAGGACAAGCAGAGCAGAGCCGCAGGTGCAGAGGACAAGCAGAGCAGAGCCGAAGGTGCAGAGGACAAGTGGAACAGAGCAGAGCCGCAGGTGCAGAGGACAAGTGGAACAGAGCAGAGCCGCATGTGCGGAGGTCAAGTGGAACAGAGCAGAGCCGCAGGTGCGGAGGACAAGTGTAACAGAGCAGAGCCGCAGGTGCAGAGGACAAGCAGAGCAGAGCCGCATGTGCGGAGGACAAGTGGACCAGAGCAAAGCCGCATGTGCGGAGGTCAAGTGGAACAGAGCAGAGCCGCAGGTGCGGAGGACAAGTGTAACAGAGCAGAGCCGCAGGTGCAGAGGACAAGCGGAACAGAGCAGAGCCGCAGGTGCAGAGGACAAGTGGAACAGAGCAGAGCCGCAGGTGCGGAGGACAAGCGGAGCAGAGCAGCAGGTGCGGATGACAAGCGGAAGAGAGTAGAGCAGAACCTCAGGTGCGGAGGACAAGCGGAGCAGAGCAGAGCTGCAGGTGGGGAAGACAAGCAGAGCAGAGCCGCAGGTGCAGAGGACAAGTGCAGCAGAGCAGCAGATGCGGAGGACAAACAGAGCAGAGCCTCAGGTGCAGAGGACAAGCAGAGCAGAGCCGCAGGTGTGGAGGACAAGGAGAACAGAGCCGCAGGTGCGGAGGACAAGCAGAACAGAGCCGCAGGTGCGGAGAACAAGCGGAATAGAGCAGAGCCGCAGGTGCGGAGGACAAGTGGAACAGAGCAGAGCTGCAGGTGCGGAGGACAAGCGGAGCAGAGCCGCAGGTGCGGATGACAAGCGGAAGAGAGTAGAGCAGAACCTCAGGTGCGGTGGACAAGCGGAGCAGAGCAGAGCTGCAGGTGGGGAATACAAGCAGAGCAGAGCCGCAGGTGCAGAGGACAAGTGCAGCAGAGCAGCAGATGCTGAGGACAAACAGAGCAGAGCCTCAGGTGCAGAGGACAAGCAGAGCAGAGCCGCAGGTGTGGAGGACAAGGAAAACAGAGCCGCAGGTGCGGAGGACAAGCAGAACAGAGCAGAGCCGCAGGTGCGGAGAACAAGCGGAATAGAGCAGAGCCGCAGGTGCGGAGGACAAGTGGAACAGAGTAGAGCCGCAGGTGCGGAGGAAAAGCAGAGCCACAGGTGCGGAGGACAAGCGGAACAGAGCAGAGTCGCAGATGCGGAGGACAAATAGAGCAGAGCCTCAGGTGCGGAGGACAATTAGAGCAGAGCCGCAGGTGCGGAGGACAAGCAGAGCAGAGCAGCAGGTGCGGAGGACAAGCAGAGCAGAGCCGCAGGTGTGGAGGACAAGCAGAGCAGAGCCACAGGTGCAGAGGACAAGCGGAACAGAGCAGAACAGAGCTGCAGGTGCGGAGGAGAAGTGGAGCAGAGCAGAGCCGCAGGTTCGGAGGATAAGCGGAGCAGAGCAGAGCCGCAGGTGCGAAGGACAAGCAGAGCTGAAGAGCAGAGCCTCAGGTGCTGAGGACAAGCATAACAGAGCAGAGCCGCAGGTGCAGAGGACAAGCATAACAGAGCAGAGCCGCAGGTGCGGAGGACAAGTGGAACAGAGCAGAGCTGCAGATGCAGAGGACAAACAGAGCAGAACCTCAGGTGCGGAGGACAATTAGAGCAGAGCCGCAGGTGCGGAGGACAAGCAGAGCAGAGCCGCAGGTGCGGAGGACAAGCAGAGCAGAGCCGCAGGTGCGGAGGACAAGCAGAGCAGAGCCGCAGGTGCGGAGGACAAGCAGAGCAGAGCCGCAGGTGCGGAGGACAAGCAGAGCAGAGCCGCAGGTGTGGAGGACAAGCAGAGCAGAGCCGCAGGTGCGGAGGACAAGTGGAACAGATCAGAACAGAGCCGCAGGTGCGGAGGAGAAGTGGAGCAGAGCAGAGCCGCAGGTGCGGAGGATAAGCGGAGCAGAGCAGAGCCGCAGGTGCGGAGGACAAGCAGACCTGAGTTGCAGAGCCTCAGGTGCTGAGGACAAGCGGAACAGAGCAAAGCCGCAGGTGCGGAGGACAAGCATAACAGAGCAGAGCCGCAGGTGCAGAGGACAAGCGGAGCAGAGCAGAGCCGCAGATGCGGAGGACAAGCGGTAGACAGCAGATCTGCAGGTGCGGAGGACAAGCGGAACAGAGCAGAGCCGCAGGTGTGGAGGACAAGCGGAACAGAGCAGAGCTGCAGGTGCGGAGGACAGGCAGAGCAGAGTCGCAGGTGCGGAGGACAAGCAGAGCAGAGTCGCAGGTGCGGATGACAAGCAGAAGAGAGCAGAGCAGAGCTGCAGGTGCGGAGGACAAGCAGAGCAGAGACGCAGGTGTGGATGACAAGCAGAAGAGAGCAGAGCAGAGCTGCAGGTGTGAAGGACAAGCAGAGCAGAGCCACAGGTGCGGAGCACAAGCAGAGCAGAGCTGCAGGTGCGGAGGACAAGCAGAGCAGAGCCGCAGGTGTGGATGACAAGCAGAAGAGAGCAGAGCTGCAGGTGCGAAGGACAAGCAGAGCAGAGCCACAGGTGCGGAGGACAAGCAGAGCAAAGCCGCAGGTGCGGAGGACAAGCAGAGCAGAGCCGCTGGTGCGGAGGACAAGCAGAGAAGAGCCACAGGTGCGGAGGACAAGCGGAACAGAGCAGAGCCGCAGGTGCGGAGGACAAGCGGAACATAGCAGAGCAGAGCCGCAGGTGCGGAGGACAAGTGGAGCAGAGCAGAGCCGCAGGTGCGGAGGATAAGCGGAGCAGAGCAGAGCCGCAGGTGCGGAGGATAAGCGGGCAGAGCAGAGCTGCAGGTGCGGAGGACAAGCAGAGCCACAGGTGCGGAGGACAAGCGGAACAGAGCAGAACAGAGCCGCAGGTGCGGAGGAGAAGTGGAGCAGAGCAGAGCCGCAGGTGTGGAGGATAAGCGGAGCAGAGCAGAGCCGCAGGTGCGGAGGACAAGCAGAGCTGAGCATCAGAGCCTCAGGTGCTGAGGACAAGCGGAACAGAGCAAAGCCGCAGGTGCGGAGGACAAGCATAACAGAGCAGAGCCGCAGGTGCAGAGGACAAGCGGAGCAGAGCCGCAGATGCGTAGGACAAGCGGTAGACAGCAGATCCGCAGGAGCAGAGGACAAGCGGAACAGAGCAGAGCCGCAGGTGTGGAGGACAAGCGGAATAGAGCAGAGCCGCAGGTGCGGAGAACAAGCGGAATAGAGCAGAGCCGCAGGTGCGGAGGACAAGCGGAACAGAGTAGAGCCACAGGTGCGGAGGACAAGCAGAGCAGAGCAGAGCCGCAGATGCGGAGGACAAGCAGATCAGAGCCTCAGGTGCGGAGGATAATCAGAGCAGAGCCGCAGGTGCGGAGAACAAGCAGAGCAGAGCCGCAGGTGCGGAGGACAATCGGAGCAGAGCAGAGCCGCAGGTGCGCAGGACAAGCAGAGCAGAGCGACAGGTGTGGAGGACAAGCGGAGCAGAACAGAGCCGCAGGTGAAGAGGACAAGCAGAGCAGAGCCGCAGATTCAAAGAACAAGCAGAGCAGAGCCTAAGGTGCTAAGGACAAGCGGAACAGAGCAAAGCCGCAGGTGCGGAGGACAAGCGGAACAGAGCAGAGCCGCAGGTGCGGAGGACAAGCAGAGCAGAGCCGCAGGTGCGGTGGACAAGTCGAACAGAGCAGATCCGCAGGTGCGGAGGACAAGCGGAACAGAGCAGAGCCGCAGGTGCGGAGGACAAACGGAACAGAGCAGAGCCGCAGGTGCGGAGGACAAGCGGAACAGAGCAGAGCCGCAGGTGCGGAGGACAAGCGGAACAGAGTAGAGCCGCAGGTGCAGAGGACAAGCAGAGCAGGGCAGAGCCGCAGGTGCGAAGGACAAGCGGAACAGAGCAGAGCCGCAGATGCAGAGGACAAGCAGAGCAGAGCCGCAGGTGCGGAGGACAAGCAGATCAGAGTCGCAGGTGCAGAGGACAAGCAGAGCAGAGCCGCAGGTGCAGAGGACAAGCAGAGCAGAGCCGCAGGTGCAGAGGACAAGCAGAGCAGAGCCGCAGGTGCTGAGGACAAGCAGAGCAGAGCCGCAGGTGCTGAGGACAAGCAGAGCAGAGCCGCAGGTGAAGAGGACAAGCAGAGCAGAGCCGCAGGTGCTGAGGACAAGCAGAGCAGAGCCGCAGGTGAAGAGGAAAAGCAGAGCAGAGCCGCAGGTGCAGAGGACAAGCAGAGCAGAGCCGAAGGTGCAGAGGACAAGTGGAACAGAGCAGAGCCGCAGGTGCAGCGGACAAGCAGAGCTGAACATCAGAGCCTCAGGTGCTGAGGACAAGCGGAACAGAGCAAAGCCGCAGGTGCGGAGGACAAGCATAACAGAGCAGAGCCGCAGGTGCAGAGAACAAGCGGAGCAGAGCCGCAGATGCGTAGGACAAGTGGTAGACAGCAGATCCGCAGGAGCAGAGGACAAGCGGAACAGAGCATAGCCGCAGGTGTGGAGGACAAGCGGAATAGAGCAGAGCCGCAGGTGCGGAGAACAAGCGGAATAGAGCAGAGCCGCAGGTGCGCAGGACAAGCGTAACAGAGCAGAGCCGCAGGTGTGGAGGACAAGCGGAATAGAGCAGAGCCGCAGGTGCGGAGAACAAGCGGAATAGAGCAGAGCCGCAGGTGCGGAGGACAAGCGGAACAGAGTAGAGCCACAGGTGCGGAGGACAAGCAGAGCAGAGCAGAGCCGCAGATGCGGAGGACAAGCAGATCAGAGCCTCAGGTGCGGAGGATAATCAGAGCAGAGCCGCAGGTGCGGAGGACAAGCAGAGCTGAGCATCAGAGCCTCAGGTGCTGAGGACAAGCGGAACAGAGCAAAGCCGCAGGTGCGTTGGACAAGCATAACAGAGCAGAGCCGCAGGTGCAGAGGACAAGCGGAGCAGAGCCGCAGATGCGTAGGACAAGCGGTAGACAGCAGATCCGCAGGAGCAGAGGACAAGCGGAACAGAGCAGAGCCGCAGGTGTGGAGGACAAGCGGAATAGAGCAGAGCCGCAGGTGCGGAGAACAAGCGGAATAGAGCAGAGCCGCAGGTGCGGAGGACAAGCGGAATAGAGTAGAGCCACAGGTGCGGAGGACAAGCAGAGCAGAGCAGAGCCGCAGATGCGGAGGACAAGCAGATCAGAGCCTCAGGTGCGGAGGATAATCAGAGCAGAGCCGCAGGTGCGGAGAACAAGCAGAGCAGAGCCGCAGGTGCGGAGGACAATCGGAGCAGAGCAGAGCCGCAGGTGCGCAGGACAAGCAGAGCAGAGCGACAGGTGTGGAGGACAAGCGGAGCAGAACAGAGCCGCAGGTGCAGAGGACAAGCAGAGCAGAGCCGCAGATCCAAAGAACAAGCAGAGCAGAGCCTAAGGTGCTAAGGACAAGCGGAACAGAGCAAAGCCGCAGGTGCGGAGGACAAGCGGAACAGAGCAAAGCCGCAGGTGCGGAGGACAAGCAGAGCAGAGCCGCAGGTGCGGTGGACAAGTGGAACAGAGCAGATCCGCAGGTGCGGAGGACAAGCGGAACAGAGCAGAGCCGCAGGTGCGGAGGACAAGCGGAACAGAGCAGAGCCGCAGGTGCGGAGGACAAGCGGAACAGAGTAGAGCCGCAGGTGCAGAGGACAAGCAGAGCAGAGCAGAGCCGCAGGTGCGAAGGACAAGCGGAACAGAGCAGAGCCGCAGATGCAGAGGACAAGCAGAGCAGAGCCGCAGGTGCGGAGGACAAGCAGATCAGAGTCGCAGGTGCAGAGGACAAGCAGAGCAGAGCCGCAGGTGCAGAGGACAAGCAGAGCAGAGCCGCAGGTGCTGAGGACAAGCAGAGCAGAGCCGCAGGTGCTGAGGACAAGCAGAGCAGAGCCGCAGGTGAAGAGGACAAGCAGAGCAGAGCCGCAGGTGAAGAGGACAAGCAGAGCAGAGCCGCAGGTGAAGAGGACAAGCATAGCAGAACCGCAGGTGCAGAGGACAAGCAGAGCAGAGCCGAAGGTGCAGAGGACAAGTGGAACAGAGCAGAGCCGCAGGTGCAGAGGTCAAGCAGAGCAGAGCCGCATGTGCGGAGGACAAGCGGACCAGAGCAAAGCCGCATGTGCGGAGGTCAAGTGGAACAGAGCAGAGCCGCAGGTGCGGAGGACAAGTGTAACAGAGCAGAGCCGCAGGTGCGGAGGACAAGCGGAGCAGAGCCGCAGGTGCGGATGACAAGCGGAAGAGAGCAGAGCAGAACCTCAGGTGCGGAGGACAAGCGGAGCAGAGCAGAGCTGCAGGTGGGGAAGACAAGCAGAGCAGAGCCGCAGGTGGGGAAGACAAGCAGAGCAGAGCCGCAGGTGCGGAGGACAAGTGCAGCAGAGCAGCAGATGCGGAGGACAAGCAGAGCAGAGCCTTAGGTGCAGAGGACAAGCAGAGCAGAGCCGCAGGTGCGGAGGACAAGGAGAACAGAGCCGCAGGTGCGGAGGACAAGCATAACAGAGCAGAGCCGCAGGTGCGGAGAACAAGCGGAATAGAGCAGAGCCGCAGGTGCGGAGGACAAGCGGAACAGAGTAGAGCCGCAGGTGCGGAGGAAAAGCAGAGCCACAGGTGCGGAGGACAAGCGGAACAGAGCAGAGCCGCAGATGCGGAGGACATACAGAGCAGAGCCTCAGGTGCGGAGGACAATTAGAGCAGAGCCGCAGGTGCGGAGGACAATTAGAGCAGAGCCGCAGGTGCGGAGGACAAGCAGAGCAGAGCCGCAGGTGTGGAGGACCAGCAGAGCAGAGCCAGAGCCGCAGGTGCGGAGGAGAAGTGGAGCAGAGCCGCAGGTTCGGAGGATAAGCGGAGCAGAGCAGAGCCGCAGGTGCGGAGGACAAGCGGAACAGAGTAGAGCCGCAGATGCGGAGGAAAAGCAGAGCCACAGGTGCGGAGGACAAGCATAACAGAGGAGAGCCGCAGGTGCAGAGGACAAGCTGAGCAGAGCAGAGCCGCAGATGCGGAGGACAAGCGGTAGACAGCAGATCCGCAGGTGCGGAGGACAAGCGGAACAGAGCAGAGCCGCAGGTGTGGAGGACAAGCGGAACAGAGCAGAGCTGCAGGTGCGGAGGACAAGCAGAGCAGAGTCGCAGGTGCGGAGGACAAGCAGAGCAGAGTCGCAGGTGCGGATGACAAGCAGAAGAGAGCAGAGCAGAGCTGCAGGTGCGAAGGACAAGCAGAGCAGAGCCACAGGTGCGGAGGACAAGCAGAGCAGAGCTGCAGGTGCGGAGGACAAGCAGAGCAGAGCCACAGGTGTGGATGACAAGCAGAAGAGAGCAGAGCTGCAGGTGCGAAGGACAAGCAGAGCAGAGCCACAGGTGCGGAGGACAAGCAGAGCAAAGGCGCAGGTGCGGAGGACAAGCAGAGCAGAGCCGCTGGTGCGGAGGACAATCAGAGCAGAGCCACAAGTGCGGAGGACAAGCGGAACAGAGCAGAGCCGCAGGTGCGGAGGACAAGCGGAACAGAGCAGAGCCGCGGGTGCGGAGGACAAGCGGAACAGAGCAGAGCCGCAGGTGCGGAGGATAAGCGGAGCAGAGCAGAGCCGCAGGTGCGGAGGATAAGCGGGCAGAGCAGAGCCGCAGGTGCGGAGGACAAGCAGAGCAGAGCCACAGGTGCGGAGGACAAGCGGAACAGAGGAGAACAGAGCCGCAGGTGCGGAGGAGAAGTGGAGCAGAGCAGAGCCGCAGGTGTGGAGGATAAGCGGAGCACAGCAGAGCCGCAGGTGCGGAGGACAAGCAGAGCTGAGCATCAGAGCCTCAGGTGCCGAGGACAAGCGGAACTGAGCAAAGCCGCAGGTGCGGAGGACAAGCATAACAGAGCAGAGCCGCAGGTGCAGAAGACAAGCGGAGCAGAGCAGAGCTGCAGATGCGTAGGACAAGCGGTAGACAGCAGATCCGCAGGTGCAGAGGACAGAGGACAAGCGGAACAGAGCAGAGCCGCAGGTGTGGAGGACAAGCGGAATAGAGCAGAGCCGCAGGTGCGGAGAACAAGCGGAATAGAGCAGAGCCGCAGGTGCGGAGGACAAGCGGAACAGAGTAGAGCCGCAGGTGCGGAGGACAAGCGGAGCAGAGCCACAGGTGCGGAGGACAAGCGGAACAGAGCAGAGTCGCAGATGCGGATGACAAACAGAGCAGAGCCTGAGGTGCGGAGGACAATTAGAGCAGAGCCGTAGGTGCGGAGGACAAGCAGAGCAGAGCCGCAGGTGCGGAGAAAAAGCAGAGCAGAGCCACAGGTATGGAGGACAAGCAGAGCAGAGCCACAGGTGCGGAGGACAAGTGGAACAGAGCAGAAAAGAGCCACAGGTACGGAGGAGATGTGGAACAGAGCATAGCCGCAGGTGCGGAGGATAAGCGGAGCAGAGCAGAGCCGCAGGTGCGGAGGACAAGCAGACCTGAGCAGCAGAGCCTCAGGTGCTGAGGACAAGAATAACAGAGCAGAGCCGCAGGTGCAGAGGACAAGCGGAGCAGAGCAGAGTCGCAGATGAGTAGGACAAGCGGTAGACAGCAGATCTGCAGGTGCAGAGGACAAGCGGAACAGAGCAGAGCCGCAGGTGTGGAGGACAAGCGGAATAGAGCAGAGCCGCAGGTGCGGAGAACAAGCGGAATAGAGCAGAGCCGCAGGTGCGGAGGACAAGCGGAACAGAATAGAGCCGCAGGTGCGGAGGACAAGCAGAGCAGAGCCACAGGTGTGGAGGACAAGCGGAACAGAGCAGAGCCGCAGATGCGGAGGACAAACAGAGCAGAGCCTCAGGTGCGGAGGACAATTAGAGCAGAGCCGCAAGTGCGGAGGACAAGCAGAGCAGAGCCGCAGGTGCGGAGAACAAGCGGAGCAGAGCAGAGCCACAGGTATGGAGGACAAGCAGAGCAGAGCCACAGGTGCGGAGGACAAGTGGAACAGAGCAGAACAGAGCCGCAGGTGCGGAGGAGAAGTGGAGCAGAGCATAGCCGCAGGTGCGGAGGATAAGCGGAGCAGAGCAGAGCCGCAGATGCGGAGGACAGGCAGACCTGAGCAGCAGAGCCTCAGGTGCTGAGGACAAGCGGAACAGAGCAGAGCCGCAGGTGCAGAGGACAAGCGGAGCAGAGCAGATCCACAGGTGCGGAGGACAAGCGGAACAGAGTCGCAGGTGCGGATGACAAGCAGAAGAGAGCAGAGCAGAGCTGCAGGTGCGGAGGACAAGCAGAGCAGAGCCGCAGGTGTGGATGACAAGCAGAAGAGAGCAGAGCAGAGCTGCAGGTGTGAAGGACAAGCAGAGTAGAGCCACAGGTGCGGAGGGCAAGCAGAGCAGAGCTGCAGGTGCGGAGGACAAGCGGAGCAGAGCAGAGCCGCAGGTGTGGATGACAAGCAGAAGAGAGCAGAGCTGCAGGTGTGAAGGACAAGCAGAGCAGAGCCACAGGAGCGGAGGACAAGCAGAGCAGAGCTACAGGTGCGGAGGACAAGCAGAGCAGAGCCACAGGTGCAGAGGACAAGCGGAACATAGCAGAGCCGCAGGTGCGGAGGACAAGTGGAGCAGAGCAGAGCCGCAGGTGCGGAGGATAAGCGGAGCAGAGCAGAGCCGCAGGTGCGGAGGATAAGCAGAGCAGAGCTGCAGGTGCGGAGGACAAGCAGAGCTGAGCAGCAGAGCCTCAGGTGCTGAGGACAATCGGAACAGAGCAAAGCCGCAGGTGCGGAGGACAAGCATAACAGAGCAGAGCCGCAGGTGCAGAGGACAAGCGGAGCAGAGCAGAGCCGCAGGTGCAGAGGACAAGCGGTACAGAGCAGATCCGCAGGTGCGGAGGACAAGCGGAACAGAGCAGAGCCGCAAGTGCGGAGGATAAGCGGAGCAGAGCAGAGCCGCAAGTGCGGAGGACAAGCATAACAGAGCAGAGCCGCAGGTGCATAGGACAAGCGGAGCAGAGCAGAGCCGCAGATGCGGAGGACAAGCGGTAGACAGCAGATCCACAGGTGCGGAGGACAAGCGGAACAGAGTCTCAGGTGCGGATGACAAGGAGAAGAGAGCAGAGCAGAGCTGCAGGTGCAGAGGACAAGCAGAGCAGAGCCGCAGGTGTGGATGACAAGCAGAAGAGAGCAGAGCAGAGCTGCAGGTGCGAAGGACAAGCAGAGCAGAGCCACAGGTGCGGAGGGAAGCAGAGCAGAGCTGCAGGTGCGGAGGACAAGCGGAGCAGAGCAGAGCCGCAGGTGTGGATGACAAGCAGAAGAGAGCAGAGCTGCAGGTGCGAAGGACAAGCAGAGCAGAGCCACAGGAGCGGAGGACAAGCAGAGCAGAGCCGCAGGTGCGGAGGACAAGCAGACCTGAGCAGCAGAGCCTCAGGTGCTGAGGACAAGCGGAACAGAGCAGAGCCGCAGGTGCAGAGGACAAGCGGAGCAGAGCAGAGCCGCAGATGCGGAGGACAAGCGGTAGACAGCAGATCCACAGGTGCGGAGGACAAGCGGAACAGAGTCGCAGGTGCGGATGACAAGCAGAAGAGAGCAGAGCAGAGCTGCAGGTGCAGAGGACAAGCAGAGCAGAGCCGCAGGTGCAGAGGACAAGCAGAGCAGAGCCGCAGGTGTGGATGACAAGCAGAAGAGAGCAAAGCAGAGCTGCAGGTGCGAAGGACAAGCAGAGCAGAGCCACAGGTGCGGAGGGCAAGCAGAGCAGAGCTGCAGGTGCGGAGGGCAAGCAGAGCAGAGCAGAGCCGCAGGTGTGGATGACAAGCAGAAGAGGGCAGAGCTGCAGGTGCGAAGGACAAGCAGAGCAGAGCCACAGGAGCGGAGGACAAGCAGAGCAGAGCTACAGGTGCGGAGGACAAGCAGAGCAGAGCCACAGGTGCGGAGGACAAGCGGAACATAGCAGAGCCGCAGGTGCGGAGGACAAGCGGAACAGAGAAGAGCAGAGCCGCAGGTGCGGAGGACAAGTGGAGCAGAGCAGAGCCGCAAGTGCGGAGGATAAGCGGAGCAGAGCAGAGCCGCAGGTGCGGAGGATAAGCGGAGCAGAGCAGAGCCGCAGGTGCGGAGGACAAGCAGAGCTGAGCAGCAGAGCCTCAGGTGCTGAGGACAAGCGGAACAGAGCAAAGCCGCAGGTGCGGAGGACAAGCATAACAGAGCAGAGCTTCAGGTGCAGAGGACAAGCGGAGCAGAGCAGAGCTGCAGGTGCAGAGGACAAGCGGTACAGAGCAGATCCGCAGGTGCGGAGGACAAGCTGAACAGAGCAGAGCCGCAGGTGCGGAGGATAAGCGGAGCAAAGCAGAGCCGCAGGTGCGAAGGACAAGCATAACAGAGCAGAGCCGCAGGTGCAGAGGACAAGCGGAGCAGAGCAGAGCCGCAGATGCGGAGGACAAGCGGTAGACAGCAGATCCACAGGTGCTGAGGACAAGCAGAACAGAGTCGCAGGTGCGGATGACAAGCAGAAGAGAGCAGAGCAGAGCTGCAGGTGCGGAGGACAAGCAGAGCAGAGCCGCAGGTGTGGATGACAAGCAGAAGAGAGCAGAGCAGAGCAGCAGGTGCAAAGGACAAGCAGAGCCACAGGTGCGGAGGGCAAGCAGGGCAGAGCTGCAGGTGCGGAGGACAAGCGGAGCAGAGCCGCAGGTGTGGATGACAAGCAGAAGAGAGCAGAGCTGCAGGTGCGAAGGACAAGCAGAGCAGAGCCACAGGAGCGGAGGACAAGCAGAGCAGAGCCGCAGGTGCGGAGGACAAGCAGAGCAGGGCCACAGGTGCGGAGGACAAGCAGAGCAGAGCCACAGGTGCGGAGGACAAGCGGAACATAGCAGAGCCGCAGGTGCGGAGGACAAGCGGAACAGAGAAGAGCAGAGCCACAGGTGCGGAGGACAAGTGGAGCAGAGCAGAGCCGCAGGTGCGGAGGATAAGCGGAGCAGAGCAGAGCCGCAGGTGCGGAGGATAAGCGGAGCAGAGCAGAGCCGCAGGTGCGGAAGACAAGCAGAGCTGAGCAGCAGAGCCTCAGGTGCTGAGGACAATCGGAAGAGAGCAAAGCCGCAGGTGCGGAGGACAAGCATAACAGAGCAGAGCCGCAGGTGCAGAGGACAAGCGGAGCAGAGCAGAGCCGCAGGTGCAGAGGACAAGCGGTACAGAGCAGAGCCGCAGGTGCAGAGGACAAGCGGAACAGAGCAGAGGACAAGCAGAGCAGAGCCGCAGGTGCGGAGGACAAGCGGAGCAGAGCCGCAGGTGCGGAGGACAAGCGGAACAGAGTAGAGCCGCAGGTGCGGAGGACAAGCAGAGCAGAGCCACAGGTGCGGAGGACAAGCGGAACAGAGCAGAGCTGCAGATGCGGAGGACAAACAGAGCAGAGCCTCAGGTGCGGAGGACAATTAGAGCAGAGCCGCAAGTGCGGAGGACAAGCAGAGCAGAGCCACAGGTATGGAGGACAAGCAGAGCAGAGCCACAGGTGCGGAGGACAAGTGGAACAGAGCAGAACAGAGCCGCAGGTGCGGAGGAGAAGTGGAGCAGAGCATAGCCGCAGGTGCGGAGGATAAGCGGAGCAGAGCAGAGCCGCAGATGCGGAGGACAAGCAGACCTGAGCAGCAGAGCCTCAGGTGCTGAGGACAAGCGGAACAGAGCAGAGCCGCAGGTGCAGAGGACAAGCGGAGCAGAGCAGAGCCGCAGATGCGGAGGACAAGCGGTAGACAGCAGATCCACAGGTGCGGAGGACAAGCGGAACAGAGTCGCAGGTGCGGATGACAAGCAGAAGAGAGCAGAGCCGCAGGTGCGGAGGACAAGCAGAGCAGAGCCGCAGGTGCGGAGAACAAGCGGAGCAGAGCAGAGCCACAGGTATGGAGGACAAGCAGAGCAGAGCCACAGGTGCGGAGGACAAGTGGAACAGAGCAGAACAGAGCCGCAGGTGCAGAGGATAAGTGGAGCAGAGCATAGCCGCAGGTGCGAAGGATAAGCAGAGCAGAGCAGAGCCGCAGGTGCGGAGGACAAGCAGACCTGAGCAGCAGAGCCTCAGGTGCTGAGGACAAGCGGAACAGAGCAAAGCCGCAGGTGCGGAGGACAAGCATAACAGAGCAGAGCCGCAGGTGCAGAGGACAAGCGGAGCAGAGCAGAGCCGCAGGTGCAGAGGACAAGCGGTACAGAGCAGATCCGCAGGTGCAGAGGACAAGCGGAACAGAGCAGAGGACAAGCAGAGCAGAGCCGCAGGTGCGGAGGACAAGCGGAGCAGAGCCGCAGGTGCGGAGGACAAGCGGAACAGAGTAGAGCCGCAGGTGCGGAGGACAAGCGGAGCAGAGCCACAGGTGCGGAGGACAAGCGGAACAGAGCAGAGCCGCAGATGCGGAGGACAAACAGAGCAGAGCCTCAGGTGCGGAGGACAATTAGAGCAGAGCCGCAAGTGCGGAGGACAAGCAGAGCAGAGCCGCAGGTGCGGAGGACAAGCAGAGCAGAGCCGCAGGTGCGGAGAACAAGCGGAGCAGAGCAGAGCCACAGGTATGGAGGACAAGCAGAGCAGAGCCACAGGTGCGGAGGACAAGTGGAACAGAGCAGAACAGAGCCGCAGGTGCGGATGAGAAGTGGAGCAGAGCATAGCCGCAGGTGCGGAGGGTAAGCGGAGCAGAGCAGAGCCGCAGATGCGGAGGACAAGCAGACCTGAGCAGCAGAGCCTCAGGTGCTGAGGACAAGCGGAACAGAGCAGAGCAGCAGGTGCAGAGGACAAGTGGAGCAGAGCAGAGCCGCAGATGCGGAGGACAAGCGGTAGACAGCAGATCCACAGGAGCGGAGGACAAGCGGAACAGAGTCGCAGGTGCGGATGACAAGCAGAAGAGAGCAGAGCCGCAGGTGCGGAGGACAAGCAGAGCAGAGCCGCAGGTGCGGAGAACAAGCAGAGCAGAGCAGAGCCACAGGTATGGAGGACAAGCAGAGCAGAGCCACAGGTGCGGAGGACAAGTGGAACAGAGCAGAACAGAGCCGCAGGTGCAGAGGAGAAGTGGAGCAGAGCATAGCCGCAGGTGCAGAGGACAAGCGGAACAGAGCAGAGCCGCAGGTGCAGAGGACAAGCGGAGCAGAGCAGAGCCGCAGATGCGGAGGACAAGCGGTAGACAGCAGATCCACAGGTGCGGAGGACAAGCGGAACAGAGTCGCAGGTGCGGATGACAAGCAGAAGAGAGCAGAGCAGAGCTGCAGGTGCAGAGGACAAGCAGAGCAGAGCCGCAGGTGTGGATGACAAGCAGAAGAGAGCAGAGCAGAGCTGCAGGTGCGAAGGACAAGCAGAGCAGAGCCACAGGTGCGGAGGGCAAGCAGAGCAGAGCTGCAGGTGCGGAGGACAAGCGGAGCAGAGCAGAGCCGCAGGTGTGGATGACAAGCAGAAGAGAGCAGAGCTGCAGGTGCGAAGGACAAGCAGAGCAGAGCCACAGGAGCGGAGGACAAGCAGAGCCGCAGGTGCGGAGGACAAGCAGAGCAGAGCTACAGGTGCAGAGGACAAGCAGAGCAGAGCCACAGGTGCGGAGGACAAGCGGAACATAGCAGAGCCGCAGGTGCGGAGGACAAGCGGAACAGAGAAGAGCAGAGCCGCAGGTGCGGAGGAGAAGTGGAGCAGAGCAGAGCCGCAGGTGCGGAGGATAAGCGGAGCAGAGCAGAGCCGCAGGTGCGGAGGATAAGTGGAGCAGAGCAGAGCCGCAGGTGCGGAGGATAAGTGGAGCAGAGCAGAGCCGCAGGTGCGGAGGACAAACAGAGCTGAGCAGCAGAGCCTCAGGTGCTGAGGACAAGCGGAACAGAGCAAAGCCGCAGGTGCGGAGGACAAGCATAACAGAGCAGAGCCGCAGGTGCAGAGGACAAGCAGAGCAGAGCAGAGCTGCAGGTGCAGAGGACAAGCGGTACAGAGCAGATCCGCAGGTGCGGAGGACAAGCGGAACAGAGCAGAGCCGCAGGTGCAGAGGACAAGCGGAGCAGAGCAGAGCCGCAGATGCGGAGGACAAGCGGTAGACAGCAGATCCACAGGTGCGGAGGACAAGCGGAACAGAGTCGCAGGTGCGGATGACAAGCAGAAGAGAGCAGAGCAGAGCTGCAGGTGCGGAGGACAAGCAGAGCAGAGCCGCAGGTGTGGATGACAAGCAGAAGAGAGCAGAGCAGAGCAGCAGGTGCGAAGGACAAGCAAAGCAGAGCTGCAGGTGCGGAGGACAAGCGGAGCAGAGCCGCAGGTGTGGATGACAAGCAGAAGAGAGCAGAGCTGCAGGTGCGAAGGACAAGCAGAGCAGAGCCACAGGAGCGGAGGACAAGCAGAGCAGAGCCGCAGGTGCGGAGGACAAGCAGAGCAGAGCCACAGGTGCGGAGGACAAGCAGAGCAGAGCCACTGGTGCGGAGGACAAGCGGAACATAGCAGAGCCGCAGGTGCGGAGGACAAGCGGAACAGAGAAGAGCAGAGCCACAGGTGCGGAGGACAAGTTGAGCAGAGCAGAGCCGCAGGTGCGTAGGATAAGCGGTGCAGAGCAGAGCCGCAGGTGCGGAAGACAAGCAGAGCTGAGCAGCAGAGCCTCAGGTGCTGAGGACAATCGGAACAGAGCAAAGCTGCAGGTGCGGAGGACAAGCATAACAGAGCAGAGCCGCAGGTGCAGAGGACAAGCGGAGCAGAGCAGAGCCGCAGGTGCAGAGGACAAGCGGTACAGAGCAGATCCGCAGGTGCAGAGGACAAGCGGAACAGAGCAGAGGACAAGCAGAGCAGGGCCGCAGGTGCGGAGGACAAGCGGAGCAGAGCCGCAGGTGCGGAGGACAAGCAGAGCAGAGCCTCAGGTGCAGAGGACAAGCAGAGCAGAGCCTCAGGTGCAGAGGACAAGCAGAGCAGAGCCGCAGGTGCGGAGGACAAGCAGAGCAGAGAAGAGCAGAGCCGCAGGTGCGGAGGACAAGTGGAGCAGAGCAGAGCCGCAGGTGCGGAGGATAAGCGGAGCAGAGCCGCAGGTGCGGAGGATAAGCGGAGCAGAGCAGAGCCGCAGGTGCGGAGGACAAGCAGAGCTGAGCAGCAGAGCCTCAGGTGCTAAGGACAAGCGGAACAGAGCAAAGCCGCAGGTGCGGAGGACAAGCGGAGCAGAGCAGAGCCGCAGATGCGGAGGACAAGCGGTAGACAGCAGATCCACAGGTGCGGAGGACAAGCGGAACAGAGTCGCAGGTGCGGATGACAAGCAGAAGAGAGCAGAGCAGAGCTGCAGGTGCAGAGGACAAGCAGAGCAGAGCCGCAGGTGTGGATGACAAGCAGAAGAGAGCAGAGCAGAGCTGCAGGTGCGAAGGACAAGCAGAGTAGAGCCACAGGTGCGGAGGGCAAGCAGAGCAGAGCTGCAGGTGCGGAGGACAAGTGGAGCAGAGCAGAGCCGCAGGTGTGGATGACAAGCAGAAGAGGGCAGAGCTGCAGGTGCGAAGGACAAGCAGAGCAGAGCCACAGGAGCGGAGGACAAGCAGAGCAGAGCCGCAGGTGCGGAGGACAAGCAGAGAAGAGCTACAGGTGCGGAGGACAAGCAGAGAAGAGCTACAGGTGCGGAGGACAAGCAGAGCAGAGCCACAGGTGCAGAGGACAAGCGGAACATAGCAGAGCCGCAGGTGCGGAGGACAAGCGGAACAGAGAAGAGCAGAGCCGCAGGTGCGGAGGACAAGTGGAGCAGAGCAGAGCCGCAGGTGCGGAGGATAAGCGGAGCAGAGCAGAGCCGCAGGTGTGGAGGATAAGCGGAGCAGAGCAGAGCCGCATGTGCGGAGGACAAGCAGAGCTGAGCAGCAGAGCTTCAGGTGCTGAGGACAAGCGGAACAGAGCAAAGCCGCAGGTGCGGAGGACAAGCATAACAGAGCAGAGCCGCAGGTGCAGAGGACAAGCGGAGGAGAGCAGAGCTGCAGGTGCAGAGGACAAGCGGTACAGAGCAGATCCGCAGGTGCGGAGGACAAGCGGAACAGAGCAGAGCCGCAGGTGCGGAGGATAAGCGGAGCAGAGCAGAGCCGTAGGTGCGGAGGACAAGCATAACAGAGCAGAGCCGCAGGTGCAGAGGACAAGCGGAGCAGAGCAGAGCCGCAGATGCGGAGGACAAGCGGTAGACAGCAGATCCACAGGTGCGGAGGACAAGCGGAACAGAGTCGCAGGTGCGGATGACAAGCAGAAGAGAGCAGAGCAGAGCTGCAGGTGCGGAGGACAAGCAGAGCAGAGCCGCAGGTGTGGATGACAAGCAGAAGAGAGCAGAGCAGAGCAGCAGGTGCGAAAGACAAGCAGAGCAGAGCCACAGGTGCGGAGGGCAAGCAGAGCAGAGCTGCAGGTGCGGAGGGCAAGCGGAGCAGAGCCGCAGGTGTGGATGACAAGCAGAAGAGAGCAGAGCTGCAGGTGCGAAGGACAAGCAGAGCAGAGCCACAGGAGCAGAGGACAAGCAGAGCAGAGCCGCAGGTGCGGAGGACAAGCAGAGCAGAGCCACAGGTGCGGAGGACAAGCAGAGCAGAGCCACAGGTGCGGAGGACAAGCGGAACATAGCAGAGCCACAGGTGCGGAGGACAAGTGGAGCAGAGCAGAGCCGCAGGTGCGGAGGATAAGCGGAGCAGAGCAGAGCCGCAGGTGCGGAGGATAAGCGGAGCAGAGCAGAGCCGCAGGTGCGGAAGACAAGCAGAGCTGAGCAGCAGAGCCTCAGGTGCGGAAGACAAGCAGAGCTGAGCAGCAGAGCCTCAGGTGCTGAGGACAATCGGAACAGAGCAAAGCCGCAGATGCGGAGGACAAGCATAACAGAGCAGAGCCGCAGGTGCAGAGGACAAGCGGAGCAGAGCAGAGCCGCAGGTGCAGAGGACAAGCGGTACAGAGCAGATCCGCAGGTGCGGAGGACAAGCGGAACAGAGCAGAGGACAAGCAGAGCAGAGCCGCAGGTGCGGAGGACAAGCGGAGCAGAGCCGCAGGTGCGGAGGACAAGCAGAGCAGAGCCTCAGGTGCAGAGGACAAGCAGAGCAGAGCCGCAGGTGCGGAGGACAAGCAGAGCAGAGAAGAGCAGAGCCGCAGGTGCGGAGGACAAGTGGAGCAGAGCAGAGCCACAGGTGCGGAGGATAAGCGGAGCAGAGCCGCAGGTGCGGAGGATAAGCGGAGCAGAGCAGAGCCGCAGGTGCGGAGGACAAGCAGAGCTGAGCAGCAGAGCCTCAGGTGCTAAGGACGAGCAGAACAGAGCAAAGCCGCAGGTGCGGAGGACAAGCATAACAGAGCAGAGCCGCAGGTGCAGAGGACAAGCGGAGCAGAGCAGAGCCGCAGGTGCAGAGGACAAGCGGTACAGAGCAGATCCGCAGGTGCGGAGGACAAGCATAACAGAGCAGAGCTGCAGGTGCAGAGGACAAGCGGAGCAGAGCCGCAGGTGCGGAGGACAAGCAGAGCAGAGCCGCAAGTGCAGATGACAAGCAGAAGATAGCAGAGCAAAGCTGCAGGTGAGGAGGACAAGCAGAGCAGAGCCGCAGGTGCGGAGGACAAGCAGAGCCGCAGGTGCAGATGACAAGCAGAAGAGAGCAGAGCAGAGCCGCAGGTGCGGAGGGCAAGCAGAGCAGAGCCGCAGGTGTGGAGGACAAGTGGAGCAGAGCCTCAGGTGCGGAGGACAAGTGGAGCAGAGACTCAGGTGCGGAGGACAAGTGGAGCAGAGCCGCAGGTGTGGAGGACAAGCAGAGCCGCTGGTGCAGAGGACAAGTGGAACAGAGCAGAGCCGTAGGTGCGGAGAACAAGCGGAATAGAGCAGAGCCGCAGGTGCGGAGGACAAGCGGAACAGAGCAGAGCCGCAGGTGCGGAGGACAAGCAGAGCAGAGCCGCAGGTGCGGAGGACAAGCAGAGCAGAGCCGCAGGTGCGGAGGACAAGCGGAGCAGACCCGCAGGTGCAGAGGACAAGCAGAGTAGAGCCGCAGGTGCGGAGGACAAGCAGAGCAGAGCCGCAGGTGCGGAGGACAAGCAGAGCAGAGCCGCAGGTGCAGAGAACAAGTGGAATAGAGCAGAGCCGCAGGTGCGGAGGACAAGCGGAACAGAGCAGAGCCGCAGGTGCAGAGAACAAGTGGAATAGAGCAGAGCCGCAGGTGCGGAGGACAAGCGGAACAGAGCAGAGCCTCAAATGCGGAGGACAAGTGGAATAGAGCAGAGCCGCAGGTGCGGAGGACAAGCGGAACAGAGCAGAGCCTCAAATGCGGAGGACAAGTGGAACAGAGCAGAGCCGCAGGTGCGGAGGACAAGTGGAACAGAGCAGAGCCACAGGTGCGGAGGACAAGCGGAGCAGAGCCGCAGGTGCGGAGGACAAGCAGAGCAGAGCCGCAAGTGCAGAGAACAAGTGGAATAGAGCAGAGCCGCAGGTGCGGAGGACAAGCGGAACAGAGCAGAGCCGCAGGTGCAGAGAACAAGTGGAATAGAGCAGAGCCGCAGGTGCGGAGGACAAGCGGAACAGAGCAGAGCCTCAAATGCGGAGGACAAGTGGAATAGAGCAGAGCCGCAGGTGCGGAGGACAAGTGGAACAGAGCAGAGCCTCAAATGCGGAGGACAAGTGGAACAGAGCAGAGCCGCAGGTGCGGAGGACAAGTGGAACAGAGCAGAGCCACAGGTGCGGAGGACAAGCGGAGCAGAGCCGCAGGTGCGGAGGACAAGCAGAGCAGAGCCGCAGGTGCGGAGGACAAGCAGAGCAGAGCCGCAGGTGCAGAGGACAAGCAGAGCAGAGCCGCAGGTGCGGAGGACAAGCAGAGCAGAGCCGCAGGTGCGGAGGACAAGCAGAGCAGAGCAGAGCCGCAGGTGCAGAGAACAAGTGGAATAGAGCAGAGCCGCAGGTGCGGAGGACAAGCGGAACAGAGCAGAGCCGCAGGTGCAGAGAACAAGTGGAATAGAGCAGAGCCGCAGGTGCGGAGGACAAGCGGAACAGAGCAGAGCCTCAAATGCGGAGGACAAGTGGAATAGAGCAGAGCCGCAGGTGCGGAGGACAAGCGGAACAGAGCAGAGCCTCAAATGCGGAGGACAAGTGGAACAGAGCAGAGCCGCAGGTGCGGAGGACAAGTGGAACAGAGCAGAGCCACAGGTGCGGAGGACAAGCGGAGCAGAGCCGCAGGTGCAGAGGACAAGCAGAGCAGAGCCGCAGGTGCGGAGGACAAGCAGAGCAGAGCCGCAGGTGCGGAGGACAAGCAGAGCAGAGCCGCAGGTGCGGAGGACAAGCAGAGCAGAGCCGCAGGTGCGGAGGACAAGCAGAGCAGAGCCGCAGGTGCGGAGGACAAGCAGAGCAGAGCCGCAGGTGCGGAGGACAAGCAGAGCAGAGCCGCAGGTGCGGAGGACAAGCAGAGCAGAGCCGCAGGTGCGGAGGACAAGCAGAGCAGAGCCGCAGGTGCGGAGGACAAGCAGAGCAGAGCCGCAGGTGCGGAGGACAAGCAGAGCAGAGCCGCAGGTGCGGAGGACAAGCAGAGCAGAGCCGCAGGTGCGGAGGACAAGCAGAGCAGCAGGTGTGGAGGACAAGTGGAACAGAGCAGAGCCGCAGGTGCTGAGGACAAGAAGAACAGGGCAAAGCAGCGCCGCAGGTGCAGGTAGACAGGACAGGGCTCTGTTCACATGGAACAAACAGGGAAACACAGGAAGATAGCTAGAACACAGGAGGTAGATACGGAGGCAGGGAAACTGGACAAGCAGAACCAGATACACACAAGGTACTTGCTATGAAGTAGTGAGTGGACACAAAACTCACAAACAGAAGTACAGAGACAATGAGTAGGAGTTAGGTACTGGTTCAGACACTGCAGGATAAGGGAAGGATCGGACATAGAGACAAACAGGTAACGGGCTAGGACACAGTTCAGACAGGAACGAGATACAGAAACGAGCCTGGGCATTCAGCTCCCAGGGTGGCGGAAATAGACTAGAAGTCACAGATACAGGTAACGGGCCTGGGTACTCAGCTCCCAGGGTGGCGGAAACCGACAAGATTCAGGACAGGACCTGGCAACTCACAGTAGCACAGAACACACTGAAAGAAAGTGTTGCTCAGGCACCTCCCACTGGGTGGAGGAGGTTTAAGTATCCAGTGACTCACAGCAATAGGCTGGGGACGGATTAGGACTGTGCACACTGTAACTTTAAGAATCAGGAAGTGCCAGCGCCGCCGCCCTAAGCCAGCAGACAAGAGACATGCACACAGCCGGTAGATAAGCATAGTGCACAGCCTGGACTGGTAGGTAAGTTGGTGGTCTTGCATGGTGGGAGATGGTAAGCCATGCCAGTACACCACCAGGGATGTTACAGGCCATCTCAGTCTCCTGACCTCAATATCATTGAGCCACTCTAGGGAGATCTCAAGCGCGCAGTTCATGCTAGACAGCTCAGGAATTTACAGGAACTGGAGGCTTTTTGCCAAGAAGAATGGGCAGCTTTACCATCTGAGAAAATAAAGAACCTCATCCACAACAACCACAAAAGACTTCAAGCTGTCATTGATGTTAGAGGGGGCAATACACGGTATTAAGAACTGGGGTATGTGAACTTTTGATCAGGGTCATTTGGATGTATTTGGTTGTCATTAAGATTTAAAAAAGAAAAAACACAGTAGTTTGACAATAAATGGCTTCACCCAACCAATAACCATGAGTGGAGAAAAAGTTTTTTTGTTATCATTCATACTCTCTGAAACAAGGCCAAGAAAGGAAAAATTCTGCCGGAGTATGTAAACGTTTGAGCACAACTGTATATGTGTAAACACATACAGGTGCTTCTCACTAAATTAGAATATCATCAAAAATGTATTTCAGTTCTTCATCAGCATAATCATTGACATTAACAGAAATAAACACTTGAAATAGATCACTCTGTAATGACTCTATATAATATATGAATTTCACTTTTTGAATTGAACTGAAATAAATTAACTTTTTGATGATATTCTAATTTAGTGAGAAACACCTGTATATACAGAGCTATCTCCAGAACACAATCATACATCTGTTATAAATTAAACGAGATGTTTCCATAACAAGGTAAGATATATGAAAATGACAATTATCATTTCATCTTCAACTTGCTTAACTGTTCACAATAACATTAATTTTGACCAGGAGTACCCAAACTTTTACATGCCACTGTATATACTTATGTAGATTCTTCCTTATTTTTACATCAGTATTTTTTCCATTGATCACTAGAGGGAAACCTTTTACTACGGTGTAACATATTTACATATAATTTTTGTTTTTGGAAGGGGAAATATATAAATATTATTCCTTATCTGTCAGATTTGTTTCATACTTAACCTGTAAAGGGGTTGTTAACATCTATTTACAGATTACTCTGTGGACATTTTGCATATCCTATTGCTGTGTCTTACCTTGATTTGGAAATATCTCATTTAATTTAAAACAGATGTAGGATTGTGTTTTGGAGATAGATCTGTATATATGTGTTTACACATATGTTTACATATATACATGTATGGTTTGATTTAATCTTGTTATAGGAACTGACATGTTTATCTTTCTCCATTTTGGGTCACATCTGTGCCTATGATAGATGCTACATGTTTTCTGTGGTTGTATGTACTACTTAATAGCATTGCACCATAAATATTTTATTTTGAATATGTGCTGAACATGTAAAAAAACACCTTATTTTTCTCTGCAGAATCTCTCTTTTTTATGTGTTTTTAATCATTGTATGTATTTATTCAATAAATATTTACTTTTTTGTACTTGATACATTGAAGAGTTCTATTTTCTTGGATTTTTCTGCTGAGTAGAACTCCTATGACTGTGACCGTTTTTTTGGGGTTATCTGTATACTTTATTAGCATTAGAAATTGATGTTTTATTGCCATCTAGTGGATACTTGGTTTTATGTTTATTATATTTCTGCATTTAATAGATAATAGCATACAGTGACGTTAAGGCAAATTTATAATTATAAATGCAGAACAAAATGAAAAACTTGGCAGTCAGTAGAAGTATGGTGAAAATAAAATTCCTTTTTATTGCATTCAGTATAACGTTGAACATTTTTGATCTAGTCTTAGACCTTCATCAGAACTGAATGTCTGGAAATGGAAACACGGAAAACAACGCGCACATAGCTGCGACCTGCGTCGCTAAGGAGAGCGCAGGGAAACCGAAATATATCATGATGATTTAACGAAAACCAGGCTGCAGATTTTTGCACTAAAGGTATGTATTAAATCAGTATGACAGCGCCATTCTGCCCATTCCTTTAGTTTAACATGGATGATCCTGCTGACAGGTTCCCTTTAACCCCTTTATCCCCCAAACCTGTTTGCACCTTCATGACCAGGCCAAATTTTACAATTCTGACCAGTGTCACTTTATGAAGTAATAACTCTGGAATGCTTCAAAGGATCCCACTGATTCTGAGATATTTTTTTTCATGACATATTGTAGTTAGTGGTAAAATTTATTTGATATGACTGGCATAAAAAAAATCGGAAATTTGGCAAAAATGTAGCAATTTTCAAACTTTGAAACTTTTGTGCCCTTTAATCAGAGAGATATGTCACACAAAATAGTTCATAAATAACATTTCCCACATGTTTACTTTATATCAGCACAATTTTTGAAATATACACTGTATATTTTTTTGTTAGGAAGTTATAAGGGTTAAACGTTGACCAGTGATTTCTAATTTTTCCAACAAAATTTACAAAACCATTTTTTTAGGGACCACATTATATTTGAAGTGACTTTGAGGGATCTATGTGACAGAAAATACTCAAAAGTGACATCATTCTAAAAATTGCACCCCTCAAGGTTCTCAAAACTACATTCAAGAAGTTTATTAACCCTTCAGGTGCTTCACAGGAATTTTTGGAATGTGGAGGAAAAAAATTTTTTACTTTAGCATGCCGATACCCTATATGTGGGGGAAAACCACTGTTTGGGGGCACGGCTGTGAGGAAGGAGCTCCATTTGACTTTTTTTAATGTAAAATTTGCTGAAAGAATTAGCGCACGCTATGTCGCGCTTGGAGAGCCCCTGATGTGCATTAACAGTGGAAACCACCCACAAGTGACACTATTTTGGAAACTAGACCCCTCAGGGAACTTAACTAGATGTGTGGTGAGCACCTTTAACCCTCAGGTGCTTCACAGAAGTTTATAACATTGAGCCGTAAGAATAAAAAATCACATTTTTCCCACAAAAATGTTTTTTTAGCCCCAAATTTTGCATTTTCACAAGGGTAACAGAAGAAATTGCACCATACAATTTGTTGTGCAATTTCTCCTGAGTATGCCGATACACAATATGTAGAGGAAAAGTACTGTTTTGGCGCACGGCAAGGCTCGGAAGGGAAGGAGCGCCATTTGACTTTTTGAATGCAAAATTTGCTGGAACAACTAGCGAGCACCATGTGGAGAGCCCCTGATATGCCTAAACAGTGGAAACCCCCAACAAATTACCCTATTTTGGAAACTAGACCCCTCAAGGAATGTATTTAGATGTGTGATGAGCACCTTGAACCCCCAGGTGCTTCACAGAAGTTTATAATGTTGAACTTTGAAAATAAAAAAATCTAATTTTTCCCACAAAAACGTTATTTTAGCCCCAATTTTCACAAGGGTAACAGGAGAATTTGCACCATACAATTTGTTGCGCAATTTCTCCTGAGTACGCCAATACCCCATATGTGGGAGAAAACCATTGTTTGGGTGTGCGGTAGGAATGCAGAGTTTGACGGAATGGTCTGCGGATGTCATGTCACGTTTGGAGAGCCCCTGATGTGCCTAAACAGTGGAAACCCCTGATGAGTGACCTCATTTTGGAAACTAGGCCACTCAGGAAATTTATCTAGACATGTGGTGAGCACCTTGAACCCTCTGGTGCTTCACAGAATTTTACTTTGATCTGTGAAAATGAAAAAATATATATTTTTCCCAAATAAATTTTGTTTTAGCCCCAATTGTTTTCATTTTCACCAGGAGAAAATGGACCTCACAATGTGTTGTACAATTTCTCCTGAGTACACCAATACACCATATGTGGTCGAAAACTACTTTTGAGGCACAGTGCAAAGCTCAGAAGGGAACTCCATATTGGAGTTCAGATTTTGCTGGAATGGTTTGAGGGGGCCATGTCACATTGGCAGAGCTCCCAAGGTGCCAGAACAACAGAAACCCCCCATATGTGATCTCATTTTACAAACTACACCTCCCAATGAATTAATTTAGAGGTGCAGTGATCATATTGACATTACATGTGCCTCATAGAATTTTATACCATTGGGCAGTGAAGAAAGAATAGACTACATTTTTACAACTATCATGTTTTAGCCCCAAGTTTTTAATTTTTGTAAGGGCTAATAAGAGAAATTTTTACAACAAGCTGTGGTCCATTTTTTCCTGAGTGCGCCAATACCCTACATGTAGAGAGGCAAACAAACATCATGATATGTTATGAACATGCATTAGTTGAAACATAAATCTGATAATTGTTGACATGTGTATATCCTGATTCCTCCACTTCCCTTTCTTCTTTTCCTATTTCTGATTTGCGACTAAAATCCCCATTCTATAAGTGTGGGTTGCCATAGGTTACTACATGGTGTTTATGCATTGATTGCGTGTACTAGGACCTGGATGGGTTGATCCTTTACATCGTGGGCGGGCCTCTGCTGTGATCACAGGACCCCAGCTCTGGTGACACCCTGTGATGTTGCCTGGCTGTGTGCACTGCCCATTCATGCTCACCAGGCTGGTGTGTCATCGGGAGAGTGGTCATGTGACTTAGTCATGTGACTGCCCTCATTTGACGCCCAGTGTTGTGGGTGTGAGCTGGAGAAGCGTGTAAGCTTGGTTGGATTGGACTTAATCAATATGAGGGTTGGTGTTTCCCTGACAACGCGAAGCTTGCATACTATTGGCTGATAGTGCTTAAGCGTTGTATACACCTCCTTATTAGGAATTAGGCGCTTTTTTTATGGCAATCCTCTATTGGCTCCCAATATGCTGCCCAATACATATTCATGATCAACTCGGGAGTGATTGGATCTAGGTAACCATGACTACGGGATAGCCATTAATGGATTGGTGGACCATTTTAATCACATTGTGTTCGGCGGTATTATGAAAAGCATTGTTTTTTGCTCTGTTTTTTATATTTTTATTTTACGGTGTTCACTGAAGGGGTTAAATAGTGAAACAAGTTTTTGGTGGCCGGTTGTTCTGGATGTGGCGATACCAAATGTGTTTTTTTATTTATTTATTTTATATAAACTTACAAAGTTTTTTTTTTTATATATATATATATATATATATATATATATATATATATAATATATACAGTATGCAGTACAGACCAAAAGTTTGGACACACCTTCTCATTTAAAGATTTTTCTGTATTTTCATGACTATGAAAAGAAATCCCACTTATTAAACCTGACAGGGCACATCTGTGAAGTGAAATCCATTTCCGGTGACTACCTCTTGAAGCTCATCAAGAGAATGCCAAGAGTGTGCAAAGCAGTCATCAAAGCAAAAGGTGGCTACTTTGAAGAACCTAGAATATAAGACATATTTTCAGTTGTTTCACACTTTTTTGTTAAGTATATAATTTCACATGTGTTAATTCATAGTTTTGATGCCTTCAGTGTGAATGTACAATTTTCATAGTCATGAAAATACAGAAAAATCTTTAAATGAGGTGTGTCCAAACTTTTGGTCTATACTGTATATATATTTTTTTATTATTATTATTTTCTGATTTTTAAAAAATATATTTGTTTACAATTTTTTTTACTTTTTTTTTTACTTAGTCACACTATGGGACTTTCACTTTAACAGCTCTGATTGCAGTTACAAAGCATAGCAATGCATGAGCATTGCTATGCTTTGTAACTGTCAGTTCTGCGCTGACACAAGTTAGTTAGATCATGCACTGGGCATGATCTAACTAACTTTCTAGTGGATGACATCGAGTCACCATGGCAATGATTGGGTCCCCAGATCGGGGTTCCCTCCCTCTGCATGCCTGCAAAATACTGCGATCTCTAGCGATTCTGCCTGATATGATCTGCAACATGAACTAAAGAAAGATAGGGGAAAGCTGTCTCTACAGTAAGACTAAGCTGAATCCCTACGATGTAGCGGGCTGCCTGTTCCTAGTGAACAGACCCGCCTTAGTCCTCGGCTAGTCTGAACGAAGACCTATAGAATTAAGGGAGGGGTCCCTAAAAGAACTAAGGACTGGGACAAAAATGGGACACCTCCTAAACAGAAGTTGTTGCAGAACACAAAAAGACAAGCTGACAAAAATGTACTAAAGGTCCCAGAGGACCAAGCGAACTAGACAGAGAAAGGCACCGAAGCACCAGGCTAGAGAAACAGTCAAACACTGAAGTCCAGCACAGCCAGAAGGGCGGAGCTGGAATATAAAGGCAGATGGTCACGTGACCGCAAAACACAAGATAGAAAAAACAAACAGGGGGGTTCTAACAGTACCCCCTCTTTTATGAGGATCCTCCGGATCGTCCAGGCCCAGGCCTATCCGGAAACCTCCTGTGGAAAGCTTTAATAAGCCTAGGAGCAGAGACATCATCCGTCCTTACCCAGGAGTTGTCTTCGGGACCGAAACCCTTCCAGGAGATAAGATACTGTAATCTCCCTCTGTGCCATCTAGAATTCAAGATACGAGAAATTTCATATTCGCCGTCTTCCACAACAGGAGGAACTGTTGCAGTGGGGTCCCTATCAGATACGTCAGCCTTTTTCAATAAGGAAACATGAAACACAGGATTAATCTTCCAGGAAGTAGCGACATGCAACCTAACAGCAGACGGGTTAACAACCTGAAGCACTTTAAATGGACCCACAAACTTAGGACCCAGTTTTTTAGAGGGAATCCTCAACCGCAGGTTCTTTGAGGACAACCAAACCATGTCACCCACAGTAAACAAAACCTCTTTACGTTTCCTGTCAAAATACATCTTGGACTTCTTGTTAGCCTCTTGAAGGTTGCAACGTACATTAGTCCAAACTCTCCAAATCACTGGAAAAATTCCCCTCCTCCGACCCCAATTTGGAGAACAAACCAAAAGACGGATGTCTCCCAGTACAACAAAAAAAAGGAGAACACCCAGCAGAAGAGGATGTATGATTGTTAAGAGCAAATTCTGCGAGAGGCAGAAACTCAGACCACACCTCTGGATTGTCCGCCACAAAACAACACAAAAACTGTTCTACATCCTGGTTCTTTCTTTCAGTCTGTCCATTAGACTCAGGATGATAATCAGACGAAAATGACAAATGGACTCCCAACCTGTCACAAAAAGTACGCCAAAAGCGAGCCACAAACTGAGGTCCTCTATCAGAAACAATATCCGTGGGAAAGCCATGGAGCTTGACAATCTCCTTAACAAACGCCTTAGCGAGTGTCTTGGTGCAGGGCAACTTAATGAATGGAACGAAATGACACATCTTACTAAAACGGTCCACGACCACCCAGATGATAGTAAAATCCTCGGACACTGGAAGATCAGTAATAAAATCCATTGTGAGATGCGTCCAAGGCGCACTAGGAACCTCCAGAGGGCAAAGCAACCCCGCAGCAGGAGTATGTGAAGCCTTTGACCTAGCACACACAGTACACTGACGCACCCACTTGATGACTTCCTACCAAAAACTGCGACTGATAAGTCTCTTAGTCTCCGAAATTCCTGGATGACCTGCCAACCGAGACTCATGACACTCCACAAACAAATCTCTCCTAAAGACTCTAGGCACGAACAACCTCCCATGGGGAGTGTTAGATGGAGCATCATCTTGAGCTTTCAGAATTTCATTCTCCAAAACGGAGTCCAAAGCCGTCACCACAACTCCTTTCTGTAAAATGCTCTCCTCCTCCTCGGCACCAACCGTAGGAGAGAAGCTGTGAGATAAAGCATCGGCTTTAACATTCTTAGTACCAGGGATATAGGTAACAAAATAATGAAACCGAGAAAAAAAAAGTGCCCACCTAGCTTGATGGGCATTCAAGCACTTGGCAGCATCCAGATAGATCAAATTCTTATGATCTGTGAAAACCTGAATAGGAAATCTAGCGCCATCCAAAAAATGACGCCAATTTTAAAACGCAAGTTCTAATAGCCAGCAACTCCTGATTTCCAACATCATAATTCAGTTCGGTTTCCGAAATTTTTTTGAAAAAGAAGGCACAAGGATGTACTCCACCCTTGTTCTCCTGAGACAAAACTGCTCCGACCCCCACCAATGAAGCATCGACCTCGACCAAAAAAGGCTTGGCCTCATCAGGCTGCAGAAGGACAGGGGCAGAACTGAACTACTCTTTGAGATACTCAAACGCTTCAATGGCCTCAGTAGTCCACTGGGCCATATTCGCACCTTTCCTGGTGAGATTGGTTAGAGGTTTAACAATTACAGAAAAATTCTTTATGAATTTCCTGTAATAATTGGCAAAAAAACCCAAAATCTCTGTATAGATTTCAAACCAATAGGCCTAGGCCATTCCTGCACAGCCTGAACCTTCACAGGGTCCATCTCAAAGCCCTCGCTGGAGACAATGTAGCCCAAAAACTAATTTTCTGCACAGCGAACTCACATTTATCCAGCTTAGCGAAGAGTGAATTATCACTCAATAACTGCAATACTTCACGTACACTCTGCCAATGGGACTCTAGATCTGGTGAATAAATCAAAATGTCATCCAAATGCACAACCACATTCTTACCAATCAAAGGTCTCAGGATGTCATTAATAAGGTTCTGAAAAAATGCAGGTGCATTGGTAAGACCAAAAGGCATCACCAGATTCTCAAAATGACCTACCGAAGGGTTAAAAGCAGTTTTCCATTCATCACCCTCCTTCACTCGTAACAAATTGTATGCCCCCCGGAGATCAATTTTGGAGAACCACTTGGCTCCCACTAACTGGTTAAACAAGTCAGAAATTAACAGCAATGGGTAGGAATTGCGTACGGTAATCTTATTAATTTCACGAAAATCCAGACATGGACGTAAACCCCCGTCCTTTTTTTTAACAAAGAAGAATCCAACTGCCACAGGCGACTTAGAAGGTCTAATGTGACCAGCAGCCAGGCTAGTCTCTATGTACTCCTCCAAGACCTTTCTTTCAGGGATAGTCAGATTAAACAAGCGACTTTTGGGAAGAGTAGCACCCGGAACAAACTCAATGGCGCAATCATAATCCCTATGCGGAGGTAAAACTTGCGACTCCTCCTCCGAAAAAAACTCCAAAATCTTGAATAGGTACAGTTAATTCCCCTTTTTCCACAGCCGCAATGCGACCATTACAACATTTATCATAGCACTTCGGACTCCAAGACTTAATCACATTAGTAGACCAGTCCACTAAAGGATTGTGCAGTTTTAACCAAGGCAATCCTAGAACAAATGGAGAGGGCAAATTATCCAAAACAACCAAGTCCAAAATGCAGCAGTCTTGTCAGTAATACATTTCAAAGGAGTATTATCAATTGCAACCGCAGAAATAGGTGATGACAAAGGTTTGGATTTCAATTTAAGGTTTTCCAAAAACCCTTTATCAATCACATTAAGTGTTGAACCACAATCCACAAATACCTGAAATTCAATCAAATCTCCCTGCAGAGTAGTACCCCCAGAAAGAAATACTCCTGCAGAGCGTAAACAAGCTATACAGGCGTACCTGACCTTTTTATTTACTTAAACGACGCTCACAATACTTAATCGGCGAACCCCTGGTCCCTTTCCTGACAGCGGAGTGACATCCCCCCAACCTCCATCGGTTCCCCGCCGTCAGAGCAGATTTTCTGGGGACCTGACATTGCAAGAGTCTTTACCTCATTCAGCCTGCACCTCAGTCTCCTGTCTATACGAACAGCTAACTGCATAGCATCCTGCAGAGTCTCAGGTGCAGGGAATGCAATTAGCAAATCCTTAACCCTTTCACTCAGACCAGCAAGAAATAAAAATCTCAGCGCAAGATCATTCCACTTAACTTCTGAAGCCCATCTCCTGAAGTGTGTGCAATCATTTTCAACATCATCTGACCCCTGATTCAAACGTCTAAGTTCTGATTCAGCAGATGAGATTCGATCAGGATCGTCATATAATAGCCCCATAGCAGAAAAAAATTCTTCAACAGACCTTAAACATGGATCATTAGGCTGGAGAGAAAAGGCCCACCCCTGTGGTTCATTGCGCAAAAGTGACATAATAAAACCAATGTGCTGTGATTCATCTCCAGAGGATCACAAGCAAGAATAGAAGGAAAGGCAGCACTCACCCAGTCTTCTTTAAAACGTTCCTTTATTTTTGTGTGCGAAGCATTTCAGCGTGCAGCATTGGACTGAGACTCCGAAGGATATGCGGGGGAGAGGAAAAAAGGGACAACGGCTTTTTTGCTGCCTTCCAGCACTTCAACGGGTCCAGTTGGAGCAAGTGTGCTGCATCTGACTCGCCCCCTAGGCCAGTGATTTTCAACCAGTGTTCCGAGGCACACTAGTGTGCCGCGACACATGGTCGGGTGTGCCGCGGGGAAAGTTCCCCAAACTATGGTGCCCCCTGTGTTTTGTTTCCCGGCAATGCGCTCGATGCGCAGTCACGCCTTCTTACAATGTAGGAGACGTGTACAATAACACATGCGCAAGCTTTGAACCTCGCGCGACTTAATGACGTCACCGAGGTCGGCGCGTCATCCTGAGAGCGGAGAGACTCTCGCATTTGCCCGCCGCCAAGGTAATGCCCGCCAATAATGATGACTATATGAGCTTTTGCCTGAGTATATGAACTGTTGGCAGAGTACTCAGCATATGAGCTGGTACTTTTAGTACTCCAGCAGTATACTGCATATAACAATGAGAAATGTAAAATGAGAAATACTATAGTCATGAGGCTGGAGTACTACAAGTACCAGCTCATATGCTGAGTATATGAGCTGGCACTTGTACTCTGGCCTCATGACCATAGTACTTCTCATTGTACCCCTTTATATTGCAGTATATGAGCCACATAATAATCAGCACCATATACTGTGGCGCTGTACAGTGCACATCACCACAGTATATGATGCTGATAATCATGTGCTCATATACGTGGGACTGTATTTATGAGGTTACATGGGATTGAATATATGAGGGGGTTATCCTTTTTTATTTCACTTTTTTAAAATAAATAATTTATTGAAAGGACCTCTGCCAGGCATATTTCACTCTTGAGGGCTAAAAAAGTAGCTCTTGTGGTGGTAAGAAGCTGATTTAAAACCCCCAAGAGTGAACTCCGTGAGAGTTGTATGTATGGAATAATAAATGATATTAGTACCGTTCTTCAGCAGTCATGTCCTGCTTGAATTGACTCTAGTGGCGTAGCACTTGGCAGCCGGCTCTATTCTACTTATAGAGAAAGCTGAGTGCTACGTCACTAGTGTCAATTCAAGCAGGAAATGCAGACCGTAGTAATATAAGTTATTATCACACACATACAGCTCTCGCGAAGTTCACTCTTGGGGGGTTTAAATCAGCTTCTTGTCACCACGAGAGCTGCTTTTTAAGCCCTCAGGAATGAAATATGCCTAGCAGAGGTCCTTTAAGTGTGGCAGATAATGTAATACTCTTCTATTTTAGTGTGTGGCTGCGCACACTATCTCAGCAGTGATGGAGAAGTATTTGAGAATGGAAAAGACAAATGCCGAACAGGACCCTGAACACAATTCTAACCCAAATGAAGGCCCTAGTATGAGAGTTCGACAAAAGAAAAAAGACAAGACGGTGAGCTCAAGGCAATACAGTGAAAGCTATCTTTCATTTGGATTTACTTCCACTGGGGATGCGACAGCACCAACACCACTGTGCTTGGTGTGTGGTGAGAAGCTTTCCAATAGCGCTATGGTGCCAAGCAAACTTAAACGCCATCTCCAAACGAAACACCCTTCCGTTCAAAATAAACTGATGGAGTATTTTGTACGCTTACGTACAAACAATGAGAAAGGGGCAACTTTTTTGAGAAAAAGCACAAAGGTAAATGAGAGAGCCCTCAAAGCTAGCTACCTTGTTGCTGAACTCATAGCGAAATCAAAAAAGTTCCACACTGTGGCAGAAACATTAATACTACCAGCTTGTAAAGCTATTGTAAATGAGATGCTTGGCCCTGAAGCAGCTAAAGAGATAGCTAAAGTGCCTCTCTCTGATAACACAATTGCCAGACGGATTGATGACTTGTCTGCGGACATTGAAACAGTTGTTTTGGAAAAGGTGCGCATCAGTAAGAAATTTGCCTTGCAACTTGATGAGTCGACGGATATCAGTGGACATTGTCAGTTGTTGGCCAATGTGCGTTTTGTGGATGGTGAAGCCATTAGAGAAAACTTCCTATTTTGCAAGGCACTGACAGAAAAATCAACAGGAGAGGCAATATTCCAAGTCACATCGGAATATCTTGATAAAAGTGGACTTACATGGGAAAACTGCACAGGTGTCTGCACTGATGGAGCCGCAGCCATGGTCGGGCGCATCAAAGGCTTTGTAAGTAGGGTTAAAGAAAGAAACCCAGATGTTCTTGCTACCCACTGTTTCTTGCACCGTGAGGCCCTCGTTGCAAAGACTTTACCAGCAGATCTAGCTCCTGTGTTGGATGATGTTGTGCGCATAGTGAACTTTGTGAAGACGCGACCTTTGAGATGTCGCTTATTTGCGTCTTTGTGTACAGAAATGGGAGCGGAACATAAAATCTTATTGCTCCACACGGAGGTCAGGTGGCTGTCATGCGGCAAAGTGCTGGCCCGTGTGTATGAGTTGCGAGAGGAACTTAAAATATTTCTTACAAACGAGAGGTCCGATTATTCAAAGCTGCTTGCAAGTGATGAGTGGTGTGCAAAGCTGGCATACCTGGCTGATATATTTCAATATCTGAATGAACTAAACACACAGATGCAAGGTCGAAATGAAAACCTGCTTACAAGCACTGATAAAATGAACGGATTCCGTTTAAAGGTGCAGCTCTGGCAACAACATGTGCAGGGTGGCAACCTTCAGATGTTCCCACTCACCGAGAAACTGCATGATGACAATACTGCTGCAATGTGCGAAGCGATTGGCAGACATTTGAAAACTCTTGAGGAGAAGTTATCGTTCTATTTCTCTTCAGCCTTCACAGAATGCCTTGACTGGGTTAGGGACCCATACAGCTCATTAACCGTTGCTGGAAAGGACATGACTTTAAAGGAGCAAGAGGAACTCGTTGAACTGAAGCAAGATCGCGGTTTAAAGCTAAAGCTTGCTAATCTTCCTTTGGACAGTTTTTGGTTATCTGTTGCCAAGGAGTTCCCCATTCTGGCCAACAAAGCTATTTTGACATTGCTCCCATTTTCACATATCTATGTGAGCTGGGCTTCTCAAGCTTGACTGCGATAAAAACTAAAAACAGGGAGAAACTGAGAACTGTTGAGGAAGAGCTTCGTGTGTGTCTTTCCACCATTCCTGCCAGGATATCCCTTTTGTGTTTATCGAAACAGGCCCAGGTTTCACACTGAGTGAGTAAAATAAATTTAGAATCTATATTATTAACTATATGTATAATATGACTGTTTTAGTGTCATTTTGTGCTATTTTGGTTGGTGGTGTGCCCCAGGATTTTCTAAGTATAAAAAGTGTGCCGCGGCTCAAAAAAGGTTGAAAATCACTGCCCTAGGCCGTGGGGCACTCGGATCCGGGCAGTAGGGGAACGATGGGAGTAGTAGTGGCAACCCGGTTCCGTGGCTCAGGGTGGTCAGGCCAGTGGTAGTCCGTTATGCACTGATGACTATGTCCGACTACGCCACCCGTGGATTGCGGTTATTAGGAACCGCCGCTGCATGCAGACCGCTGGGGCTGATGAGGTGTGCAGCTAGGGTAGTGTGACTCCCCACGGGAAGAGTGCAGCCCCAGGGCAGTATAATGGATGGTGGGAGTGATGGTGGTGAGAGTCCCAGTACCGGTAGTGCTGGAGGCGCGAAGGAGCACACAGACAACAGGTTGCAGTCCAGGGTCTTTACTAAAACAGGTAAACTGACCCACAAACAGTCCCGGCTAGGAGGGGAACTGGATGTCTGAGAGCAATGGGGAAATTGGCCCTGGTCAGGGTGAGGGTGTAGGCCTACCGTGCTTTCTGCGCTCCTTCTGGCTATCTCCTCCTGATAGGGTAACAGCCCACGGTCCGAGCTCACCGTGTATTCTCGCCTGTATGGCCTGCAACGTGGGTTCCTTTCTGCTCCCGGCCTCGTACGGCTGTGCTGGTCCCTTCTGTTGTGGCAGAGCCTCCAGGCTTCTTAGTCCAAGGAATATACAGTCCCTTGCGGACTGGTTATCTGCTGTAGGATGTGGAATCCTCCCAGCCTCAGACACCAAAGTCTGGTAAATTAAGTCCTTTATCTGCCAAGACAGGCTCACTTCGCCTCTTGTCTCTGGCTTGTGGCTCTCCTCCTGCCACACTTCCTCTTAGGTGCAATACAACTTTCTGTCCCTGCTCTGCTCCAGGACACGTCTCAGTACTGAGACAGGTCATCCAGTTCTCACTAACCCTGCCCCCAGCACCAGCTTTTATAGGGGCAGCCTGCTCCCCCTACTGGCCTGAGACAGGAGGTACTGCATGCTAATGTTCCCCTGACTAGAGAACCTCCCCCTTGCTCTCAGACACAGCTTTATTACATTTTGTGGCATCCAGGCCAGGGTGACACATTCCCCCCTAGTAAAATTTAGTACTCCGGGACTAAACAATAAACAAAGACAATATACATGACCATAAAACATTATCAGGAAAGTGACGCACAGATTGAGTTCTTAAGGTCACAGTGTGGTCTGTGACCGGGTGTCCATATCACCAACACAACGGGGAGCCTTAACCAGGTGGGGGTCTGTCCTACCCCAAGTCCTTCACAGTCTTAGTTCATTCCTTGGTTAGGCTCCAAACGCAGTCCATACAAGGTCCCGGTTATAAAAAGTCCATAACCTGTGAGTCCTTACGGTAGCTGAAAGAAACTGAAACACAGAATTACCAAACATGCATGTAACTTGGCAAACATTTCAACATTTGGCAACAGGGTTATTTACAATTTTAGCGCGCTCTATATTTTCCAGCGAGTGGGTATCTGCCCCTTTGTGCTCCTGGTTGATCTCCTTAACCCATTGTCTGGTGGTGGACCGACTTGGCTTTCCCCACTAGCGTTAGGGGTACAGCTACCAGCTGGGTGTACAGGTAGGGCAGGCAGCTGTCTGCGGGTTCTTTGGCTTACCGCAGGCATGGCAGGCTCACTGTCAGCAGAGGGTTGACTCTCCTGGGCGGCTGATACAGGCTCTTCTGCCTCTGGAACCGCTTGCTCCTCTTCACCTTCCGGCTCTGGTGTTGGTTGTTGCTGTGCCGGTTGCAGGAAATGCAGGACGGGTACCACTATGGCATCATTTATTCGAGTCCAGGACCGAGGAAACTCTCCAAGAACGGTGCTGATCATTTCTTCCTTGTCCTCTGTGGGTTCAAGGTCACTTTGATCCTCTTCTGCACTATGGAGTTGCTCGGGGCACCTTTTTAGGTGGTCTCTGGAGACGGTACTAGTGGTTTCTCCTCCGTCCTTGGTGATCACGCACACCTTCGGATTGTCGTGGTCAGACTGCAGTACGGTGTAGGGTTCCCTTTCCCACTGGTCGTCCAACTTATGTAGCCTTCTCTTTCGCTTCAGGACTTGCTCACCTGGTTCTAGGGGACCAGCAGGGGCGTGTTGGTTGAAGAGTCTTTCTTGCCGTTCTCTCACCTGGGCCAGGCTCCTCTCCACACTCTCCTGTACCTTCTTGTACTGCAGTTGCCTTTCCGTATCCCAGTCCGCATCCGGGGAGGTGTCCTCAGGCATCAGGACTCCCATCTCCAGGTCTACGGGCAGCTTACCTGGTCTGGCTCGCATCAGGTAAGCCGGGTGCAGTTGGTAGCATTCACCGGGATATGATTGTATAAGTCTATCAGGTCCGGCAGTTTTTCTGGCCACAGGCTGCGTTCCTCCAGGGGCAATGTCTTCAGGAGATCAATGACTATATTGTTCATTTTCTCTGGATGGTAAGGCGTTGTCCGAATCTTCTTACAGCCATAGAGGTTGCAGAACTCTTGGAAGATTTCAGCCTCGAACGCTGGACCCTGGTCTCTCAGGACCTGTTCCGGATACCCGTGTGGACGGCAGAAGTATTGCTGGAAGGCTCTGGCCGCTGTTTGGGCTGTCAAGTCCTTTACCGGGACCACCACTAGAAAACGGGAATAGTGGTCCACGATTGTCAGGGCATAGATGTATCCTGACCGGCTTGGAGCCAATTTGACGTGGTCCAGAGCTACCAGCTCAAGAGGCTGCGTGGTGACGATGGGCCTCAAGGGGGTCTTCTGGCTGGCACGGTCCTTCCTCCTTAGGTGACAAGGGCCATAGTCTCTGCACCACTTTTCTACAGCCCCTCTCATGCCGACCCAAAAGAATCATCCTCTTAGCAGGAACTCCAGTTTCTTCCAACCGAAGTACCCCTCTCTGTCATGGTAAGCCCCCAGGACCATAGCTGCATCCCGCCTTGGGACCACGACTTGCCAGGTCAGCTCGTGTGTCCGGTGGTTGACAATCCTTCTGCACAGCTTGCCTTTGTAGAGGAACAGCTTGCTCTTCTCCTTCCACAGCTGCTTGGCTTCCTCTGGAGCATCCGGATCTATGCGGGCATCTTCCTGGGTCAGCAGATCTTTCACCAGGCGGATGGCAGGGTCACTATCTTGGGTCTCAGCCCAGCTGTGATGAGGTAGGGGATTGATCATCATGGTTGTTAGATCCTCCTCCTTCACGCGGTGGGAGTATTGAGCGGCTCCATACCGGTGAAACGCAGGTAGTTCTACCTCCTCCAGTTCTTCTGGGTCTTCGTCACCTTCAGGTAAGTGAGGCATCCTCGATAGGGCGTCAGCGTTGGCATTGGTTTTGCCGGCCCGGTACTTGATCACAAAGTCATAGTTGGAGAGACGGGCCATCCACCTCTGTTCTAGGGCACCCAGTCTTGCATTGTCCAGGTGTGTCAACGGGTTGTTGTCCGTGTACACGGTGAACTTTGCGGAGGCCAGGTAATGCTTGAAGCGTTCTTTCACGGCGCACACCACCGCCAAGAATTCTAGCTTGAAGGAGCTGTAATTCTCCGGGTTCCTCTCGGTGGGCCTCAGCTTCCGGCTGGTGTACGCGATCACCCTTTCTCTGCCCTGTTGGTTTTGGGACAGTACTGCTCCCAGCCCCACATTACTGGCGTCTGTGTGGAGAATAAAAGGCTGACCATAATCAGAGTAGGCCAGGATCTCATCCCCCGTGAGGGCCATCTTCAACTGGCGGAAGGACTCCTCTTCCGGTTTATCCCACTTGAAGGGCGGCTTTTGGCTCCTGGACTTAGACTGTCCGATTAGGAGGTCCTGCATAGGAGCTGCCATCCTAGTGAACCCGGGGATGAACCTTCGGTAGTAGCCTACCAATCCGAGAAACTGTCTCACCTCTTTGATGTTCGAGGGGCTTGGCCAGCTCTTGATTGCCGTGACCTTGTCAGGGTCGGGGGCCACTCCTTCCGTGCTTACCACGTGCCCTAGGTACTGGACCTTTGGTTTCAGCAGGTGACACTTCGATGGTTTCACCTTCAGGCCATAGCCTGCCAGGGCTTCAAACACCTCGACCAGGTGCTTTAGATGGTCCTCGTAGGTTTTCGAATAGACGATCACGTCGTCCAGGTAAAGGAGGACCGTCTCGAAGTTTCGGTGCCCTAGACAGCATTCCATCAACCGCTGGAAGGTCCCTGGTGCATTGCAGAGCCCGAAAGGCATACAGTTGAACTCGCTCAGTCCCATCGGGGTGGTGAAGGCGGTCTTCTCCTTGTCAGCCTCTGCCACAGGAACCTGCCAGTACCCGATAGTAAGATCCAAAGTAGAAAAGAAGTTAGCTGATTTTAGTGCGGCTAAAGACTCCTCTATTCTAGGCAGCGGGTATGCGTCTTTATGGGTGATATGGTTGATTTGTCTATAGTCTACGCACATTCTCATGGTGCCGTCCTTCTTTTTCACCAGAATCAAGGGGGCTGCCCAGGGGCTACAGCTATCTCTTATGACCCCAGCTTCTTTCATTTCTTTTAGCATGCCCTTTGCGTTCTGATAATGTGCAGGGGGTACAGGTCTGTGTCTTTCTTTTATCGGTGGGTGGCTCCCTGTGGGGATGTGGTGTTCTATCCCCTTTACTCTGCCGAAGTCTAGCGGGTGCTTACTAAAGACTCTCTCGTACTCCTGTACCACCCGGTAGACTCCTTGTTTTTGGTGCAGGGGAGTGGAGTCAGCACCCACATGGAGTTTCTGGCACCAGTCCTCCTTTTGTTTCTGGGAGCCATTACCCTCCGCCTGAGGAGATGGAGGCAAAGGTTCCACGGCCCTGATAGCTTTGTGTTCGACAACAAACAGTTTGGCGAGTGTAGCGTACCTGGGTAAGTGTACTTCCCTCTCCCCAATGTTGAGGATGCGGACGGGCACCCTCCCATGACGGACATCAACCACCCCCCGGGCTGTCAAAATGGTGGGCCTGCTGTCTGAGTACACGGGTTCTACCATGGCTTGGTAGTCTCTACCTCTCAACCTGATTGCAGTCCGACACCAGATCATCATTTCACTTTTGGGAGGCATGGAAATGGGGAATGGGTCACTCAGTCTTACGCTACCGATCTCACCACCAGACAGTTCTACCTGCTGCCGTCTCATCAGGGCTTTTATCTCCTTGTTGAGGACTCTCTGTTGGCTGGAACTAGCATTCACCGTCACCTGTTGTAGAATTACAATTACCTCTGAAAGACAATTTTCAATTACATTAGTACCCACAGTTATTTTAGGGTGACTTTCACGACGGTCAATGTCCACAATAATTACTCCCTGTGCCAGCAGTTCATTTTTAACAATCTTAATGGTCATCTCCTTGAACCCCATCTGCGGCACGGGTAAGCCATTACTGGCGATGATGCTCAGGTTACTGTCTGGATACCGTGTGATATCAGCATCAGTCCAATACTGCTTAAAAAGTACATAAGGGATGGCGGTTACTTGCGACCCAGTATTCAGCAAGGCGCTCATGGGGATACCGGCCAGCACCACGGGTAAAACCGGGCGCCCCCCAACATACTTATTACTCCAAATGTAAGAGCCTGGTGATCTTATGCCTGGGGGTTGGCCCTCTGCCCCAGGTTGGACCCGTTTAAATTACAGTACCTGGAAATGTGTCCGGGCTGGTTGCATCGGCGGTAAATGGGCTGTCCATCCTCTGCGTAGCGGTCTGTGGGCCTCCCTCGGAACGACGGGATCCTCCTCTGTTGACGCCACGGGACATCCTCCGGACTTGAAGCCAGCTCGATGGGTCTTGACGGGTCCACTTGTAACGCCTGGACGATCCTGGTCAACGCCGCGACGCTCCTGGTCAGCTCCTGGACTTGGTGGTGCAGATCTTTCGACGGGGCTTGGTTCAGGGCCTGTGCATCAGCCCCCACGGAGTCCATAGAGGAGGGCGCCGCCTCCTGGTGGTAGGTGAGAGCAGGGCGCCGGGGGTTTATAGCGCCACTTGTTCACGGAGCACCCTTATGGCCCTGTCCTTGAATTGGGCAAAGGTCAGATCAGGGTTCTGAAAGAACATGAGGCGCAGCTGAGTCCTGTGGGTGCTAGACAGCAGACCTTCTATAAACTGTTCTGTTAGTAGCTTATCCGTTTCCTGCACGCTGCCAGGGTCAGCTTGTTGGATGGCCCTCAAGTAGAGATGAGCGTTGTTCTACTCGAACTGTTCGCCAATCTCAAATTCGAGCTGTTTTGGGCGGTGTTCGAGCCGGTCGGCGAACACGAACAATTTGAGAAAAATTCGGCTGTTCGAGGTTATGTTCGATAACTGTTCGTGCACCAAAATCATAACTGGATTTTTTCTCAGTAATGATGAAAATTAATGTTAATACGCAGTTTGAGTGTACAGCGGGGCGGGGGGAGGGGCAGGGGATGGATCTCTGCAGGAACAATGAAGATCTCCATTTTTTTTTCTCTTTCCCGCATTTGCAGTGGGGAGGTGCAATCTGTCAGCCTATCAGCAGCGCACACACGGAGCGAAGTGCTTTTTTTCACACAAGCAAGGGCATGTGTGATTGGCAGTGTATGTCACATGTCCTTGCCCTATAAGACCAAGCCATTTTCCCCGTCGCCACCATTTTCTCACTGCTGCAGCTGCGTGTTAGACGGCACCGCTGTTGCTGTGTGCGCTATACCTTGTTAATTTCAAGCCAATTTTCGCACAAATATACAGATAGCTTGGGAGTAGGGAATAGTTGTGATTGCAGTCCTTTTAAGGACTAGGTTACAGCATTTCCTACGACTTTTATCAAGCAGGTCTGTGCTCTTAAATAGATAGATTGTGGGAGTAAAGACTAATTGTAATTGGAGTCCTTTTCAGGACTAGGTTACATCAGTTCCTATCAGTTTTTGCCAGGCAGGTCTGTGCCAGTGCTGTGCAAGTTTTTTTCACAGCATTTGGCTGAATCTAGCAAAGCTAATCCTTTTTGGCCTATTGCAGAGTGTGTTAGTCAGTGGAGTAGCCTATCTGTGTTGCAAGATATACCACCTGTGTATAGAATACCAATTTTTTTACTGCACCTAGTGAAGTAATATCTTTTGGGCATAGCATCATTCTATTAGTCCATCTATACTGACCTCCATCAGGTTGCAAACTGAATATAATTTTTTTCTGCATCTAGCTCTGAAAAAATATTTGGGCTTCTAGCAGTGTGTGGGACTTGGTCTATTAGTCCATCTATACTGACCTCCATCAGGTTGCAAATTAAAAATAATTTTTTTCTTCATTTAGCTCTGAAAAAATATTTGGGCTTCTAGCAGTGTGTGGGACTTGTTCTATTAGTCCTTCTATACTGACCTCCAGCAGGTTGCAAATTGAATATAATTTTTTTCTGCATCTAGCTCTGAAAAAATATTTGGGCTTCTAGCGGTGTGTGGGACTTGGTCTATTAGTCCATCTATACTGACCTCCATCAGGTTGCAAATTAAAAATAATTTTTTTCTGCATCTAGCTCTGAAAAAATATTTGGGCTTCTAGCAGTGTGTGGGACTTGGTCTATTAGTCCATCTATACTGACCTCCATCAGGTTGCAAATTAAAAATAATTTTTTTCTGCATCTAGCTCTGAAAAAATATTTGGGCTTCTAGCAGTGTGTGGGACTTGGTCTATTAGTCCATCTATACTGACCTCCATCAGGTTGCAAATTGAATAAAAAAAATTTCTGCATCTAGCTCTGAAAAAATATTTGGGCTTCTAGCGGTGTGTGGGACTTGGTCTATTAGTCCATCTATACTGACCTCCATCAGGTTGCAAATTAAAAATAATTTTTTTCTGCATCTAGCTCTGAAAAAATATTTGGGCTTCTAGCAGTGTGTGGGACTTGGTCTATTAGTCCATCTATACTGACCTCCATCAGGTTGCAAATTAAAAATAATTTTTTTCTTCATTTAGCTCTGAAAAAATATTTGGGCTTCTAGCAGTGTGTGGGACTTGTTCTATTAGTCCTTCTATACTGACCTCCAGCAGGTTGCAAATTGAATATAATTTTTTCTGCATCTAGCTCTGAAAAAATATTTGGGCTTCTAGCAGTGTGTGGGACTTGGTCTATTAGTCCATCTATACTGACCTCCATCAGGTTGCAAATTAAAAATAATTTTTTTCTTCATTTAGCTCTGAAAAAATATTTGGGCTTCTAGCAGTGTGTGGGACTTGTTCTATTAGTCCTTCTATACTGACCTCCAGCAGGTTGCAAATTGAATATAATTTTTTCTGCATCTAGCTCTGAAAAAATATTTGGGCTTCTAGCAGTGTGTGGGACTTGGTCTATTAGTCCATCTATACTGACCTCCATCAGGTTGCAAATTAAAAATATTTTTTTTCTGCATCTAGCTCTGAAAAAATATTTGGGCTTCTAGCAGTGTGTGGGACTTGGTCTATTAGTCCATCTATACTGACCTCCATCAGGTTGCAAATTGAATAAAAAAAATTTCTGCATCTAGCTCTGAAAAAATATTTGGGCTTCTAGCGGTGTGTGGGACTTGGTCTATTAGTCCATCTATACTGACCTCCATCAGGTTGCAAATTAAAAATAATTTTTTTCTGCATCTAGCTCTGAAAAAATATTTGGGCTTCTAGCAGTGTGTGGGACTTGGTCTATTAGTCCATCTATACTGACCTCCATCAGGTTGCAAATTAAAAATAATTTTTTTCTTCATTTAGCTCTGAAAAAATATTTGGGCTTCTAGCAGTGTGTGGGACTTGTTCTATTAGTCCTTCTATACTGACCTCCAGCAGGTTGCAAATTGAATATAATTTTTTCTGCATCTAGCTCTGAAAAAATATTTGGGCTTCTAGCGGTGTGTGGGACTTGGTCTATTAGTCCATCTATACTGACCTCCATCAGGTTGCAAATTAAAAATAATTTTTTTCTGCATCTAGCTCTGAAAAAATATTTGGGCTTCTAGCAGTGTGTGGGACTTGGTCTATTAGTCCATCTATACTGACCTCCATCAGGTTGCAAATTAAAAATAATTTTTTTCTTCATTTATCTCTGAAAAAATATTTGGGCTTCTAGCAGTGTGTGGGACTTGGTCTATTAGTCCATCTATACTGACCTCCATCAGGTTGCAAATTAAAAATAATTTTTTTCTTCATTTATCTCTGAAAAAATATTTGGGCTTCTAGCAGTGTGTGAGACTTGGTCTATTAGTCCATCTATACTGACCTCCATCAGGTTGCAAATTAAAAATAATTTTTTTCTTCATTTAGCTCTGAAAAAATATTTGGGCTTCTAGCAGTGTGTGGGACTTGTTCTATTAGTCCTTCTATACTGACCTCCAGCAGGTTGCAAATTGAATATAATTTTTTTCTGCATCTAGCTCTGAAAAAATATTTGGGCTTCTAGCGGTGTGTGGGACTTGGTCTATTAGTCCATCTATACTGACCTCCATCAGGTTGCAAATTAAAAATAATTTTTTTCTGCATCTAGCTCTGAAAAAATATTTGGGCTTCTAGCAGTGTGTGGGACTTGGTCTATTAGTCCATCTATACTGACCTCCATCAGGTTGCAAATTGAATAAAAAAAATTTCTGCATCTAGCTCTGAAAAAATATTTGGGCTTCTAGCGGTGTGTGGGACTTGGTCTATTAGTCCATCTATACTGACCTCCATCAGGTTGCAAATTAAAAATAATTTTTTTCTGCATCTAACCCAGCCAATAGTTTTGGCCTAATAACACAGTTTGGCCACTCAGCTCTGCTCGGTTACCATCCATTGTTTTTTTGTGCAAACAACTCCAGAGTTGTGAATTAGTTAACCACCAAAATGAGTGGAAAAAGGCCTGCTGCTGGTGGAAAGGGGAATAGGCGTGTTGGGAAGGGGAAAAAAGGTTGTGTCCGTGGGGTAGGTGCAGAAGAAAGACCATCTTCCAGCCAAACTAAAATGTCTACTTCTTTTAGCGGACAATGTGATAAGATCCCTTTCTTACGGCCACGCCAATCGCTACAAATTCCAGATGAGGCACAAAAACAGCAGGTGCTTCAACGGATATCAAGTGCTCCTTTAAGTGGGCTCTCCTCCACATCAACTTCAACATCACAAATACTCCAGTCCTCAAAGGTGTCACCCAAATCGCACTTGCTTCCTCACAGCTCCCAAATCTCCAGCTGCCCGTCTGAGTATGAGGTAGAACAGATGGTTGAGTCTGCAGAGCTGTTTACTCATACTATAGCCTGGGAATCAGAGGTCGACTCCAGCGCTTCTGTGAATCCAGATGAGGAAATGATCTGCACTGATGCCCAGAATCTTTATGAGTCGGATCCAGGACCAGACGCAGAAGGTTCTGACCATAATGTAGACCCTCATTCCCAAACTGTAACTCCTGTTGGTGGAGACAATGAGGAAGACGATGATAAGACTCAAATACCTGATTGGAGCGACAACTTTAGTTTTTTGTCAGGGCAGGAACAGGTTGGCTCTGAGGACGACGGGTGTGATAACGCACATGGTGATGATGATGAGGTCGGAGATCCCACTTACTGTCAACCCACAGTCAGCCAAGAGATGAGGTCAGCAGAGGAGGTGGAGGAAGATGCTAGTGACGACGAGGTCAGGTTGCGCCTTCCTGGACAGAGACGTAGTACTGGAAGCACGTCAACAACTGCATCCTCAAACACAACTCTGCCTCTCACCACAAGTCGTGGTGGCTCTTCAGGTCGCATGGGTGCTAAGCCTTGCATAGCCTGGGCATTTTTTCAGATCGATAAAGATGACCCAACTCGTGTTATCTGTAACATTTGTCAGCAAAAGCTAAGTAGAGGCCAAAAAATACATAGTTTGAGTACTTCATGCATGAACCGGCACATGGACATGAAGCATAAGTTGCAGTGGGAAGCTCAGTGTGCTACAATGCGGCCTAGCCGGCCGGGCCAACCACCGTCTTCCATATCTTGTGCATCCGCGGCCTCTTCATCCTCTGTGACTGGGGGGACAGCAGTCACACCTGTTTTGGGGCGCAGACCTGCCACCTCTTTACCCGCAACAGCCAGCGTGATTGGCAGGTCATCATTTTCTTTGGAGGTGGTAACACCAGCTGGTCTTGAGCGCTGTCCGACATCGATAGCACCACCTTTGGATCAAGGCAACCTAACATGTCCGCCTGCATCTTCCTCACAGACCGGCAGTTTGCCGGGGACACCCTTATCAACCCCGTCTAAGCACAATAGCCAGCCCTTGGTCCCTCAGATGTGGACAAGTAAAAGACCATTTCCTCCTAGCCATGAGAAAGCTAAGAGGTTGAATTTCACCATCTGCAAGCTCTTGGCTACAGAAATGCTGCCTTTCCGCCTGGTGGACACAGAGGATTTTCGAGACCTTATGTCCGTCGCAGTGCCCCAGTACCAGATGCCCAGTCGGCACTACTTCTCAAAGAAAGGTGTGCCTGTGCTCCACCAGCATGTCGCACACAACATCACCGCTTCTTTGAGAAACTCTGTGTGTGACAGGGTGCATTTCACCACAGACACTTGGACGAGTAGGCATGGACAGGGGCGTTACATGTCGCTGACTGGGCACTGGGTAACTATGGTGACAGCAGGACAAGGGGCTGCTGTCCAAGTCTTGCCGTCCCCACGAGTTGTGCGTCAATCCTCTTTATGTCAAAGTTCCTCCACTGCTTCTGCCTCCTCAACCTCCTCTCGGTCTTCCACCTGCACCCAAAGCCTGTCTGGTCATGCCACAAGCTTTCTAACTGCGCAGAAGGGATCCTGCACACCTCCTTACTATGCTGGCAGTAGGGCTCAACGTCATCAGGCGGTTTTTACATTGAAATGTCTGGGAAATGTGAGTCACAGAGCTGAGGAGTTGTGGTCAGCTCTGGAGAACCAATTTCATGAATGGTTGTCTCCACTGGACCTGAAACCAGGGAAGGCCGTGTGCGACAATGCTGCAAACCTGGGTGCGGCCCTTCGCTGGGGCAATGTCACACACGTGCCTTTTATGGCTCACGTGTTGAACCTGGTTGTCCAGCAATTTTTAGCCCACTATCCCAGACTAGATGGCCTTCTGCAGAGGGCACGGTCGCTGTGTGCTCACTTCCGCCGTTCGCATCCCGCAGCTCAGCGACTTACATCTCTACAGAAGTCGTTGGGCCTGCCACTTCACCGGCTAAAATGCGATGTGCCTACCCGGTGGAATTCAACTCTGCACATGTTGCAGCGACTGTGGCAGCACCGACAAGCCCTGGTGCAATACGTTCTGACGTATAGCCTGGGCCAACGAGATTCAGAGGTGGGGCAAATCACGCTGGAGGAGTGGTCTCAGATCAGGGACCTATGCACCCTTCTGCACAGTTTTGAAATGGCGACGAAGATGTTTAGTGCTGACGATGCCATTATCAGCATGACTATTCCGGTGATTTACATGCTGGAGCACATGTTAAACAGAATTCGGAGTCAGGTGGTGGCACAAGAGGAGGTGGAGGAAGTAGAGGAGGAGGAGTTGTATGCGGAAGGGCTAACATCTGCAAGGTCCAGACGGTCGGCAGCACCAAGGCGGCAGGCATGTGAGGGTGGGGGAGATGATTTTACCAGGGCGCATGGTAGCAGCCAAACTAGTGAGGAAGGTGCAGGAGCCCAGGAAGAAGTGGAGGACGAACTGATGGAAGACTCATCAGATGAGGGAGACCTTGATCACATTTCTGTTGTGCGAGGTTGGGGGGAGAGGACAGAGGAAGGAAGCATGATTGTTACCTCGCCACCAACACAACAGGGACTTGGTGCTCCTGGATGCGCAACACACATGAGTGCCTTCTTGCTGCACTACCTGCAACATGACCCTCGAATTGTGAGAATTAGAAATAATCCTGACTACTAGGTTGCCACACTGTTAGATCCCCGGTACAAAAGTAAATTTGCAGAAATTATTCCTGCCATAGAAAGGGATGCACGCATGCAGGAGTATCAGCAGAGACTGTTGCAGAATCTTACATGTGCTTTTCCACAAAATACCAGTGGTGCACGTAGTGAATCTCACAGTTCCAACTTGCCAACCGTGGGACCGTCAAGTGTTCAGCACTCAAACCGTAACAGAACCACAGTATCTGCTGGTAACATCAATTTTGCGGAATCATTTCACCACTTTTTTAGCCCATCCTTTGCAAGGCCACAGGAGACAAGAAGTCTGACACATTGTCAACGCCTAGAGACGATGGTACAGGAGTATCTCCAAGTAAACATTGAAGCCACGACTGTGTCACTGGACCCTTGCTCTTTTTGGGCTTCCAATCTGGATAAATGGCCGGAGCTAGCCACTTACGCCTTGGAGATCTTGTCATGCCCCGCAGCCAGCGTTCTGTCTGAACGTGTGTTCAGCGCTGCTGGTGGTGTGCTGACAGATAAGCGCACGCGGCTCTCCACTGATAATGTAGACAGACTCACGTTCATAAAGATGAACAAATCATGGATCCGAAACGACTTTTCTACCCCTGTGTCATCCTGGGGAGAGTAAAAGCTTGATGATTGGTTAAAATCACCCTACCAACCGTTTTAAGCTTTCAAATTACTAATCATGTTTATCTGTATCTTGACTGGAAAATAATTTGGGCTTTGTAGCAGTGTGCAGCACTGATCCTATTAGGCTATCTATAATAAGCTTCACCAGATTTAAAATTAAAAATAATTTTTAGCTGCATCTAGCCCGGAAAATAATTTTGGGGCTCCGAGATGCGCAAGACACATAAGTGCCTTCTTGCTGCACTACCTGCAGCATGACCCTCATATTGTCAGAATTCGAAGTAATCATGACTACTGGGTTGCCACACTCTTAGATCCCCCAAACTTTTCGATCAACCTTTTCATTTTAATAAAGACCAAAAAAATGGTCATTTTTGAAATTATAAGCATTAGCAGGTTGTTAGAAACTGAAATCAAACAGTTTTCAACTCAAAACTTTATTCTAGGTGATGTTACATTTTCACATAGGACCCCTTGTTCGAAAGGAGCTTCTGAACTCTCTCGTCCATTGAATTTGTCAGGTTTTGGATGGTTTCTGCTTCAATTGTTTTGCATGAGGACAGAATACCCTCCCAGAGGTGTTGCTTAGATGTGAACTGCCTCCCGCCATCATAGACACTCCTTTTAATGATGCTCCAAAGGTTCTGAATGGGGTAGAGGTCAGGGGAGCATGGGGGTCACACCATAAGTTTGTCCCCTTTTATGCCCATATCAGCCAGAGATGCAGATGTTTTATGTGCAGCATGAGATGGTGCATTATCATGCAGAAAAATGATCTTGCTGTGAAATACACGGTTCTTCTTCTTGAACCATGGCAGGAAGTGCTGTTTGAGAAAATCCACATACATTATGGAGTTCATCTTTAGCGCCTTCAGGGATCCTAAAGGGGCCGACAATCTCTCTCCCCATGATTCCAGCCCAAAACATTACTCCACCTCCTCCTTGTTGGCGCTGTAGCCGTGTTTGCGTGGGGTGTCCATCAACCAGCCATCCTCCACTCCATTCATCTGGACCATCGAGCGCTGCACGGCACTCATCCGTGAACAAAACAGTTTTGAAATCAGTCTTCATGTAATGTTTGGCCCACTGGAGCCGTTTCTGCTTGTGTGAAGTGGATAGAGGAGGTCGACAGGATGGCGTATGCACAGCTGCAAACCTCTGAAGGACCCTGCATCTTGTTGTTCGGGGGACGTTGGAGGCACAAGCAGCTTCAAAAACTTGTCTGCTGCTATGACAAGGCTTTTTTGCCGCTGCTCTTTCAACCTGACGTAATTGCCTGTAGGAAAGGGTCCTCAATTTGCCCTTATCAGCACGCACACGTGTGTACTGTGAATCAGCTACATACTTCTTGATTGCCAAGACACTTCATCCTGATCATCGCACAATGTTGATTGTAGTCATGCCTTGACCTAAACACTCCACAATTTGTTGCTTCTCAGCAGCCGACACATCCTTTTTCTTTCCCATTTTGGCAGAAAATGTAGGCTACTTAATAATGTGAGAGAGCCTTCTTAAGTAGTCTTGCCTTTCATTGGACACACCTGCCAAACTAATTAGCACAGGTGTCTGCAATTGCTTACAGTGATATAAAGAGCCCTGACACACATCACCATCAATGAGTTTAACTGACAAACAAACAAATTCTTCCCTTATCACTCCTAAACACTTTTTGCATAATAATTTGGAACGCGGTGTACATGTGCTTTTCCACAAAACACCAGTGGTTCACGTAGTGAATCTTACAGTTCTAACTTGCCAACCGTGGTCTGTATGGAATTGTTCACTAAAGGGCCCAAAATTAAGATAACATAGATGGGAGAGGTCTCTATGAATAGGAATTCCTAAGTATTTGATACCCTGTGAGGGCCAGGCAAAGGGAAAGTTGGACTGGATGGAATCCTATATGGATTTAGGGAGGGAGACATCGAGGGCCTCAGACTTCGCTGCATTGATTTTAAAATTTTACCATGTAACAAAGTGATCTATTTCAGCCATAACAGCAGGGATGGATATATGTGATTGAGTGATATATACTAGGACATCATCAGCAAATAGAGAGCACTTGTTCTCGGTGCCTCCCACCTCAATCCACCTAATATTGGGGTTATGGCGAATTGATGAGAGCAGGTGCTCCGTCACTAGGATGTATAAGAGAGGGGACAGAGGACATCCCTGCCTTGTCCCATTGGTGATTGTGAAAGGTGATGAAAATGTTCTGACGCACCCCCTGGGCCTTGGGACACCCGGAGCCGGACCCTTTTTGGTGGATGCTGGTGGTTGTAGTCTTCGTGGCGGCGATCCGGTTCCGTGGCTCAGGGCGGTCAAACCAGTGGCGGAACTATTTATGTGGTTTTGATGTTTAAATGTCCGACTACGCCACCCGTGGATTGCGGTCAGAGTGAACCGCCGCTACAGGGCAGACCGCTAAGGCTGGTGTTGTGGGTGCAGCAGAGCGTAGCATAACTCCCCACGGGAGGAGTATAGCCTCAGGGCAGTGTATGCGGAGGATGGGGGTGATGGTGCAGGGCAGCAGCAGTAACGACACGGAGTCAGTGATGCAGTTCAGGGCCTTTACTCACAGTTCTTATTATCCAGACCACGTCTGCAGGTAACGGCTGCCCACGTCGTACTGTGCTCACCAGGTGAGGGGCTCAGACAACTCCCAGATAACTTTGGAGCGCTTCACAGGACCCCCTTTGTGTGTCCTTTGTCTGGCCTTTCTTACCAACACTTCTGTCCGGCTGCCTCGGGCCTCCTCTTGGTAAACTTGGCGCCAGTTTCCCTGACCCTATGTGGTGCCTTCCTAGCGGGTGGAGCAAGGGGCTCCGGTTTCTAGCTGAGGGTCGTTTCCTGCCTCCACTAGTTCGGGGACCGGTCTCCCCCTTTGGCCTGACCCCTCCACGCAGGTGGATTCGGGCGTGCGGTGGCGACTCGCCCGTCCGCACCCCTGGGATCCCTTCATTCCTCGTTCCTGGAGCCTTCTCCGCTCCTCTTCCTTCCTTCTCCCTCTTGCAGGCCTGGGCCTCTGTTACTAGGCCCGCCTCCGGAGCAGAGCTCATGCAGAGCCCCTGCTCCCTGCCACTTCTGCTCAGACTTCTCTGCACTGAACTAAGATGGTGCCCACGTTTTATACTCCCTTCTCAATGCACCCAGGAACTGCTTCCTCCCTGCTCCTGCACTGCAGGGTTCCCCTTCCTCAGTGTTCCCTCCCCCCACTCCAGCCAGGGACAGGGACTGTCGTGCCCATCTCAGGGGCATATTGGTCACCCTGCCCCACGGCAATGTGGTGTAATGCATGCAGGTGTCGGGTCCTGATCCACACTCCATCCTTATCTGAGAGTGAGATATCACACCTCTGGGTGAGGTGCAATACGTCTGTAGCAACCGAGCCCTCGGTGCTACAGTTCCATTTATCTTCAGCCTAGGTGACGTATTGTGATACAGGGCCGTGATTTTGGCTATAAAAGGGTCCCCTAGACCCCTACCCCAAGCTTTTTAAGAGAATCATATATGGCGTGCCAGGAGACTCTATGGAATGCTTTCTCAGCATCCAACGAGAGTATCTACTTACAAATTTTTAACTGCATCTAGCCCAGGAAATATTTTGTGCCTAGTAGCAGTGTCTGCTAGTCAGCGGATTATCCCGGCTGTTAAGCAAGCTACACCACCTGTAGTTTGGACACTTAATTTTTTCAAAGGAAATGCTTCGGGACCACGGGATACTCAGTGAAGAGCATCAGGAGGCACCCCAAGGCATAGGGGCTGGGACTGGCACTAGGATGCCTTGCGGTGGACAGCCGAGCTCGATCCTTATAAAAGCTTTTTAACTGCAGCAGCTTTAGTGGACGCTACTGGAGCTGGAATTACGCGGCTGCTGGCATGAGACTTGCTGGCATGAGATTTTAGAAGGGCATGACATGCCTATGACGCGCCCCTGGGCCTGTGTCGCGCTGCGGTGCGCACGCGGGAGCTTACCCGGAGCCGGATCCGTGGAGGGTTGTAATCTCGTGGCGGTGACCCGGTCCGTGCCCAGGGAGTCAAACTAGACGGCAGTCTATTAGTAGTAAATAGTTGATGACTACGCCACCCGTTGAGTGCAGCCAGGAAGCTGCTGCTGCAGGGCAGACCGCTGAGGCCGGTGGTAGGATTGTGCAGCGTGATAGTATAACCCCCAACGGGAGGGGTATGGCCTCAGGGCAGCCGACGTGGATGATGGGGGTAGCAGGAACCACTCAGAGACGGTACGGTGTAGTTCAGGGTCTTTACTGGTAACAACGACAGACCCTCCCGGAGTACTTGCTAGCAAACGGGGCCTGGTCAGTCTTTGAGCAGATGGGATCTCCCCTGGCCAGGCGTAGTTGTAGGCCTCCCAAACTGACTGTACTCTTCTGGCTACCTTGCTAGAAGCTGATGTAAGTAGCCCACGTCCCTGAGTGTACCGTGTGGTGATCACCCGTATGGCCGGTGACTCGGGGCCTTCTAATGGCTTCCGCTCCACGATGGCGGTGCTGGTCCCACGCGTGTGACCGTGCCTTCGGGCTTCTGGGCCAGAGGACCTGAAATCCCCTGCCCGACGGATTCTGCTGCTGGGTAGGAGTTAGTCCCCACAGCCTCGGACTCCGGGTCCGGTAAAGAATCTTCTTAGTCAGGGCGAGCTCTGTAGCTGCCAGCCCCTGACTCCTAGTAACTCTGCTGTTTCCTATGCTGCTTCTCTTCTCCACTCTCCTTGTCTGACTCACCCTGCCTCAGCCCCGGGTTTATACAGGGGAAGTTCTTCCCCTCCCAAGACTGGGCAGGAGGTGTGGCATGCACAGGATCCCTGACCAAAGGACCTCCCACCTGCTCTCAGACATAACATTACATTACTGTGGAAAACCAGACCCCTGGGGTGCCACATTCCCCCCTAGTGAAATTTAGTACTCCGGGACTAAACACATTTAGAAAAACATAACAAAGTATAACAATAACAATACTATAAGAAAAACACATAAGATGGTTGCAGCGTGTCCGCAACCGGGTGCAGTCTTTGAAGAAAAGCAAAGGTGTCCATTTCACCAACACAGGGAGACGTAACCAGGTAGGGGTCTGTCCTACCCCGAGTCCTTAACAGTCTCTAGTCCATCCTGGGTTACGCTCCAACTATATACAAGGATTCCCGGTAAATCCACCAAGGTTTCCTAAAAACAACTGGAAACACAAAATTATTCACAAGCAACAATACACAGAAAAACATAAATAAAACAATTTATACACTTTAAATTCTCCAGCGTGCGGGTAACTGGCCTCTAGTGGCCCGAGTGGACCTACGGAGCTGACTGTCTGGCCCTGAACTACAGGGTGTAGGAGCTGTCAAGGGTAAACTGGGCAGCTGTCTACCGGCTCTTTGTCTCACTAGGGGTACGGCAGGCTCACTATAAGCAGAGGGTTGATTCTCCTGTTCTGCTTGTGTGGAGTCTTCTGCCTCCTGGACCGGCTGTTCTTCCAGCTCTACCCGTTGCTCCGTAGGTTCTTGGGATGATGGTTGGAGGAAGGTGAGTACGGGTACCACAACTGCACCATTGACTTGAGTCCAAGACTGAGGGAAGTCCCCGAGCACGGTACTAACCATATCTTCCCTTTCTTCCACGGGTCGATGGTCTTCTTGTTCCTCTTCAGGGTTCCTCAGTTGTTCGGGACACTTCTTCAGGTGGTCCCGGGATACAATGGCTGTGGTTTCCCCTCCGTCTTTACTGATGGTACAGACCTTCGGGTTCTCGTGGCTTGAGGGCAGTACGGTGTACGGGTCCTCCTCCCACTGGTCATCCAACTTGTGGAGCCGTCTTTTCCTCTTCAAGACCTGCTCTCCGGGTACCAGAGGAACAGCGGGAGCATACTGGTTGTAAGTCTTCTCTTGTCTTTCCCTAGCCTGACAGAGACTTCGCTCCACGCTCTCTTGTACTCTCCGGTACTGCTGCTGCCTCTCTGTGTCCCAGTCTGTTTCTGGTGAAGTGTCCTCAGGTGTCAGGACTCCCATTTCCAGGTCAACAGGTAACTTACCAGGTCTCGCCCTCATTAGGTAAGCCGGGGTACAGTTGGTGGAACCTACCGGGATGTGGTTGTATAGGTCCACCAGATCGGGCAACTTCTCAGGCCACAGACTGCGTTCTTCCAGGGGCAATGTTTTTAGCAGATCCATTACCACCTGGTTCATTTTTTCACAAAGTCCATTAGTTTGCGGATGGTAGGGTGTCGTCCTTATCTTCCGGCAGCCATACAGATTGCAGAATTCCTGGAAGACCTCCGCTTCAAAGGCAGGTCCCTGGTCCGTCAGCACTTGGTCCGGGTACCCGTGTGGACGGCAGAAGTGCTGCTGGAAGGCTCTAGCTGCTGTTTGAGCCGTTAAGTCCTTGACGGGGACGACAACCAAGAACCGGGAGTAATGATCCACGATGGTTAACGCGTAGACGTAGCCACTTCTGCTTGGGGTCAGTTTTACATGATCCAAGGCTACCAGTTCCAACGGTTGCCGGGTGACGATGGACTGCAGGGGAGTCTTCTGGCTGGCCCGGTCCTTCCTTCTCAGATTGCACGGGCCACAGTCTCTGCACCACTTCTCGATGGTTCCCCTCATGCCTACCCAGTGGAACCGCTCGCGCAGCAGGAACTCCAGCTTTTTCCACCCGAAGTGTCCAGCTCCGTCGTGGTATGCCTCCATCACCATGGCTGCGTCTCTTCGTGGCACCACTACTTGCCAGAGTAGTTCATGCGTCCGGGAGTTGACCATTCTGCGGCACAACTTCCCCTTGTAAAGGAATAGTCGACTCTTCTCCGCCCATAGTTGTTTGGCTTCCTCCGGAGCGTCTGGTTCAAGTCGAGCCTCCGGCCGAGTCAGCATCTCCTTCACCAGTCGGACGGCAGGGTCGCTGTCTTGCGTTTCCGCCCAGTTGTAGTGGGGTAAGGGGTTCAACGTAGCAGCCTGTTTACCCCTTACCCGGTGGGAATACTGGATAGTCCCATGACGGTGGAACGCAGGGAGTTCAACTTCTTCCAGTCCCTCCGGATCTTCTCCTTCGTCCGGCAGGTTGGGCATCCTGGACAGGGCATCCGCGTTAGTATTGGAGCGTCCTGCCCGGTATTTGATTGTGAACTCGTAGTTGGACAGACGGGCCATCCACCTCTGCTCCAGGGCACCGAGTCTTGCCGTGTCCAGGTGTATCAACGGGTTGTTATCCGTGTATACGGTGAACCGGGAAGAAGCGAGGTAATGCCTAAAGCGCTCGGTGACTGCCCATACCACGGCCAGGAACTCTAGCTTAAATGAGCTGTAATTCTCGGGGTTCCTTTCGGTGGGTCGCAGTTTTCGGCTGGCATAGGAGATCACTCGTTCTCTCCCCTGCTGAATCTAGGATAGTACGGCTCCTAGCCCGATGTTACTGGCGTCGGTGTAGAGGATGAAGGGCTGGCTATAGTCTGGGTACGCCAAGATTTCATCCCCCGTGAGGGCCATCTTCAGCTGGCGGAAGGACTCTTCTTCTAGCTCTTCCCATTTGAAGGGCGGCTTCTGGTTCTTGGCCTTCCGGGACTGGCCTATCAGGAGGTCCTGCATAGGCGCTGCCTTTTTGGTGAAACCGGGAATAAACCTTCGGTAGTAGCCTACCAACCCTAGGAACTGCCGCACTTCTTTTACGCTGGAGGGGCTTGGCCATCCCTTAATTGCGGTGATCTTATCGGGGTCGGGAGCCACTCCGTCAGCGCTCACCACGTGTCCCAGGTATTGCACCTTTGGTTTCAGGAGGTGACACTTGGAGGGTTTCACCTTTAGGCCGTAACTCGCCAGAGCTTCGAACACCTCCGCCAGGTGTTTCAGGTGGTCCTCATAAGTTTTGGAGTATACGATGACATCGTCCAGGTACAACAGGACCGTCTCGAAGTTTCTGTGGCCCAGACAGCACTCCATTAATCGTTGGAAGGTTCCTGGGGCGTTGCAGAGTCCGAACGGCATGCAGGTGAACTCACTAAGTCCCATCGGGGTGGTGAATGCGGTCTTCTCCCGGTCCGCCTCTGCTACAGGAACCTGCCAGTACCCGCTAGTGAGATCCAAGGTAGAGAAGAAGTTAGCAGATCTTAAAGCAGCCAATGACTCCTCTATCCTTGGTAAGGGGTACGCATCCTTGTGTGTGATACGGTTGATTTTCCGGTAATCTACACACATCCTCATGGTGTTGTCTTTCTTTTTGACTAAAACTAGTGGGGCTGCCCAGGGGCTACAGCTATCCCGGATTACCCCAGCCTCCTTCATGTCTCTAAGCATCCCCTTGGCGTGTTGGTAATGTGCAGGGGGTACGGGTCGATACCTCTCTTTTATGGGAGGATGATCTCCCGTGGGGATGCGGTGTTCTACCCCCTTGACTCGCCCGAAGTCTAACGGGTGTTTACTAAACACTCTCTCATACTCTTGAACCACCCGATAGACTCCTTGTTTCTGATGTGAGGGAGTGGAATCAGTACCCAAATGTAGTTGCTGACACCAGTCCTCCATGTCTTTCTTAGAGCCGTTACCTTCCTCCGGGTGAGATGGAGGCAAGGGTTCCACAGATTGTATAGAATTTTGATTAGTGGTATATAATTTGGCTAGCGTGGCATACCGGGGCAGGTACACTTCCCTCTCCCCGATATTTATTATGCGAATGGGCACCCTCCCATGGCGTACATTGACCACCCCCCGTGCTGTCAAAATGGTGGGCCTACTGTCTGAGTAAACTGGTTCTACCATTGCCTGGTAATCTCTTCCTCTCAGACCAATAGCTGCCCGGCACCAAATCATCATTTCACTTTTTGGGGGCATGGCAATAGGAAAAGGGTCACACATTCTTACGCTACCAATCTCACCGCCGGAGAGTTCCACTTGTTGCCGTTGCATCAGTGCCCGGATCTCTTTCTGGAGCACCCGCTGCTCGCCGGAGCTGGCGTTCTTGGCAACCTGCTGTAAAAGGAAAATCACCTCTGCAAGACAATTTTCAATTACGTTAGTTCCTAGAGTTATTTTTGGGTGACTCTCATGTTTATCAATATCTACAATGATCAGTCCCTGTGCGGCCAGTTCGACTCTACCGATTTTGAGGGCCACCTCCTTAAATCCGATCTGTGGCACGGGCTGGCCATTGCTGGCGATGATACTCAAGTCGTCGTCAGGGTAGTGGGTAATATCCGAGTCATTCCAGTACTGCTTGAAGAGCACGTACGGGATGGTGGTGACCTGTGACCCGGTATCCAGTAGGGCACTCATGGGAATGCCATCCAGTACCACAGGCAAGACTGGACGTCCTCCCACATATCTGTCGCGCCAGTTCGATGGGCCTGGTGATCTTTTTCCTGGGGGTTGGCCCTCTACCCCAGGTTGTGCCCGTTTAAAGAACAGTACCTTTCCATATGTCCGGGTTGATTGCAGCGGCGGCAGATGGGTCGTCCGTCCTCGCTGTATCGGTCACTGGGTCTTCCTCTGGCCGGTGGGGTCCTCCTTGGTCGACGCCACGGGATGTCCTCCGGTCCGGATGCCAGCTGGATCTTCCCTGGGGTGGAAACCTGTAAAGACTGCACAGTTCGGGTTAGCGCAGCAACGCTCTTAGCTAGCTCTTGGACCTGATGGTGTAGGTCTGGAGCCGGGTCATTGTCCAAAGCCTGCGCATCAGCTCCCACAGGCCCTGCTGACAAGGGCGCCGCCTCCTGGTAGTAAGTGGTAGTGGGGCGTCTGTGGGTCACAACGCCACCTGGTGCCGGTTCTCGGAGCACCCGGATGGCTCTGTCCTTGAACTGTGCAAAGTCCAGATGGGGATCCTGTAAGGCCATTGCCCGCAACTGGGTTCGGTGGGCATTGCAATATAAACCCTCTATAAATTGTTCAGTCAACAGCCTGTCCTCGTTTCCCACCCCATCAGGGTCGGTCTGCTTTATGGCCCTCAGGGCCTCTTGTAGGTTTAGTGCATAGTCCCTTATACTCTCATGCGCTCGCTGCTTGCACCCGTAGAATCTAAGCTTAATCTCGGCTGAGGTGCGGGTATCAAAGGTGTCCTTCAGCCGGGTTAGTATCCCTGCGACAGTCTTCCTCCCAGGTGGCCAGGATTTTACTTCCCTTTTGGCTGCCCCTGTTAGTTGGGCCACCAGGATGCTCACTTTTTGCTCTTCTGTGAGGGGGTACACCTGGAAGAGGCTATCCAGCTTTTCTCTAAAGTCATGCAGGGTATGTGACTCCCCTGAGTACTGGGGTAGCCAAGCTGCTCCCGGGATATAGGGCATGGTGAAGGGCATAACTGCAGCAGCGGTAGCGCTGGCGGGGGTTGGGGCAGTGAAGCTCTCCTCCGTATCCGACATCTTCCTCCCCCCTAGTGGACCGTGGCCTACCTTGCGATGATCCTCTTCCGTAGGCCGCGGCTCCGCAGTGGATCGTCAGGGTTGAGGACCTTCCGTCGCGCTCCTGTGACGTCGGCGTCTGCTGGGCTCCTTCCAGGACCTTACGCAACGTCCGGACGTGAGGCGGGGCTTCAGTTCTCGCGCGCTTTCGGAGTCCACGCCCCTCTTCTTCCCGCGCGGCGTCCTCAAGATGGCGTCCAATGGCGGGAAAACTCCACGGATGGCGGGAAGAAGGTCGAAGATGGCGCCGGATGGCGGGAAAACTTCGCGGATGGCGGGAAGAAGGTAGAAGATGGCGCCGGATGGCGGGAAACCTCCACGGATAGCGGGAATCTTCACCACTGGTAAATTTGAACAGTCTTTGCTTTTCAGGCACGCAGTACCCGGTGGTTGCGGGCACGAAATCCTGCCGACTACGCCAAAGTTGACGCGCCCCTGGGCCTGTGTCGCGCTGCGGTGCGCACGCGGGAGCTTACCCGGAGCCGGATCCGTGGAGGGTTGTAATCTCGTGGCGGTGACCCGGTCCGTGCCCAGGGAGTCAAACTAGACGGCAGTCTATTAGTAGTAAATAGTTGATGACTACGCCACCCGTTGAGTGCAGCCAGGAAGCTGCTGCTGCAGGGCAGACCGCTGAGGCCGGTGGTAGGATTGTGCAGCGTGATAGTATAACCCCCAACGGGAGGGGTATGGCCTCAGGGCAGCCGACGTGGATGATGGGGGTAGCAGGAACCACTCAGAGACGGTACGGTGTAGTTCAGGGTCTTTACTGGTAACAACGACAGACCCTCCCGGAGTACTTGCTAGCAAACGGGGCCTGGTCAGTCTTTGAGCAGATGGGATCTCCCCTGGCCAGGCGTAGTTGTAGTCCTCCCAAACTGACTGTACTCTTCTGGCTACCTTGCTAGAAGCTGATGTAAGTAGCCCACGTCCCTGAGTGTACCGTGTGGTGATCACCCGTATGGCCGGTGACTCGGGGCCTTCTAATGGCTTCCGCTCCACGATGGCGGTGCTGGTCCCACGCGTGTGACCGTGCCTTCGGGCTTCTGGGCCAGAGGACCTGAAATCCCCTGCCCGACGGATTCTGCTGCTGGGTAGGAGTTAGTCCCCACAGCCTCGGACTCCGGGTCCGGTAAAGAATCTTCTTAGTCAGGGCGAGCTCTGTAGCTGCCAGCCCCTGACTCCTAGTAACTCTGCTGTTTCCTATGCTGCTTCTCTTCTCCACTCTCCTTGTCTGACTCACCCTGCCTCAGCCCCGGGTTTATACAGGGGAAGTTCTTCCCCTCCCAAGACTGGGCAGGAGGTGTGGCATGCACAGGATCCCTGACCAAAGGACCTCCCACCTGCTCTCAGACATAACATTACATTACTGTGGAAAACCAGACCCCTGGGGTGCCACACCTATATCTGTGTCTCCCCCTCCTTTTACTCCTCCACCTCTTTTCTTTTCGCATGACTATATGTACTTGTCACTTTTCCATGTGTTAGTTGTGTCTTCTGAGCAGTTTGTCAGCTTTTGGACACCTTTGAAGGTGTTTTCTATGTGTTTCTATGTGTTTTTGTTTGCCTGCCATTGGTTTTAACGGTGTTCGAAGGTGTTCGACGAACAGTTCGGCGAACACACGGGTGTTCGACGAACCGAACTCGAACACTACGGGGGTGGCTCAACACTACCCTCAAGGCTTCCTGCAAATTTAGGGCATAGTCTCTGATGCTGTCCTGTGCCCTCTGCTTACATCCATAGAACTTCATTTTAATTTCAGCGGAGGTACGTGTGTCAAAGGTACCCCGCAGCCGGGCCAGAATACCCTTCACGGTCCTTTTCTCCTCAGTGGGCCATGATTTTACCTCCCTTTGGGCTGCGCCAGTTAACTGCCCTGTTAATATGCTGACCTTCTGTTCCTCTGTCAGGGGGTAGACTTGGAACAAACTGTACAGTCTTTCCTTAAAGTCAGTTAGGGCATGGGGCTCCCCTGAGTACTTGGGCAGCCAGGCTGCTCCAGGGATGTAGGGCAGGGAAAATGGCATCACCGCTGCTGCAGCTGCGTTGGTGGTAGTGGGCACCTCTGTATCTGACATCTTCCTCCCCCCTAGTTAAGCGTGGCCTACCTTCCGACGATCCTCTTCTGTAGGCAGCGGCTCCGCTCTTGCTGCTCTGGATGAGGACCTTGCGTCGCGTCCTGGTGACGTCAGCGTCGCTCTCTCTCCCTTCCAGGACCTTGCACAGCGTCGGTGCGTGGGGCGTAGCCTCGGGTCTCGCGCGGTTTGGACGTCCACGCCCCTCTTCTTCCCGCACGGCTTCCTGAAGATGGCGTCCGATGGCGGGAAAACGGCTGAAGATGGCGGGAACCGATGGAAGATGGCGGGAGACGGCTGGAAATGGCGGGAAACGACTCCGGACGGCGGGAAACCTCTTTTCAGGTAAGTGCAAAGTCTTTTTCAGGCACGCAATACCCGTTTGTGGCGGGTTGGTTGCAATCCTGCCGACTACGCCAAAGCTGACTCGCCCCCTGGGCCGTGGGGCACTCGGATCCGGGCAGTAGGGGAACGATGGGAGTAGTAGTGGCAACCCGGTTCCGTGGCTCAGGGTGGTCAGGCCAGTGGTAGTCCGTTATGCGCTGATGATTATGTCCGACTACGCCACCCGTGGATTGCGGTTATTAGGAACCGCCGCTGCATGCAGACCGCTGGGGCTGATGAGGTGTGCAGCTAGGGTAGTGTGACTCCCCACGGGAAGAGTTCAGCCCCAGGGCAGTATAATGGATGGTGGGAGTGATGGTGGTGAGAGTCTTTACCTCATTCAGCCTGCACCTCAGTCTCCTGTCTATACGAACAGCTAACTGCATAGCATCCTGCAGAGTCTCAGGTGCAGGGAATGCAATTAGCAAATCCTTAACCCTTTCACTCAGACCAGCAAGAAATAAAAATCTCAGCGCAAGATCATTCCACTTAACTTCTGAAGCCCATCTCCTGAAGTGTGTGCAATAATTTTCAACATCATCTGACCCCTGGTTCAAACGTCTAAGTTCTGATTCAGCAGATGAGATTTGATCAGGATCGTCATATAATAGCCCCATAGCAGAAAAAAATTCTTCAACAGACCTTAAACATGGATCATTAGGCTGGAGAGAAAAGGCCCACCCCTGTGGTTCATTGCGCAAAAGTGACATAATAAAACCAATGCGCTGTGATTCATCTCCAGAGGATCACAAGCAAGAATAGAAGGAAAGGCAGCACTCACCCAGTCTTCTTTAAAACGTTCCTTTATTTTTGTGTGTGAAGCATTTCAGCATGCAGCATTGGACTGAGACCCCGAAGGATATGCGGGGGAGAGGAAAAAAGGGACAACGGCCGTTTTGCTGCCTTCCAGCGCTTCAACGGGTCCATTTGGAGCAAGTGTGCTGCATCTGACTCGCCCCCTGGGCCGTGGGGCACTCTGATCCGGGCAGTAGGGGAACGATGGGAGTAGTAGTGGCAACCCGGTTCCGTGGCTCAGGGTGGTCAGGCCAGTGGTAGTCCGTTATGCACTGATGACTATGTCCGACTACGCCACCCGTGGATTGCGGTTATTAGGAACCGCCGCTGCATGCAGACCGCTGGGGCTGATGAGGTGTGCAGCTAGGGTAGTGTGACTCCCCACGGGAAGAGTGCGGCCCCAGGGCAGTATAATGGATGGTGGGAGTGATGGTGGTGAGAGTCCCAGTACCGGTAGTGCTGGAGGCGCGAAGGAGCACACAGACAACAGGTTGCAGTCCAGGGTCTTTACTAAAACAGGTAAACTGACCCACAAACAGTCCCGGCTAGGAGGGGACCTGGATGTCTGAGAGCAATGGGGAAATTGGCCCTGGTCAGGGTGAGGGTGTAGGCCTACCGTGCTTTCTGCGCTCCTTCTGGCTATCGCCTCCTGATAGGGTAACAGCCCACGGTCCGAGCTCACCGTGTACTCTCGCCTGTATGGCCTGCCACGTGGGTTCCTTTCTGCTCCCGGCCTGGTACGGCTGTGCTGGTCCCTTCTGTTGTGGCAGAGCCTCCAGGCTTCTTAGGCCAAGGAATATACAGTCCCTTGCGGACTGGTTATCTGCTGTAGGATGTGGAATCCTCCCAGCCTCAGACACCATAGTCCGGTAAATTAAGTCCTTTATCTGCCAAGACAGGCTCACTTCGCCTCTTGTCTCTGGCTTGTGCCTCTCCTCCTGCCACACTTCCTCTTAGGTGCAATACAACTTTCTGTCCCTGCTCTGCTCCGGGACACGTCTCAGTACTGAGACAGGTCATCCAGTTCTCACTAACCCTGCCCCCAGCACCAGCTTTTATAGGGGCAGCCTGCTCCCCCTACTGGCCTGAGACAGGAGGTACTGCATACTAATGTTCCCCTGACTAGAGAACCTCCCCCTTGCTCTCAGACACAGCTTTATTACATTTTGTGGCATCCAGGCCAGGGTGACACACATCCAATCCGCAGCCTTTACTGACCGTGTGCACATTCCCTTTATGTTGCATGTTGGGGCGTTGCATTTCATTCCTCTTGCACATGGAATTTGACTGATGCTGCATGCACAGAGCTGCATGTTAGGGGCCTTACACACTTAAGGGGTGCATCTGGAATCATAATATCTGTTAAAGGGGCCCACTGAGACTTTCGCCCAGGGCCCACAAAAACCTGGAGCCGGCCCTGGTTCACTCCTAAGATTTTTGGTGATGACTGCCAGAGTTTGTATCCCTCTGCTTTGGAAGAAAGCCACTCCACCCTGCTTGTTCTTCTGGATTTCCAAGGTTAATGATTTAATGTACATATATGGAGGACTTAACTGCTTTTCTGTACAGCAGATATGAGGCCTTTTACAAAATTTGGTACGATTGGATGGAGTTCCAGCACTCTAGCAAATACGGAAACCTTTTGCTCTCTGACACTCAGACTTGATGACCCTTGAGTTTAGATTGAATTGTCACCTGGTCTTGCTCCTCTGTTTATCTCCATTAACTCCTCCCTTCTCCCCCCCCACATGTCTTTTTGTTTCACTCTTCCCTCTTTACAAACTTCTCCCTGCTCTCTGATTTTTCTCCTCTTATTCAAAAAGGGAAAAACTTTTAAGAAACTAAAAAATGCAATGTGGAATTTCGCTTACGTTATGGCTGCTTATCTTGATCTCTGAGGACCTTTATTTCTTTTATGTATTGTCTGTTTTGTGACATATCTGTAAAGCACTGTTTCACTTTACTTTTGGCAATTATGTTGATTCCTCTGTGTTTTGGTTTTGTTACTGTTTCATCTATAAATCAAAAAAAAAAATGTCTGTCTTACATGATTGGCTACTTAATCTTTTAAATAGGTATCCCATGATGCTTAGGTATACTCTATGACAAAGGGAGGTAATGGCAGAAACGTGTCAGAGTAAGAGTGGTTTTATCCACTATCATCATGGATCCTTGTCTTTAACCCCTTTGGCGACATTTGATGTACCTATACGTCATGGTCGGGAAGGTGTTCCCGACCAATGATGTATAGGTGTGTCATGGTGAACGTGAGTGGCACAGGAGCTGTGCACATGCGATTGCCACTGGGAGCTTGACTTAAGTGATAGCTAAGCTCCGAATGTCACAGCCAGGTGCGGTACCCGCACCCCCCCTCGGCGGCCCAAGCTTGTTAACACTGTGTGCCCCAAATGACATAAGGGTAAGGTCATATAAATCTGCAATTCTGCTGCCATCTAATGGCCGTCCCATAAATAACACATTTTATATTACCCAGATATACTAAAATGGCTTTAGAGGGGAGCAGGACTCCTACCACCCCCTCACATCCCTCTTTTTAAGCGTGGATAAAAGCACAGACAGAGTCCAGAGTAACGCTCGGGGTTTCATCTGAATCACGTCATTCGGAGATTTAGATGGAAACCTTGATGTTTCTGCTCAGTGTAGAGCGCCGGATAAATGTGATCCAATATGTTATATGAAATGTTCCCAACAAAAGCTTCCATGTTACTGGTAGCGCAAAGGGTCTGGAAAAGCGCTATGGCTCCTCGCCCCCCAAAAGAAAGCCAGCAAATTTTGCTCTCCCAAATCCAAATGTTCCTCTCCCTTTTGAGCCCCAGTGTGCCAAAACCACATTTGGTCCACATGTTTGGCATTTCTGTAGCGATGAGAGTCCACTTAATTTACAGGGTAGCTAGGCATAATGTACTGGGCACTACAGATTTGAAAAAACATCACAGTAAAAGATAATGTCTTACCTGTTATGATCTGCTGCAGGGACTAAGGAAAGACAGGAGAACTGTCCCTACAATAGAACTAAACTAGATCCCTACGATGTAACGGGGAACCTGATCCTGCGATCAGACCCGCTAAAGTCCTCGGCTAGTTTGAACGAAGACCTATAGATGTGAGGGAGGGATCCCTACAAGAACTAGGGACTGGGATAAGTTGGACACCTCCTAGCAGAAATAGTAGCAGTCAAAGACAAACACACAACAAAAAGCATAGAGATCAGAAGACCTAGCAAAACTAACAGAGAACGGCAACAGAGCACCAAGCTAGCTCAAGAGTAGTAAATACAATGAAGTCCAGCAAGACCAGGAGGGCGGAGCCGGATTAAATAGGCAAAAATGGTCATGTGACCAGCAAACTAAAAAAAACCTAACAGGAGAGTTCTAACATTACCAACACCAGGTCAGATTACCAATGCACTGCAGGATGCAGCAAGCCTCCATGATAAAGGCGGGGGCAGCACATGTGTTAAATACTGATGCAGACAGCCACTCACTAACCTACCAATTAATAGATGGGGTGGCTGTGTAGTATTATACGTGCACACCGATGGAGTTTGCATAGGGCGCCAGTCACACAGATATGTGTGATGCACAGTATTTGGCTTGCAGCCTATTGATGACGCCCATACTATTAGATCGGGTGGGTTGACCAGCACTATATACGTGCACCCCCACAGGACAGACGCCCCAATTCAACCAGCCAACACTAAAGAGGCCGGGCAGCATCCTGCATAAAAATGTGCAAAAAAGATGAAAAATAGTGTATAAGATAAATGCACCACATGAGGTTTTGGTCGATATTTTGGCCAAAATACGCAAGCTCGCAACCCTACGTCAATGGTCCCCATACTTGCGAGTCCTAACACTAAACTTTAAAAATGGTGAACATTGGACATTTCAAAAAACATCACAGTAAAAGATAATGCCTTACCAACACTAGGTCAGATTACCAATGCACTGCAGGATGTAGAAAGCCTCCATGATAAAGGCGGGGGCAGCACATGTGCAAAATGCTGATGCAGACAGCCACTCACTAACCTACCAATCAATGGATGGGGTGGCTGTGTAGTATTATACATGCACACCGATGGAGTTTGCATAGGGCGCCAGTCACACATATATGTGTGATGTACAGATTTGCAATTTTCAATCAGCAACATTCACTACTGCTTGTTTCTGGAAAACACCCATGGGGTCAAAATTGTCACTACGCCTGCAGATAAATTCCCAGAGGGGTGGAATTTCCAAAATGTGGTCACTTGAGGGGGAATCTCCTGGCACTTAGGGGCTCTGTATATGGAGTAGGCAAACTATTCTGCGAAAATTTGTTCTCCAGGAGTCAAATAGTGCTCCTTCCCTTCCGAGTCTCGCCGTGTGGCTAAGCAGTACTGTACAGCCACATATGGGGTATTGTTACATTCAGCAAGAACTGTGTGACAAATTTTGGTGCCATTTTTACCCATTTCCCCTTGTGAAGTTGTAAAATCTGGGGCTAAAACAAAATTTTCTTGGTAAAAATGTCATTATTTTTTCTTCACTGCCCAATGGTATAAAATTGTGTGACACACCCGTGGTGTTAATATGATCACTGCACTCTTAGATGAATTCATTTAGAGGTGTAGTTTTTAAAATGGAGTCACTTATGGGAGTTTCTGCTGTTCTGGCACCTCAAGGACTCTTCAAGTGGGTCATGGCACCCGCAATCCATAACAGTAAAATTTGCCCTACAATATGGTGCTCCTTCCTTCTGAGCTTTACACTATGCCGGAAAAGTATTTCCCAATTACATGTAGGGTATTGGCGCACTCAGTAGAAATTGCACAACAAACTGCGAGGTCCATTTTTTCCTATCAGCCCTTATATAAAAATTAAAAACTTGGGGTTAAAACAACATTTCAGTGGTAAAAAATTATTATTCTTTCTTCACGGACAAATGGTATAAAATTCATGTGGTGTCAACATGGTCACTGCACTAGATTAATTCATTCGGGAGTATAGTTTGTAAAATGGGGTCACTTATGGAGGGGTTCTGCTGTTGTGGCACCTCAGAAGCTCTGCCAATGTGACATGACACCCTTAACCCCTTAGTGACCAATAGACTTCATTTTACTGATCTGCGATATAAGAGACAAGCTATTGAGCCTGTTCTACTCCCGGGTGGCGAGCATTTTTATTGGTATATGGTCTCCCATGCTGGTATGTGCTGCCCCCATCCTGGTATTTGTGCTGCCCCATCCTGGTATTTGTACACCCCTCACCACTAATCCTGGTATGAATGGCATCCTTCACCCCCAATCCTGGCATGCATGGCACCCCTCACCCCCAATCCTGGTATGCATGGCACCCCTCACCCCCAATCCTATATGCATGGTTACCCTCACCCCCAATCCTGGTATGCATGGCACCCCTCATCCCCAATCCTGGTATGCATGGCCCCCTTCATCCCCAATCCTGGCATGCATGGTGCCCCTCATCCTGGTATGCATGGCTCCCTCATACCCAATCCTGGTATGCCTGGTACCCCATCCCTCATCCCTATCCTGGTATGTATGGTACCCCTTATCCTGGTATGCATGGTACCCTTCATCCCTATCCTGGTATGCATGGCACCCCATCCCTCATCCTGATATACATGGTACCCCTCATCCCTATCCTGGTATACATGGCCCCTCATCCGAATCCTGGTATGCATGGCCCCCCCAGATCCCTATCCTGGTATGCATGGAACCGCTCATCCCCAATCCTGGTATGCATGGCACCTCTCATCCCCAATCCTGTCATGCATGGCGCCCCTCATCCTGGTATGCATGACTCCCTCATACCCAATCCTGGTATGCATTGTACCCCATCACTCATCCCTATCTTTTTATGTATGGTACCCCTCATCCTGGTATGCATGGTACCTCTCATCCCTATCCTGGTATGCATGGCACCCCATCCCTCATCCTGATATACATGGTACCCCTCATCCCTATCCTGGTATACATGGCCCCACCAGATCCCTATCCTGGTATGCATGGCACCCCTCATCCCTATCCTGGTATGCATGGCCCCCCTCATTCCAAATCCTGGTATGCATGGCACCCCTCATCCCCAATCCTGGTATGCATGGCACCCCTCATCCCCAATCCTGGTATGCATGGCATCCTTCATCCCCAATCCTGAAGTGCATGGCACCCCTCATCCCCAATCCTGGTATGCATGGCACCCCTCATCCCCAATCCTGGTATGCATGGCACCCCTCATCCCCAATCCTGGTATGCATGGCACCCCTCATCCCCAATTTTGGTTTGCATGGCACCCCTCATCCCCTATCCTGGTATGCATGGTAACCCTCATCCCCAATCCTGGAATGCATGGCACCTCTCATCCCCAATCCTGTCATGCATGGCACCCCTCATCCTGGTATGCATAGCTCCCTCATACCCAATCCTGGTATGCATGGTACCCCATCCCTCATCCCTATCCTTTTATGTATGGTACCCCTCATCCTGGTATGCATGGTACCCCTCATCCCTATCCTGGTATGCATGCTACCCCAACCCTCATCCTGATATACATGGTACCCCTCATCCCTATCCTGGTATACATGGCCCCTCATCCAAATCCTGGCATGCATGCCCCCCCCCAGAACCCTATCCTGGTATGCATGGTACCCCTCATCCCTATCCTGGCATGCATGGCCCCCCTCATTCCAAATCCTGGTATGCATGGCACCCCTCATCCCCAATCCTGGTATGCATGGCACCCCTCATCCCCAATCCTGGTATGCATGGCACCCCTCATCCCCAATCCTGGTATGCATGGCACCCCTCATCCCTAATCCTTGTATGCATGGCACCCCTCATCCCCAATCCTGGTATGTATCCTGGTATGCATGGCACCCCTCATCCCCAATACTGGTATGCATGGCACCCCTCATCCCCAGTGTTAGAACTCTCCTGCTAGGTTTTTTTTAGTTTGCTGGTCACATGACCATTTTTGCCTATTTAATCCGGCTCCGCCCTCCTGGTCTTGCTGGACTTCATTGTATTTACTACTCTTGAGCTAGCTTGGTGCTCTGTTGCCGTTCTCTGTTAGTTTTGCTAGGTCTTCTGACCTCTATGCTTTTTGTTGTGTGTTTGTCTTTGACTGCTACTATTTCTGCTAGGAGGTGTCCAACTTATCCCAGTCCCTAGTTCTTGTAGGGATCCCTCCCTCACATCTATAGGTCTTCGTTCAGACTAGCCAAGGACTTTAGTGGGTCTGATCGCAGGATCAGGTTCCCTGTTACATCGTAGGGATCTAGTTTAGTTCTATTGTAGGGACAGTTCTCCTGTCTTTCCTTAGTCCCTGTAGCAGATCATAACAGTAAGTCCAGCCCAAAAAAAAAAAAAAAAAATTTTCTCTAAGGAAAGACCTCCAGTTTTCCATCATGGTCTCGGTTCAAGATTTGGCTCAACGCTTGCAGGGACTCTCTCTGGAGGTGGCCAAGCTCCAACAACACATGAGTAGCTGTTCTGGAGCACATTTGGTAGAGCCAAAGGTACGTCTTCCTGATTTATTTTTTGGCGAACAACAAGATTTTTTTTCTTTTAAAAATGCTTGTTTATTGTATTTTCGTTTGAGACCCAGATCCTCTGGCGATGAATCACAGCGCATAGGGTTCATAATGTCACTTTTGCGCAAAGATCCTCAGGGATGGGCCTTCTCTCTCCAACCTAGTGATCCGTGCTTTAGATCAGTGGATAGTTTTTTTTCTGCTTTGGGTTTGTTGTATGATGATCCTGATCGTGTCTCATCAGCTGAGACTGAATTGAGACGTTTGAGGCAGGGATCAGGTAATGTGGAAAAATATTGTTCTCACTTCCGTCGGTGGTCTGCCCAGGTGGGGTGGAACGATTCAGCTTTGAAAAGTTTGTTTCTTGCAGGGCTAGGTGAAAGGGTTAAGGATTTGCTGATTGCTTATCCCACACCTGGAAACTTGCAGGAGGCAATGCAATTAGCTATACGGGTGGACAGGAGACTGCGTGCAAGGGTTAATGAGAGTAAATCCTCTGCCATGTCAGCTCCGAGTCTTGAGAGGGTCTGTACTGACATTGGAGAGCCGATGGAGATTGGGGCGATGGCACCCCGCTCTCAGGAAAAAGACCGCAGGCTTTCTGAAGGTTTGTGCTTTTATTGCGGGAAATCTCACCATTTTATTAAGAACTGTGTGCTTCGTATGAACAAAGAAAAAAAAAGGTCAGTTACGCCCGTATAGCCAGTTTAAATACTGAGGGGGTATTTCTTTCTGCTACTACTGCTGCTCAGGAAGAATTAATTGAATTTCGGGTATTTGTGGATTGTGGTTCTACTCTGAATGTGATTGATGGGGGATTCTTGGAAAAACTTAAATTAAAACCCAAACCTTTGTCATCCCCTATTGCTGTGGTTTCTGTCGATGGCTCCCCCTTGAAGAGTGTTACTCACAAGGTCTGTGAATTTCCCCTCACTATTAATGGTATTTTCACCAAGAAAATTTGGATTTGGTAGTATTAAATAATTTGCCTTCTCCAGTAGTTTTGGGGTTACCCTGGTTAAAATTGCACAATCCTGTACTTGATTGGTCTACCAATGAAATTAAGTCCTGGAGCCCTAAGTGTTATGACAAGTGTTGTAACGGACGTATTGCTGCGGTGGAAAAAGGGGAATTACCTGTACCTATTCAGGATTTTTGGAGAGTTTTTTATGAAGAGGAGTCACAAATTTTGCCTCCCCATAGAGACTATGATTGTACCATTGAATTTGTCCCTGGAGCGACTCTTCCTAAAAGTCGTTTATTTAATCTTACTATTCTTGAGAGAAAGGCTTTGGAGGAATACATACAGACAAGCTTGGCCGCCGGTCACATTAGGCCTTCCAAGTCTCCTGTGGCTGTTGGATTTTTTTTTGTTAAAAAAAAGGACGGCGGTTTACGTCCTTGTCTGGATTTTCGTGAGAATAATAAAATTGCTGTACGCAATCCTTACCCACTGCCATTAATTCCTGATTTGTTTAACCAGTTAGTGGGGGCCAAGTGGTTCTCTAAAATTGATCTCCGGGGGGCATACAATTTGTTGCGCATGAAGGAGGGTGATGAATGGAAGACTGCTTTTAACACTCCTGTGGGTCATTTTGAGAATCTGGTTATGCCTTTTGGTCTTACCAATGCTCCAGCATTTTTTCAGAATCTTATTAATGACATCCTTAGACCTTTGATCGGCAAAAATGTGGTTGTGTATTTGGATGACATTTTGATTTATTCACCGGATCTGGAGTCTCATTGGCGGAGTGTACGTGAGGTATTACAGTTATTAATTGACAATTCGCTTTTTGCTAAGCTGGAGAAATGTGAGTTCGCTGTACAGAGAATTAGTTTTTTGGGCTACATTATCTCCAGCGAGGGCTTTGAGATGGACCCGGTGAAAGTTCAAGCTGTGCAGGAATGGCCTAGGCCTATTGGTTTGAAATGGATACAGAGGTTTTTGGGTTTCGCCAATTATTACAGAAAATTCATTAAAAATTTTTCTATTATTGTCAAACCACTGACCGATCTCACCAGGAAAGGTGCTAATGTGGTTCAGTGGACTACTGAGACCATTGAAGCTTTTGTGTTTCTAATGGAGAGGTTCAGCTCTGCTCCCATCCTTATGCAGCCTGATGTGACTAAGCCGTTTTTGGTTGAGGTTAATGCTTCTTCGGTGGGGGTCGGTGCGGTGTTGTCTCAGAAAAACAAGGATGGAGTACATCCCTGTGCTTTTTTTTCAAAAAATTTTTCTGAGACTGAACTTAATTACGATATTGGTAATCGGGAATTGCTGGCTATTAAACTCGCATTTGAACTCTGGCGTCATCTCTTGGAAGGTGCTGAATTTCCCATTCAGGTTTTCACTGATCATAAAAATCTGATCTATCTTGATGCTGCCAAGCGCTTGAATGCCCGTCAGGCTAGGTGGGCACTTTTTTTCTCGCGGTTTAATTTTTCCGTTACTTACATCCCGGGTACCAAGAATGTTAAAGCTGATGCTTTGTCTCGCAGCTTTTCTCCCATGGTCGGTGCTGAGGAGGAGGGGAGCATTTTACAAGAAGGTGTTGTGATTGCTGCATTGGACTCCGTTTTGGAAGATGAGATTCTTAAAGCACAGGAGAATGCCCCATCTAACACTCCCCATGGGAGGTTGTTTGTGCCTAGGACCTTTAGGAGAGATTTGTTTGTTGAGTGTCATGAGTCTCGGTTGGCAGGTCATCCAGGAATTTCTGAGACCAAGAGACTTGTGGGTCGCAGTTTTTGGTGGCCTGGATGGCAGAAGGAAGTCATTAAGTGGGTGCGTCAATGTACGGTGTGTGCTAGATCTAAGTCTTCACATACTCCTGCAGCGGGGTTGCTTTGCCCTCTGGAGGTTCCTAGTGCACCTTGGACACATCTGGCTATGGACTTTATTACTGACCTTCCCCCCTCTGAGGGTTTCATAGTCATCTGGGTGGTCGTGGACCGTTTTAGCAAGATGTGTCACTTGGTTCCTTTCATCAAACTGCCCTGCGCTAAGACACTCGCTAAGGCCTTTGTCAAGGAAATTGTCAGACTACATGGCGTTCCTGACATTGTTTCGGATAGGGGACCTCAGTTCGTGGCTCGTTTTTGGCGTGCTTTTTGTGACAGGTTGGGAGTTCATTTGTCGTTTTCATCCGGATATCATCCTGAGTCTAATGGCCAGACAGAAAGGAAGAATCAGGATGTTGAGCAGTTCTTGCGTTGTTTTGTGGCAGACAATCAGGAGGGGTGGTCTGAGTTTCTGCCACTTGCTGAGTTTGCTCTTAACAACCATACATCCTCTTCTGCTGGTTGTTCGCCTTTTTTTTGTTGTTCTGGGAGACATCCGTCTTTTGGGTCATTCTCCAAATTGGTATCGGCTGTGCCTGAGGAGGAAAGTTTTTCCGGTGATTTGGAGAGAGTTTGGATGGATGTGCGTGGTAATCTTCAGGAGGCTAACAAAAAATCTAAGAGGTACTTTGATAGGAAACAGCAAGAGGTTTTGTTTGCTATTGGTGACATTGTTTGGTTGTCCTCTAAGAATCTGCGGTTGAGGATTCCTTCTAAAAAAAATGGGTCCCAAGTTTGTAGGGCCCTTTAAGGTGCTTCAAGTAGATAACCAATCTGCTGTTAGGTTGGAGGTTCCTACCTCCTGGAAGATTAATCCGGTGTTTCATGTTTCTCTGTTGAAAAGAGCTTATGTGTTGGATGGAGACGCCTCTGCCACTGTTCCTCCGGTGGTGGAGGACGGGGAATACGAAATTTCCCGCATCCTAAATTCTAGACGGTATAGAGGGAGTTTGCAGTATCTCGTCGCTTGGAAGGGTTTCGGACCCGAGGATAACTCATGGGTGAGGGCGGATGATGTTTCTGCTTCCAGACTTGTCAGAGCGTTTCACAAGAGGTTTCCTGATAAGCCTGGGCCTAGGGGATCCGGAAGATCCTCATAGAAGAGGGGGTACTGTTAGAACTCTCCTGTTAGTTTTTTTCTATCTTGCTGGTCACATGACCTTTTTTGCCTATTTAATCCTGCTCCGCCCTCCTGGCCTTGCTGGACTTCATTGTAATTTCTACTCTTAAGCTAGCCTGGTGCTTAGTTACCTTTCTCAGTCAGTTTAGCTTGGTCTTCGGACCATTTTGTTCTATGTTGTGTGTTTGTCTTTTACTGCTACAATTTCTGCTAGGAGGTGTCCAACTTTATCCCAGTCCCTAGTTCTTGTAGGGATCCCTTCCTTGCATCTATAGGTCTTCGTACAGACTAGCCAAGGACTTTAGCGGGTCTGATCGCAGGATCAGGTTCCCCGTTACATCGTAGGGATCTAGCTTAGTTCTATTGTAGGGACAGATCTCCTTTCTTTCCTTAGTGCTTGTAGCAGATCATAACAGTATGCATGGCACCCCTCATGCCCAATCGTGGTATGCATGGCACTTCTCATCCCCAATCCTGGTTTGCATGGCACCCCTCATCCCCAATACTGGTATGCATGGCACCCCATCTCTCATCCTGGTATGCATGGCCCCCTCATCCCAAATTTGATATTCATGGCACCCCTCATCCGAATCCTGGTATGCATGGCCCCCTCAGATCCCTATCCTGGTATGCATGGTACCCCTCATCCCCAATCCTGTCATGCATGGCGCCCCTCATCCTGGTATGCATGGCTCCCTCATACCCAATCCTGGTATGCATGGTACCCCATCCCTCATTCCTATCCTTTTATGCATGGTACCCTTCATCCCTATCCTGGCATGCATGGCACCCCATCCCTCATCCTGATATACATGGTACCCCTCATCCCTATCCTGGTATACATGGCCCCTCATCCGAACCCTGGTATGCATGGCCCCCCAGATCCCTATCCTGGTATGCATGGTACCACTCATCCCTATCCTGGTATGCATGGCACCACTCATCCCCAATCCTGGTATGCATCCTGGTATGCATGGCACCCCTCATCCCCAATCCTGGTATGCATGGCACCACTCATCCCCAATCCTTGTTTGCATGGCACCCCTCATCCCCAATCCTGGTATGCATGGCACCCCTCATCCCCAATCCTGGTTTGCATGTCACCCCTCATCCCCAATCCTGGTATGCATGGCACCCCTCATCCCCAATCCTGGTATGCATGGCACCCCTCATCCCTAATTTTGGTATGCATGGCACCCCTCGTGCCCAATCCTGGTATGCATGTCACTTCTCATCCCCAATCCTGGTTTGCATGGCACTCCTCATCCCCAATCCTGGTATGCACGGCACCCCATCTCTCATCCTGGTGTGCATGGCCCCCTCATCTCAAATTTTATATTCATGGCACCCCTCATCCCAATCCTGGTATGCATGGCACCCTATCCCTCATCATGGTATGCATGGTACCCCTCATCCCTATTCTGGTATGCATGGAACCCCTCATCCTGGTATGCATGGCACCCCCATCCCTCATCCTGGTATGCATGGCACCCCATCCCTCATTCTGGTATGCATGGTACCCCACATCCCTATTCTGCTATGTATGGTACCCCTCATCCTGGTATACATGGCAACCCTCATCCCAATTCTGGTATGTATGGCACCCCTCATCCCACATCCTGGTATGTATGGCCTCCTCATCCCCCTATCCTGATATGCATGGCACCCAACCCCTCATCCTGGTATGCATGGCTCCCTCACCCCCAATCCTGGTATGTATGGCCCCCTCATCCCTATTGTGGTATGCATGGCACTCCTCATCCCCCAATCCTGGTATGCATGGCACCACATATTCATATTCTGGTATGCATGGCTCCCTCATCCCCTATCCTGGCATGCATGGCGCCCCTCATCCTGGTATGCATGGCTCCCTCATACCCAATCCTGATATGCATGGTACCCTGCATTCCTATCCTAGTATACATGGTACTCCTCATCTCCGATGCTGGTATGCATGGCACACCTCATCCCCCAATCCTGGTATACATGGTACCCCTCATCCCCCAATCCTGGTATGCATGGTCCCCTCACCCCCCAATCCTGGTATGCATGGTCCCCTCACCCCTCAATCCTGGTATGCATGGTACCCCTCATACCCCAATCCTGGTATGTATGGTACCCCTCATCCCCCAATCCTGGTATGTGTGGCCCCATCATCCCCCAATCCTGGTCTGTGTTTCCCCCTCATCCCCCAATCCTGGTAAGTGTGGACCCCTCATTCCGCAATCCTGGTATGTGTGTCCCCCTCATCCCCCAATCTTGGTATGTGTGGCCCCCTCACCTCCCAATCCTGGTATGTGTGGCCCCCTCAACCACCCAATCCTGGTATGTATGGCAACCCTCATCCCTTTCACGTTCAACACATACGAAAACCCCCACTTATACTCACCTTTCTTCCCTGTGCTCCAGCGCTGCGGTTTCCTGTCCTGCCGGAGGCGAGGGGAGGAGTGCGTCATTGGAGTACGCGCATGCCCATTCCGCGGTGTCCAGTGCCATTTTGCTGAAGACACACTACAAATGTGTCTTCAGTAAAATGGCGCCAGATAGCGCTATGCGCATGCGCCGACTCCGACGCCTTCACTCCTGCCCTGGTCTCCGGCGAGAAGAGAGGCGCCGCAGCAATGCTCCTCCCGGTCAGGTAAGTATGTAAGTATGGCGCCGGAGATCGTGGTATGCGTTCAGTGCCTATGCATACCGCGATCTCCGACGCCATGCACTCCTCTTACCTGTAACGGCTCCATGCGTTCTTCTGTCTGGAGCCAGACTGTGCAGGCTTGTCGCGCTTGCGCAGTCTATAGAGGCTTCAGACAGAGGGACACTTGTAATATTATATTATAGACTAGCGTTCCCAGACAGGTGACAATCCTGTAACTGTCACCTGTACATTATAGCTGACAACTTGCTTCATCAGCCACGATCAGTGTTGGCACCAACCATGGACGTTTAAACCCTTAGATTCTGCTGTCAATAGTGACTACAGAATCTAAATAGTTAACAGAGTGAGGAGGCTCACTGTTTAATCTCATCGGCACCCTGAGATCTTGATTATGTGATCATGATGTTTGCCATGGCAGGTAACAGCCAAATAACGGCCTTAGAGTCTGCTGGCTATAGCATCCTTTTCAGAAGTTATCAAAATGTAGGTGGTAAAAATAAACGTTTTCATTCTTGCCTTACCTGAAAGCAATTTTAAATACATTGAGGGGTGCAGTTTTTAAAATTATATCACTTTTGGGTGGTTTCCAACATATAGGACGCCCAAAGTCACTTCAAAATTGAACAGGTCCCTATAAAAATAAGTTTTGTAAATTTCCTTGAAAAAATAAAAATTACTGCTACATTTTTAAACCTTCTAAAATGCTAACAAAATAAAACAACGCTTTACAAATGGTACTGATGTGAAGCAGACATGAGGGAGATGTTATTTAATAATGTTTTTGTGTGGTATGACTGTTGGGATTATAGGGATAGTCATTCAAAGTTTGAAAATTGCAATTTTTAAAACATTTGTCAAATGTCTGATATTTTCATAAATAAACGCAACTTAAATTTACCATTATTATAAAGTATCATGTGTCACAAAAAAACAGTCTCAAAATCAATGGGATATATTGAAGCATTCCAGAGTTATTACTACATAAAGTGACACTGGTCAGATTTAAAAAAATTGGTCCGGTCACTAAGGGGTTAAACCATTCCAGCAACATCTGAACTCCAATATGGTGCTCCTTCCCATATGAGCTATTCACTGTGCCTCGAAAGTAGTTATGGACCACGTATGCGTTATTGGCATACTCATTTTCTCTTATTATTCCCTTTGAAAATTAAAAACTTGAGGCCAAAGCAACATTTTAGTATAAACAATGGAAAATTTCCATTTACTCAGCCCAATGTTTCTGTGAATTGCCTGAGGGTGTTAAATGCTCAATACACACCTAAACTAAGTACTTGAGAGGTGTAGTCTCAAAATGCGGTCACTTGTGAGGGTTTCTGCTGTTTTGGCATATCAGGGGCTCTTCAAATGATGTATGGCATCCGCAATCCATTCCCGCCAAAATTGTGCTCCAGAAAACAATTGACGCCCCTTACCTTCCGAGCCCTGCCATGTACCCAAACAGAAGTTTTCCATCACATATGGGAAATCAGTGTACTCAGGAGAAATTGCACAACAAATTGCACTGTCCATTTTCTCCTGTTACCCTTGTAAAAAAGAAAAATTTGGGGCTAAAGCTAAATTTTTGCGGGAAAAGGGTATTTTTTCATTTTCACAGCTCAACGTTATAAAATTCTGTGAAGCACCACGCATTCAAGGTGCTCATCACACCTTCAGATAAGTTCCTTGAGGGATGCAGTTTCCAAAATGGGGTCGCTTGTGGGGAGTTTCCACTGTTTAAGCTGTTTAGGCACATCAGGGGCTCTGCAAACGCGTCATGGCGTCCGCTAACTTTTTCAGCCTATTTTGAACTCCAAAAGTCAAATGGTGCTTCCCTTCCGAGCCATGCCATACAGCCAAACAGTATTTCTCCACCGCATACGTGGTATTGGTGTACTCAGAAGAAATTGCACAACAAATTGTACTGTCCATGTTCTCTTGTCCATTTTCTCTCTTGTGAAAATGAAAAAAATGGGGCTAAAGCAACATTTTTTGGGAAAAAATAAAATTTTCATTTTTTCCTTCCACATTGCTTTAATTCCTGTGAAGCACGTCAAGGGTTAGTAAACTTCTTGACTATTGTTTTGAGCACTATGAGGGGTGCAATTATTAAAATGGTGTCGTTTTGGGGTATTTTCTGTCACATAGGCCACTCAAAGTCACTTCAAATGTGATGGGGTCCCTAAAAAAATTGGTTTTGCAAATTTTGTTGGAAAAATTAAAAATTGCTGATTAACTTTTAACCCTTTTAACTTCCTAACAAAAAAAATGTTTAAACAATTATGCTGATGTAAAGTAGACACGTGGTAAATGTTATTTATTAACTATTTTGTGTGGTATAACTATCTGATTTAAGGGCATGAAAATTCAAAGTTTGAAAATTGCGACATGCTCGCATTTTTGTCAAATTTTCAATATTTTATAAATAAACGCAAATCATATCGACCAAAATTTACAAATAACACAAAATACAATGTGTCACGAAAAAACAGTCTCAGAATCACTTGGATATGTTGAAGCGTTCCAGGGTGAAGGGGTTAATCAAATGAAATAAAGATTGAAGATATTTTAGATGTGCTGATCCATCTTCCGTTTTTGCTAAGTGTTACCGATGATCAACAGTCTGGATTGACACAAGCACTGATGGAAGAGGTTCCACATAAGATTACAGGGTGTTGCTTTTTTTTACATAGTATATGATTTCCGCAGGTGCTTTACCTGCAGCCATACTGGACTCATTAGTACTGCCTGCCCTTAGCAGCAGTAGAGGAACCCAGCATCCAAGGCCCAGGGACCTAATGCAGCTGTTCTTATCCCTGGGAAGACCCTGAGTGTCTACAGGATTGGGGGTGTTCACCAACCTTTGCTGATGGCCCAGATTTTCCTAGTCTGGGGTGCTGGGAGGGAGTTGAGGGAAGTGGGGTGTCCGAGTGCCTGTCCATAAAAGTTTTATTGGGATGGTTGGTCAATCACTCAATACGTTCCAGATCATCCTCCCAGATCTGGAACTTCATGTAACTCAAATGTTGAAAAGGTGGATGTCAATGTTGATTATGTGTTTCATTGTACAGTGTAATTCTGCCATGTCACGCTTCGGGGTGATGTTGCTGAAGATCCCCTACCAGGAGTGAGAAACTGCAAAGGGCGATGGAGACAGGCACAAAGACCATGTGGAAGGTGGTCATGTGCCGCTGGCCTGTGTCCGACAGACTGTGACATGGCCAGTAGTGGCTGCCCCATGATTAGCACTGATTCTGAGGTATAATGGGAAAGTGTTACCCATAACCTGTCAGGATGATGGGAAAGTGTTTCCCACAGCCAGTCAGGGAGGGGGAATGTGTTATTCCCAGCCTGTCAGGATGCTGGGGAAGTGTTATACCCAACCTGTCAGAATGTTGGCAAAATGTCATCCACAGCCTGTCAAGGTGATGGGAAAGTGCTATCCCCAGCCTGTTAGGATGATGGTAAATAGTTATCCCCAACCTGTCAGTATGGTGGAAATGTGCTATCCCCAGTCTGTCAGGGTGATGGGAAAGTGTTATCCCCATCTTGTCAGGATGGTGGAAAAGTGTCGTTATTCCCCAGGGAGACAGCTTACATAGTTGCTGTCACCCGCAATCAGAGTGCCCAGAATGCAGATAACGCATTGCCTTCTGGACCCTCATCATCCAGAGGGATAACAGGACCATTAACTTACACACAGCAGGTCCCGGAGTGGTCTAGTGAGGTTGTGGCCTTAACGTAGTTTCTGGAAAATAAAGGTCACAAAGCAAGCAATGGGGTTTATGTTCAGAGTGTCAGGAATGAATTGTCTTTAGGTACAATGTAAATTAGTGATAAAGGTGTCATTATATCGTTATTGAGAAGGTATCTTATGTTGAAAGGCAGAAGAAATCATAAGAAAGTTCACATATAAGATGACTAGTGAAGAGTTGGAGTAGGCAGGCATTATGGAAATTACATCTGAAGTTGTTGGAATAAGAGTGAGTGGTGTTTTATATCTAGATGTGTAAGCAATTGGGTACATTGACCAGCCACTAATATTAGACTTGGTGAAGCAGTGGGTGAAGATGTATAAAATAAAATATAACTTTTAATATTTACTTTAAAAAGGACAACATATAACAAACAATTAAAAAGACCAATACTCTGCTTGTGGATTCAAAAGAGGGCCAAACGACTAAGCCCTTGTAATTCAGGATAAGAAAGTGTTATGCACACGCCCGGACTGACTGGCGTGTGCGTGTTTATGTAGTGATTCCACTGTGCCATGAACCGGAGAGTGCCTGGAGGGGCGTAACTAAGTATCTGCCCGATCCGACATAGGTCGCACGACGGCATACGACGCCAGTGCACCAGGGAGGATCCGAGCAGAGGGACCAGGGTCTACTCCAGGTCAGACTCCGGACACGGCTGTTAACCCACACCGGGGAATACAGGAACAAGCAGACTAGAGCGCAGGCTGGATAGGGTCCAGTACAGACTGGGAGACAAATTCGAAACCGCAGACGCGGTGGACAGGGCAGAGCAAATTCGAAACCGCAGACGCGGTGGACAGGGCAGAGCAAAGCGAAGCCGCAGACGCGGTGGACAGGCCAGAGCAAAGCGAAGCCGCAGACGCGGTGGACAGGCCAGAGCAAAGCGAAGCCGCAGACGCGGTGGACAGGCCAGAGCAAAGCGAAGCCGCAGACGCGGTGGACAGGGCAGAGCAAAGCGAAGCCGCAGACGCGGTGGACAGGGCAGAGCAAAGCGAAGCCGCAGACGCGGTGGACAGGGCAGAGCAAAGCGAAGCCGCAGACGCGGTGGACAGGGCAGAGCAAAGCGAAGCCGCAGACGCGGTGGACAGGGCAGAGCAAAGCGAAGCCGCAGACGCGGTGGACAGGGCAGAGCAAAGCGAAACCGCAGACGCGGTGGACAGGGCTGAGCAAAGCGAAACCGCAGACGCGGTGGACAGGTCTGAGCAAAGCGAAACCGCAGACGCGGTGGACAGGGCTGAGCAAAGCGAAACCGCAGACGCGGTGGACAGGGCTGAGCAAAGCGAAACCGCAGACGTGGAGGGGACAGGGCTCTGTTCACACGGAACGGACTAGAAGGGAAAGGCAGTACCAGATACCCACAGGGTGCTTGCAGAGAAGTAGCGAGTGGACCACAAACTCACAAACGGAAGTACAGTGACAACGAGCAGGAGTTAGGTACGAGTTCAGACTCTGCAGAAAAAGGGAAGGTACGGACATAGAGAAAAACAGGAAAGGGGCTAGGAGAGTATTCAGACAAGAACAGACACAGCAGCAAGATACAGGAGCGGGTCTAGGTATGCGGCCCCTAGAAGGCAGAACGAACAGGCTAGAAGCGTGTTCACACAGGCCTGGAAATACAGCCTCCAGGATAGGCAGAAGACAACAGGCTAGAGAGCGTGTACAGACTGCAGATTAGAGAAACAGATACTGCAAGACAGGTAACATACACAGGACCTGGCATGTCAGAGACAAACAGCCAACTGACAGTGCAAGATGCTCAGGCATGGGTTAATTGGAGCAGCTGATTTAAATACCAGGTGACAGACAACAATAGGCTGAGGATGCACAAGGGGTGTGCCTGCAGCAGGTACAAAAAGCAGGAAGTGATCGGGCACCGCCCTTAAGCAGCAGACACAGAAGCAAACAGACAGCATGGAGGGAAGCCAGAGAGACATTCTGGATTGGAGATCAAGTGCGCGCTCTTGCACAGTGGGGAATGGACCACTATGCAAGGACGCCGCCAGGTATGTTACAGAAAGGACCAAGTCACACATGTGTAAATAAGCTCAACAATTTGGATATCAAATTCTACACCCAACATGGTAAGCTTATCCTCCCGGTTGTATACCCACACAGACAATGTTTAGGACTAGTAAGGTCCCACTAGAAGTAGTCACAAAAAAATCATATTCATTTAACATGTGGATGGACCAACATACAATGTTCCCATTAATCCACATGTAAGTACCTTAAGGCAGGCAGTTGAGTGCATGCAAGATAGTGAGAGACCCCAAGTGAGCACCAATCATGATAAACAAATGTCAGAGGGCTCATATAGAACGAGACAACAGTGCGTACACAATCAATCAGAAATTAAACCCAAAGTACAGACAGGGTCTATATTGCAAAAGAAATTCACTCTTATATGCAGGTATCTGACTGTATCAATTTGAAACAGTCTTACCAGATCCTGTAGTGAAGTCTGGCATCAGTTCATACAGGTGTGGTGTCCAGCTCGTGTGGTCCATCACCTAGTATCCATATTCTATAGAGGTATAGTGCTCCCTTTGTGTTTCCTCCCATTCAAAGATTCATCCGGGGAGACTTTAAAAGGGCTGGGAGGGTTTTCCAGTGCTTCCAGCCAACAACCTCATATCGCTGGTCATGTCATCTGACCTAAAGCGCTTTGGCTAGCCAGTGCGCACTGTTGTCTCATTCTATATGAGCCCTCTGGCATTTGTCTATCATGATTGGTGTTCAGTTGGGGTTTCTCACTATATTGCATTCACTCAACTGCCTGCCTTAGGTTACTTACATGTGGATTAATGGGAACATTGTATGTTGGTCACCGCAAGTTAAGTGATGATATAGAGAGCGAGACACTCCCTCTCCCATCAGTCCTCTCTGCGACTGACGTCATCACTTGGTGCCCGGCCCGCTGTTCTGAAGATGTGCGGGCTAAGGCTGAGTTCACACGATGCGTTTTTCATGCGTTTCCGCGGCGTTTTTGCAGTTGCATAAACGCCGCGGAAACGCATGAAAAACGCATGGTAGAAGGGCAGCAATGTTCCCCAATTGAAATCTGCATGTGCTGTGCCCATGATGCGGATTTTTCCGCAGCGTAAACGCTGCGGTCAAAAATCCGCAGCATGTCAATTAATTTTGCGGAAACGCTGCTCTTTTGCCGCCATTGACTTGCATTAGACCGCATGGAATCCGCATCACTGTATATGTTGATGCGCTTTTCATGCGGTCTAATGTGCGGATGGTACCCGGGTGTGGATGAGAGGACTCTCATCCAGACCCAGGTACCATTAAAAAAAAGAATAAAATAAAAAATATATATATTCTCACCTTCTGACGGCCCGCGCAGCGCTCCTGCTTGGTTCCCGGCACTTCGCGGTTGAATGAAGAAGGACCTTCGCTGACATCAGAGTCATGTGACGGGTCACGTGACGCTGACGTCGGAAGGTCCTAAAGTCTTCACTGCCGGCAGCCGGGACCGAGCGAAGCAGGACACCGGGGGCCATCAGAGGGTAAAGTATATATTTATTTTTTATTTTTTGACATTCACACACTATATAAATCCATGCCAGTTGCATGGATTTATATAGTGTGAAGTTGACAAGCACTTTCCAAGTGATGCTAAAATCGCTTGGGAAGCGCTTGTCAACCCGCATGCGGAAATGAAAGTGAAGACCGCTTCATTTCTGCATGTCCCTGGCAGGAAACCGCATGTACAATCCGCATGCATTTTTTCCTGCCAGAGAGATGCAGAAACGCTCAGGAAAAAATCCTGAGCATTTCTGCATCGTGTGCACATACCCTAAGCGCTCGGAGCAGCAGGGGAACGAGGAGAGGTGAGTATTGTGTTTATTCATTTTTTGCCGGTGAGGGGGGGGGGGGCGCATTATACTACAGACTCTGCCTATAGGGAGAGGAGCATTATACTACAGACTGTGCCTATGCGGGGTATTATACTACAGACTGCCTATGGGGGGGCATTATACTACAGACTTTGCCTATGGGGGGGCATTATACTACAGACTTTGCCTATGGGGGGGCATTATACTACAGACTTTGCCTATGGGGGGGCATTATACTACAGACTCTGCCTATGGGGGGCATTATACTACAGACTCTGCCTATGGGTGGGCATTATACTGCAGACTTTTCCTATGGGGGGGCATTATACTACAGACTCTGCCTATGGGGGGCATTATACTATGCCTATTTGGGTGGGGCATTATACTACAGACCCTACCTATACGGGGGAGCATTATACTACAGACTCTGCCCATGGGGGGGGCATTATACTACAGACTCTGCCTATAGGGGGAGGAGCATTATACTACAGACTGTGCCTATGGGGGGTATTATACTACAGACTCTGCCTATGGGGGGGCATTATACTACAGACTTTGCCTATGGGGGGGCATTATACTACAGACTTTGCCTATGGGGGGGCATTATACTACAGACTCTGCCTATGGGGGGCATTATACTACAGACTCTGCCTATGGGGGGGCATTATACTGCAGACTTTGCCTATGGGGGGCATTATACTACAGACTCTGCCTATGGGGGGCATTATACTATGCCTATTTGGGTGGGGCATTATACTATAGACTCTACCTATACGGGGGAGCATTATACTACAGACTCTGCCCATGGGGGGGGAGCATTATACTACAGACTCTGCCTATGGGGGGAGCATTATACTGCAGACTCTGCCTATGGGGGGCATTATACTACAGACTCTGCCTATGAGAGGCGCATTATACTACACACTGCCTATGGGGGGGAGCATTATACTACAGACTCTGCCTATAGGGGAGCATTATACTACCGGCTCTGCCTATGGGAGGGTGCATTATACTATATGAAGGACTATCTGGTGCATTATACTATATGTAGTCTATTTATACAGTGTGGGGATTACAGTTAGGGTCATACAGTGTGGAGATAATGTGGGGTCTTTGCACAGTGTGGGAGATAATATGGGGTCTTTGCACAGTGTGGGGGCCATCATACAGTGTGGGAGCTATCAGTTTGAGGCTACTAAGGGGTCAATATACTGTGTAGTGGCCATTATTACTTTAAGAAATGAAGGTCAGTCAGTGCGAAAAATTGGGAAAACTTTGAAAGTGTTCCCAAGTGCAGTTGCAAAAACCATCAAGCGCTACAAAGAAACTGGCTCACATGAGGACCGCCCCAGGAAAGGAAGACTAAGAGTCACCTCTGCTTCTGAGGATAAGTTTATCCGAGTCACCAGCCTCAGAAATCGCAGGTTAACAGCAGCTCAGATTAGAGACCAGGTCAATGCCACACAGAGTTCTAGCAGCAGACACATCTCTTCAACAACTGTTAAGAGGAGACTTTGTGCAGCAGGCCTTCATGGTAAAATAGCTGCTAGGAAACCACTGCTAAGGACAGGCAACAAGCAGAAGAGACTTGTTTGGGCTAAAGAACACAAGGAATGGATATTAGACCAGTGGAAATCTGTGCTTTGGTCTGATGAGTCCAAATTTGAGATCTTTGGTTCCAACCACCGTGTCTTTGTGCGACGCAGAAAAGGTGAACGGATGGACTTTACATGCCTGGTTCCCACCGTGAAGCATGGAGGAGGAGGTGTGATGGTGTGCGGGTGCTTTGCTGGTGACACTGTGGGGGATTTAATAAAAATTGAAGGCATACTGGACCAGCTTGGCTAACACAGCATCTTGCAGCGGCATGCTATTCCATCCGTTTTGCATTTAGTTGGACCATCATTTATTTTTCAACAGGACAATGACCCCAAAAACACCTCCAGGCTGTGTAAGGGCTATTTGACCAAGAAGGAGTGTGATGGGGTGCTATGCCTCCACAGTCACCAGACCTGAACCCAATCGAGATGGTTTGGGGTGAGCTGGACCGCAGAGTGAAGGCAAAAGGGCCAACAAGTGCTAAGCATCTCTGGGATCTCCTTCAAGATTGTTGGAAGACCATTTCCGGTGACTACCTCTTGAAGCTCATCAAGAGAATGCCAAGAGTGTGCAAAGCAGTCATCAAAGCAAAAGGTGGCTACTTTGAAAAACCTAGAATATAAGACATATTTTCAGTTGTTTCACACTTTTTTGTTAAGTATATAATTCCACATGTGTTAATTCATAGTTTTGATGCCTTCAGTGTGAATGTACAATTTTCATAGTCATGAAAATACAGAAAAATCTTTAAATGAGAAGGTGTGTCCAAACTTTTGGTCTGTACTGTATAACTGTGCTGTGATCTCTTATATGTTCTGCAGGACTGGCATCTATCAATATATGGTCACCATATAGCGGTAATATCGGTGCTGGTCTTTGTATAAAGATTATTTACAGTAACAGCGCGGTCTTCTGCTGAGGTTCTCCTACATCCACTATCTGGGTGCGCCACCATAGTTGTAATCAGGGTTACCTGGTTAGCGGCCCACTCAGAAGTTTCGCCCCCCTGAACCAAGACCCTAGCTACACCTTGGCAGTAGCATTTGATACCCAGGGACTACTCGTATTGTGCTTATTTACGCATGTGTGACTTGGTCCTTGCACCTCTTTTGAGTCCACGACCAGAGTGTTGGTCTTTTTAATTGTTTATTATATGTTGTCCTTTTTAAAGTAAAAATTAAAAGTTATATTTTATTTTATACATCTCCACCCACTGCTTCACCAAGTGTTTTATATCTACAAGAAAGAGGATACAAATGATAATGGATGTGGAAAAACTGGAGACCTATGACATTGCTAAACATAGATTGCAAGAGATTTGCCAAGTTGATTGCCATTGTCATGAGACATTACTGATAGCAGGGGCGTACATAGAAATCATGGGGCCCCAGAGCAGAAGTTCTAATTGGGCCCTCCACCCCCCGCAAAAAAAATGAAATAATTGTTGGGATCACAGAAGAGCATATCTCACAACATTCCAGCCTTTACATAGTAATTTTCCTCCTGCTGAAGTCCTAGATTCCTCTTTCATTGCCCCCATAAAGAATTATGCAAACAAAAGTGCCCCTCAAACACAGTATGATACCCCCATGATGAATTCCTCTACATTAGCGTCTACATGCACAGTATGATGAGCCTACTGTACCCTACTTCAACTCTCAGGGCAAACTATGGTGACCCCAACACAGTATGATCCCACAATTGTGACCCTCACACAGCTCTCCATGCAGAATAATGGGCGCCTACATACAGTATAATGGCCCCAACACAGTATGAAGGACCTCACACAAACCTTTACACTGTGCAATTGCTTGCATACAGTATAATGGACCCCCACATATTAAAATGGCCCCACATAGTATAATGCACCCCTCATAATCCTCCATATAGTATAATGCACCCCCCATAATCCTCCATATAGTATAATGCACTCCCCATGGTCCTCCATAGAATATAATGCACGCCCCATGGTCCTCCAAACAATATAATGCACTCACCATGATCCTCCATACAGTATAATGCAACCCCATGGTCCTCCACACAGTATAATGTGCCCACCATGATCATTCATACAGTATTATGCACCCCCATGGTTCTCCATACAGTATAATGCACCCCCATGGTTCTCCATTCAGTACAATGCACCCCCATGGTCCTCCATGCAGTATAATGCACCCCCATGGTCCTCCATGCAGTATAATGCACCCCCATGGTTCTCCATACAGTTCAATACACCCCCATAGTCCTACATGCAGCACAATGCACCCCCATGGTACTCCATGCAGCATAATGCACCCCTATGGTCAGTGTCAGACTGGGGTGTCTGGGGCCCACAGGGGGAATTGATCCTCGGGGCCCACTCTACAACTATATGCAAATACCTGTTAGCCGTTATCCCCGTTATAGTGGAGTGTCAACTGTAAATCACAGGCGGCTCCTGCACATCTACTGTGCACATATTATAACTGGGATGTACAATTACGGTAGTTTGCATTAAATGGCTTCTTTGGTTAAAACAAGTTATTACCGATCCATGGGCTCCACGGGATAGGTGATAACTTATTGATCGTTTGGGTCCGAACATTGGAAAACGCACTTATCGGAAGAATGGGGAACTGTTATCCCCGACAGGACACTTATCCTCATTTTAAAATGCAGCAGCAGGTGCGACGTCTGACCGCTGCTCCATTCATTCTCTTTGGGGCTTCCAGAAAAAAACAAGAACAGTGCTCTCAGCCACTGAGGGAATGAATGGATCAGTGGTCGAATCGTACATGCTGTTCCAATCTAATGGGGAGAAAAACTCCACATTCTGCTGATTGTGTGCCAGCAGTCAGACCCCCACAAATCAATAACTTATCACTTATCCTGTGGTGAGGTGCTTACTTGTTTTCCCCGGAGAACCCCTGTAAGTGCATTTTGTTCCAAGTATTTAATCACTAATGGAAATAAAAAATCTTCTCCTAATTAATATCAGAGAGAACAAATGACCGCCATACAAAACACAATCCACAATACCAACACCAATTTTACCATACCAGATATTACCAGCGTATAGTGACCAAATAATTCCACATACTAGGGAGAAATACTGCCACATCATGACCAGACCACATATTACCACCACATAGTGACCGAATAATACTATATACAAGGGACAAATACCGCCACACCGTGACCAAATCACATATTACCACCACATAGTGACCGAGTAATACCACATACAAGGGTCAAATACCATGACCAGGCCACATATTAACACCACATACTGTACAAGGGAGAAATACCACCACACCGTGACCAGACCAGATATTAACAGCATATAGCATCAAAATAATTCCCAATCATTGCTTTCCTCCATCTCCTCCATTATTGCTCTCCTCCATCATTGCTCTCTCCCATCCAAGTCATTGCTCCCCCCTTCTCCATAATTGTTCTACCCCATCCCATCATTGCTCTCCCCCACCTCCATCATTGTCATATGTCCCTCATCTCCATCATTGTCATATCTCCCCCATCTCCATCATTGTCATATCTCCTCCACCTCCATCATTGTCATATCTCCCCCACCTCTATCATTGCTCTCCCCACCACCATAATTGTCTTATCTCCCCCACCTCCATCATTGCTCTACCCATCTCCATCATTGCTCTCCCCATCTTCATCATTGCTCTCCCCCATCTCCATCATTGCTCTCCTCCACCTCCATCATTGCTCTCCCCCATGCCCATCATTGCTCTTCCCCACCTCCTCCATCACTGCTCTCCCCCATTACCATCATTGCTCTCCGCCACCCCCATCATTGCCCTCCCCATCATTGCTCTCCACCTCTCTGCCCGTTCTACTGCAGGCCGCAGCATCCTCGTTGTCTGCAAATTTCTCCCTGACTCGGGCCCGGCTGCATGATGACTTCACCGTGTGCCTGTGCGAGGGAGAAAGCGCCGAGCAGAAAGCCGAGAACCGATCCCTCAGCTCCGTTGCCATGTCAGCAGCGGAGGTGGAGGGATCACATCTCTCCCTGCCTGCCGCACCCTCAGCTCCGCATCGTTCCCTGCCCGCTGCATCCTCAGCTCAGCTGCCATGTCAGCAACAGAGCTGGAGGAATCGCATTGCTCCCTGCCCGCCGCACCCGTTCCCTGCATTGCATGGAGCGATGCGATGGAGGGATCGCATCGCTCCATGCCTGCTGCACCACTGATAGGTCGGCTGCCTTGTTAACCAGCGGGCCCTCGTGCATCCTGATGATGGAGGAGGAAGCGTCAGAAGATGTTTCCATTCCCATCATTCTGTGCGGGCGAGTGGCCGGGCAGTGCGGATGCTAATGGGCAGAGGCGGGGCCCAGTGCAGTGAGAGTCCCCTGCGGTGAAGGACCACTGCGGGCCCCCCGGCTCACAGGTACCATTGGCGGTACACCACTGCATATATGCAAAAACACACACACACACATATATATATATATATATATATATATATATATATATATACAGTACAGACCAAAAGTTTGGACACACCTTCTCATTTAAAGATTTTTCTGTATTTTCATGACTATGAAAATTGTACATTCACACTGAAGGCATCAAAACTATGAATTAACACATGTGGAATTATATACTTAACAAAAAAGTGTGAAACAACTGAAAATATGTCTTATATTCTAGGCTCTTCAAAATAGCCACCTTTTGCTTTGATGACTGCTTTGCACACTCTTGCCATTCTCTTGATGAGCTTCAAGAGTTAGTCGCCGGAAATAGTTTTCACTTCACAGGTGTGCCCTGTCAGGTTTAATAAGTCGGATTTCTTGCCTTATAAATGGGGTTGGGACCATCAGTTGTGTTGTGCCGAAGTCTGGTGGATACACAGCTGATAGTCCTACTGAATAGACTGTTAGTATTTGTATTATGGCAAGAAAAAGGGAGCTAAATAAAGAAGAACGAGTGGCCATCATTACTTTAAGAAATGAAGGTCAGTCAGTGTGAAAAATTGGGAAAACTTTGAAAGTGTCCCCAAGTGCAGTTGCAAAAACCATCAAGCGCTACAAAGAAACTGGCTCACATGAGGACTGCCCCAGGAAAGGAAGACCAAGCGTCACCTCTGCTTCTGAGGATAAGTTTATCCGAGTCACCAGCCTCAGAAATCGCGGGTTATCAGCAGCTCAGATTAGAGACCAGGTCAATGCCACACTGAGTTCTAGCAGCAGACACATCTCTTCAACAACTGCTAAGAGGAGACTTTGTGCAGCAGGCCTTCATGGTAAAATAGCTGCTAGGAAACCACTGCTAAGGACAGGCAACAAGCAGAAGAGACTTGTTTGGGCTAAAGAACACAAAGAATGGACATTAGACCAGTGGAAATCTGTTCTTTTGTCTGATGAGTTCAAATTTAAGATCTTTGGTTCCAACTTTATGCAACGCAGAAAAGGTGAACGGATGGACTCTACATGCCTGGTTCCCACCGTGAAGCATGGAGGAGGGGGTGTGATGGTGTGAGGGTGCTTTGCTGATGACACTGTTGGGGATTTATTCAAAATTGAAGGCATACTGAACCAGCATGGCTACCACAGCATCTTGCAGCGGCATGCTATTCCATCCGGTTTGCGTTTAGTTGGACCATCATTTATTTTTCAACAGGACAATGACCCCAAACACACCTCCAGGCTGTGTAAGGGCTATTTGACCAAGAAGGAGAGTGATGGGGTGCTACGCCAGATGACCTGGCCTCCACAGTCACCAGACCTGAACCCAATCGAGATGGTTTGGGGTGAGCTGGACCGCAGAGTGAAGGCAAAAGGGCCAACAAATGCTAAGCATCTCTGGGATCTCCTTCAACATTGTTGGAAGACCATTTCCAGTGACTACCTCTTGAAGCTCATCAAGAGAATGCCAAGAGTGTGCAAAGCAGTCATCAAAGCAAAAGGTGGCTACTTTGAAAAACCTAGAATATAAGACAGATTTTCAGTTGTTTCACACTTTTTTGTTAAGTATATAATTCCACATGTGTTAATTCATAGTTTTGATGCCTTCAGTGTGAATGTACAATTTTCATAGTCATGAAAATACAGAAAAATCTTTAAATGAGAAGGTGTGTCCAAACTTTTGGTCTGTACTGTATATACACACACATATGCACAAACATATACATACACATTTATGCACACACACACATTACACATGGACTTACCCTCTCTGCAGATGATTCCACATGATGCATGTCTCTCTTGTGCAGCCTCCCATCCCCCAGAGCCCGACTGCAGAGCTTTCTTGCAAATTGCAGGGCTGAAGCAAGGAGGGGGAGAGCGGAGCAGTACAATACAGAGCAGGGGAGGCAGAGAGAGCACGGGCCATGCTGTAAGCAGCCCCTCTGCTGTGCTGGAGCTGGAGGCCAGAGTTAGTGGGCGGAGCCTCCTTTCCTTCACTTACAGAGCAGACACTGAGGCATGGTTGTGGCGCCCTGCTGCGTATTGGTGCCACAGAACCCAGAAGGGTGCATGAATGGACTTCTCCACAAGAGGCCCTCACACATTCACACACCTCCACCCTACCATCTCAGACCAGCAGAGGGAGCCCGTTAGGGATATATATAGGGAGGGTGGAGCTAGGCAGCTCAGATTAGTGTTCAGAGACAGAGAGGAACACAGCTCAGGGTTGAGCAGAGAGCGTGCTGACGCTCAGAGACCAGCGAAGAGGCAGCAAGCTGGCTGCTGTGCTTAGGCAAGCCAAGGCCTACAGCACGTGTGAAGGCCTAGTGAGGGCCTTGAGTGGGCCAAAGGCGAGAGGAGAAGGAAGAAGTAGCAAGGGGGCAGAGGAGCATACCAGGCTCACCCCGACATATATACCGGACACCGGGTCCGCGCCTACAGGGACTCCTTTTACCCAGTAGAAACCACCGGAACCCCTGGAGGACTACAGGTTCCAGGTCTACCAAACGCTGACTACAATACCAGGGCTAGGAGTCACGGAGGCCCCAGCAACCAGGGAGAGTGATCTCCAAAGAGAAGGCCCTACTACCAGGTCAGCAAGTGCAGAGAGAGACAGTAACCAAGCTAGGCCTAGCTCCAGGCAGGTCAGAAGCTTAGAGAATAAAGCAACGGATCAGGAGGCCCTATACCCGCTCACTGGGGAGAGTCCAAAAGTGCGCCCTTCGCCTGGAGTACCCTGGACCGTGCCTGCAACATCACCAGTAAAGGTACTTAAGCTTACCCCCGTGTGAGTGTCCGTCTTTCCTCTGGGACCATCCTGCCGTCTCTCCCCTGCACCACCATCCAGTACACCCCATGCTGCCCTGGAGCTAACTCTACCTGTGGAGAGCCACACCATCCCTGCTGCCGTAACACCAGCTCCAGAGGACTGCTCCGCAGCGGCGGCACCCTCTAGCCGCATTCCACAGGTGGCGTCACGAACACTTTCCCAAATCCCCAATATCTTCCCCTTTTTACTGACCGCCCTGGGTCACGGACCGGGCCAGCTACAGTGATATCCCCCAGCAACCAGAGGCCCGGCTGCCAAGTACCCCACGGCCCAAGGGTATGTCATGGTCTGCGTGCAGGACACAGTGCAGACAGAGGTGAAGAGGTGGGTCCTTCTAACTTCGGGCCACCGAATCCTCTGGAAGTCCTGACGGAGCCTGGTTGTTTTCAACTGTATCTGCATCCTGAGGATGCAGATACTGTTGAGATTGTGATGCGGGATGGAGGGGTTAGATGCTGTTTCACATGATCGGGCCCACCTGTCTCACGGGCCCTATAGCAGCTGCATGGGCTGCCGCTATGGACCGTACACCCCTGACTGATAGTATACCAACTAGTCAAATGAACCATCCTGCAAGAGGACACACAAATTCTCAGTAGTCATCTTTCAAGTGGCTATAAAGTTTTTTTCAGGTCATGGTGATGCATTCCCACATGAATTAAACAATCAAAAATAGATTATAACAAGGATTTATGACAATAAAAACAAAATATGGAGACATCAAAAGTATATATAAAAAGAATGTTTAATGAGTTAATAGAAAAGACCAGCCACAAAACAATAAAATGCCATTGTGCATCTATACACATCAACACATTCCATATATTTTTCTCAGTTGAAAGGTCTCAGTATTTCACAGACACATTTATCGTTTCTGCAAATATAATTTATAAATACCTATAGTTTTGTGCTCTAAACTATTATCCTCCACAGGAGGAAGAAACAAGTGCATTTATAGTTAGTTTTTTATAAATTACAAAGTAATGCAAACTGAACATTGGATAAATTGAGAACATTCAGTAGGTCTACAAGTACTACACTGACAGAAAGCACATGTAAATAACAAAACAGTAAGAAAAAAAAGGAAAGCAGAGCTACAAGAAGGCAGTAATATTAAACCAAACTACTCATCACCTCATGAAATAAGTTAGATTAAATAATTTAAATATTTTAATAAAACATAAATATGTTGTGTTTTCCTACAAAATTGGAAAGAAAATGTTACCAGATGCTGGAAAATGTAAAAAAAAAGTCAGAAGTTAAGTAATGCTGACTTCATGTAGATAGTGATTATGATTCTCATCTTACTGTCAATGCCTTCTCAGAATTCTTTTTAGTTAACCTATTAGTAATAGTTCACCGCACAGCCTCAACTTCAGGTAAACCTAAAATATTTTGAGATGAAACTTAAAAGATGTGTATTGGCTTAGGTGCTGAAGGGCTAGTAACTATCAACGTTACTAGACTTTAGAGTAGAAGGGCAATTTGTTTTTTTGCTTTCATATCTATTACAGGAATATTGTGGGTAAAGTGTGCAGAGTCTGGGAGGTTTAGGACATAGGTGTCCTCTTGGTGGTGCTCATGTACTACCCCATAACATACACTAAACAATAAACTGTATGCAATTTCATTCATTTACATTGGTATACATAAAATTCACAGTAATAGATAAACTTCTAGCAAAAGATCAAATAATATTCCCAATCATTGCAGACTGTAAAAATTTTACTCAGCTGCAATAAAAAAAACTGTGATAACTTCTTGTTAATTGTAGTCACTCTATGTATGGGCCAGTACTTATGCTAAATATAGTATAGTGTTATGGGGTGACTGAATTATGTTGTAACATGTATACAGATATACAGCCTTTCTCATGTGACTGTGTCTATACCTGGCCAACTACTCTTGTGACATTGTTAAATTATGAGTTTGCTTATTTTTGACTGCAATTACAAGAGATAACTAAGGGATGAATATTACTTGTAAATACATATTTTACAGTCCGTTACAAAGCTAAAGATGATGATGTTTTACATTAATACTGCTATCCAGCTGTACCCTATGGATAGGAATACAGACCTGACCAGACTGGAATGAATTCTTTATAAAAAACTGGTGTCTATAGGCTCCAATAAATATTGTATGCTAGAATTGCAATAGCCTGAATTTGGGAAGCCTGACATCACTGAAAGGTGAATGTTATCCATAGGTTCCAACAGAACAAGGTTGACAGGTCCTTTTCTTTTCACCTGGTTATGTATGGTTAGCTAATGGCTGAATGATTGATCCAAGTGACGTGAGAGCTTTGCTGTAACTTTGTCTGGTTATGACTTGTTAACAATCTATGAAAGAAGGAAAACATACTTATGTTATTCGCTGTTAGCATGAATATAGTACTATACTGTTAGGTCCATATATATTTGGACAGAGACAACATTTTTCTAATTTTGGTTCTGGACATTACCACAATGAATTTTAAACAAAACAATTCAGATGCAGTTGAAGTTCAGACTTTCAGCTTTCGTTTGAGGGTATCCACATTAAAATTGAATGAAGGGTTTAGGAGTTTCAGCTCCTTAACATGTGCCACCCTGTTTTTAAAGGGACCAAAAGTAATTGGACAATTGATTCCAAGGCTATTTCATGGACAGGTGTGGGCAATCCCTTCATTATGTCATTCTCAATTAAGCAGATAAAAGGCCTGGAGTTGATTTGAGGTGTGGTGCTTGCATTTGGAAGGTTTTGGTGTGAAGTAAACATGCGGTCAAAGGAGCTCTCCATGCAGGTGAAACAAGCCATCCTTAAGCTGCAAAAACAGAAAATAAACATCTGAGAAATTGCTACAATATTAGGAGTGGCAAAATCTACAGTTTGGTACATCCTGAGAAAGAAAAAAAGCACTGGTGAACTCATCAATGCAAAAAGACCTGGGCGCCCACGGAAGACAACAGTGGTGGATGATCGCAGAATAATCTCCATGGGTAAGAGAAACCCCTTCACAACAGCCAACCAAGTGAACAACACTCTCCAGGAGGTAGGCGTATCAATATCCAAATCTACCATAAAGAGAAGACTGCATGAAAGTAAATACAGAGGGTTCACTGCACGGTGCAAGCCACTCATAAGCATCAAGAATAAAAAGGCCAGACTGGCCTTTGCTAAAAAACATCTAAAAAAGACAGCACAGTTCTGGAAGAACATTCTTTGGACAGATGAAACCAAGATCAACCTCTACCAGAATGATGGAAAGAGAAAAGTATGGCGAAGGCGTGGTACAGCTCATGATCGAAAGCATACCACATCATCTGTAAAACATGGTGGAGGCAGTGTGATGGCTTGGGAATGCATGGCTGCCAGTGGCACTGGGTCACTACTGTTTATTGATGATGTGTCCACAGGACAGAAGCAGCCGAATGAATTCTGATGTATTCAGAGCCATACTGTGTGCTCAGATCCAGCCAAATGCAGCCAAACTGATTGGTCGTCATTTCATACTACAGATGGACAATGACCCAAAACATAAAGCCAAAGCAACCCAGGAGTTTATTAAAGCAAAGAAGTGGAATATTCTTTAATGGCCAAGTCAGTCACCTGATCTCAACCCAATTGAGCATGCATTTCACTTGTTAAAGACTAAACTTCAGACAGAAAGGCCCACAAACAAACAGCAACTGAAAACTACCGCAGTGAAGGCCTGGCAGAGCATCAAAAAGGAGGAAACACAGCATCTGGTAATGTACATGAGTTCAAGACTTCAGGCAGTCATTGCCAACAAGGGGTTTTCAACCAAGTACTAGAAACATTTTATTTACAATTATTTAATCTGTCCAATTACTTTTGGTCCCTTTAAAAACAGGGTGGCACATGTTAAGGAGCTGAAACTGCTAAACCCTTCATCCAATTTTAATGTGGATACCCTCAAATGAAAGCTGAAAGTCTGAACTTCAAATGAATCTGAATTGTTTTGTTTAAAATTCATTGTGGTAATGTATAGAACCAAAATTAGAAAAATGTTGTCTCTGTCCAAATATACAGACACCAAAATTATGCTTTCACATGATCTGCTGGCCTCTGGTTTTTATTAGTGTTTGTCTGATGTTTATATCACATACAGAAATATAATTGCAATCATATTATGAGTACCAATAGGTTATATTGACAGTTAGAATGAGTTAATGCAGCAAGTCAATATTTGCAGTTTTGCCCCTTCTTCTTCAAGACCTCTGTAATTCTCCCTGGCATGCTCTCAATCAACTTTTGGACCAAATCCTGACTGATAGCAGTCCATTCTTGCACAATCAATGCTTGCATTTTGCCAGAATTTGTTGGTTTTTGTTTGTCCACCCGTCTCTTGATGATTGACCACAAGTTCTCAATGGGATTTAGATCTGGGGAGTTTCCAGGCCATGGACCCAAATTCTCTATGTTTTGTTCCATGAGCCATTTAGTTATCACCTTTGCTTTATGGCAAGGTGCTCCATCATGCTGGAAAAGGCATTGTTGGGCGCCAAACTGCTCTTGGACGGTTGGGAGAAGTTGCTCTTGGAGGACATTCTGGTACCATTCTTTATTCATGGCTGTGTTTTTAGGCAAGACTGTGAGTGAGCCGATTCCCTTGGCTGAGAAGCAACCCCACACATGAATGGTTTCAGGATGCTTTACAGTTGGCATGAGACAAGACTGGTGGTAGCGCTCACCTCTTCTTCTCCGAATAAGCTGTTTTCCAAATGTCCCAAACAATCGAAAAGGGGATTCATCAGAGAAAATGACTTTGCCCCAGTCCTCAGCAGTCCACTCCCTGTACCTTTTGCAGAATATCAGTCGGTCCCTGATGTTTTTTCTGGAGAGAAGTGGCTTCTTTGCTGCCCTCCTTGAAACCAGCCCTTGCTCAAAGAGTCTCCGCCTCACAGTGCATGCAGAAGCACTCACACCAGCCTGCTGCCATTCCTGAGCAAGCTCCGCACTGCTGGTAGTCCGATCCCGCAGCTGAAACAGTTTTAAGATACGGTCCTGGCGCTTGCTGGTCTTTCTTGGGCGCCCTGGAGCCTTTTTGACAACAATGGAAGCTCTCTCCTTGAAGTTCTTGATGATGCAATAGATTGTTGACTGAGGTGCAATCTTTGTAGCTGCGATACTCTTCCCTGTTAGGCCATTTTTGTGCAGTGCAATGATGGTTGCACGTGTTTCTTTAGAGATAACCATGGTTAACTGAAGAGAAACAATGATACCAAGAACCAGCCTCCTTTTAAAGTGTCCAGTGATGTCATTCTTACTTAATCATGACTGATTGATCGCCAGCCCTGTCCTCATCAACACCCACACCTGTGTTAATGGATCAATCACTAAAACGATGTTAGCTGCTCCTTTTAAGGCAGGACTGCAATGATGTTGAAATGTGTTTTGGGGGTTAAAGTTCATTTTCTGGGCAAATATTGACTTTGCAAGTACAGTAATTGCTGTTAAGCTGATCACTCTTTGACATTCAGGAGTATATGCAAATTGCCATTACAAAAAATGAAGCAGTAAACTTTGGAGAAATTACTATTTGTCTCATTCTCAATACTTTTGGCCATGACTGTATATGGACCTAACTGTATATTGCACAAAATAGATATTTACATTGAAGGGGGTGTGCCCATAACTTTGGTGTTGTATTCTGTACAATAAATCCTACATACCTGCTGTCACACTTCTGAGTCCAGCGCAGGAAGCTCTGTGGTCTTCGTCAGTGCCGGAAGCAATGACAGCACCATCAACCAGAGACAGGACCTCTGCGGCTGTGCTGCAGCGATTTGGTGACTTGACACACTTCATTGGATGTTCTGGTGACTCACAGTTCACGTCACCTGACCGCTGCAGCCCATCACAAGCTGCTGTAGTCCCATGGCTAGTTGAATGCCTCTGGTACCGGCACAGACAACAGAGCGGCCTGTGCTGCATCCAAGAGTGTGACAGTAGGTAAATATGATTTTTTTTGTTATATTTACAGAGTACAATCCCAAGGTAATAAACACCTTTTGCAACCATTTTGAGCTTTTTTGTACTTTTATGCTTACCTTCTGCAACAGTAGCTCCATTTTATTCAGAAATACTTCTGGGCTCTGTTCAGTGTAATTAGAACATGGAGTGCAACTCTAAAATAAAAGAAATAATAACTATAGATGGCAAATAAATGTGGACACCTATATCATGATAGCAGGATCAGCAAACACTCATGGTGTATAAAACACAATGGTTGGCCCATGAAGCTCCCGAGTCTCATGGACCAACCAGTGATTGGTAAAATGATTGCTTGCTAAAGACTTCTGATTACAGTCCTATAGATCATAGTGCAGACTGCATTATATCTCTAACATCTACATATACAGTGCATTGTGAAAGTATTTGGCCCCCTTGAACTTTTCTACATTTTGCCACATTTCTGGCTTCAAACATAAAGATATAAAATTCAAAATTTTTTGGGAAGAATCAAAAACAAGTGGGACACAATCGTGAAGTGGAACGAAATTTATTGGATATTTTAAACTTTTTTAACAAATTAAAAAACGAAAAGTGGGTCGTGCAATATTATTCGGCCCCTTTACTTTCAGTGCAGCAAACTCACTCCAGAAGTTCAGTGAGGATCTCTGAATGATTCAATGTTGTCCTAAATGATTGGTAATGATAAATAGAATCCACCTGTGTGTAATCAAGTCTCCGTATAAATGCACCTGCTCTGTGATAGTCTCAGGGTTCTGTTTCAAGTGCAGAGAGCATAATGAAGACCAAGGAATACACCAGGCAGGTCCGAGATACTGTTGTGGCGAAGTTTAAAGCCGGATTTGGATACAAAAAGATTTCCCAAGTTTTAAACATCTCAAGGAGCACTGTGCAAGTTATCATATTGAAATGGAAGGAGTATCAGACCACTGCAAATCCACCAAGACCCGGCCGTCCCTCTAAACTTTCATCTCGAATAAGGAGAAGACTGATCAGAGATGCAGCCAAAAGGCCCATGATCACTCTGGATGAACTGCAGAGATCTACAGCTGAGGTGGGAGAGTCTGTCCATAGGACAACAATCAGTCGTACACTGCACAAATCTGGCCTTTATGGAAGAGTGGCAAGAAGAAAGCCATTTCTCAAAGATATCCATAAAAAGTCTTGTTTGAAGTTTGCCACAAGCCACCTGGGAGACACACCAAACATGTGGAATAAGATGCTCTGGTCAGATGAAACCAAAATCGAACTTTCTGGCCACAATGCAACACATCTCATCACCCTCAAAACACCATCCCCACTGTCAAACATGGTGGTGGCAGCATCATGGTTTGGGCCTACTTTTCTTCAGCAGGGACAGGGAAGATGGTTAAAATTGATGGGAAGATGAACGGAGCCAAATACAGGACCATTCTGGAAGAAAACCTATTGGAGTCTGCAAAAGACCTGAGACTGGGATGGAGATTTATCTTCCAACAAGACAATGATCCCAAACATAAAGCAAAATCTACAATGGAATGGTTCAAAAATACACGTATCCAGGTGTTAGAATGGCCAAGTCAAATCCAGACCTGAATCCAATCGAGAATCTGTGGAAAGAGCTGAAAACTGCTGTTCACAAACGCCCTCCATCCAACCTCAATGAGCTTGAGCTGTTTTGCAAGGAAGAATGGGCAAGAATTTCAGCCTCTCGATGTGCAAAACTGATAGAGACATACCCCAAGCGACTTGCAGCTGTAATCGCAGCAAAAGGTGCTACAAAGTATTAACTCAAGGGGGCCGAATAATATTGCACGCCCCACTTTTCAGTTTTGAATTTGTTAAAAAAAAGTTTCAAATATCCAATAAATTTTGTTCCACTTCACGATTGTGTCCCACTTGTTGTTGATTCTTCCCAAAAAAATTTGCATTTTATGTCTTTATGTTTGAAGCCAGAAATGTGGCAAAAGGTAGAAAAGTTCAAGGGGGCCAAATACTTTCACAATGCACTGTATATAGGTGGACATATGGATATTGCAGGCAAGAGGATACTATGATCAGTGAGCTATTTTTTTATGTGATATCACCTAAATACAGATGTGCCCACTCTTTCTTTTTCATAGATTTCAATAAGTACTCCATTTTTTTTCATGTTATAAATGCAAGGAACTTTCATGACATACTGGCAAAACTCTTGAAAGGCTACAAGTAACTTTGCAACAAAGTGAGTGGCCACACATAGACGCATATAGCGTAAACATTTCCTGTCAGAGTATTGCAAAACCATGGTCATCTTGTGCCACACAAACTAGGAAATGTCAGAGCAAGAAGAGGGTAAGGAAGGACACATCTGTACCATAATTAATCTGCATTATTACACTGCATCTTTATATCAGTGGCTCAGAATAATGGAACTGTATATGTAATTTGCTGTACAAAAATACTTACCTCACGGTCATGAGGTTTGTTGAGCTTTACTTTTCTTATACAACTGTCAAGATCTGGTTTGCTCTTTCTGGTTGCTACATGTAACTTGGGAGCCTGTGATCGGAAGCACATTAAAGCTGTGTCTAGGCATTCTTCCTAAAAGTCAGACAGAAACAAAAGACATTGATGAAAACAGAAGATATGAAAACTGTATTCATGTCTATGGTAAAAAAAGAATTGCGAAAAACATCACATACGACTTCAACTGAAGGTTTTTAGAACAATCACTTTTACCATTCTGTCTATAAACCGAAGCTTGTTTTAATGATTGATAGTCACTGAAATTGCAATTTTAAAAATCGGACATGTAAACGGCCCCTTAGAAGAACATTGGTCTGAGTGTGATCCGATATTTTGTCGGATTACATTCGAACTGAAAATACGGTCGTCTACACGAGCCCTAATACTGATCAGTACTACATTTTCCTCCTATTTAGATAAAAAAATTACCTACAGATACTAGGTGAGTGAAACTCCTGAATACTTTAGGGCATTTTTATTTGTGGCATTTTAACATATTTTATTTTTTACCTTCAAAATCACTGCTGTAAAGTAAAATATTGAAAAATCAATAAACAAATCATTTTAGCTTTTGGCATTTTTCCCAAAACAAAGTAGCCCACGTTTCTAAATTAGTTTACACCAGTTTAGGTATAAACTAAGTCCCAAAGAGTCACAATTTGTGCAACACTTGAAAAAAGTAAAAAAAAAATAGTGCAAAATTTGGGCATAAATGTACAAAAATTGGATTTTTTTTAATGAATTTGACTCTGCTTACTCCAATGATCTATATTTTCAGATATCTGTCTCAGTATGCTCTGGTAGTGTTTTTGATATAATACTTTTTCTCCAATTTTTTTCCATTAGCTTCTTTATAAGACTTTATAAACACCAGAAAAGTCTTTTTAAAAAAAGCTACAAAATCACTACCAAAATGGCATGTAAAAAATAATTAACAATTAAACACCTAAAATACAGAAAAAAACATATGTATGGGAGCCTTAAAGCTTTCTGCTCCAGCTCCTGTTTGTCATGTTTTATACATTATAGCTCTTATGTTACATACACTTTGGTTATTGTCACTATTCCTCTATATTGTCTACAGCAGTCTATTCAGCTACAGTAAAGCTCTATGCTTCCTGTTTCAGGTTTCTACGGCAGGTGGAACTATTGACGTTTTAACTGAGAAAACAAGTGAAAGCAGGTTGATTTACTGCATATGATGTAATGACCATGACTTTCAATGGCTGTTTAAGTCACAACATGTGGAAAAAGCTATGAATCTACTTGAAACTGAGAACAAAAATTCCTGTTCAAAATTTGTAGTTCTAATTAAAATTTTCTAACCACAACTATTGTTAAGAAATCATAATAGGAAATATGGAAAGGGGGGTCTAATGTATCTGTGGAAATATTTAGTCATATAAAGACCTCATGCAAATTACAATATTTAAAATCAAAATGCATTTGTTTTAATCAAACTTCTTTGTAGTAGGTTGATTGAATGCTTATTTTCCCCGTGTAGCAGATTCTCCTCATATTTTACATCCAGATTTTCAGCGCTGCTCACCATTATTGGCACCTCTTTATTTTTTTCATAGACTGTGCAATATCTTCAGAAATAAATGGAAATGTACCAAAGTTATATCCTCAGGATTTTTTAATTAATGGTCCAAAGTAAAACAACAATAAAACATTGTTTTTCAACTTCCATGTTGCAATTTGAAAGAAAAAAACAGAATAAACAGCATGTGCAGCAATAAAAGCACCCTTAATTAATACTTGGTTGCACACTCTTTAACATTGCTGACAGCCTCCAAATGTTGTAGCCATCTATAAGCTTCTTGCATTTCTCAGCTGGAATTTTCTCCCACTCTTCCTTTGCAGTTTGTTCAAGCACTTGCATGTTTGCAGGGTTCTTTTTCCCAATGGCAGATTTCAGCTCACCCCAAAGATTTTCAATCAGGACTCATAGCTGGCCATTTTAAAACCGTCCATTTTTTCTTTTTCATCCATTTCTGTGTACTTTTGTATGTGTGCTTCGAGTCATTGTCTTGCTGGAGGACCCATGATCTTCAACTCAAACCAAGTTTTCTTACACTGGGTAGGACATTTCACTCTAAAATCTCTTGATAATTCCCTGATTTCATGATTCCTGTGATACGGTAAAGGTCTCAAGTACCAGACACAGCTAAGCAACCCCACAGCATTATGGATCCTCCACCATGCTGAACTGTTGGCAAGGTGTTCTTTTCCTTATAAGCTTCATTGATCGGTCTATAAACAAACTGTTGCTTTGCATTGCCAAAAAGCTCTATTTTTGTTTCATCTGTTCACAGATCATTTTCCCAGAAGGATTGTGGTTTGTCAAGGTACTCTTTGGCAAAGATCAGTCGTTCATTTTTATGTCTTTTCTTCAGCAATGGTTTCTTCCTTGGCCTCCACCCATAAAGCTCTGCATGGTTTAGTGTGCAACATATGGTTCTTGTTGAAACCATGACCCCAGACTGTTCCAGGTTGGCCTTCAGGTTTTTCGATGTTTGACGTGGTGTTTTTTCCACTATTCGCATCAACCTTCAAAGACATCACTTGTCAATTTTCCTCTCTCCCCTGCATCCAGGGAGATTCTTGACGGTTCCATGCTTGGCAAACTTCTTAATAACATTACGGACTGTTGAAACTGGGATACCAGGGTCTTTGGAGATGGCCTTATACTCTTTGGAAGTCTTGTGTTTGCTAATAATAGCAGTTTTGATGTCCTCAGACCGCTCCTTTGTCTTCACCATTGTGACAAAGGAACAGGGCCTACCATGGGGCTTTTTCAAACACAGAAGTCATCATTCATTGGCTAATTCATGTCACATGGGCACCGACAATTAATCACAGGTGAATCTCTTTTGTGATTTACCACAGGAGAGTCAAAATGTGTTTCCATACTAAATTACTGTAAAGGGTGCCAATACCAGTGACACCGCAAGCTTTAGGTTTTTCTATTTTTCCCTCCCATTGTTTTTTGTTTTAAATTATTGTTTATCTTTTGCTCTTTTGTATTTAACACGAGTGCTCTATACAAAAAAACTGTTTAACTTGATTAATTTTTTCAGGAGAGATTTCACATTATGTACTTAAACTTCATGGGTGCCAATAACGATGAGCAGGACTTTACGTGCAGTGCAAAGTCTGCAGCACATTATAGTTGCAGCAAAGTAGATGAGATGGCTAACTACTTGCCTGTTGTGCTCGGCGCCGATCTCTGCCGGATAATAGCAGTCATAGACTGTTCGTGCCAGAGATTCTGTTGCTTCCGTTAACGTTGCATCGAGAGAGCAGCTGCTTCTCTTCTGGTCTGCTCTGTTGATGAGGCTTCACTACCGAAATCATGCTGATTGACAGCCTGCTCCTTGTTGTCTAACTGTAGGAAGCCGGCTGTCAGTCAGCATAATGTCGACAGATATGCCCCATCGATAGAGCAGCTCGGAAGAGGAAGAGCTGTATTGTTGATGTGAAGCATCAGAATCATAGGCTGGAGTGGTCTGTGACAGCTCTGAGCTGGCGCCGGGTAGAACAGGAATGGAGTTAGCAGCTACCTGCCTGTTATTTTTCTTTTTACTACATGCCTAGGAACTAATAGTCCCGGAAATCCTCTTTTAACAGAGTGGCTGTGCATAGGTTGTTGCCACATTGTCAAGAACCCATGCCTTCACCTGTGTGGGAACTTATAGCAAGTTATGGCAACCTCATGAAGCAACTGCCACACAGTAGTAAACTCTAATGCTATGTTCACACTGATATTTTTTTGAAGCGTTCAAAAACCATGAGTTTTTCAAGTGCAAATAGCTTCAGAAAACTTTCATGGTTTGGGAAATTTTTGGAAGCATTTTGCTTTTCTTGCAGCATTTCCTACTGCATTCATGAAGAGGTTTTGAAATAATTTTTTTCCCTGAAGTCTTCTTTGCAGCCTTTTTGATTGGATAATGGCAAGTTTGAAGAGGTTTCCTTCAGGATTCTTTTTTTTTTTCAAAACCGTTTCAGAAAAAAAAAGTTCAAAATTCCTCATGTGAACAGCAAAGTGGATTTCCACTAGCAATGAATTGGAATGGTTTTCAAGAAGCTTTCAAAGCGGTTTTGGAAGAAGATTTGCTCCAAAAACCTCATTATGAATATAGCCTTAGTGGTTTGCTTATGAAGACTAATCCTAATTGGTATTCAGTCAGATGTTGACAGGTGAGCTCTGTTAGAAATTTTATTTGCATTCTCTGAGGAACGTTGACGCTAAGAAAGTTCTAACATCTAAACCACAAGTTCTGTTTTATGAGAATATTTTACAGTAACTGAGCTGGAAATATGTGCATCATGGCATATATTTCCACTCAAATCAGCTTGTTTCAAACCATACCAAACACGCAAAAAATAGCTGATTGAGCTATATGAAAGTAAAATGTTGTATAGAAATATTGATAGAAAGTCAAAAGCACAGCACAAAGTACCCTTTGTTGTGGACCAACAGATCAGAAGCAGAGAAAGCCCTGATAAAATCAAAAGTGAGCAGTATAAACCAGTGATATATCTGTGTTAATTCTTTCTACTTTAAATAGCACAAAATGTGGGCAATAATGTAAAATGTAAAGCCAAGCATTCAAGAACGGCTGAGTGTGTCAAGTTTATACTTTGTCCACACTGAATAGATGCCTGACATAGGTTCAGGACAGAAAGGTTATTACAGCCTTTAGAGGAATTTATTATTTTCCAAGCCAAGCCTTCAACTATAACTGTAAATGTAAATGTAAATTCCACAATATATATGATATGAGCAAAACACTATTAAAGGGGTTTTCCTACCATATATGCTAGGACACGCAATCAATCCCTGATTGATGGTAGTTGACTTCTGCAACCATAATGGAGGAGTTTTAGCACTAGAGAAGTGCTCAGCCCCAAACATTGATCCTTTGGTGACAACATATTAACAGAAGTGTGCTGTCTCTTGGTTCCTATGTTCTCAAAATCGGCAGGGGTCCCATAGGTTAGCCCTAACTGATCATTATTTTCACAATGTATTACTATTATAAGATGGGAATATCTGGAAATTTTCATTTCTTTCAGTGACCCTATGCTTTCTGATAAAACAACCTAGGGAAATAAATGCCTAAAAACAAACGTCTTCTCGGACTAAAGTCTAAAAACTCTTTTGAAACCACTACTTTATTGCTTCATTTTACCATGTAGGTCTCCATAGGAGCTGTATACATAAAGCAGTAGGATATTATTAAGTAAATCTATTTGTAGTTTTTTCATTTTTTTTTTTTTTGCTATATTGAGGCAGTGTCTTACAGTATAAGTTCAGTAAATTAGCACACTCTTTCAATGGAATTGGTCATTTAAAAAACAATGAGTGAGGAAATCTTATAGTTTATATCTTTAGCAATCATGTAAAGGTCTCCTTCTGTCTAATGCTCTGTGTTTTTCTCTCTCACTCTCGGTCTCCGACAGTCTCAGTCTCTTGGTATCGGTCTTTTTCTCATTTTCGATCTCTAACTTATTCTCAGTCTCCGATTTCCCCTTCGTCAAGTTACAAAATAGTTTCCCTTAAAAATGTTTCAACACTTTGTTTAAAATGCCTATTTTGTTTAGCCCCAGATGTTCATCATCATGGTATAAATGGTTCTGTAGAAAAGTATTTTTATACAATATAGAACAAATATAGACTATTGTCTATATAGAATAATATAGACAATCAAGAAATCATGACAAAAACTGCTAGCACTCAGCAATACACTGTGTATCTCAGTTTGATCACTGGGCCATTATTTGGACTCCTGCCTTGCATGAATCTTTGAACAAATATACAGCTATACAGATCTATGGTTGCACTATATAGAAATCATTCAAAGCCTTACAACCAAGGACCTTGATCTAAACCTGGGGCTGTATTAGAACATATAGTACATGATATTGTTTCTACCGATCCTGAACCTGAGGATCCGGAGGAAGGCAAAAACCATAAATATCATTATTCTTCATTTCAAGAAGAGCATTTGTATTGTTCGTGAACAAAAATTTTTAAAGTGTACTTTAGTGTGTTTCATGTGACTGTTTAGAATAGGCTGCACATTAGGAACACACTATTTCTGGCCATTATATGACTTGTTAGGCTGTACCTTTGCCCTAAGTGAGTGGGCAGTCTGATTTGTCTTGAGCAAGATGCATTTTAGCCTTTTGTTTCTTCATCAGACTGGTTGTCTTATTGACAGCTACCATTTAAAGTGGTTTTCCGGTTTTAACATCTTACGATCCACAGGTTAACAATGAGAAAAAAACAGTAAGCTTAGCTGGTACTCGCCTTTCCCTGTACCGATGGCAACTTTCCGCTGCTGTCCCAGTCTCTATTTATGGGCTGCAGTATTAACATGCACATCACCGCTGGAGCCAATCACTTAGCTCATCATCTAGTGCTGTCTACATTGGCCAACAAGCTGAATTTAGTGATTGGTTGCAGTGGTGATGTGCACTGTATCCATGATGTTTCTGCTGCAGCTTGTAAACAGAGACTTGGGCTGCAACAGAGACCCGCTGCTAGAGTAGGGAAAGGTAAATACAAGCTCAGCTAATTGTTTCATCCCTCTACTTGCCTATGGGTGCTAACATGTTAAAACTGGAAAACCACTCTAAAGGGAATCTGTCAGCAGGTTTTTGCTACGTCATATGAGAGCAGCATGATGTAGCCAAACAGAAGCTGAATCCAACGATGTATCACTTAGTTTATTGAGTGCAACCGTTCTGATACAATCAGAGCTTTGAGATTTAGAATGAAGCAGAGCTGAGAAAGCTAACCCCACCCCCACCAGACTCTGCATATACAATATCTATAGACAGTGAGGTGCTTAGTTGCTGGACTAGTCTGGCAATGTTAATCTCTTTGTGATAAATCTTTCACAGTTCGTAAACGACAGCACACACTTTGACAAGGTGCACACACTTTGACAAGTTACACATCCCTGAACTCTGTGTTTCAACTGCTCTCCTTCTGTCTTCAGATTGCATAGCAAAAACCTGCTGACAGATTCCCTTTAAGGCTATCCTCTTTCTCCTGTACAACCTCTGGATAAACACTTTTATCTAAGACCAATTAACATACTGTAGGTATGTAAATGAGTGTCTCTTGAAAAACTCTTCATTTTTGAAGATACTAAACTATATATATACATATATATATATATATATATGTATATATAAGATATATAAGAATTAGGGTTGAGCGAGTATGTTCTGTCCGAGTATGCTTGGGCCGAGCTTCGAGTATTTACAGCTGCTCGGTGATATGTTTGAATCGCTCCTGTGTGCATGATTTGCAACTGTATGACAGCTTTATTACATGTGAGGAATGTCTATTTCTTACACATTCCTCACATGTAATAAAGCTGTCAAACAGTCGCAAATAATGCACACGGGAGCGATTCAACCATATCACCGAGCAGCTGTAAATACTCGGAGCTCAGACCGAGCATACTCGGCGAAAGGGTTAATAGAACATACGCGCTCAACACTAATAAGAATATTATATATATATATATATATATAATCAACTAGTGTCAATAAAATGGGGACAATTAGCTCTGAATAAGCCCATCAGATCAATTCCTAACCTGCACCCAAATACATTAGAGCTGTAATCTACTGTATATCTATAGGAGCCTGCCTACCTATTTTATACATGAAGTTCTGTTTTCTTTTACCTTTTAATTACAAATATTATATGTATGGTAACATAAATCATGAGTCGTAGACAAATGTTATCTCTCATAAACCACTCTGCATATATCTGCCTGTTTAGCAATGTCATATATTAGTAGAGCAATGAGTTTCATTCTTTGTGGTTAATGTAAGTATCTGACATCCTATTTGAATATCTTCTTTTTGAAAAAAAAAATAACCTTCTTGTGCACATGGTTGGTGTTTGCGGTTGTGTTTGTTGCATGTGTATGCAAGAAAACTGTATTACTCATTACACACGTTTCTGTTTTGCTTTGTGTATGATCACTAAAAGCAGTAACTGAACTCCTGTGTTTTCTATATGTGGCATATTGCTCTACTTTAGGCTGTGGCAAAGCCTGTAAGTAAAATGCTTTTTCCTCTGACACGGTAAGTCTGGGGCTTGTTATAAAACTCTAATACGCAAATAGACTTTTAATTCCTCTTATGGGTAATTGCCAAATTTATTTTACATCAGAGTAAATATTTGATTAATTCCCTTTTATAGTCATTGACGGCTTTCTGAAATATTTCTTTTTTTTTTATTTAAATATTCAGTTGATTAAAATTGAGTCTGAGATTATGAAATCCTGTTAACAATTTAAAGTTAAGAATATGACTTTTTCCTGTTTTACCTTGACATCTATTCTTGAAAAGCATAACTAAAGGACAGACATCTTTAACGTGCTTCAATCTTCAGACTTAACAATGTAGGTGGATGAAGAGTTATAGTAATGACTCATAGTTTAGTAGAATTTTTAAGAATTGTCTAAAATGTGATTTCCACCAGAAACACAATAAAATTATATCACTGCTTACTAGTTACTATATGACCACTATAGCAACTCAGATTAATTTAACAGTAAATATATGTATACATGTAATTTCTGGGGTCACTGATATGAAAGTGGTTTACTGTTTTGAGTTGTTCCTAGAAAAACTAATTAAAGTTTTGAGTTAGAGGGAACCATGAAGTCTATAAGGGAACCTAAAACTATTGATGCAATTTCTGACAACGCAATATTATTTATTAATAGTAAAAGTCCAAGAAAAGTTAGGCAACAATGGCTCTAAGTACTTCCACCAGCAAGGGAGCAAATACTGATAGTACAACTTATTATATTCAGTGAAAACAACAATAAGAACTTTAATTTACAATTGAATTAATAAGTATTTCTTACCTTCACATCAACTGGTACATGAAAAGAAAGCGGATGCTGGAGAAACAAAAACATGACATTTTGAATTAGGTTTGCACAATCATAGCATCAAAGTAGCAGTGAATACAAAGAAGTTTATACTTACGGTTTTATTGGCAATTTGATTGATCTTTTTGATCACTTTCTGAATTTCTCGACACCGATCGATGCTTGGTAAAGCTGCATGTAAGAGAACAGTTAATGCCAGGAAGGACATGCACAGTAATAGCACTTTGCCCATGTTTCTACAAACTCTTCTGGTGTTCACTCAAAATTGAATTTTGAATGTTCTCATATTGACAACATACCAATTTATCTGCAATTGACAGAATTGTAGGTCCCACCCATTTCTTGTGGAAAGCTTTGCAGAATGGATGAATGAGTAATCGTTTTTCTTTTCCACTGGCTATGTGTACGTCTATTCGTATGTGTGGGAGGTGGGTGGATACAGAAGTTAATGAACTGGGAGGGAAAAGAACACAAATTGTGAATTCCAGCATATAACACAGAGAAATTCACCTGACTCAGGTGTGGGTAGGTGAAAATGACTATTTTCCACTACACTTTTGGGACATTTTTAATGCAGCTTAATCTAATTGACTAATAATATTTTACTAATTCTCTTGACAATTTTTATAATTTTTATAAAATTTGATCAAATGAAGACCAACATGTTTATATGGTTGTATAAATGAAGTAAAACAACATTTTATTAATTTATTACATTTTTTTATAGATATCTTTTAATATAAAATTCAAAAGAAATAAATATTTATCATTAAATGTCTTTTTTTAAGTATATTAGTATTCTTCAGCAGTAAATTGAAAATTGTCCCGGGCTCCTAAATCCTTATACTAAGTTACTGTGAGAAATGTTTTACTTTGAAGTTAGTAGTAGGGATTCTTTGAACAGTATTTTTTTCTATTGTTTGAAGCTGCATGTAAAATGCCATTTTTCTTTAACATAGCAATATAACAAGCTTATATATGCTGTTTTCCTATGTATTTTTGGCAGCGTTTTTATCGTGTCACTTGTAAATGGATTTTTCCCGTGTTTTTCAAATCCTACAGAACCACATACCCACATCAAGTTAATTAAAAAGATAACTTTGAGCACAAAAATGTGAAAAATCAAAATACAGCATTTGCACAATTTTATATTTCACTATATCTATAATGTAACATCTGGCAACATAATTTTTGAAGAAAAAAAAATGCGAACAAAAACACCATCAACCAAAGTTTGTGGACAGACGCATTCCCCTAAAAATATGTCCTGTTTGGTTAATAGAGTAGTGATAAGCAGAGCGTCCCCACCTGCCTCCCTCCAGTTCACTTAGGGACCATTCAGACGTCCATTTTTTTCATGTATGAGAATTCAGTCATTTTGTTCAGTTTTATTAGATTTTCTTCAAAGTGTCATCTGAGTTTCACTTGAGTTTGGTTCAAGTTTCATCCATTTTTCTTAGAAGAGACAAAAGAAAGTACATATCTTCTTCCATCTAGAAGGCCATGAAAAATGGACAACACCCGAGTGCTGTTCCATTTTTTATGGACTCATAGACTTCCATTGCCAATTTTGATTCAATGCTTAGACCAACATCAAACATGTCTCTGAGATTTTGCATTGACCACTAGGTCCGCAAAAGAATTGGAAATGTGAACAGCCACATAGCACTCATACCTAGTACAGTAAACGAGAACCACCGAATGATAGGTCCAATAAGGCAAAAGATACATAAATAGCTTTTAGTATCGTAAAGGCAACACGTGGCACTACATGCAAAAGGAAAAACCGCATTGCAGTGTCCAAACATAAACACCCCCTGACGAAGGACTTGTTGTCCGAAACGCGCGTCGGGGTTTGCCGCATGGTGCCATTCACATAAGCTGCTGTAGACACAGGTATATTATTTACATTCTGATTGACTATACGCTGTCACTTGTTTATTTAGCATTGACTGTCCAGATGCATTTGATATGGGTATGGTCACAATGATGGTGCACATAGTACCTTTATATTTATGAGTTGGCCTGACATTTGTTTTCGTTCCTGGACTTCTAGGTGATATTCACCATATGTTATATAGAGCTTCAGCACTCAGTCTGACATGTACACCTGTTGTACTACTATCTATATGTTTCAATGCAGCTCATGATGTAACTTCTACCGTATGATTTATGTTTATGTTTGGACACTGCAATGCGGTTTTTCCTTTTGCATGTAGTGCCACGTGTTGCCTTTACGATAATAAAAGCTATTTATGTATCTTTTGCCTTATTGGACCTATCATTCGGTGGTTCTCGTTTACTGTATGTTTGTTACCGAATGGTCTGCCATTCCCTATTGGTCCATATATTTTAGCACTCTATATAGGTTAGACCAGGCCAATCTACGGGTGATAGTATGGTCTGTGTCTTGTGCTTCGTAGTTCAGTGTTTTTTTGTCATACCTAGTACAGTCTATTTGTGAAAAACACAGATAAGCATCATTCACTGTGAGCAGGACTGGAGGGGATTGAGGCTGGGTGAATGCTTTTTTTATGCATATACCTGACTAATAAGTATGCTTCCAGTGTATTTTCTGACCATTCCTATTAGCCAACCATATTTTTTGTGCAGTGCAGAACAAAGCTTTACCTAAACATTGTTGGTACTTTTTTTTTAAATCATTGCATCAATTTTTTTCTCCTATTAGCCTTTTTGAAAATTAAAAATTTGGGGCCACACCAACATTTTATTGGAAAAAAATTATAATTTTTCATTTTCACAGCCAAATGTTATACAATTACATGAATCATCTGAGGGTTAAACCCTTTGCCCCTGTGCGATTTTCCATTTTTTTTTTCATTTTTTCTACCCTTCTTCCGAGAGCCATAACTGTTTTATTTTTCCATCAATATAGCCATATGAGGGCTTGTTTTTTTTGTGGAATGAGTTTTACTTTTGAATTAATCCATTGATTATACCACATAGTGTATTGGAAAATGGGGAAAAAAAATTACAAGTGTGGTGAAATTGCAAAAAAAGTGCAATTCCACAATTGTTTTTTTGTTTTTTTATTTACCATGTTCACTATATGGTAAAACTGACCTGGTAATATGATTCTTCAGGTCAGTATGAGTATGCAAATACCAAACATGTATAGGTTCTTTTTTATTTAAGAAAAAAATTCAAAATTTGTATGACATTTTTTTTTATATTTGTCGCCATTTTTCAAGATCTGGGGCTGGGTGAGGGCTTATGTTTTGCACCTCGAGCTGACGTTTTTATTGATACCATTTTGGAGTAGATACGATGTTTTGATTGTCTGTTATTACACTTGATAGCAATGTGGCGGCAACCAAAAAAAATTTAATTCTGGAGTATTGATTCCTTTTCCTCGTTACGCCATTTACCGATCAGATTAATTTACTTTACATTATGATAGATCGGACATTTCTGAACACAGCGATACCAAATATGTGTATTTTTTATTGTTTTATTTTAAGAGGGCAAAAGATGGGTGATTTCAACTTTTGTGTTTTTTTAAACTTTTTTTAAACATTTTACTTTATTTAATAGTCCCCTTAGGAGACTTGAAGCAGGGATCATATGATATCCTGTGCTATACATAGCAGGGCTTCAGCAAAAATCACGATCTCCTATGAACTTCGGCCAGGAGCCAACGTTCACAGGAGCATTGTGATGACAGGCAACTGTCATGACAACCCATTGGTGCCCTGCAATCATGTGACGGGCACCGATGGGCGGGGTTTGTGACGCACTTCTGACCAGCATGTGTTATATGCCTCTGTCAGTGATTGACAGCAGTATTTAACTGGTTAACAGCCATGGGTGGATCCGAGATCCACCCACAGCTGGTAGAGGTACTTGATGGCAGAGGCATTTAATGGCTGATTAAATCAGTCATCAAGTGCGGGAAAAGATATGGGTTCGATGCTGGAGCCCGCATCAAAGGCAGAGACACGGCTGCTTATGTAAATTACATCATCGGTCGTGAATGGGTTAAAATGCTCACTATACCCCTAGATTAATTCCTTGACAGGTGTAGTTTCCAAAATCTGTTCACTTGTGTGAGGTTTCTACTGTTTTGGCATGTCAGGGCTCTTCAAATATGACATGGCGTCCACAATCTATTCCAGCCAAAATGGCACTCTAAAATTCTAGTAGCGCTTCTTCCCTCCCAAGACTTGCAGTGTGCCAAAAAAGTAGTTTGCGAGCTCATATGAGATCTGAGAGAAATTGCTCAACAAATTGTGTGGTCCAATTTCTCCATCTACTCTTGTGAAAATGAAAAAATTGGGGCTAAGGCTGCGTGCCCACTATGCGTTTTTCAAGCGTTTTTGCCGCTGAATTTCCGCAGCGAAAACGCTTAAAAAATGCTTGGTAATACGTGTCCCATGGTCCCCAATGATAATCCGCATGTGCTGTGCACATGCTGCGGAAATTTCCACTGCGGATTATCATTGCGAAAAAATCCGCAGCATGTCCATTAATTTTTGCGGACACGCAGCGTAATTGCTGACATTGACTTGCATTGAATCGCTTAATATCCGTATGTATACATGTGCACATGCGGATACTAAGTGATTCAATGTGCGGATGGTACCCGGATCTGGAGAAGAGGAGACTCTCATCCAGACTCGGGTACAATAGTACCTGTTAAAAAAAAAAGAATTTAAAATAAAAAATAAACATTATACTCACCTTCTGATGGCCCCCGGTCTCCTGTACAGTGCGTCCTTGGCTCCCCGGCGGCTCGCGATGGTGTAAAAGGACCTTCCATGACATCATTTAGTCATGTGACAGGTCACGCGACCGCTGACGTCGGTGGTCGCGTGACCTGTCACATGATAAATAACGTCATGGAAGGTCCTTTTACACCACCACGAGCCGTACAAGAGACCGGACGCACCGGAGAGAAAACCGGGGGCCATCAGAAGGTGAGTATGTATTTTTTTTTATTTCTTACCATTTTTATTCTTTTTTTAACTATTAACTTGGCCGGTTGCATGGATTTATATAATGTGACCAAGTTGTCAAGCACTTTTCCAAGTGATGCTAAAATCGCTTGGAAAAGCGCTTGATAACTTGCTTGCAGAAATGCATGCAAAAACGCTTGACAAACGCTTCTACCTGGCAGGAAAAATGCATGTAAAATCCACATGCGTTTTTCCTGCCAGGGAGATGCATAAAAAATCATCAGCATTTCTGCATCATGGGCACTTAGCCTAAAGCAATATTTTTATGGAAAAAAATTAATTTTTCATTTTCACAGCGCAATGAAATACAGTTGCAATAATCACCTGTTGGTTCAAGATGCTCACTGTACCCCTAGATGATTTCTTAATGGGTGTAGTTTCCAAAATTGGGTCACTTTTGGGGGAGTTTCTTCTGTTTTGACATGTCAGGGGCTCTTCAAACGCGACATGGCGTCTGCAATCTATTCCAGCCAAAATGGTGCTCCAAAATTCAAATAGCGCTCCTTCACCTCTGAGCCCTGCCGTGTGCCCAAACAGTAGTTTCTGACCACATTTGGGGCATCGTCGTACTCAGGAGAAATTGCACAACAAATTGTGTGGTCCATTTTTTCTCTTTATTTTTGTGAAAATGAAAAATTTGGTGCTAAAAGCATAAATTTTGTGGAAAAAAAAATATTTTTTCATTCTCACATCCCAATGTTATAAAATTCTGTAAAGCACCTGTAAGTTCAAGATGATCACCACACCCTTGATGAATTCCTTCAGGGGCGTAGTTTTCAAAACTGGGTCACTTGTGGGTGTTTTGTTTTGTTTTAGTACCTCTGGGGCTCTTCAAATACGAGACATGTCTGCAATCTATTCCAGCCAAAATTGCTCTCCAAAATTCAAGTAGCACTTCTTCCCTTCCGAGCCCTGCCATGTGCCCAAACAGTAGTTTTACCCCACATATGGGGCACTTTCGTGCTGATGAGAAATTACACAACAAATTCTGTGATCCACTTTCTCATCTTACTCTTGTGAAAATTAAAAAATTGGGCTAAAGCAACATTTTTGTTGAGAATAACTTACATTTGATTTTTTATTTCCACTTTGTTTTAATTCCTGTGAAGCACCTGAAGGGTTAACAAACTTGTGGTCTTAAATACCTTGAGGGGTGCAGTTTTTAAAATGGGGTAATTTTGAGACTTGTTTTTACATATAGGCCCCCAAAAGACACTTCAAATGTGGTCCCTAATAAAATAGGTTTTGTACAGTTAGGTCCAGAAATATTTAGACAGGGACCGATCACTATTTTTGATGTAAAATGAAACAACTGAATGAATGAATGAATGAGACAACTGAGATGCAATTAAAGTTTAGACTTTCAGATTTAATCAAAGAGGTTGAACGAAAATATCCTGTGAAACGTTTAGGAATTGCAATAATTTTTCTACAAAGCCTCCTCATTTCAGGGGCTCAAAAGTAATTGGACAAATTAAGTTTATCATAAATAAAATGTTCCTTTTTTATACTTTGCAGGCAATGACTGTCTGAAGTCTGGAAGCCATGAATGTCACCAAAAGCTGGGTTTCCTCCTTTGTGATGCTTTGCCAGGCCTTTGCTGCAGCTGACTTCAGTTGCTGCTTGTTTGTGGGTCTTTCTGCCATACGTTTTGTCTTAACTCTCTGTATTTTCACTTATGAAGTCTTTTCTTTATGGTGGACTTAAATATTGAAACCACTTACTTCCTGGAGAGTGTTCTTCACTTGGGTAGTTGTTGTGAAGGGATTTTTCTTCAACAAATGCCACGGCCTCACTATCAGTATTTGGTCAGTATTCAGTCAGTATTTTTTCTCAGGAGTGGGAGCCAAAACGAGGTGAGGAACAATCAGAGAAAAGGTATAATAGAAACAAGTGCACCACTTCTGCATTTTTGACACACTCCTGGTTTCGGCTCCCACTCCTGAGAAAAAATACTGACCAAATACTGATAGTGGGGCGTGGCCATAGAAGGGATTCTGCGATCATCCACCACTATTGTCTTCTGTGGACATCCAGACCTTTTTGAGCTCCAACGCTCATCAGTGCACTCTTTTTCTGCAAAATGCACCAAACTGTTGATTTGACCACTCCTAATATTTCTGCAATCTCTCTGATGGTCTGTTTCTCATCTATTGTGAATTACTTTGACCGCATGTTGTGGGTTCACTGCAACAGCTTCCAAATGCAAATGGCCTGTTTAACTGATGTTGGATTAATGATGGAATAGCCCATGCAGCCCATTAAAGAGTTTTTGAGATAACTGTCCAATTACTTTGGGTCCCTTTAAAAAGAGGCAGCAACATATTAAATAGCTGTAATTCCTAAACCCTTACTCGAATTAGGACCTGAATATCCTCAAATTAAAGCTGTGAGTATGCACTTTAAGCCTACATTGATTATAACTATATATTGAATATGTTTTGGTAAATGGCTAAAATGTCAAAACTTGTGTCACTGTCCAAATATTTCTGCACCCACAGTGAAGGAAATAAGTATTTGATCCCTTGCTGTTTTTGTAAGTTTGCCCACTGACAAAGACATGAACAGTCTATAATTTTAAGGGTAGGTTAATTTTAACATTGAGAGATAAAATATCCCCCCCAAAAAATCTAGAAAATCACATTGTATAAAGTAGATAAATTTATTTGCATTTTGCAGTGAGAAATAAGTATTTGATCCCTCTGGTAAACAACACTTAATACTTGGTGGCAAAACCCTTGTTGGCAAATTCAGCAGGCAGATGTTTTTTGTAGTTGATGATGAGGGTTGCGCACATGTCAGAAGGAATTTTGGTCCACTCCTCTTTGCAGATCATCTCTAAATCTTTCAGATTTTGAGTCTGTCGCTTGGCAACTCGGAGCTTCAACTCCCTCCATAAGTTTTCTATGGGATTAAGGTCTAGAGACTGACTAGGCCACTCCATGACTTTACTCTTTCGCAACCTTGGGTTTTGTCGTTTTTGCTTTTTCGTTTTTTGCTCCCCTTTTTCCCAGAGCCATAGCGTTTTTATTGTTTGGTCAATATGGCCATGTGAGGGCTTATTTTTTGCGGGACGAGTTGTACTTTTCAACGACATTACTAGTTTTACCATATCATGTACGGGAAAACGGGAAAAAAATTCCAAGTGCGGTAAAATTGCAAAAAAAGTGCAATACCACAGTTGTTTTTTATTTATTTTTTTACCACGTTCACTGAATGCTAAAACTGACCTGCCATTCTTATTCTACAGGTCATTATGAGTTCATAGACACCAAACATGTATAGGTTCTTTTATATTTAAGTGGTGAAAAAAAATTCCAAAATTTGGTAAAAAAAAAAAAAATAGCGCCATTTTCCGAGACCTGTAGCGTCTCCATTTTTCGTGATCTGGGGCTGGGTGAGGGCTTTTTTTTTGCGCGCCGGGCTGACGTTTTTATTGATAACATTTTGGTGTAGATCAGATGTTTTGATCGCCCGTTATTGCATTTTATTGCAATTTTGTGGCGACCAAAAAACGCAATTCTGGCGTTTAGAATTTTTTTCTCGTTACGCCGTTTACCAATTGGATTAATTTTTTTTTTTATATTGATAGATCGGGCGATTCTGAACGCGGCGATACCAAATATGTGTATGTGGGGTTTATTTTTTATTATTTTATTTTGAATGGGGCAAAAGGGGGGTGATTTAAACTTTTATATTTTTTTTATTTTTTTAAAAACTTTTTTTTTTCACTTACTGCATGCTTCAATAGTCTCCATAGGAGACTAGAAGCAGCAGTTGTCTGATCGGCTCTGCTACATACAGGGGACCAGCAGATCCCCTGCATATAGCAGAATTGGTCCTGTGCTATGAGCGCCGACCACTAGGTGGCGCTCATAGCGACCAGATCATGACAACCACAGGCGTCTGCTGCAGACCCTGGGTTGTCATGCACGCCCATTGGCGACCTTCGATCACGTGACGGGGTCGCCGGTGGGCGGGGCTTAGGACGCGCTTCCAGGAAGCGCGCGTTAAATGCCGCTGTCGGAGATTGACAGCGGCATTTAACAGGTTAACAGCCGCGGGTGGATCGCGATTCCACCCGCGGCTGTTGCAGGCACATGTCAGCTGTAAGAATCAGCTGACATGTGCTCCGTTCAGTGAGGGCTCAGCGCAGGAGCCCTCACTGAACGGGCAGTACGCAAATGTGCGTACTAATACAGCATAGGCTCTAAAGGGGTTAATGTACTTCTTTTTCAGCCACTCCTTTGTTGCCTTGGCTGTATGTTTTGGGTCATTGTCTTGCTGGAAGACCCAGCCACAACCCATTTTTTTTTTAATACTGTAAATTTTATTGAAAATGTATAGGTTTAACAATAGAACCAAAGAAATAACGCATAAACTGAAATTAATAGAGCATGCTACACTCATCAGAAAAGCTTTAAACTAGAACAATGTGGGAAGGGAAGCAAAAGGCCAGAAAAAGCCATACAGCTGACAAATACTATTGAGATCTCTGCTACTGGAAGTGGAAAGGAAGAACAAAGACAAAACAATTTAAATAATAAAAATATGGGAGGAAGAGAAACCAATCACAAACTAAAATGTTTTTATACAAATGCACAAAGCATGGGCAACAAACAAGGAGAATTGGAACTACTAATGCAGGAAAAGGAATATGATGTCATTGGAATCACTGAAACTTGGTGGGACGATACACATGATTGGAATAAAAGGCTGAAAGGATACAACTTATTTGCAAGAAACAGACTTGATAAACGAGGAGGAGGTGTTGCATTGTATGTTAGAAAAGCGTATATCTGCACAAAGATTGAAGCTTCAGAGACTGGGAGTTCTGTGGAAACTGTTTGGGTAAGAATACAAGGAGAGAACAACGGAAAGGACACCATTGTAGGCATTTACTACAGGCCACCTGGGCAAGCTGAAGATATGGATGAACTCTTTATGTATCAAATGACCAAGTTCTCCAAAAAATATGATGTAGTGGTCATGGGAGATTTCAACTATCCAGACATTTGTTGGGAATCTCTCTCAAGTAAAACTAACAGGTCAAGCAAATTCTTATCCTCTCTTGCTGACAACTTTATCTTCCAAAAGGTAGGGGAGAAAACAAGGGGATCTGCTACTTTGAATCTAATCCTTATAAACAGGGAGGAAATGGTTGAGGAGGTAAAGGTGGCTGGGACCCTCGGAGGCAGCGATCATGCTATTATAGAATTTTGGATAACTAGAGGAGGAAGACATGTGAAGACTCAAACTTCAAGGTTAGATTTTAGAAAGGCAGATTTTAAGAGACTCAGAAAGAGAATAGGAGGGATCCAATGGCTGGATGTCCTTAAGGACAAAAATGTCCAGGAAGGATGGGAAATTTTTAAAAATGAGATTCTCAAAGCACAATCGTTAACAATCCCGAAAAGTAGGAAGAATGGGAAGCATTTAAGGAATCCAGGATGGATGAACACAGAACTTAAACACATGCTAAAAAGAAAGAAAGAAATGTTTATTAAATGGAAAGAGGGAGGCATATCTAAAGAAGATTATAATGCAGTCTGCAGATCCTGCAGGGCACGTATCAGGTTAGCTAAAGCTGACAATGAATTAAGGCTTGCAAGAGATGTCAAAAGCAATAAAAAAGGATTTTGGGGGTATGTCAAAAGTAAAAGAAAAGTCAAAGATGCTATAGGATTTTTACAGGATGAAAATGGAGAAATGGTAAGAGAGGATGTTGAGAAGGCCGAACTTTTTAATTCCTATTTTGCATCTGTTTTCTCTCAGAAAGAAAATGTAACATCAACTGATCTTCACTGTCCTTTTAAAGGAATAGAGGAATCCAAGTTATCTGTAAACAGAAAGATTGTGAGGGAATATTTAGCTAACATAAATGAGTTCAAGTCTCCAGGTCCAGATGAATTACACCCCAGAGTACTGAAGGAGATCGTAGAAGAAATTTTAGAACCACTCTCCATAATCTTTGAAAATTCTTGGAGAACAGGAGAAGTCCCAGAAGACTGGAGAAGAGCAAATGTTGTTCCTATCTTCAAAAAGGGGAAGAAGGTGGACCCAGGGAACTATAGGCCTGTGAGTCTGACTTCTATACCAGGAAAGATCTTTGAACAAATTATTAAACAACATGTATGTAAGTACATGGATAAGAATGAAGTGATTAACCAGAGTCAGCATGGGTTTGTAACTAACAAGTCATGTCAGACTAACTTAATTTCCTTCTATGACAGAATCACTGACTGGGTGGTCAGGGAAATGCTGTAGATATAGTATATCTTGACTTCAGCAAAGCATTTGACAAAGTATCTCACACCATCCTTATTGAAAAAATGACCAAGTATGCAATGGACCAGGCAACTGTTAGGTGGATTCATAACTGGCTTAGTGATCGGACTCAAAGGGTGGTTGTAAATGGCTTCACATCCAGCTGGATGAATGTCTCAAGTGGGGTACCACAGGGCTCCGTCCTGGGACCTGTATTGTTCAACATCTTTATCAATGATTTAGATGAAGGAATTGAGGGTAAACTGATTAAATTTGCTGATGACACAAAGCTAGGAGGGATAGCTAATACTAGAGAAGAGAGAGAGAGGATTCAAAAAGACCTAAATAAACTGGAGCAGTGGGCAGCAACCAACAGAATGTTTTTTAACAGGGAAAAATGCAAAGTACTACATCTGGGCAATAAAAATGAAAAAAGCATATACAGAATGGGAGGAATAGAGCTAAGCAACAGTACATGTGAAAAAGACTTAGGTATACTAATAGATCATAGACTGAACATGAGTCAACAGTGTGATGCAGCAGCAAAAAAGGCAAATACAATTCTGGGATGTATTAACAGAAGCATACAGTCTAGATCACGTGAAGTCATTATCGGTCTTTAATCCTCTTTGGTCAGACCTCATCTGGAATACTGTGTACAGTTTTGGGCACCACATTTTAAAAAAGACATAGACAAACTGGAGCAAGTTCAGAGAAGAGCGACCAGAATGGTGACTGGTCTGCAAACCATGTCCTATGAGAAACGGTTGCAGGATTTGGGAATGTTTAGCTTGCAAAAAAGAAGACTGAGAGGAGACTTAATAGCTGTCTACAAATATGTCAAGGGCTGTCACATTGTAGAAGGATCATCTTTATTCTCATTTGCACAAGGAAAGACTAGAAGCAATGGGATGAAACTAAATGGGAGGAGACACAGATTAGATATTAGAAAAAACTTTTTGACAGTTAGGGTGATTAATGAGTGGAACAGGCTGCCACGAGAGGTGGTGAGTTCCCCTTCAATGGACGTCTTCAAACAGAGGCTGGACAGACATCTGTCTGAGATGATCTAGTGAATCCTGCTTTGAGCAGGGGGTTGGACCAGATGACCCAGGAGGTCCCTTCCAACTCTACCATTCTATGATTCTATGATTCTATGTTGGAAATCTGGATCATACACTTATCTGCGTTCTTCTTGTAGTCTTCTAATAAACAGTGTTTAGTCCAAGCATTATACGAGGAGCTGAATATTTCCATAGTTCGTAGGAGCTGCTCGCTTACTCAATCATTTGCTATAATCTATATTTGTTTACAATTTCAAAAACACTACAAACCTTTATGACACAGACAGGAAAACAACAGGGGGAAGGGGAAGGGTAATAAGGCAAAATACTGGAAGATTTCGGCAGTAAACTCTGTTCTCCTTTCCTTGAACAAATATCAGGTATTAAATTGGGCCCAGTAATAGTCCCATGGTCCCCACACCTTATTGAATACATCTAATTTGGCGTTTATTACTGCCGTCAGGTGTTCCACTCTTCCTTCGTATATCCGCAATTCTACTTAGTAAATCTCTATTAGAGGGGGGGAGCGTTTTTTTCCAATGAAGAGCTATGAGGCATCTAGCTGCTGTTAGGATGTGGAGAAGCAGCTTTGAGGAGTTTTTACCCATCCCTCTTGGAGTAACATTTAATAAATATATAGCTGGGTCTAGAGGGATTTCAGTGAACAATACTTCCCGCAGGAGGGATCTGACATTTTCCCATAATGGGGTCAGGATTGGGCATGCCCAGAAAATGTGGGTAAGGGACCCCGTAGCAGCTCCACAGCGCCAGCAGCCATCCGGGATAGAGGGGTTTAATTTGTGTAGTAGTTCAGGGGTATGATCCCAAAACATCATTAATTTATATTGATTCTCTTTGTATAAAGTGCAAAGAGAGGTTTTGGATGCTTTATCCCAGATGGACTGCCAACACTGCGGTGATAGTTCCCTTCCCAGAAACCTCTCCCACTTAGTCATGTATGAGTGTTTAGGAGGTGGATCCCCCCGGGGAGTGTTAGTTAGACCATATATGTCCAATATCAGACCATTTGTTGACGGGCTCCTTTTACATATCTTTTCAAACTCAGTAGGAGAGGACACCTTCAACGACCCAAACAAAGAAACTGCAAAAGATTTAATCTGCATAAATTGAAAGAATTCCGTTTGTTATTCTAAAGTTAGCTTTAATGTGGTGAAAAGTGTGTAATTCCAATGAGGTTCCATCTACCAGGTCTGCAAATCTAAAAAGGCCTGCCTTTATCCATGGGAGCACCATGTCCGAGCTCAAGCTATTTGGAATTAGCGGTTGATATATGAAGGATATCATTGGCGATCTTGGGGAAGTTAGTTCAAATCTCTTATCGCCGGTCTTACATATTTCCCTTGTGAACCTGATAGGACCCAACAGGGGACGACTTATCTTTAAGGGTCTACTGGTCCAAAGCAGGGCGTTTGGATGAATGGGAGCCAACCATAACTTCTCTATTTCAGTCCATTTATTGTATGCCCATAACGAAGCCCACAAGGGGACCCTTCTGAGATGAACCGCCCAATAATACTTAATAACATCCGGTACTGACATACCTCCCTGATTTCTGTGAGTGGTTAAGATTTGTTTGGCTATTCTATGTCTTTTATCATTCCATATAAATCTCATTATTGCTGCTTGAAGGGATTTGAGTTCTCCCATAGGGACTCTCACCGGATGGGTCTCAAAATGATAAATTAATTTAGGGAGGAGGGTCCTCTTGACTGAGGCTATTCTCCCCATCATGGAGATAGAAATAGATTTCCATTTTGTTAGCAAGTTTTTCAGCTTTCTAAATAGGGATGGGAAATTCCTAGCATATAGGGTGTTATAGGATGAGGAAAGGTTGACTCCTAGATATTTAATTTCATCTGTTTTCCAACGGAATTTGTAGTTTGATTTCAGATGATCAAGGGCTTGGGGGATAAAGTTCAGGGGTAATGCCTCCGTTTTAGCTGTGTTAACTTTGTATCCTGACATAAGCCCATTATCCTTTAGTGTGGCCATTGTAGCGTCGGCGTCCCTGACTCCTGCTAGGCAGGGACGCTGTTCCCCTCACCTCTCTGCTCCGTGCCCGGCGGCTTCCTCCCGCTCTGCCTGCAGCGCCCGCTCTCCCCCGGTCACTGTGCTTAGGGCGCGCGCGCTCCCCCTCTCTTAAAGGGCCCGCGCGCGTCGCCCTAAGGAGTCCCCGGCCAATGGCCGGAGGATCCCTCCATATATAAGGCACCTCCTCCAAAATGGAGGTGCCCGAGCAATGTTGTTGCACTGTTCACTACTCTGCTTCAGCCCTCAGGTCCCGTTGCCAGTTACCTGCCAGTTACCTGCCAGTCTCCTGCCAGTTTGCTGCCTGATTCCTGCCTGTCATCCGCTTTCCTGCTTGCTAGCCTGAGGTCCGACGGTCTGCCTTCCGACACCTGTCAGTCTGTCTATGGACCAGCTTGCCCGCTCACCTGGGAGCGCTCACCTGCTACCTGCCTGATAGCCTACCTGGAGGCTCCGCCATCACGTGCTGTGACCACCTGCCAGTCCAGAGACTCTTGCCCGCTCACCTGGGAGCGCTCACCTGCTACCTGCCTGATAGCCTACCTGGAGGCTCCACCGTCACGTGCTGTGACCACCTGCCAGTCCAGAGACTCTTGCCCGCTCACCTGGGAGCGCTCATCTGCTACCTGCCTGTTAGCCTACCTAGAGGCTCCGCCGTCACGTGCTGTGACCACCTGCCAGTCCAGAGACTCTTGCCCGCTCACCTGGGAGCGCTCATCTGCTACCTGCCTGTTAGCCTACCTAGAGGCTCCGCCGTCACGTGCTGTGACCACCTGCCAGTCCAGAGACTCTTGCCCGCTCACCTGGGAGCACTCATCTGCCATCTGCCTGCTAGCCTACCTGGAGGCTCTGCCGTCACAGGTCGTACCTGCCCGTTTACCCAGAGACTGCCCCGGTCACTTGCCGTGACCTCCTGCCCGTTTACCCAGAGACTGCCCCGGTCACTTGCCGTGACCTCCTGCCCGTTTACCCAGAGACTGCCCCGGTCACTTGCCGTGACCTCCTGCCCGTTTGCCCAGAGACTGTCCCGGTCACCTGCTGTGACCGCCTGCCTGTCTTCCCTGGTCGCCACCCGCTTCCTTACAAGGACTGCCCCCTTGTATAAGTTGCTCAGAGGTTCCGCCTCCCAGACCCGTTACAGCCATAAGGTTGGGAAGTGATACGTGAGGAGAGGTTAGGGTCATTATGACGTCATCCGCGAACAGTGATATCTTGAAAATTTTCCCCTTAATCTCCACACCAGAGATACTAGAATTTTGGCGAATCGCCACCGCCAGCGGCTCTATGCACATGGCAAAGAGGAGGGGAGATAAAGGGCACCCCTGTCTTGTTCCATTCGAAATTTTAAATTTAGGGGAGGTATGAAGGGGGTTTTAATAGATGCTGAAGGGGTTCTGTAAAGAGCCCTCAATGCCATCATAAAAGACCCAGACACTCCGAACGCCCTCATTGTTTCAAATAGAAAGGACCAACTGAGGTGATCGAAGGCCTTCTCTGCATCTAAACTAAGGAGAAGGACCTCAGTCTTATTGGTATTAACCACATCTATGAGGTCCACAACTTTCCTGGTGTTATCTCCCCCTTGGCGAAATGGGATAAATCCCACTTGATCCTTATGTATTATTTGTGGAAGCCACTGGTTAAGCCTATTTGCTAGTATTTTGGTAAATATTTTCAAATCTGAATTTAGTAGAGCAATGGGCCTATAATTATCACAATCGAATGGGTCCTTCCCTGGCTTGGGAATGAGGATTAGAAGAGAGTGGGAGAGAGTTTCTGGAATCGGTGAGCCCACCATGAAAGAATTAAACAGATTAATCATATGAGGAGACAGCTCATCTATGAATGTCTTGTACAGTCATGGCCAAAAGTTTTGAGAATGACACCAAAATTATATTTTCACATGATCTGCTGGCCTCTGGTTTTTATTAGTGTTTGTCTGATGTTTATATCACATACAGAAATATAATTGCAATCATATTATGAGTACCAATAGGTTATATTGACAGTTAGAATGAGTTAATGCAGCAAGCCAATATTTGCAGTTTTGCCCCTTCTTCTTCAAGACCTCTGTAATTCTCCCTGGCATGCTCTCAATCAACTTTTGGACCAAATCCTGACTGATAGCAGTCCATTCTTGCATAATCAATTCTTGCATTTTGCCAGAATTTGTTGGTTTTTGTTTGTCCACCCGTCTCTTGATGATTGACCACAAGTTCTCAATGGGATTAAGATCTGGGGAGTTTCCAGGCCATGGACCCAAAATCTCTATGTTTTGTTCCATGAGCCATTTAGTTATCACCTTTGCTTTATGGCAAGGTGCTCCATCATGCTGGAAAAGGCATCGTTGGGTGCCAAACTGCTCTTGGACGGTTGGGAGAAGTTGCTCTTGGAGGACATTCTGGTACCATTCTTTATTCATGGCTGTGTTTTTAGGCAAGACTGTGAGTGAGCAAATTCCCTTGGCTAAGAAGCAACCCCACACATGAATGGTTTCAGGATGCTTTACAGTTGGCATGAGACAAGACTGGTGGTAGCGCTCACCTCTTCTTCTCCGAATAAGCTGTTTTCCAGATGTCCCAAACAATCGAAAAGGGGATTCATCAGAGAAAATGACTTTGCCCCAGTCCTCAGCAGTCCACTCCCTGTACCTTTTGCAGAATATCAGTCGGTCCCTGATGTTTTTTCTGGAGAGAAGTGGCTTCTTTGCTGCCCTCCTTGAAACCAGCCCTTGCTCAAAGAGTCTCCGCCTCACAGTGCATGCAGAAGCACTCACACCAGCCTGCTGCCATTCCTGAGCAAGCTCGGCACTGCTGGTAGTCCGATCCCACAGCTGAAACAGTTTTAAGATACGGTCCTGGCGCTTGCTGATCTTTCTTGGGCGCCCTGGAGCCTTTTTGACAACAATGGAAGCTCTCTCCTTGAAGTTGTTGATGATGCGATAGATTGTTGGTTGAGGTGCAATCTTTGTAGCTGCGATACTCTTCCCTGTTAGGCCATTTTTGTGCAGTGCAATGATGGCTGCACGTGTTTCTTTAGAGATAACCATGGTTAACTGAAGAGAAACAATGATACCAAGAACCAGCCTCCTTTTAAAGTGTCCAGTGATGTCATTCTTACTTAATCATGACTGATTGATCGCCAGCCCTGTCCTCATCAACACCCACACCTGTGTTAATGGATCAATCACTAAAATGATGTTAGCTGCTCCTTTTAAGGCAGGACTGCAATGATGTTGAAATGTGTTTTGGGGGTTAAAGTTCATTTTCTGGGCAAATATTGACTTTGCAAGTACAGTAATTGCTGTTAAGCTGATCACTCTTTGACATTCAGGAGTATATGCAAATTGCCATTACAAAAAATGAAGCAGTAAACTTTGGAAAAATTACTATTTGTCTCATTCTCAATACTTTTGGCCATGACTGTAGTATAGATATGTCCACCCATCAGGGCCTGGGGCCTTGCCCAGTGGAAGTTCTTTTATGTTATCACACAATTCCTCAGCTGAGATTGGGGCGTTAAGGGCTTCCACCGCCTCCGGGGGGGGGGGGACTGGTAGATTAAGCACAGATAATTGCTAAGTAAGGTCACCCTGCGAGAAGGATCCAGTGGTAATGTCTCCTGGAGGTTATAGAGTCTCTGATAGAACTCTTGAAAGATTTTAGAAACATCCACTGGGTCGTATCGCATAGTGCCCTCTCTGTCTCTAAGTGACTGGGGGATTGAGTTTGTAAGTCTATCTTTGAGCTGTCTGGCTAATATAGTGTGAGCCTTGTTTGCCTTCTCATAATACCTCTGTTTGGAGTAGAGGAGAAGTTTTTCCACCTTACATGTGGCTAAATCCTTCATTTTGTCTCTTATTGCAATCACCTTCCTCAAGATACTAATATTCGGGGAGGAGGACAGTTTATTTTGTAGAGATTTAAGATGAGAGGTTAGTTTAGACTTTTGGATTTGGGTATTTTTTTTTAATCTGGCCCCTTCCCTGATACAAAATCCCCTCATCACCTCCTTATGGGCCTCCCACAGTACAGCCGGTGAGGATACTGAATTCATGTTCAAATTGAAGAAGTCTGTTAGGTGGGACTCGAGGGTCTTCCTAATAGTTGGATATTTAATCAGAAACTCGTTAAGCCTCCAGTGACATGTTCGCGTTGGGGGGCCCATTGATTTTATGTCTAATATCTCCGATGCATGATCCGACCATGAAATTGCCCCTATATCAATTTTTCTCATAGTCCTGAGACCTGCAATGTTAGCAAAGAAATGATCTATGCGGGTATGGGTGCGATGGGGGGGGTGAGTAGAAGGGGAAACCTTTTTCTTTCTATTCTCCATAGGTCGAACAGCGAATTGGCTCTTATGAGTTTACGAAACTCCAGGGACATTCTGCTTAGCTGCACTGAGGGAGGCTTATCTACTATAGACTGCCTATCAAAGGACTCAGAAAAAGTCACCACCCAATAACTCAGGACCTGGCTGCAGTCTATGAATCAGGGTAAATACCCTACGTAAGAAATTTATCTGTCCCGAATTAGGTGCGTAAACATTGCCCAAAATTATGCGATTACCCTGTAATGAGGATTCTAGTAAAACGTATCTACCCCCCCGGGTCCACATGTGTTGCCTTCACCTGTATCAGGCAGTTAGTGGCTATTAATATTGCTACCCCTCCCTTTTTGTTGTTATTATTGGCCAAATATACTGTGGGGTATTGTTGGGAAGCAAAATTGAACGTGCTCTTATTGTCAAAGTGGGTCTCCTGCAGGAAGACTATATCTGACATCAGGGATCTCATCTCCTGAAGCACGAGACGTCTCTTTCTAGGGGAGTTAAGACCCCTTATATTAAGTGAAATTATATGTGCCATGTTTATATCTTATTGTATGGAATGTGCCTTTTAATGTGCCTCTACTCATGGAACGCTTCCGAACACCTTCTCCATCTGGAAACCTTTGTGCTGGGGAGTCTCTGAAATCCCCCATCCTCTGACGAAGAAACCTCAGCCCGCATAGGAAAGGAAGGGAGGGGAGACACATGAGGGAAGTGGGGAGACACTGACGAAAAACAAAATATGCATTAAACACACTGACACTACACCAAATTATACGTTCAATATACTTGTTCCCAGGATATCTCCTGGAGAAAAAGGGGGACCCTCCTGTAGCACAAAATGAGCCCACAGAATAGGCAAATTTAAAGTGAAACCCCCTGGAACTATCCAGGTATTCGCTAATAAACTATAGATGAAAAAAGGGAATACCCCTTTAACTAATTAATTCGAGAGGGTGCCCTGAAAGATTCTTTAACTACCAACTAGGGGTGGGAGTATTCGTCTCCCAAAGGGGAACCCACTAAAAGTAGAGAGGATGGAAAACTGAACAAGAATACAACACCTGTCAGTGGCTCCCCAGGCACGTATTATATATAATGAATGAATAAAACATGTCCAGCAATTAAGTGACGGATTGTGCCACCACTATCACATCTTGTTTAGCACCGGCCTGTGCTAGGCTCCCCCCCACCCAAGGCATACAAAAGAGAGGGGGGACAAAGAGACTATAGAAACCCCTAGGCTAGGGGTTTAGTGATCAACGGGGGGAATTTTGGAGAGATGACTCCACGTCTCCCTCCCCCCCCTCCTCTCTTCCTTCCCCGTCGCTCATTCTGGGACCACAAAGGTGGGGGAGCTTCCTGGGGGTTAGAAGCCTCCCAGTCCTGAATCTTTAGGCACGACAATCCCAGGGAGTTACAAAAAATCGGCAGGTCCTCCAAGACTCTCAAGGTTGACGTTGTTCCATTGCGGCTCAAGTGCAGGGCAAAGTGGAAACCCCATCTGTATGGAATCCGCTGGTCTGTCAAGATCTTTAGTAGCGGTTTAAGGATTCTTATTTTCTGAAGTGTTACTCTGGAGAGGTCCAGGAACAGCTGCAGTTCTCTGCCTTTATACGTTATGGATTTTTGTGTTCTGGCTTTGTACATTATCCTCTCTTTGGTTTCAAAATCATGCAAGCAACAGATGATGTCCCTCGGGAGTGCAGAGGAGCCCTTTGGTTGAAGGGCCCTGTGAGCTCTGTCCATCTTTATATTGGATGTAGGGGGTTCCCCTAGGACAGAGTTGAAAATCGCTTGGAGAATTGCTTTGGGATTTTCCTGCCCCTCAGATTCTGGGACCCCCCTGACTCGTATGTTACAACGTTGCCCCTGTTGTCTAGATCCTCCATGTGGGACTGCAGCTCTTTCACCATCTTATTTTGTTTGGCTATGACATGCTGTAAGTCCTCCATGTAAACTCTAGTGGCATCATGATCCTCCTCCAGAGTATTCAAGCGCCCTGCCAGGCTTTGTAGATCTTGCCTGACGCATGATATTTCAGACCTGCAGGCTTCTTTCACTTCAGCTATTAGGGTTTTAAAATCTTCTCTGGAGGGAATCTGGGACAGAAATTTCTTCCAAGCATACTGGGATTCTGGGGGTGTTTGGCACCACCCCTTCTCCTCTAACTCACAAGGCAAGGAGTCATGTTCCAGTGCACTGCAGGGAGGGTATTGTGGCTGCAAGGGGGCTCCCCCCTCTCCTGCCCCCCTCAGCTCCTGCTCTCTGTGAGGTACATCAGTCTCCAATCCTCCAGTGCCAGGCGAAACATGTATACTCTCACTATGAGAAGTCCCCTCATTGTCAGTGCAAATGCTTATAAAGCTGCTTCCCTGTGCTTTTCTCTGTTGGTAATTAGCTTTCAGGGAGGGAAGGGCGGCTGTTACTGTGGAGCTGCATGTTTTCTCCTTCCAGTCAGCGTTCTGCTGGAGGAGAGGGGGGGCTGCTGCAGTGAGGCAATGGCTGTGGCTCCGTTCTCCTGAACCTCCCTGCTTATCTTCCCTTGCTGTGCGTTCAGAGCTGGGAGCCTGCTTCACCCCCTCCCTTCTGGTGAGAACCCTCAAGCCTCCTACCATGTCGTCTGCTACTTCTCCTCCATCCTCCTGGGCTAACATGATCTCTCCTCTGGAGCAAGATGGCGCCTGCCCTCCTGTCTTAGCCGACCCTCTGGTTAGAAAGGCATCCAGGGCTGTCTCTGGGGGAGCCTCGCTTCCACCCCCGGGGGCAGGGGTCCTTGTTCTTCTGGGACCCATAGTTTTTTTTGGTTATTGGCCGGTGCTGTGCGTTAGAAATCTGCTGGATTGCTCGGTGTCTGGGGGAGCTCCACACTCCTGCTTCTGCTCAGGTCTGCATCCAGGACACACCCCCCCCAGCCACGACCCATTTTTAATGTCCTAGCAGAAGGAAGGAGGTTGTAACTCAGGATTTTATGGTACATGGCTCCATCCATTCTCCCATTGATGCGGTGAAGTAGTCATGTGCCCTTAGCAGAGAAACACCCCCAAAACATAATGTTTCCACCTCCATGCTTGACAGTGGGGACGGTGTTCTTTGGGTCATAGGCAGCATTTCTCTTCCTCCAAACACGGCGAGTTGAGTTAATGCCAAAGAGCTCAATTTTTGTCTCATCTGACCACAGCACCTTCTCCCAATAACTCACAGAATCATCCAGGTGTTCATTGGCAAACTTCAGACAGGCCTGCACTTGTGCCTTCTTGAGCAGGGGGACCTTGCGGGCACTGCAGGATTTTAAACCTTTAAGACGTAATGTGCTACCAATGGTTTTCTTGGTGACTGTGGTCCCAGCTGCCTTGAGATCATTAACAAGTTCCCCCATGTAGTTTCAGGCTGATCTCTCACCTTCCTCATGATCAAGGATACCCCATGACGTGAGATTTTGCATGGTGCCCCAGATTGATGTTGATTGACAGTCATTTTGTATTTCTTACATTTTCTTACTATTGCACCAACAGTTGTCTCCTTCTCATCCAGCGTCTTACTTATGGTTTTGTAGCCCATTCTAGCTTTGTCCAGGTCTATGATCTTGTCCCTGACATCCTTAGAAAGCTCTTTGGTCTTGCCCATGTTGTAGAGGTTAAAGTCTGACTGATTAAGTCTGTGGACAGGAGTCTTTTATACAGGTGACTATGTAAGACAGCTGTCTTTAATGCAGGTAATGAGTTGATTAGGAACGTCTAACTGGTCTGTAGGAGCCATAACTCATAATGGTTTGTAGGGGATCAAATACTTATTTCTCACTTCAAAATGCAAATAAATTTATCTAATTTATACAATGTGATTTTCTTGATTTTTTTGGGGATATTCTATCTCTCAATGTTAAAATTAACCTACCCTTAAAATTAGACTGTTCATGTCTTTGTCAGTGGGCAAACTTACAAGAACAGCAGGGGATCAAATAATTAATTTCCTTCACTGTAACTGTATATTTTGCTGGAAAAATGAAAAAATTCTGCTAAACTTTTAACCCTTGTACATTGCTAAAAACAAAATGTTTCAAAAATTATGCTGATGTAAAGTAGACATGTGGAAAGTGTTACTTATTAATTATATTTAATGATATGACTATATTTTAAGGACATGACAATACAAAGTTTAAAAATTGCAAATTTTTCTAAATTTTCATCAACTTTCCATTTTTTTCATAAATAAATGCAAATCATATTGTCTTAAATTTACCACTAATATGAAGTACAATTTGTCACTAAAAAAGTCTCAGAATCACTAGGATACGTTGAAATGTTTCAAAGTTATTAACACATAAAGTGACACTGGAGAGAATTGAAAAATTTGGAATGGTAAGGAAGGTGGAAATGGGCTAATATCCTAGATTTCTGCAGTGCTGATGGAGGGGAATGTTTGTGACTATACAGAATAGTGGAAAGTATGCCACTTAGAGATGAGCGTTGTTCTACTCGAACTGTTCGCCAGTCTCAAATTCGAGCTGTTTTGGGCGGTGTTCGAGCCGGTCGGCGAACACGAACAATTTGAGAAAAATTCGGCTGTTCGAGGTTATGTTCGATAACTGTTCGTGCACCAAAATCATAACTGGATTTTTTCTCAGTAATGATGAAAATTAATGTTAATACGCAGTTTGAGTGTACAGCGGGGCGGGGGGAGGGGCAGGGGATGGATCTCTGCAGGAACAATGAAGATCTCCATTTTTTTTTCTCTTTCCCGCATTTGCAGTGGGGAGGTGCAATCTGTCAGCCTATCAGCAGCGCACACACGGAGCGAAGTGCTTTTTTTCACACAAGCAAGGGCATGTGTGATTGGCAGTGTATGTCACATGTCCTTGCCCTATAAGACCAAGCCATTTTCCCCGTCGCCACCATTTTCTCACTGCTGCAGCTGCGTGTTAGACGGCACCGCTGTTGCTGTGTGCGCTATACCTTGTTAATTTCAAGCCAATTTTCGCACAAATATACAGATAGCTTGGGAGTAGGGAATAGTTGTGATTGCAGTCCTTTTAAGGACTAGGTTACAGCATTTCCTACGACTTTTATCAGGCAGGTCTGTGCTCTTAAATAGATAGATTGTGGGAGTAAAGACTAATTGTAATTGGAGTCCTTTTCAGGACTAGGTTACATCAGTTCCTATCAGTTTTTGCCAGGCAGGTCTGTGCCAGTGCTGTGCAAGTTTTTTTCACAGCATTTGGCTGAATCTAGCAAAGCTAATCCTTTTTGGCCTATTGCAGAGTGTGTTAGTCAGTGGAGTAGCCTATCTGTGTTGCAAGATATACCACCTGTGTATAGAATACCAATTTTTTTACTGCACCTAGTGAAGTAAAATCTTTTGGGCATAGCATCATTCTATTAGTCCATCTATACTGACCTCCATCAGGTTGCAAACTGAATATAATTTTTTTCTGCATCTAGCTCTGAAAAAATATTTGGGCTTCTAGCGGTGTGTGGGACTTGGTCTATTAGTCCATCTATACTGACCTCCATCAGGTTGCAAATTAAAAATAATTTTTTTCTGCATCTAGCTCTGAAAAAATATTTGGGCTTCTAGCAGTGTGTGGGACTTGGTCTATTAGTCCATCTATACTGACCTCCATCAGGTTGCAAATTAAAAATAATTTTTTTCTTCATTTATCTCTGAAAAAATATTTGGGCTTCTAGCAGCGTGTGGGACTTGTTCTATTAGTCCATCTATACTGACCTCCATCAGGTTGCAAATTAAAAATAATTTTTTTCTGCATCTAGCTCTGAAAAAATATTTGGGCTTCTAGCAGTGTGTGGGACTTGGTCTATTAGTCCATCTATACTGACCTCCATCAGGTTGCAAATTAAAAATAATTTTTTTCTGCATCTAGCGCTGAAAAAATATTTGGGCTTCTAGCAGTGTGTGGGACTTGGTCTATTAGTCCATCTATACTGACCTCCATCAGGTTGCAAATTAAAAATTATTTTTTTCTTCATTTATCTCTGAAAAAATATTTGGGCTTCTAGCAGCGTGTGGGACTTGTTCTATTAGTCCATCTATACTGACCTCCATCAGGTTGCAAATTAAAAATATTTTTTTCTGCATCTAGCTCTGAAAAAATATTTGGGCTTCTAGCAGTGTGTGGAACTTGGTCTATTAGTCCATCTATACTGACCTCCATCAGGTTGCAAATTGAATAAAAAAAATTTCTGCATCTAGCTCTGAAAAAATATTTGGGCTTCTAGCGGTGTGTGGGACTTGGTCTATTAGTCCATCTATACTGACCTCCATCAGGTTGCAAATTAAAAATAATTTTTTTCTGCATCTAGCTCTGAAAAAATATTTGGGCTTCTAGCAGTGTGTGGGACTTGGTCTATTAATCCATCTATACTGACCTCCATCAGGTTGCAAATTAAAAATAATTTTTTTCTGCATCTAGCTCTGAAAAAATATTTGGGCTTCTAGCAGTGTGTGGGACTTGGTCTATTAGTCCATCTATACTGACCTCCATCAGGTTGCAAATTAAAAATAATTTTTTTCTGCATCTAGCTCTGAAAAAATATTTGGGCTTCTAGCAGTGTGTGGGACTTGGTCTATTAGTCCATCTATACTGACCTCCATCAGGTTGCAAATTAAAAATAATTTTTTTCTGCATCTAGCTCTGAAAAAATATTTGGGCTTCTAGCAGTGTGTGGGACTTGGTCTATTAGTCCATCTATACTGACCTCCATCAGGTTGCAAATTGAATAAAAAAATTTTCTGCATCTAGCTCTGAAAAAATATTTGGGCTTCTAGCGGTGTGTGGGACTTGGTCTATTAGTCCATCTATACTGACCTCCATCAGGTTGCAAATTAAAAATAATTTTTTTCTGCATCTAACCCAGCCAATAGTTTTGGCCTAATACCACAGTTTGGCCACTCAGCTCTGCTCGGTTACCATCCATTGTTTTTTTGTGCAAACAACTCCAGAGTTGTGAATTAGTTAACCACCAAAATGAGTGGAAAAAGGCCTGCTGCTGGTGGAAAGGGGAATAGGCGTGTTGGGAAGGGGAAAAAAGGTTGTGTCCGTGGGGTAGGTGCAGAAGAAAGACCATCTTCCAGCCAAACTAAAATGCCTACTTCTTTTAGCGGACAATGTGATAAGATCCCTTTCTTACGGCCACGCCAATCGCTACAAATTCCAGATGAGGCACAAAAACAGCAGGTGCTTCAACGGATATCAAGTGCTCCTTTAAGTGGGCTCTCCTCGACATCAACTTCAACATCACAAATACTCCAGTCCTCAAAGGTGTCACCCAAATCGCACTTGCTTCCTCACAGCTCCCAAATCTCCAGCTGCCCGTCTGAGTATGAGGTAGAACAGATGGTTGAGTCTGCAGAGCTGTTTACTCATACTATAGCCTGGGAATCAGAGGTCGACTCCAGCGCTTCTGTGAATCCAGACGAGGAAATGATCTGCACTGATGCCCAGAATCTTTATGAGTCGGATCCAGGACCAGACGCAGAAGGTTCTGACCATAATGTAGACCCTCATTCCCAAACTGTAACTCCTGTTGGTGGAGACAATGAGGAAGACGATGATAAGACTCAAATACCTGATTGGAGCAACAACTTTAGTTTTTTGTCAGGGCAGGAACAGGTTGGCTCTGAGGACGACGGGTGTGATAACGCACAGGGTGATGATGATGAGGTCGGAGATCCCACTTACTGTCAACCCACAGTCAGCCAAGAGATGAGGTCAGCAGAGGAGGTGGAGGAAGATGCTAGTGACGACGAGGTCAGGTTGCGCCTTCCTGGACAGAGACGTAGTACTGGAAGCACGTCAACAACTGCATCCTCAAACACAACTCTGCCTCTCACCACAAGTCGTGGTGGCTCTTCAGGTCGCATGGGTGCTAAGCCTTGCATAGCCTGGGCATTTTTTCAGATCGATAAAGATGACCCAACTCGTGTTATCTGTAACATTTGTCAGCAAAAGCTAAGTAGAGGCCAAAAAATACATAGTTTGAGTACTTCATGCATGAACCGGCACATGGACATGAAGCATAAGTTGCAGTGGGAAGCTCAGTGTGCTACAATGCGGTCTAGCCGGCCGGGCCAACCACCGTCTGCCATATCTTGTGCATCCGCGGCCTCTTCATCCTCTGTGACTGGGGGGACAGCAGTCACACCTGTTTTGGGGCGCAGACCTGCCACCTCTTTACCCGCAACAGCCAGCGTGATTGGCAGGTCATCATTTTCTTTGGAGGTGGTAACACCAGCTGGTCTTGAGCGCTGTCCGACATCGATAGCACCACCTTTGGATCAAGGCAACCTAACATGTCCGCCTGCATCTTCCTCACAGACCGGCAGTTTGCCGGGGACACCCTTATCAACCCCGTCTAAGCACAATAGCCAGCCCTCGGTCCATCAGATGTGGACAAGTAAAAGACCATTTCCTCCTAGCCATGAGAAAGCTAAGAGGTTGAATTTCACCATCTGCAAGCTCTTGGCTACAAAAATGCTGCCTTTCCGCCTGGTGGACACAGAGGATTTTCGAGACCTTATGTCCGTCGCAGTGCCCCAGTACCAGAAGCCCAGTCGGCACTACTTCTCAAAGAAAGGTGTGCCTGCGCTCCACCAGCATGTCGCACACAACATCACCGCTTCTTTGAGAAACTCTGTGTGTGACAGGGTGCATTTCACCACAGACACTTGGACGAGTAGGCATGGACAGGGGCGTTACATGTCGCTGACTGGGCACTGGGTAACTATGGTGACAGCAGGACAAGGGGCTGCTGTCCAAGTCTTGCCGTCCCCACGAGTTGTGCGTCAATCCTCTTTATGTCATTTTTCCTCCACTGCTTCTGCCTCCTCAACCTCCTCTCGGTCTTCCACCTGCACCCAAAGCCTGTCTGGTCATGCCACAAGCTTTCTAACTGCGCAGAAGGGATCCTGCACACCTCCTTACTATGCTGGCAGTAGGGCTCAACGTCATCAGGCGGTTTTTACATTGAAATGTCTGGGAAATGTGAGTCACACAGCTGAGGAGTTGTGGTCAGCTCTGGAGAACCAATTTCATGAATGGTTGTCTCCACTGGACCTGAAACCAGGGAAGGCCGTGTGCGACAATGCTGCAAACCTGGGTGCGGCCCTTCGCCGGGGCAATGTCACACACGTGCCTTGTATGGCTCACGTGTTGAACCTGGTTGTCCAGCAATTTTTAGCCCACTATCCCAGACTAGATGGCCTTCTGCAGAGGGCACGGTCGCTGTGTGCTCACTTCCGCCGTTCGCATCCCGCAGCTCAGCGACTTACATCTCTACAGAAGTCGTTGGGCCTGCCACTTCACCGGCTAAAATGCGATGTGCCTACCCGGTGGAATTCAACTCTGCACATGTTGCAGCGACTGTGGCAGCACCGACAAGCCCTGGTGCAATACGTTCTGACGTATAGCCTGGGCCAACGAGATTCAGAGGTGGGGCAAATCACGCTGGAGGAGTGGTCTCAGATCAGGGACCTATGCACCCTTCTGCACAGTTTTGAAATGGCGACGAAGATGTTTAGTGCTGACGATGCCATTATCAGCATGACTATTCCGGTGATTTACATGCTGGAGCACATGTTAAACAGAATTCGGAGTCAGGTGGTGGCACAAGAGGAGGTGGAGGAAGTAGAGGAGGAGGAGTTGTATGCGGAAGGGCTAACATCTGCAAGGTCCAGACGGTCGGCAGCACCAAGGCGGCAGGCATGTGAGGGTGGGGGAGATGGTTTAACCAGGGCGCATGGTAGCAGCCAAACTAGTGAGGAAGGTGCAGGAGCCCAGGAAGAAGTGGAGGACGAACTGATGGAAGACTCATCAGATGAGGGAGACCTTGATCACATTTCTGTTGTGCGAGGTTGGGGGGAGAGGACAGAGGAAGGAAGCATGATTGTTACCTCGCCACCAACACAACAGGGACTTGGTGCTCCTGGATGCGCAACACACATGAGTGCCTTCTTGCTGCACTACCTGCAACATGACCCTCGAATTGTGAGAATTAGAAATAATCCTGACTACTGGGTTGCCACACTGTTAGATCCCCGGTACAAAAGTAAATTTGCAGAAATTATTCCTGCCATAGAAAGGGATGCACGCATGCAGGAGTATCAGCAGAGACTGTTGCAGAATCTTACATGTGCTTTTCCACAAAATACCAGTGGTGCACGTAGTGAATCTCACAGTTCCAACTTGCCAACCGTGGGACCGTCAAGTGTTCAGCACTCAAACCGTAACAGAACCACAGTATCTGCTGGTAACATCAATTTTGCGGAATCATTTCACCACTTTTTTAGCCCATCCTTTGCAAGGCCACAGGAGACAAGAAGTCTGACACATAGTCAACGCCTAGAGACGATGGTACAGGAGTATCTCCAAGTAAACATTGAAGCCACGACTGTGTCACTGGACCCTTGCTCTTTTTGGGCTTCCAATCTGGATAAATGGCCGGAGCTAGCCACTTACGCCTTGGAGATCTTGTCATGCCCCGCAGCCAGCGTTCTGTCTGAACGTGTGTTCAGCGCTGCTGGTGGTGTGCTGACAGATAAGCGCACGCGGCTCTCCACTGATAATGTAGACAGACTCACGTTCATAAAGATGAACAAATCATGGATCCGAAACGACTTTTCTACCCCTGTGTCATCCTGGGGAGAGTAAAAGCTTGATGATTGGTTAAAATCACCCTACCAACCGTTTTAAGCTTTCAAATTACTAATCATGTTTATCTGTATCTTGACTGGAAAATAATTTGGGCTTTGTAGCAGTGTGCAGCACTGATCCTATTAGGCCATCTATAATAAGCTTCACCAGATTTAAAATTAAAAATAATTTTTAGCTGCATCTAGCCCGGAAAATAATTTTGGGGCTCCGAGATGCGCAAGACACATAAGTGCCTTCTTGCTGCACTACCTGCAGCATGACCCTCATATTGTCAGAATTCGAAGTAATCATGACTACTGGGTTGCCACACTCTTAGATCCCCCAAACTTTTCGATCAACCTTTTCATTTTAATAAAGACCAAAAAAATGGTCATTTTTGAAATTATAAGCATTAGCAGGTTGTTAGAAACTGAAATCAAACAGTTTTCAACTCAAAACTTTATTCTAGGTGATGTTACATTTTCACATAGGACCCCTTGTTCGAAAGGAGCTTCTGAACTCTCTCGTCCATTGAATTTGTCAGGTTTTGGATGGTTTCTGCTTCAATTGTTTTGCATGAGGACAGAATACCCTCCCAGAGCTGTTGCTTAGATGTGAACTGCCTCCCGCCATCATAGACACTCCTTTTAATGATGCTCCAAAGGTTCTGAATGGGGTAGAGGTCAGGGGAGCATGGGGGTCACACCATAAGTTTGTCCCCTTTTATGCCCATATCAGCCAGAGATGCAGATGTTTTATGTGCAGCATGAGATGGTGCATTATCATGCAGAAAAATGATCTTGCTGTGAAATACACGGTTCTTCTTCTTGAACCATGGCAGGAAGTGCTGTTTGAGAAAATCCACATACATTATGGAGTTCATCTTTAGCGCCTTCAGGGATCCTAAAGGGGCCGACAATCTCTCTCCCCATGATTCCAGCCCAAAACATTACTCCACCTCCTCCTTGTTGGCGCTGTAGCCGTGTTTGCGTGGGGTGTCCATCAACCAGCCATCCTCCACTCCATTCATCTGGACCATCGAGCGCTGCACGGCACTCATCCGTGAACAAAACAGTTTTGAAATCAGTCTTCATGTAATGTTTGGCCCACTGGAGCCGTTTCTGCTTGTGTGAAGTGGATAGAGGAGGTCGACAGGATGGCGTATGCACAGCTGCAAACCTCTGAAGGACCCTGCATCTTGTTGTTCGGGGGACGTTGGAGGCACAAGCAGCTTCAAAAACTTGTCTGCTGCTATGACAAGGCTTTTTTGCCGCTGCTCTTTCAACCTGACGTAATTGCCTGTAGGAAAGAGTCCTCAATTTGCCCTTATCAGCATGCACACGTGTGTACTGTGAATCAGCTACATACTTCTTGATTGCCAAGACACTTCATCCTGATCATCGCACAATGTTGATTGTAGTCATGCCTTGACCTAAACACTCCACAATTTGTTGCTTCTCAGCAGCCGACACATCCTTTTTCTTTCCCATTTTGGCAGAAAATGTAGGCTGCTTAATAATGTGAGAGAGCCTTCTTAAGTAGTCTTGCCTTTATTGGACACACCTGCCAAACTAATTAGCACAGGTGTCTGCAATTGCTTACAGTGATATAAAGAGCCCTGACACACATCACCATCAATGAGTTTAACTGACAAACAAACAAATTCTTCCCTTATCACTCCTAAACACTTTTTGCATAATAATTTGGAACGCGGTGTACATGTGCTTTTCCACAAAACACCAGTGGTTCACGTAGTGAATCTTACAGTTCTAACTTGCCAACCGTGGTCTGTATGGAATTGTTCAATAAAGGGCCCAAAATTAAGATAACATAGATGGGAGAGGTCTCTATGAATAGGAATTCCTAAGTATTTGATACCCTGTGAGGGCCAGGCAAAGGGAAAGTTGGACTGGATGGAATCCTATATGGATTTAGGGAGGGAGACATCGAGGGCCTCAGACTTCGCTGCATTGATTTTAAAATTTTACCATGTAACAAAGTGATCTATTTCAGCCATAACAGCAGGGATGGATATATGTGATTGAGTGATATATACTAGGACATCATCAGCAAATAGAGAGCACTTGTACTCGGTGCCTCCCACCTCAATCCACCTAATATTGGGGTTATGGCGAATTGATGAGAGCAGGTGCTCCGTCACTAGGATGTATAAGAGAGGGGACAGAGGACATCCCTGCCTTGTCCCATTGGTGATTGTAAAAGGTGATGAAAATGTTCTGACGCACCCCCTGGGCCTTGGGACACCCGGAGCCGGACCCTTTTTGGTGGATGCTGGTGGTTGTAGTCTTCGTGGCGGCGATCCGGTTCCGTGGCTCAGGGCGGTCAAACCAGTGGCGGAACTATTTATGTGGTTTTGATGTTTAAATGTCCGACTACGCCACCCGTGGATTGCGGTCAGAGTGAACCGCCGCTACAGGGCAGACCGCTAAGGCTGGTGTTGTGGGTGCAGCAGAGCGTAGCATAACTCCCCACGGGAGGAGTATAGCCTCAGGGCAGTGTATGCGGAGGATGGGGGTGATGGTGCAGGGCAGCAGCAGTAACGACACAGAGTCAGTGATGCAGTTCAGGGCCTTTACTCACAGTTCTTATTATCCAGACCACGTCTGCAGGTAACGGCTGCCCACGTCGTACTGTGCTCACCAGGTGAGGGGCTCAGACAACTCCCAGATAACTTTGGAGCGCTTCACAGGACCCCCTTTGTGTGTCCTTTGTCTGGCCTTTCTTACCAACACTTCTGTCCGGCTGCCTCGGGCCTCCTCTTGGTAAACTTAGCGCCAGTTTCCCTGACCCTATGTGGTGCCTTCCTAGCGGGTGGAGCAAGGGGCTGCACCACATAAAATGTCAGAGCCTCCGGTTTCTAGCTGAGGGTCGTTTCCTGCCTCCACTAGTTCGGGGACCGGTCTCCCCCTTTGGCCTGACCCCTCCACGCAGGTGGATTCGGGCGTGCGGTGGCGACTCGCCCGTCCGCACCCCTGGGATCCCTTCATTCCTCGTTCCTGGAGCCTTCTCCGCTCCTCTTCCTTCCTTCTCCCTCTTGCAGGCCTGGGCCTCTGTTACTAGGCCCGCCTCCGGAGCAGAGCTCATGCAGAGCCCCTGCTCCCTGCCACTTCTGCTCAGACTTCTCTGCACTGAACTAAGATGGTGCCCACCTTTTATACTCCCTTCTCAATGCACCCAGGAACTGCTTCCTCCCTGCTCCTGCACTGCAGGGTTCCCCTTCCTCAGTGTTCCCTCCCCCCACTCCAGCCAGGGACAGGGACTGTCGTGCCCATCTCAGGGGCATATTGGTCGCCCTGCCCCACGGCAATGTGGTGTAATGCATGCAGGTGTCGGGTCCTGATCCACACTCCATCCTTATCTGAGAGTGAGATATCACACCTCTGGGTGAGGTGCAATACGTCTGTAGCAACCGAGCCCTCGGTGCTACAGTTCCATTTATCTTCAGCCTAGGTGACGTATTGTGATACAGGGCCGTGATTTTGGCTATAAAAGGGTCCCCTAGACCCCTACCCCAAGCTTTTTAAGAGAATCATATATGGCGTGCCAGGAGACTCTATGGAATGCTTTCTCAGCATCCAACGAGAGTATCTACTTACAAATTTTTAACTGCATCTAGCCCAGGAAATACTTTGTGCCTAGTAGCAGTGTCTGCTAGTCAGCGGATTATCCCGGCTGTTAAGCAAGCTACACCACCTGTAGTTTGGACACTTAATTTTTTCAAAGGAAATGCTTCGGGACCACGGGATACTTAGTGAAGAGCATCAGGAGGCACCCCAAGGCATAGGGGCTGGGACTGGCACTAGGATGCCTTGCGGTGGACAACCGAGCTCGATCCTTATAAAAGCTTTTTAACTGCAGCAGCTTTAGTGGACGCTACTGGAGCTGGAATTACGCGGCTGCTGGCATGAGACTTGCCCTCCAATAGATCCTTGTAAATGGATTTAAAGTGTATTCATTCAAATTAGAGGGACAATTTAAATTAAAAAGCTTAGAGCTGCCTCCACCACAGGGGGGCTCTCTCGACCCACCAGCGGACAGGCACCAGTATTGGGAGAGGGGGGCTGGCCGTCAGGGTTCACCGCGGCTCTGGCACAAACCCGGCGACACGGAGGTGGCACGGGCAGGAGCGGACTGAACGTGTCGGCTTCTCACTTTTTGGATTTTAGAAGGGCATGACATGCCTATATCTGTGTCTCCCCCTCCTTTTACTCCTCCACCTCTTTTCTTTTCGCATGACTATATGTACTTGTCACTTTTCCATGTGTTAGTTGTGTCTTCTGAGCAGTTTGTCAGCTTTTGGACACCTTTGAAGGTGTTTTCTATGTGTTTCTATGTGTTTTTGTTTGCCTGCCATTGGTTTTAACGGTGTTCGAAGGTGTTCGACGAACAGTTCGACGAACTGTTCGGCGAACACACGGGTGTTCGACGAACCGAACCGAACTCGAACACTACGGGGGTGGCTCAACACTAATGCCACTATCCCTACAGACCCCTATAGATCTGATATTACTAAGTGACTCTTTCCATTGTTCAGTAGTGTGGATTATTTTTCCCAAAGGTCTTGTTCTGTGTTGCGGAATGCACTGAATACTATATTGTCTGCTAGGACTGGCGAACTGCTGAGCTGGTATGCCAGGTTTCATATATGACTGAAACTTTCCTGACCTCGGGTGTGACCCATTACTTGTCTAGATATAATATCAGTGTACCAGAATGCCAGCGTGGTGGCAAAAGACTGACCGCTCAAACATGTTAAGTAAAATAATATCTATAAATTCCCACTGGTGAGTGTTAAGATGGCTTATTTTAAATTACTCTAAGGAGTTTTTAAGGGCCACTTATATTTTCCTTCTCTTGTGCTACAGTTTTAATCTCTGTGGTAAGAACTACAACTATGTGAATCATCCAAACTGAAATTTTACTTTTAAAGAACTGTGACCAATACGGTTAAAGTGACATGAGAGGTGCTAGAGGAATTTCAGAGGACATGCCCTGTGGGTGGAAGCCAACCACACTGTCCTCATTGGTAACGTATATATCTATAGCCAAAGCTACATTGAAGTAATTGAGGAAGGAGAATAAATGTGGGTTTATCATGTGTTGTTTCAGCTTTGAAACAGCAGTTTCAGTGAGAACTCTTAGATATTTTCTTTCATTCACAGGAATTGCCCTTTGTATTTTTTTTATAGTAGTGGTGTAATTCTCCCTTGAATTCTTTATTTAAATGCTGTGATGTTAATTAAAAGGATGTCATCTGGTATTGCCACTGATAAATCACATAATACTAATGCTTTACCATTTTCTCACTTTTTAATGTCAATAAGAATATATATATATATATCTCTCCCAATGGGGGACTGGCTTTATTTGCAAACATATTTAAAAAAATAAAGTTATTAGATACATACAGTTGCAAAAAAAAAAAACGTTATTATGGAATTAGTTATTTCTGCATTAATTGCTTATAAATTTGATTTGATTTTTATGCAAGTCATAATTATAGGCAACACAATAATCATTAAATAAAGGCATACAAAACCTGGTTACTATTGTTGATCAAGCACTGAAATACTCGAGTGCTCAGTACTCAGACGTGCTCAACTTGAGTAGTGAGCATAATGGAACTGAATGGCAAACTCAAGCATTTTTCCGGAGGGCTCTCTCTCTATCTTTCTCCCCTTCAGCGCGGCGCCCGGCTCAGGTAATTCAAATGAGCTTCTTACGGGGACCCGAGCACTCGAGTACAGTTGTTACTTTAAGAGCTCTTCTACACATCGTTTTTTTAACATGTAATATCTGTTACTTTTGTAGACAGATCACAGACCATTACAATCAATGTGCCTTTTCACACGTCCGATTTGTCCTTAAAAAATAAATAAACTGAGGTCTGTTCTACTTTGATTCATGTTGCGGATCGAACTCGCCAATGCAAGTGAATGTTCCTGTGAAAAAAAAATTGGATAACACATGTGTGATATTTATTTGACAAATCATATTCCAAGATCTATGGTACAGAAACATACAGTACAGTATATACAAAGTAAGGACATATGATATCTATAAAGCTGAAAAAGAGAATGGACCGCACCTCCAAAAACATAGGTTGATCTAATGCCTCTCGGCAAAAATATATAAAACTGAACATGAGGTTCTTAGTTTAACATTCTGATCAGACTGTCTGAAGCCCACTGCCACGTCACGGCAAACCTCGTAGTGGGTCCTAACATTTCCTGCCTGAATGGGAGCGGAGCCGTGCGCCAACCACCACTGCAGCGACAATGCACCAGCAGGGCGGGCGGCCTGGTGCCTCACAGCACCCATACTGCAAGGCCGAGTCCCCATGACTCCAGGCCGCGCCGCCCCACAAGCACAAAACCACAGCAACAATGGCCGACACACTGCACCAACACCACAAGAAAGGAGCATTGTGACTCACCTTCCTCAAGCTCTCAAGTGAGAGCAAAAATAGGCTGGACCCTCTTTGCAGTCTCCTGCTAATTAAAATCACCTGTGCCAAATGGGAGGAGTACACATCCGGAAAAAAAAAAAAAGGACAGATCATGCATTAAGCTGAAAAAGAGAATGGACAGCACCTCCAAAAACATACGTTGATCTAATGCCTCTCGGCAAAAATATATAAAACTAAGAACCTCATGTTCAGTTATATATATTTTTGCCGAGAGGCATTAGATCAAATGTATGATTTTTGGAGGTGCGGTCCATGCTCCTTTTTTTGCATTGCATATTCTTTCCCCTTTCTTGGACCAGCACTCCTCCCATTTGGCACAGGTGATTTTAATTAGCAGGAGACTGCAAAGAGGGTCTAGCCTATTCTTGCTCTCATTTGAGAGCTTGAGGAAGGTGAGTCACAATGCTCCTTTCTTGTGGTGTTTGTGCAGTGTGTCGGCCATAGTTGCTGTGGTTTTGTGCTTGTGGGGCGGCGTGGCCTGGAGTCATGGGGACTCGGCCTTGTAGCATGGGTGCTGTGAGGCACCAGGCCGCCCGCCCTGCTGGTGCATTGTCGCAGCGGTGGTGGTTGGCGCACGGCTCCGCTCCCATTCAGGTAGGAAATGTTAGGACCCACTAGGAGGTTTGCCGTGACGTGGCAGTGGGCTTCATACAGTCTGATCAGAATGTTAAACTAAGAACCTCATGTTCAGTTATATATATTTTTGCCGAGAGGCATTAGATCAAATGTATGATTTTTGGAGGTGCGGTCCATGCTCCTTTTTTTGCATTGCTTATGCTATCTATATCTTCTTCAAGTTACCAATGATAGTTACATTTTAATATTTTCACGCATGTAACAAACATTCTCATGATTTTTATGATGGTACAATGGATCAATATCAGTATTAAACAATTGTTTTATTTATTGTGAATCTTTTTGTTCATACAAACAATAATTATGGATAACCAAAATAACATTAGTTATGGGTCTGCATTATCAACCCTGGACACTGCAACCAATAAGGAATGCCACTCCAAAAATTGTATTGGCAAAGAGAGGAAAACCAGGAGTTTGTGGTATAAATAATTAGAAAGATAATTTTATTTCATACAGCACTGAGATAACACATAATAAAATCAATTCAAAAACAGGACAGGTAGAAATAATTGCCAGTCATGAAAGGTAAAGTACCTTCAGCAACACTACTTAATAGGTGCAGCGAAATGTAAGCGGCCCTAAACCAGCCCAATGGCAAGGTCATTTAGAAAGTATGTACTGAGGAGTATGCAAACCAAAAAGTCAGCAAGGGAGTTAATTCCTATGTAGCACGGTATGTATTCATATTTGGTAATCTGCCCAGTTGCAATCCACAAAAACATAAGTATTCTTACCCAAGTGAAGGCTGGCAAACATGAAAAAAGAGATGAGTCCCCACTGGTCCCTGATGCGCATTTCGAGTAAATAACTGGTTGCTTTCTCCAGGGGGAGGTTTTTTGTGCATGAGTGAATAAAAGGACCTTTTTATAATCCATGGTTACCGGTCACATGGCGTCCCATGTGACCGGCGGTTGCTCAATGGCACACAAAAACAAACATAAAACCCAGTTAAAATGTAAGGAAAGTATGGAGAGGTCAAAGAACAAACTAAATATAAAAAATGATAATATTGTCAAGAGAAGGAGAATGCGGTCTACAAAAAGGAGGGGAAGCTGAGAGACTCATTCAATCCATAGGGAGCCATTGAATTCAGTGTGACAATCCATTTGGCTCCCGAGCATGCGCAGCAGACGTGTAGATGCCAGTCAGCGTGGGGCGAACCCTGGAAACGAGGTACCATGCGCACCGCACCCAAAGTTGAGCACAGGTAAAGCATGGCCCATAAGTGTGTTATATGCAATGTTAGACGATCTTTCACTTTTTTTTTTTTAACAGGCATAGGCAAGAAGATTAAAGACAAGGTTTACTAATTCATTTTGTTGTTTGTTATATCTGTTATACTAATTAAATATGTGAATAGAGTTGTTATAGACCCAGTCTGCATACGGGGCACTCTTACCTCTCTATGTACCAGATTAGATGTACAGTATGATATGTATTTATGTTTTGAAAAATCAAATAAAAACGATGTTGAAAAAAAAAAAGACCAGGTTTGAGGAGAGAGGATACAGCCGGAGGAACATCAAATTGGGCTACAATAGAGCTAGGGCTACTTTACGTAACCAACTATTGTACCCAAATAAACAGAAGAATAAAGGGGTTGAGGATCACAAAATTAGGTTTATTTCTAGTTTCAACCATGCGTGGACCAATATGAGGGCTATTTTCAACAAACACTGGCCCATTTTGAGTACCGAACCCTCCCTTAGGCCCATCCTCTGTGATGTGCCTTCCATGACCTCCACAAGATCGAAAAATTTGAAAGATCTTCTGGTCAAAAGCCACTATGTACCAGCTAAGACAAACCCTTTTGGACCCCACCAGCCGGTTGTGGGATGCTTCCACTGCGGCCACTGTCTTGCCTATGCCAATGTCCTGCTCTGCAAAACCTTTGATACATCTGATGGCAAAAGACAATTCCATATCGAACATTGGATTTTGTGTGGTAGCACGAACATTATCTACTATGCTACATGCTGTAACATCCCTGGCGGCGTGCTTGCATAGTGCACCGTCTCCCACTATGCAAGACCGCAATCTTACCTGTCAGTCCAGCCTACAAACCTTGCTCCAGTTCATGCTATGTGCATGTCTCTTGACTGACTGTTTAGGGCGGCGGCCCAGTTACTTCCTGATTCTCATAGTTGCTGTGGGCGCACTCCTAATGCATCTCCAGCCTATTGCTGTGAGTCACTGGATATTTAAACCCCCTCCACCCAATAGGAGGTGCCTGAGCAACACCTTCACTCAGTTAGTCTTTGCTACTGAATTGCCAGGTCCTGTCCTGTTTCTAGTCTGTTTCCGCCATTCTGGGGGCTGCATTCCCAGGCCTGTTACCTGTGACTTCTAGTCTGTTTCCGCCACTCTGGGGGCTGTATACCCCGGCTCATTCTTGTATCTCATTGCAGTAGCAGTTCCTGTCTGAACTGTATCCTAGCCTGTTACCTGTTTGTCTCTATGTCCGTACCTTCCCTTTTCCTGCAGTATCTGAACCTGCACCTAACTCCAACTCGTTGTCTCTGTACTTCTGTTTGTGAGTTTTGTGTCCACTCGTTACTTCATGTGAAGTACCTTGTGTGTATCTGGTTCTGCTTGTCCCTTTTCCCTTCCTCCGTATCTTCCTCCTGTGTTCTAGCCATCTTCCTGCATTTTCCTGTCTGTTCCATGTGAACAGAGCCCTGTCCTCCCTACCTTGTCCACCGCACCTGCGGTTTCGCTCCGCTCTGTCTTGCCAACCGCTCCGGCGGTTTCTCTCCGCTCTGACTTGCCCAACACTCCGGCGGCTTCCCTCTGCTCTGCCTTACCCACTGCTCCAGCGGTTTCTCTCTGCTCTGACTTGCCCACCGCTCTGGCGGCTTCCCTCTGCTCTGCCTTACCCACCGCTCCGGCGGCTCCTCTCTGCTCTGACTTGCCCACCTCTCCAGCGGCTTCCCTCTGCTCTGCCTTGCTCACCGCACCAGCGGTTTCTCTCTGCTCTGCCTTGCCCACTGCTCCGGTGGTTTATCTCTGCTCTGCCTTGCTCACCGCACCAACGGTTTCTCTCTGCTCTGACTTGCCCACCGCTCCGGCGGCTTCTCTCTGCTCTGCCTTGCCCACCGCTCTGGCGGTTCCGCTCTGCTCTGCCTTGTCCACCGCACCTGCGGTTTTCGCTCCGCTCTGCTTGCTAATCGCACCAGCAGTTCCTCTCTGCTCTGCCTTGTCCTCCGCTCCGGCGGTTTCACTTTACTCTGCTTGTCTACCGCATCTGCGGCTCTGTACCTGTCTCTCAGTCTGTACTGGACCCTATCCAGCCTGCGCTCCAACCTGCTAGTATCTCCCTGTCTGCATACCAGCCGAGCTTGCCAGTATCTCCCTGTCCGCATACCAGCCGTGCTTGCCAGTGCCCACCTGTCTGCATACCAGCCGTGCTTGCCAGTGCCCACCTGTCTGCCTACCAGCCGTGCTTGCCAGTGCCCACCTGTCTGCATACCAGCCGTACTTGCCAGTACCCACCTGTCTGCATACCAGCCGTACTTGCCAATACCCACCTGCCTGTATGCCAGTCTAACCTGCCTGTTCCTGCATTCCCCGGTGTGGGTCAACAACTGTGACCGGGGTCTGACCTGGAGTCACACCTGGTCCCTCTGCTCGGTTCCTCCTTGGTCCACGGAGTCGACTAAGCCGCCGTGTGACCTTGGTCGGATCGGGTTGATACTTAGTTACGCCCCTCCAGGCACTCCTCGGTTCATGGTACAGTGGGATCACTAATCACACTCATGCCAGTCTGTCCGGGCGCGAGCATAACACATGCAGCTGTAAATTCATATACGTGGATCTCACATCTAGGGAACTTAGAGTGAGGGTCCGTGAGCATGTGCGGGACATTGGCGCGGCCATGACAGTGGTTGAACCCTCTCAATTAAAAACGATTCCCCGACATTTCAGGACCCACCATGATTGTGATCCCAAGACACTCATGGTGAGAGGTGAGATATGATAAATATGGGTCTCAGAGTAGGTAATGTTAGAAAACTTTTGGTCCAACGGGAGGCCAAATGGATTATCACACTGAATACAATGGCTCCCAATGAATTGAATGAGTCTCTCAGCTTCTCCTTTTTGTAGACAGCGTTCTCCTTCTCTTAACAATATTATAATTTTTTATATTTCGTTTTTTCTTTGACCTCTCCATAACTTCCTACGTTTTAACTGGGTTTTATGTTGTATTCACCGAAATCACAGTGCCATCGAGCAACCGCCGGTAACATGGGACGCCATGTGACCAGTAACCATGGATATAAAAAGGTCCTTTTAGTCACTTATTCACAAAAAACCTCCCCCTTGAGAAAGCGACCAGTTATTTGCGCGAAATTCGTGGCAGGGACCAGTGGGGACTCATTTCCACCAATTTTTTTTGTGTTTGCCAGGCTTCACTTGGGTAAGAATGCTTATGTTTTTGTGGATTGTCACTGGGCAGATTACCGAATATTAATCCATACTGTGCTACATAGGCATTAACTCCCTTGCTGACTTTTTGGTTTGCATACTCCCCAGTACATACTTTCTAAATGACCTTGCCATTGGGCTGGTTTAGGGCCCCTTACATTTTGCTGCACCAATTAAGTAGTGTTGCTGAAGGTACTGTGGAAATTGTATTACCTTTCATGACTGGCAATTATTTCTACCTGTCCTGTTTTATAATTGATTTTATTATGTGATTATCTCAGTGCAGTATCAAATAAAATTATCTTTTTAAAACTCCTTGTTTTCCTCTCTTTGCTAAAACATGATAATTATAATTTTCTAAGAGACTTGTCATTCATAAAAATCAGTGTTAATGGGCCTTACTCTTATCAAGTGGTATGGGCATATGAACAGGGGTTATCTTCATGTCTTGAACTTTCCATAAAATTACATAATGTGTTTCAATTTGGGTTCCTCGGTAAAAATGAATTACATGCAGTCTTAAAGTAACATGACAAACTGTTTGGCCCAGCTATCATATCAAGGGATAATAGGTATTTCTACTCTAAATATTTGGCAAGTGATAGCTTGGTAGTGTCTATGTAGGTCTTAAATAAAGTCACAATTAAATATTTTTACTGATTGTCATTAATAAATTGTAAATGTTCTCATACTTGTTCATGCAAAATATAATAAAAGAGAGAATATTTGCCCTAAATAACGCTAGATGTGTGTGCTTGTGCCAGTGGTCCCAATTCATAGAAACTTTTAAACTCTGTGGAAAAACAAACAAAAGAGGGCGACATAAGTACATTTTTTATATTCAAAAGTAATTGTTCTTCCTGTCTAAGCCTTTAGCCTGTCATTATAACGATACCACAAAAGGCAATCGCATAAAGTCACCTGTCACACAATCAAATGTGACTCAATGCTAAATGGGCTTCATAAATTTATCTGAACCACTTAATTATCTTGTAGCTCTTTTCCAGACTACAAAAGGAGGACAGGTGTGTTATTGTTTCTGGAAGAAAGTAGTTATCCTGCACAACCCCTCTAATTTATTATTCAACACAAATTTGATAACAATGTCTATTAACAATTTAAGGCTGTATTACATGAATTAATAATCTAGCAGATGCCTTGACAATCTCGATTTATAATTTTCACAAGAATCATGTTGTGTTTATATTCCTAGATCCAAGCCTAAAGGAGTGACAAAGAAATCGCATCTCCTGAAGACTTTTTGCAATGTTTTAATAATATATCGTGTTATCTGTATTTGGTAATGTGATAGGAATTTCATAAAATTGCTTGAATTGCATTATAATTGTTGTGCAGTGCACTGATTATACAGCCTCCAGACACTTTAAGATTCCCATTGTTTAGGAAGGAGTTAAAGCTAGTTAAGAGGCTTTAGCAACAGAAGAGGAGTTTATTTCATAAGAGGTAGCTTCTGGGCAGAGTTGACCAGTGAGAAGGGTTTGGTAGGTGTTATGAACTGGGTGGTAGAACTACAGTGTCGTGATCCAAGGAGAGCCCGGAGGGGCGTGACTAGGGACCTCACCAAGACCGACCTCAGTTGCACGGCGGCTTGACGATACCGTGATCCGAGGAGAGACAAGGGAGGCGGGACCAGGTGCTGCTCCGGGACTGACCTCGGGTGGATGGCTGCTGACCCACAAGGGCCAGGAGGCAGGAACGGCCAGGAATGGTAGATGGACTGACTGGTAAAGTGTCAGATATGCCAGACACATGGGCAGGTAGGTACAGGCGGGCATGAATGGAGTATAGGCTGGCTGGTGCAGGTGGACACGGCTGATAGACAGGCATCTGGGCATGGCTGATGGACAGGCAGGCGGGCACGGCTGATGGACAGACAGGCGGGCACGGTTGATGGACAGGCAGGTATACAGGATATGAGCACTGGAACCTGAGAATTAGACAGCGTATTAATAACAAACAACATTGCATAGACACCTCCATTTTGGAGGAGGTGCCTTAAATACTAAGTGTCCTTCAGGAATTGGCTGGAGACACTTTAGGGCAGCATGGGCGTCATTGTGTGACGAAGTGCCACAAGAATTTAGTCAGGATCTGGTTGACCCGCTCAACTTGGCCATTGGATTTAGGATGGTAGGCCGAAGAGAAATCCAGAGACACATTTAGTATTTTACAGGTGGCCCTCCAGAAGCGAGAAGTAAACTGGACGCCTCTATCTGAGATAATATGAAGCGGTAGATCATGGAGATGGAAAATATGTAGAATAAACGTCTCTGCAAGCACTGGAGCAGATGGGAGACCGGGTAGTGGAGTGAAATGAGCCATCTTGGAGAGGCGATCCACAACCACCCAAATGACGGTACACCCGGCCGATATAGGAAAATACGTGATGAAATCCATTGAAATATGCTGCCAGGGAGCCGATGGTACGGGCATAGGAAGTAGCCGACCGGTCGAAATGTGTTTCGGGGTTTTGTTCTGGTCACAAGAGGGACAGGCTAAGATGAAATCCGCAATATCCTTGCTCAGGGTTGGCCACCAATAATGTTGAGAGATGAAGAAGGCCGTTTTCTTCTGTCCGGCATGGCCAGACAGCTTAGACGAGTGACCCCAGAGCAAAACCTGCTTCCTATCTGGTTCTGCCACCTACGTCTTTCCGGAAGGGAGCCAAGACAAATCCAACGGGGCGACGGTAAGTATTTTGGAGGGCTTATTGATGTGTTGCTGCTCCTCCTCCTGGTCAGAAGACTGGAAGGATCTAGAGAGGGCATCCGCCGTGATGTTCTTATCTGCCAGCCGAAAATGGAGAGTGAAATTGAAGCTGGCGAAGAACAGGGACCACCTGGCTTGTCAACGGTTAAGTTGCTGTGCGGATTGCAGGTAGGCAAGATTCTTGTCAGTGTATATGACCACTGAGTGCATGGCTCCTTCCAGCTAGAACTGCCACTCCTCCATCGCCAGTTTAATTGCGAACAGTTCCCGATCTCCTATAGAATAATGGCGTTTGGGAGCCAAAAAGATCTTAGAAAAGAAGCCACAGGTCACCATGCGAAGAAGTCTTCTGAGTAAGAACGACTCTGGCCCCTGAAGAGGAGGCATCCACCTCCAGAAAGAACTTTTTGCTATTGTCCAGACGATGCAGCACAGGAGCTGAGGAAAAGGACTGTTTTAAAGACACAAAGGCGTCCTCTGCCTCTGGAGTCCATATCTTAACGTTACCTCCCTTGCAGGTCAGGGCCGATATAGGAGCGGTGTGAGAGGAGAAATGTGGGATAAACTGGTAATGGTTTGAGAACCGTTGGATAGCTTTCAGATCATCAGAACGGGGCCATTTCAAAATGGCAGATACCTTCTCGGGATCCATTTTCAAGCCGGTCTCGCAGATGATGTCCCCAAGAAATGGAAGAGCGGTCTGCTCAAAGACCCACTTCTCAAATTTGGCATACAGACGGTTCTTCCTTAACCTCTGTAGAACCTGACGAACATCCTTCCTGTGTGTAGGCAGATGGGGAGAAAACACCAAGATATCATTCAGGTAAACTATCTCACACGTGTAGAGAAGGTGTCACGCTAGGTATGGGGAGAACCCAGCGTATAACGATGAGAAAAGGGGAGGGAGCACTACAACTAGGGAAAGGGAGAGTGGAGACCACACTAAACAGATCTAACGACAAACCCTGACTCCCCTATAGACCCTAAATAGGTTCTGCACCTATCGCCGAGCAGGAAACCTGGCCCTAGCTGACCGTAAGGCTAGGTCCTAGGTAGGGAGCTGGAGGGGTGAGCACTAAGCCAGCCCCACTACAAACTATAATACACACAGGGGAAACAAATAGGGGAATACACTTAGCTCCAAGATGACACCAGAGAAAGCATGGCAACAATCCAAGAAGAAACTCCAAGGTAATTCTAGTCGACTACTAGAATCCCAGGCCTGAATAGGTATAACACTTCCATGGGCATGACACTACTCAGACAACACAGAGTGGCAATATTTTATTGAACCACAAAGCGAACAATAAACTCATAGAACAGTCCCAGCAAATACCCAAGATGGTGCGACTTTACAGTCTTACCCTTCCTTCTCTGCCCGCCTTAGATAGAACAGCTGCAACTTTGGAGACTTCCAGGGCCGACTACCTCAACCAGTGGCCCCCCGCTTTTGGCGGGCCCCCACAGAGAGAAGGCAGCGGCAAGATTAGGAAGCTAGCAGTCCATCAAGGTACAAGGCCAGGAGACTCGAGGGTCCCACCCTGGCCTCTCCGAGAGTTTCCATGGGGCCAGATGACCTGCGGGTCCCAATCTGGCTTCTCTGAATTTCTTAATGACTTCCAGGCGACCAGTGGGTCCCTCCTGCCCAACAACATATCCTTGGGGCCAGGTAACTTCGTCTTCTCCCCGAAATGTATCCATGTCTCTCTGATGGTCAATGGAGTAGATCCGTATTTTTCCAGTCAGGGCCGTACCCTTAGGCTAAAATCATATAGAATTCAAATCTGTGTCTCTTTGGGTAATGCCATGCAATCCATCTACTGTCTTGAAGGATTTCTCTCATTCTCCTTGTAAAATCTTTCTGACTCTGACCCAAGTCTTTTTTCAGCAGGATAGATAAACCCTTTTTCTATTTACATATAAAGGTCATCAGTCACAGGTCCGGGTTAAGGAGAGCATTACTCACATGGCTCAGCTCTCTTTGTTTGAGCTAATCTATTTACATAGTTGGTATCACAGGGGCTATTGTAAATAAACTTTCAGCTGACTTAGTATAATATGTAATTAGCATAGTAACAAACAACATTGTACATCTAACCAAGAGGAGACAGTAATCAGGGTTATACAAATACTGGTCTGTCCTTTAGAAATACACAAACTTATACAAGTAAATTTAAACACAATAGTGTATTTCTCTTGGCTTAACTAATCTAATCATCTGGCTTATTAAGATTTTAAACTGTATGGTCACACACGCTATCACCAGCAACTCTCTGATGATCTGAGTGTGTTTAAGGACACAGCAAGGAAGTGCTAATTAACAGCAGAAAGGTGAGGATACCTCAGGGTCCTAAAGGGAAAGGTATAATCCCCAAGCAAGGTGAGGATCAACGCTGGGTCCTAAAGAGAGAGGAATCATAAAAGGATCAGGGAGATGTTTATAAGGCCAAAAGCAGTGATCTTCTACAGCCGGACACCGTATGACTCTCTGTCAACCCTGACACACCTGTGACAGAAGGTCCGGGAAGATGTTGATTACCAGTTCTTGGAAGACTGCAAGGATCATTACAGAGTTCAAAGGGCATAACACAATGCTCATAATGGCCGTCTCAGGTATTAAAGGCTGTCTTCCATTCATCTCCCTGGCGAATTCTGATCAGGTTATATGCCCCCCACAGGTCGAGTTTCGTGAAGACTCTGGAACCTTTGAGATGATCAAATAGCTCAGAGATGAGAGGCAGAGGATATTTATTTTTGATTGTGATTTGGTTGAGACCCCTATAATCGATGCAAGTTCTCAGAGAACCGTCCTTTTTCTTCACAAAGAAGAAACTCGCTCCTTCCGGCGTGGAAGCCTTCCAGAAAAATCCCTTGGCAAGATTCTCTTCAATGTACTCTAACATGGCACCGGTCTCAGCCTGCGACGGGATAGATTTGGCCTCGCAGAGGAGAAGCGCCTGGCAGAAGGTCAATCAGGCAATCATACGGCCTATGTGGTGGTAAAGTCTCAGCCTCCTTTTTATCAAAGGCATTAGCGTATGTCCAATACGCAGCAGGCAAGCCAGGCAAATTACCTGGGGAAGCTGGAGGTCGAGCAGGACGAATGGGAAGTAAACCTCTCTCGTGGCATTCTTGTCCACACCAGAGTAATTCTCCAGACTTCTAATCCAGGACTGGTTCATGTTTTTGCAGCCAGGACAGACCTAGAAGCAGAGGGTAAGTTAAATCCCACAACACATAGAGAGAGATCTTCTCTGAATGCAGCATTCCCACTCGAAGTTCCACTGGTTCGGTAATGAATAAGATGGTCTCAGAAAGAGGTTTACCTTCCATCAAAGAAACCGCCAAGGCATCCGAAAGACATTGGATCGGGATTTGATACCGCTCCACAATGGCCTGTTGGATGAGATTACCTGTGGCGCCGGAGTCCAGATAGGCAGACTCGACAAAATGGGTGCTGCCGCAGGATACAGACACTGACAATGTCAGCGATGGACAGAAATGATTCTCGCCCAGGGTGACCTCACCAACAGGCCCTAGGCTCTAGCGTTTCCTAGTCTATCAGGGCAGGAACGGATTGCATGCTCAGGACTGCCAGAATAGAAGAAGCTTCCCTCGGCCCGACGGGCCTCCAGTCTCTGCTTGGACACCTTCACCGGGTCTACCTGCATGGACTCTGGAGAGGGTGCCAGAGCTGGCGCAGTCGGCTGAGAGAAGATGCTGCTGAGGACGCCCGGCTGGGTTCATCAAAAACGTTCCGGAAGGCTTCTAGGAAAGACTGGTGGTCTGACACTAGAGGATCACATCTCTCCCATAGGGGGTAGAGCCATGCCAGAGCTTCGCCAGTGAAGTGGGACATATTAAAGGCCACCTTGGCCTGATCAGAAACAAAATGATGGGCAAAGAGCTCAAAGTGTAGCAAGCACTGATTTATGAAACCCCAATATAGATCGGGATCCTTTCCATAGCGTGGGGGGGCGGACAGTTGGGGACCGAAGCTGGGTACAACAATGGTAGACTGTTGAGGCACTACCAAAGTAGTTGCTTCTTGGGTAGTCGCGAGTACGGCCGGAGGAGTCAGCACGTCCAGGCGGGAGTTTACGGTCCGCAGGTATGACAGAATTGTGTCTTGTTGGGCTTTTTTAGCGGGAGACCTCCTGGTATAGGTCAGAGATGGAAGGAGCCTGGGAGCCTGTGACAACTGATACGAGCTGGGTGGTGGAACCACTGTGACGGGATGCAAGGAGAGCCCGGAGGGGTGTGACTAGTGACCTCACAAAGACCGACCTCAGATGCATGGGAGCTTGATGATACCATGATCCAAGGAAAGACTAGGGAGGCAGGACCAGGTGCTACTCCAGGACTGACCTCGCTTAGATGGCTGCTCACCCCCGAGGGCCAGCAGGCAGGAATGGCCTGTACCTGTCACTTTACACTGCTGGTAAAGTGACAGGTACAGGCAGGCACGGCTGATTGGCAGGCAGATGAGCACGGCTGAAGGATAGGCAGGCGGGCACGGATGATGGACAGGCAGGCATGGCTGATAGACAGGCAAACATTGCACAGGCACCTCCATTTTGGAGAAGGTGCCTAAAATACTAAGTGTCCTCCAGCAATTGGCTGGGGACACTTTAGGGCAGGTTGCGTGGCCCCTTTAAGAGATGGAGAGCCAGAAGAGGGAGGAGGAGCGGGACACTCTGGCCGGGGACCGCAGCGGTGAGAGAGTCAGCGTCTCTGCCGGGGAATTGCAGCAGAAGGCAGAGACGCCGGTGTTACAGTAGGCCACAGTATGTGCAAGGAGGAAAGCAGCAAGGATAGCAAGAAAGTAAACAGTGGCAGACTGTTTTTTAAAACACAGCAAGGAGATCTCTGGTGCCCCAGAATTGTGATACAAAATAGAAGGGAGCTCAGTTTCACTGTGTATGGAACCAATAGTCCAATCTAATACTGCTGTAAGTTATGTGGGGACCCTGAGACAGCAAAGGAAAGCGGGACTGAGGTGAATGTAGGCCAGATTCTATGGCACAGTGACTAGAGGCATTGTCTTATCTGCTATGGCAGTGATTACCACTGGGTATTCGCCTAACCTTGCGGAGTCTGATGTCAAACCTACAGGTATTAGTTGTTCTGTGGACACGTGAATCTGTCAAGCCTTTGACCATCACAGTAGCTGCTGCAGGACCTTCACCAGCTTGTAGTAAAGGGTCATATCAATAACTCCCTGATGCACACTGTATACTTGTCTGGTCTCTGGCCTTTTCTTCCACTCATCTGGTACAGATAGATTCTGTTCATACCTGTGGCACTATTCCTTCTTGAGCTGGCCATTTTCAGTGAATCCACTACTTTTCCCGGCCTTAGGTATGGCCTCAGGGGTAGGCAATTTCATTTCACAGATCTCCTGCAAACATTCTGGCTGATACTATACACCCAGATACTCTGTCTTCATCAAAGACCAGGACCGATGCACATGTGAACATCTCCTACAAATTTCAGCGTGAAGAACCTCCAGCCATCCAGTCTTCCTCCTCTGCGATGACTGTTGGTCATCTGGCCTATACTCGTCTCAGACTGATTTTCCTTTACTGAATCAGGGTCCCCACTCAACTCACAGTGGTACATGTCTGGACTCATGGCTCCATATACAACTTAAACTGAGCTCCCATCTGTTATGTACCACAATTCCTGGGCACCAGAGATGTCATATCTGTATCTTAAATCCATTTTGCCACTGTTTATCCAAATTACTTTTTTTGCTATTACTGCTACTCTCCTCCTTGCACACTCAGTTTAACACAGCTCAACTCTGTCCATGAGCTGCCTTATATGAAATAAACTCCTCTACTGTTTCTAAAGCCTCCTAACTAGCTTTAACTCCCTTCTGACCAATGGGAGTCGTAAAGTACTTGGAGTACTCTATAACCTGATCCCTGAGCAAGAACAATAACTTACCCACTACTAAAAATAAAATCACTAACTCATGTGGATTATTTAAAACCAATACATTATTACATATAATTGTAAAACACTGATTACTTTCCCTTATTAAATTAAGTCATATCCAGCATATAATATGACCCTATGCAATATGAGAGCGACAGATTAGATTTCAATTATTTCTGTACTCCCTTATCCCTGCCTACATATCATCTGGTCACTTGTAAACAGTATTCAATTTCTTATCTATATATATAATCGTCTAATTCTGTCTGTTTGCCTGTAACGGAAATCCCGCGTCGCTGATTGGTCGCGCCAGCTGGCCGCGACCAATCAGCGACAGGCGCAGTCCGGCCGCGAATTGGCACGGGATTTGAACCACGCTTCGCTGATTGGTCGTGGCCGGCCGGGCGTTACCAATCAGCGATATTGGCATGGCTACTTTAAATTAACCCCCCAATGTATCCCCCCGGGGCCCCTAATGAATTTCGTAAATACCTCATGTTGCCAATACTGCCTGTGCGCGGCGCTATCGCTGACCACGCACAGGCAGCACCTGACCCCCAGCTGCAACCGGCTCTTGCTTCCGCTTACGTCACCACTATTTGCGGCTGCAGCCAGGGGTCTCCTGTTCCGCGTTCCATGGTGAGTGACGGGTTGTGGGCGGGGTTATCCCCATCGCGTCACAACCGGCATCCACCGCGTGCTCTCTCAATGAATGGCTCTCACGTTTACTGAACAAGTTCTGTCAGTCACAGTGCAAAGTAGCTCAGTCACGTTTACTGAACAAGTTCTGTCAGTCACAGTGCCATGTAGTTCAGTCACGTTTACTGAACAAGTTCTGTCAGTCACAGTGCCACGTAGTTCAGTCACGTTTACTGAACAAGTTCTGTCAGTCACAGTGCCACGTAGTTCACTTACGTTTACTGAACAAGTTCTGTCAGTCACAGCGCCACATAGTTCAGTCATGTTTACTGAACAAGTTCTGTCAGTCACAGCGCCACGTAGTTCAGTCACGTTTAATGGACAAGTTCTGTCAGTCACAGTGCCACATAGTTCAGTCACGTTTACTGAACAAGTTCTGTCAGTCACAGTGTGATGTAGTTCAGTCACATTTACTAGACAAGTTCTGTCAGTCACAGTGCCACATAGTTCAGTCACGTTTACTGGACAAGTTCTGTCAGTCACAGCGCCACGTAGTTCAGTCATGTTTACTGGACAAGTTCTGTCAGTCACAGCACCTCGTAGTTCACTCACGTTTACTGAACAAGTTCTGTCAGTCACAGTGTGATGTATTTCAGTCACATTTACAGAACAAGTTCTGTCAGTCACAGTGCCACGTAGTTCAGTCACGTTTACTGGACAAGTTCTGTCAGTCAAAGCGCCACGTAGTTCAGTCACGTTTACTGGACAAGTTCTGTCAGTCACAGCGCCACGTAGTTCAGTCACGTTTACTGAACAAGTTCTGTCAGTCACAGTGTGATGTAGTTCAGTCACATTTACTGAACAAGTTCTGTCAGTCACAGTGCCACATAGTTCAGTCACGTTTACTGAACAAGTTCTGTCAGTCACAGTGTGATGTAGTTCAGTCACATTTACTGAACAAGTTCTGTCAGTCACAGTGCCACGTAGTTCAGTCACGTTTACTGAACAAGTTCTGTCAGTCACAGAGCCACGTAGTTCAGTCACATTTACTGAACAAGTTCTGTCAGTCACAGCGCCACGTAGTTCAGTCACATTTACTGAACAAGTTCTGTCAGTCACAGTGCCACGTAGTTCAGTCACATTTACTGAACAAGTTCTGTCAGTCACAGAGAGATGTAGTTCAGGCACATTTACTGAACAAGTTCTGTCAGTCACAGTGCCACGTAGTTCAGTCACGTTTACTGAACAAGTTCTGTCAGTCACAGTGCCACGTAGTTCACTCATGTTTACTGAACAAGTTCTGTCAGTCACAGTGGAACGTAGTTCAGTCACGTTTACTGGACAAGTACTGTCAGTCACAGTGCCACGTAGTTCACTCACGTTTACGGAACAAGTTCTGTCAGTCACAGTGCCACGTAGTTCACTCACGTTTACTGAACAAGTTCTGTCAGTCACAGTGCCACGTAGTTCAGTCACGTTTACTGGACCTGTTCTGTCAGTCACAGCGCCACGTAGTTCAGTCACGTTTACTGGACAAGTTCTGTCAGTCACAGTGCCATGTAGTTCAGTCACGTTTACTGAACAAGTTCTGTCAGTGACAGTGTGATGTAGTTCAGTCACATTTACTGAACAAGTTCTGTCAGTTACAGTGCCACGTAGTTCAGTCACGTTTACTGAACAAGTTCTGTCAGTGACAGTGCGATGTAGTTCAGTCACAATAACTGAACAAGTTCTGTCAGTCACAACGCCACGTAGTTCAGTCACGTTTACTGAACAAGTTCTGTCAGTCACAGAGTGATGTAGTTCAGTCACATTTACTGAACAAGTTCTGTCAGTTACAGTGCCACGTAGTTCAGTCACGTTTACTGAACAAGTTCTGTCAGTCACAGTGCCACGTAGTTCAGTCACGTTTATTGAACAAGGTCTGTCAGTCACAGCGCCACGTAGTTCAGTCACGTTTACTGAACAATTTCTGTCAGTCACAGCACCACGTAGTTCACTCACGTTTACTGAATAAGTTCTGTCAGTCACAGTGCCACGTAGTTCAGTCACGTTTACTGAACAAGTTCTGTCAGTCACAGCGCCACGTAGTTCAGTCACGTTTACTGAACAAGTTCTGTCAGTCACAGTGCCACGTAGTTCAGTCACGTTTATTGAACAAGTTCTGTCAGTCACAGCGCCACGTAGTTCAGTCACGTTTACTGAACAATTTCTATTAGTCACAGCACCACGTAGTTCACTCACGTTTACTGAATAAGTTCTGTCAGTCACAGCACCACGTAGTTCACTCACGTTTAATGAATAAGTTCTGTCAGTCACAGTGCCACGTAGTTCAGTCACATTTACTAAACAAGTTCTGTCAGTCACAGCGCCACGTAGTTCACTCACGTTTACTGAACAATTTCTGTCAGTCACAGTGCCACGTAGTTCACTCACGTTTACTGAACAAGTTCTGTCAGTCACAGTGCCACGTAGTTCACTCACGTTTACTGAACAAGTTCTGTCAGTCACAGTGCCACGTAGTTCACTTACGTTTACTGAACAAGTTCTGTCAGTCACAGCCCCACGTAGTTCACTCACGTTTACTGAACAAGTTCTGTCAGTCACAGTGCCACGTAGTTCAGTCACGTTTACTGGACAAGTTCTGTCAGTCACAGTGCCACGAAGTTCACTCACGTTTACTGAGCAAGTTCTGTCAGTCACAGTGCCACGTAGTTCACTCACGTTTACTGAACAAGTTCTGTCAGTCACAGCACCACGTAGTTCACTCACGTTTACTGAACAAGTTCTGTCAGTCACAGTGCCACGTAGTTCACTCACGTATACTGAACAAGTTCTGTCAGTCACAGTGCCACGTAGTTCAGTCACGTTTACTGGACAAGTTCTGTCAGTCACAGCGCCACGTAGTTCAGTCACGTTTACTGGACAAGTTCGGTCAGTCACAGCGCCATGTAGTTCTTTGACGTTTACTGAACAAGTTCTGTCAGTCACAGTGTGATGTAGTTCAGTCACATTTACTGAACAAGTTCTGTCAATCACAGCGCCACGTAGTTCAGTCACGTTTACTGAACAAGTTCTGTCAGTCACAGTGCCACGTAGTTCACTCACGTTTACTGAATAAGTTCTGTCAGTCACAGTGCCACATAGTTCAGTCACGTTTACTGAACAAGTTCTGTCAGTCACAGAGTGATGTAGTTCAGTCACATTTACTGAACAAGTTCTGTCAGTTACAGTGCCACGTAGTTCAGTCACGTTTACTGAGCAAGTTCTGTCAGTCACAGCACCACGTAGTTCAGTCACGTTTATTAAACAAGGTCTGTCCGTCACAGCGCCACGTAGTTCAGTCACGTTTACTGAACAATTTCTGTCAGTCACAGCACCATGTAGTTCACTCACGTTTACTGAATAAGTTCTGTCAGTCACAGTGCCACGTAGTTCATTCACGTTTACTGAACAAGTTCTGTCAGTCACAGCGCCACGTAGTTCAGTCACGTTTACTGAACAAGTTCTGTCAGTCACAGTGCCACGTAGTTCACTCACGTTTACTGAACAAGTTCTGTCAGTCACAGTGCCACGTAGATCAGTCACACCTACTGGACAAGTACTGTCAGTCACAGTGCCACGTAGTTCACTCACGTTTACTGAACAAGTTCTGTCAGTCACAGTGCCACGTAGTTCACTTACGTTTACTGAACAAGTTCTGTCAGTCACAGCACCACGTAGTTCACTCACGTTTACTGAACAAGTTCTGTCAGTCACAGTGCCACGTAGTTCACTCACGTTTACTGAACAAGTTCTGTCAGTCACAGCACCACGTTGTTCACTCACGTTTACTGAACAAGTTCTGTCAGTCACAGTGCGACATAGTTCACTCACTGTTACTGAACAAGTTCCGTCAGTCACAGCGCCACGTAGTTCACTCACGTTTACTGAACAAGTTCTGTCAGTCACAGCACCACGTTGTTCACTCACGTTTAGTGAACAAGTTCTGTCAGTCACAGTGTGATGTAGTTCACTCACGTTTACTGAACAAGTTCTGTCAGTCACAGCGCCACGTAGTTCAGTCACGTTTACTGAACAAGTTCTGTCAGTCACAGAGTGATGTAGTTCAGTCACATTTACTGAACAAGTTCTGTCAGTTACAGTGCCACGTAGTTCAGTCACGTTTACTGAACAAGTTCTGTCAGTCACAGCGCCACGTAGTTCAGTCACGTTTATTGAACAAGGTCTGTCAGTCACAGCGCCACGTAGTTCAGTCACGTTTACTGAACAATTTCTGTCAGTCACAGCACCACGTAGTTCACTCACGTTTACTGAATAAGTTCTGTCAGTGACAGTGCCACGTAGTTCAGTCACGTTTACTGAACAAGTTCTGTCAGTCACAGCGCCACGTAGTTCAGTCACGTTTACTGAACAAGTTCTGTCAGTCACAGTGCCACGTAGTTCACTCACGTTTACTGAACAAGTTCTGTCAGTCACAGTGCCACGTAGTTCAGTCACACCTACTGGACAAGTACTGTCAGTCACAGTGCCACGTAGATCACTCACGTTTACTGAACAAGTTCTGTCAGTCACAGTGCCACGTAGTTCACTTACGTTTACTGAACAAGTTCTGTCAGTCACAGCACCACGTAGTTCACTCACGTTTACTGAACAAGTTCTGTCAGTCACAGTGCCACGTAGTTCACTCACGTTTACTGAACAAGTTCTGTCTGTCACAGTGCCAGGTAGTTCAGTCACGTTTACTGAACAAGTTCTGTCAGTCACAGCACCACGTTGTTCACTCACGTTTACTGAACAAGTTCTGTCAGTCACAGTGCGACATAGTTCACTCACTGTTACTGAACAAGTTCTGTCAGTCACAGCGCCACGTAGTTCACTCACGTTTACTGAACAAGTTCTGTCAGTCACAGCACCACGTTGTTCACTCACGTTTACTTAACAAGTTCTGTCAGTCACAGTGTGATGTAGTTCACTCACGTTTACTGAACAAGTTCTGTCAGGCACAGCGCCACGTAGTTCAGTCACGTTTACTGAACAAGTTCTGTCAGTCACAGTGCCACGTAGTTCACTCACGTTTACTGAACAAGTTCTGTCAGTCACAGTGCCACGTAGTTCAGTCACGCTTACTGGACAAGTACTGTCAGTCACAGTGCCACGTAGTTCACTCAAGTTTACTGAACAAGTTCTGTCAGTCACAGTGCCACGTAGTTCACTTACGTTTACTGAACAAGTTCTGTCAGTCACAGCACCACGTAGTTCACTCACGTTTACTGAACAAGTTCTGTCAGTCACAGTGCCACTTAGTTCACTCACGTTTACTGAACAAGTTCTGTCAGTCACAGTGCCACGTAGTTCAGTTACGTTTACTGGACCTGTTCTGTCAGTCACAGCGCCACGTAGTTGAGTCACGTTTACTGGACAAGTTCTGTCAGTCACAGCGCCACATAGTTCAGTCACGTTTACTGAACAAGTTCTGTCAGTCACAGTGTGATGTAGTTCAGTCACATTTACTGAACAAGTTCTGTCAGTCACAGCGCCACGTAGTTCACTCACGTTTACTGAACAAGTTCTATCAGTCACAGCGCCGCGTAGTTCAGTCACGTTTACTGAACAAGTTCTGTCAGTCACAGCACCACATTGTTCACTCACGTTTACTGAACAAGTTCTGTCAGTCACAGTGCGACATTGTTCACTCACGGTTACTGAACAAGTTTTGTCAGTCACAGCGCCACGTAGTTCACTCACGTTTACTGAACAAGTTCTGTCAGTCACAGCACCACGTTGTTCACTCACGTTTACTGAACAAGTTCTGTCAGTCACAGTGCCACGTAGTTCACTCACGTTTACTGAACAAGTTCTGTCAGTCACAGTGCCACATAGTTCAGTCACGTTTACTGAACAAGTTCTGTCAGTCACAGCACCACGTTGTTCACTCACATTTACTGAACAAGTTCTGTCAGTCACAGTGCGACATAGTTCACTCACTGTTACTGAACAAATTCTGTCAGTCACAGCGCCACGTAGTTCACTCACGTTTACTGAACAATTTCTATTAGTCACAGCACCACGTAGTTCACTCACGTTTACTGAATAAGTTCTGTCAGTCACAGCACCACGTAGTTCACTCACGTTTACTGAACAATTTCTGTCAGTCACAGTGCCACGTAGTTCACTCACGTTTACTGAACAAGTTCTGTCAGTCACAGTGCCACGTAGTTCACTCACGTTTACTGAACAAGTTCTGTCAGTCACAGTGCCACGTAGTTCACTTACGTTTACTGAACAAGTTCTGTCAGTCACAGCCCCACGTAGTTCACTCACGTTTACTGAACAAGTTCTGTCAGTCACAGTGCCACGTAGTTCAGTCACGTTTACTGGACAAGTTCTGTCAGTCACAGTGCCACGAAGTTCACTCACGTTTACTGAGCAAGTTCTGTCAGTCACAGTGCCACGTAGTTCACTCACGTTTACTGAACAAGTTCTGTCAGTCACAGCACCACGTAGTTCACTCACGTTTACTGAACAAGTTCTGTCAGTCACAGTGCCACGTAGTTCACTCACGTATACTGAACAAGTTCTGTCAGTCACAGTGCCACGTAGTTCAGTCACGTTTACTGGACAAGTTCTGTCAGTCACAGCGCCACGTAGTTCAGTCACGTTTACTGGACAAGTTCGGTCAGTCACAGCGCCATGTAGTTCTTTGACGTTTACTGAACAAGTTCTGTCAGTCACAGTGTGATGTAGTTCAGTCACATTTACTGAACAAGTTCTGTCAATCACAGCGCCACGTAGTTCAGTCACGTTTACTGAACAAGTTCTGTCAGTCACAGTGCCACGTAGTTCACTCACGTTTACTGAATAAGTTCTGTCAGTCACAGTGCCACATAGTTCAGTCACGTTTACTGAACAAGTTCTGTCAGTCACAGAGTGATGTAGTTCAGTCACATTTACTGAACAAGTTCTGTCAGTTACAGTGCCACGTAGTTCAGTCACGTTTACTGAACAAGTTCTGTCAGTCACAGCACCACGTAGTTCAGTCACGTTTATTAAACAAGGTCTGTCAGTCACAGCGCCACGTAGTTCAGTCACGTTTACTGAACAATTTCTGTCAGTCACAGCACCATGTAGTTCACTCACGTTTACTGAATAAGTTCTGTCAGTCACAGTGCCACGTAGTTCAGTCACGTTTACTGAACAAGTTCTGTCAGTCACAGCGCCACGTAGTTCAGTCACGTTTACTGAACAAGTTCTGTCAGTCACAGTGCCACGTAGTTCACTCACGTTTACTGAACAAGTTCTGTCAGTCACAGTGCCACGTAGTTCAGTCACACCTACTGGACAAGTACTGTCAGTCACAGTGCCACGTAGTTCACTCACGTTTACTGAACAAGTTCTGTCAGTCACAGTGCCACGTAGTTCACTTACGTTTACTGAACAAGTTCTGTCAGTCACAGCACCACGTAGTTCACTCATGTTTACTGAACAAGTTCTGTCAGTCACAGTGCCACGTAGTTCACTCACGTTTACTGAACAAGTTCTGTCAGTCACAGCACCACGTTGTTCACTCACGTTTACTGAACAAGTTCTGTCAGTCACAGTGCGACATAGTTCACTCACTGTTACTGAACAAGTTCCGTCAGTCACAGCGCCACGTAGTTCACTCACGTTTACTGAACAAGTTCTGTCAGTCACAGCACCACGTTGTTCACTCACGTTTACTGAGCAAGTTCTGTCAGTCACAGTGTGATGTAGTTCACTCACGTTTACTGAACAAGTTCTGTCAGTCACAGCGCCACGTAGTTCAGTCACGTTTACTGAACAAGTTCTGTCAGTCACAGAGTGATGTAGTTCAGTCACATTTACTGAACAAGTTCTGTCAGTTACAGTGCCACGTAGCTCAGTCACGTTTACTGAACAAGTTCTGTCAGTCACAGCGCCACGTAGTTCAGTCACGTTTATTGAACAAGGTCTGTCAGTCACAGCGCCACGTAGTTCAGTCACGTTTACTGAACAATTTCTGTCAGTCACAGCACCACGTAGTTCACTCACGTTTACTGAATAAGTTCTGTCAGTGACAGTGCCACGTAGTTCAGTCACGTTTACTGAACAAGTTCTGTCTGTCACAGCGCCACGTAGTTCAGTCACGTTTACTGAACAAGTTCTGTCAGTCACAGTGCCACGTAGTTCACTCACGTTTACTGAACAAGTTCTGTCAGTCACAGTGCCACGTAGTTCAGTCACACCTACTGGACAAGTACTGTCAGTCACAGTGCCACGTAGTTCACTCACGTTTACTGAACAAGTTCTGTCAGTCACAGTGCCACGTAGTTCACTTACGTTTACTGAACAAGTTCTGTCAGTCACAGCACCACGTAGTTCACTCACGTTTACTGAACAAGTTCTGTCAGTCACAGTGCCACGTAGTTCACTCACGTTTACTGAACAAGTTCTGTCTGTCACAGTGCCACGTAGTTCAGTCACGTTTACTGAACAAGTTCTGTCAGTCACAGCACCACGTTGTTCACTCACGTTTACTGAACAAGTTCTGTCAGTCACAGTGCGACATAGTTCACTCACTGTTACTGAACAAGTTCTGTCAGTCACAGCGCCACGTAGTTCACTCACGTTTACTGAACAAGTTCTGTCAGTCACAGCACCACGTTGTTCACTCACGTTTACTTAACAAGTTCTGTCAGTCACAGTGTTATGTAGTTCACTCACGTTTACTGAACAAGTTCTGTCAGTCACAGCGACACGTAGTTCAGTCACGTTTACTGAACAAGTTCTGTCAGTCACAGTGCCACGTAGTTCACTCACGTTTACTGAACAAGTTCTGTCAGTCACAGTGCCACGTAGTTCAGTCACGCTTACTGGACAAGTACTGTCAGTCACAGTGCCACGTAGTTCACTCAAGTTTACTGAACAAGCTCTGTCAGTCACAGTGCCACGTAGTTCACTTACGTTTACTGAACAAGTTCTGTCAGTCACAGCACCACGTAGTTCACTCACGTTTACTGAACAAGTTCTGTCAGTCACAGTGCCACTTAGTTCACTCACGTTTACTGAACAAGTTCTGTCAGTCACAGTGCCACGTAGTTCAGTTACGTTTACTGGACCTGTTCTGTCAGTCACAGCGCCACGTAGTTCAGTCACGTTTACTGGACAAGTTCTGTCAGTCACAGCGCCACATAGTTCAGTCACGTTTACTGAACAAGTTCTGTCAGTCACAGTGTGATGTAGTTCAGTCACATTTACTGAACAAGTTCTGTCAGTCACAGCGCCACGTAGTTCACTCACGTTTACTGAACAAGTTCTATCAGTCACAGCGCCGCGTAGTTCAGTCACGTTTACTGAACAAGTTCTGTCAGTCACAGCACCACGTTGTTCACTCACGTTTACTGAACAAGTTCTGTCAGTCACAGTGCGACATTGTTCACTCACGGTTACTGAACAAGTTCTGTCAGTCACAGCGCCACGTAGTTCACTCACGTTTACTGAACAAGTTCTGTCAGTCACAGCACCACGTTGTTCACTCACGTTTACTGAACAAGTTCTGTCAGTCACAGTGCCACGTAGTTCACTCACGTTTACTGAACAAGTTCTGTCAGTCACAGTGCCACATAGTTCAGTCACGTTTACTGAACAAGTTCTGTCAGTCACAGCACCACGTTGTTCACTCACATTTACTGAACAAGTTCTGTCAGTCACAGTGCGACATAGTTCACTCACTGTTACTGAACAAATTCTGTCAGTCACAGCGCCACATAGTTCACTCACGTTTACTGAACAAGTTCTGTCAGTCACAGCACCACGTTGTTCACTCACGTTTACTGAACAAGTTCTGTCAGTCACAGTGTGATGTAGTTCACTCACGTTTACTGAACAAGTTCTGTCAGTCACAGCGCCACGTAGTTCACTCACGTTTACTGAACAAGTTCTGTCAGTCACAGTACCACGTAGTTCACTCACATTTACTGAACAAGTTCTGTCAGTCACAGTGTGATGTAGTTCACTCACGTTTACTGAATAAGTTCTGTCAGTCACAGTACCACGTAGTTCAGTCACGTTTACTGAACAAGTTCTGTCAGTCACAGTGCCACGTAGTTCACTCACATTTACTGAACAAGTTCTGTCAGTCACAGTGCCACGTAGTTCACTCACGTTTACTGAACAAGTTCTGTCAGTCACAGCACCACGTAGTTCACTCACGTTTAATGAACAAGTTCTGTCAGTCACAGTGTGATGTAGTTCACTCCCGTTTACTGAATAAGTTCTGTCAGTCACAGTGCCACGTAGTTCAGTCACATTTACTGAACAAGTTCTGTCAGTCACAGCGCCACGTAGTTCACTCACGTTTACTGAACAAATTCTGTCAGACACAGTGCCACGTAGTTCACTCACATTTACTGAACAAGTTCTGTCGTCAGTCACAGTGCCACGTAGTCCACTCACGTTTACTGAACAAGTTCTGTCAGTCACAGTGCCACGTAGTTCAGTCACGTTTACTGAACAAGTTCTGTCAGTCACAGTGTGATGTAGTTCAGTCACATTTACTGAACAAGTTCTGTCAGTCACAGTGCCACGTAGTTCACTCACGTTTACTGAACAAGTTCTGTCAGTCACAGCGCCACATAGTTCAGTCACGTTTACTGAACAAGTTCTGTCAGTCACAGTGTGATGTAGTTCAGTCACATTTACTGAACAAGTTCTGTCAGACACAGCGCCACGTAGTTCAGTCACGTTTACTGAACAAGTTTCGTCAGTCACAGTGCCACGTAGTTCACGCACGTTTACTGAATAAGTTCTGTCAGTCACAGTGCCACATAGTTCAGTCACATTTACTGAACAAGTTCTGTCAGTCACAGCGCCACGTAGTTCAGTCACGTTTACTGAACAAGTTCTCTCAGTCACAGCACCACGTAGTTCACTCACGTTTACTGAACAAATTCTGTCAGTCACAGTGCCACGTAGTTCACTCACGTTTACTGAACAAGTTCTGTCAGTCACAGCGCCGCGTAGTTCAGTCACGTTTACTGAACAAGTTCTGTCAGTCACAGCACCACGTTGTTCACTCACGTTTACTGAACAAGTTCTGTCAGTCACAGTGCGACATTGTTCACTCACGGTTACTGAACAAGTTCTGTCAGTCACAGCGCCACGTAGTTCACTCACGTTTTCTGAACAAGTTCTGTCAGTCACAGCACCACGTTGTTCACTCACATTTACTGAACAAGTTCTGTCAGTCACAGTGCCACGTAGTTCACTCACGTTTACTGAACAAGTTCTGTCAGTCACAGTGCCACGTAGTTCAGTCACGTTTACTGAACAAGTTCTGTCAGTCACAGCACCACGTTGTTCACTCACGTTTACTGAACAAGTTCTGTCAGTCACAGTGCGACATAGTTCACTCACTGTTACTGAGCAAGTTCTGTCAGTCACAGCGCCACGTAGTTCACTCACGTTTACTGAACAAGTTCTGTCAGTCACAGTGCCACGTAGTTCAGTCACGTTTACTGGACAAGTTCTGTCAGTCACAGTGCCACGAAGTTCATTCACGTTTACTGAACAAGTTCTGTCAGTCACAGTGCCACGTAGTTCACTCACGTTTACTGAACAAGTTCTGTCAGTCACAGCACCACGTAGTTCACTCACATTTACTGAACAAGTTCTGTCAGTCACAGTGCCACGTAGTTCACTCACGTATACTGAACAAGTTCTGTCAGTCACAGTGCCACGTAGTTCAGTCACGTTTACTGGACAAGTTCTGTCAGTCACAGCGCCACGTAGTTCAGTCACGTTTACTGGACAAGTTCGGTCAGTCACAGCGCCATGTAGTTCAGTCACGTTTACTGAACAAGTTCTGTCAGTCACAGTGTGATGTAGTTCAGTCACATTTACTGAACAAGTTCTGTCAATCACAGCGCCACGTAGTTCAGTCACGTTTACTGAACAAGTTCTGTCAGCCACAGTGCAACGTAGTTCACTCACGTTTACTGAATAAGTTCTGTCAGTCACAGTGCCACATAGTTCAGTCACGTTTACTGAAAAAGTTCTGTCAGTCACAGAGTGATGTAGTTCAGTCACATTTACTGAACAAGTTCTGTCAGTTACAGTGCCACGTAGTTCAGTCAAGTTTACTGAACAAGTTCTGTCAGTCACAGCGCCACGTAGTTCAGTCACGTTTATTGAACAAGGTCTGTCAGTCACAGCGCCACGTAGTTCAGTCACGTTTACTGAACAATTTCTGTCAGTCACAGCACCACGTAGTTCACTCACGTTTACTGAATAAGTTCTGTCAGTCACAGTGCCACGTAGTTCAGTCACGTTTACTGAACAAGTTCTGTCAGTCACAGCGCCACGTAGTTCAGTCACGTTTACTGAACAAGTTCTGTCAGTCACAGTGCCACGTAGTTCAGTCACGTTTATTGAACAAGTTCTGTCAGTCACAGCGCCACGTAGTTCAGTCACGTTTACTGAACAATTTCTATTAGTCACAGCACCACGTAGTTCACTCACGTTTACTGAATAAGTTCTGTCAGTCACAGCACCATGTAGTTCACTCACGTTTAATGAATAAGTTCTGTCAGTCACAGTGCCACGTAGTTCAGTCACATTTACTAAACAAGTTCTGTCAGTCACAGCGCCACGTAGTTCACTCACGTTTACTGAACAATTTCTGTCAGTCGCAGTGCCACGTAGTTCACTCACGTTTACTGAACAAGTTCTGTCAGTCACAGTGCCACGTAGTTCACTCACGTTTACTGAACAAGTTCTGTCAGTCACAGTGCCACGTAGTTCACTTACGTTTACTGAACAAGTTCTGTCAGTCACAGCCCCACGTAGTTCACTCACGTTTACTGAACAAGTTCTGTCAGTCACAGTGCCACGTAGTTCAGTCACGTTTACTGGACAAGTTCTGTCAGTCACAGTGCCACGAAGTTCACTCACGTTTACTGAGCAAGTTCTGTCAGTCACAGTGCCACGTAGTTCACTCACGTTTCCTGAACAAGTTCTGTCAGTCACAGCACCACGTAGTTCACTCACGTTTACTGAACAAGTTCTGTCAGTCACAGTGCCACGTAGTTCACTCACGTATACTGAACAAGTTCTGTCAGTCACAGTGCCACGTAGTTCAGTCACGTTTACTGGACAAGTTCTGTCAGTCACAGCGCCACGTAGTTCAGTCACGTTTACTGGACAAGTTCGGTCAGTCACAGCGCCATGTAGTTCAGTGACGTTTACTGAACAAGTTCTGTCAGTCACAGTGTGATGTAGTTCAGTTACATTTACTGAACAAGTTCTGTCAATCACAGCGCCACGTAGTTCAGTCACGTTTACTGAACAAGTTCTGTCAGCCACAGTGCAACGTAGTTCACTCACGTTTACTGAATAAGTTCTGTCAGTCACAGTGCCACATAGTTCAGTCACGTTTACTGAACAAGTTCTGTCAGTCACAGAGTGATGTAGTTCAGTCACATTTACTGAACAAGTTCTGTCAGTTACAGTGCCACGTAGTTCAGTCAAGTTTACTGAACAAGTTCTGTCAGTCACAGCGCCACGTAGTTCAGTCACGTTTATTGAACAAGGTCTGTCAGTCACAGCGCCACGTAGTTCAGTCACGTTTACTGAACATTTTCTGTCAGTCACAGCACCACGTAGTTCACTCACGTTTACTGAATAAGTTCTGTCAGTCACAGTGCCACGTAGTTCAGTCACGTTTACTGAACAAGTTCTGTCAGTCACAGCGCCACGTAGTTCAGTCACGTTTACTGAATAAGTTCTGTCAGTCACAGTGCCACGTAGTTCAGTCACGTTTATTGAACAAGTTCTGTCAGTCACAGCGCCACGTAGTTCAGTCACGTTTACTGAACAATTTCTATTAGTCACAGCACCACGTAGTTCACTCACGTTTACTGAATAAGTTCTGTCAGTCACAGCACCACGTAGTTCACTCACGTTTAATGAATAAGTTCTGTTAGTCACAGTGCCACGTAGTTCAGTCACATTTACTAAACAAGTTCTGTCAGTCACAGCGCCACATAGTTCACTCACGTTTACTGAACAATTTCTGTCAGTCACAGTGCCACGTAGTTCACTCACGTTTACTGAACAAGTTCTGTCAGTCACAGTGCCACGTAGTTCATTCACGTTTACTGAACAAGTTCTGTCAGTCACAGTGCCACGTAGTTCACTTACGTTTACTGAACAAGTTCTGTCAGTCACAGCCCCACGTAGTTCACTCACGTTTACTGAACAAGTTCTGTCAGTCACAGTGCCACGTAGTTCAGTCACGTTTACTGGACAAGTTCTGTCAGTCACAGTGCCACGAAGTTCACTCACGTTTATTGAGCAAGTTCTGTCAGTCACAGTGCCACATAGTTCACTCACGTTTACTGAACAAGTTCTGTCAGTCACAGCACCACGTAGTTCACTCACGTTTACTGAACAAGTTCTGTCAGTCACAGTGCCACGTAGTTCACTCACGTATACTGAACAAGTTCTGTCAGTCACAGTGCCACGTAGTTCAGTCACGTTTACTGGACAAGTTCTGTCAGTCACAGCGCCACGTAGTTCAGTCACGTTTACTGGACAAGTTCAGTCAGTCACAGCGCCATGTAGTTCAGTGATGTTTACTGAACAAGTTCTGTCAGTCACAGTGTGATGTAGTTCAGTCACATTTACTGAACAAGTTCTGTCAATCACAGCGCCACGTAGTTCAGTCACGTTTACTGAACAAGTTCTGTCAGTCACAGTGCCACGTAGTTCACTCACGTTTACTGAATAAGTTCTGTCAGTCACAGTGCCACATAGTTCAGTCACGTTTACTGAACAAGTTCTGTCAGTCACAGAGTGATGTAGTTCAGTCACATTTACTGAACAAGTTCTGTCAGTTACAGTGCCACGTAGATCAGTCACGTTTACTGAACAAGTTCTGTCAGTCACAGCGCCACGTAGTTCAGTCACGTTTATTGAACAAGGTCTGTCAGTCACAGCGCCACGTAGTTCAGTCACGTTTACTGAACAATTTCTGTCAGTCACAGCACCATGTAGTTCACTCACGTTTACTGATTAAGTTCTGTCAGTCACAGTGCCACGTAGTTCAGTCACGTTTACTGAACAAGTTCTGTCTGTCACAGCGCCACGTAGTTCAGTCACGTTTACTGAACAAGTTCTGTCAGTCACAGTGCCACGTAGTTCACTCACGTTTACTGAACAAGTTCTGTCAGTCACAGTGCCACGTAGTTCAGTCACACCTACTGGACAAGTACTGTCAGTCACAGTGCCACGTAGTTCACTCACGTTTACTGAACAAGTTCTGTCAGTCACAGTGCCACGTAGTTCACTTACGTTTACTGAACAAGTTCTGTCAGTCACAGCACCACGTAGTTCACTCACGTTTACTGAACAAGTTCTGTCAGTCACAGTGCCACGTAGTTCACTCACGTTTACTGAACAAGTTCTGTCAGTCACAGTGCCACGTAGTTCAGTCACGTTTACTGAACAAGTTCTGTCAGTCACAGCACCACGTTGTTCACTCACGTTTACTGAACAAGTTCTGTCAGTCACAGTGCGACATAGTTCACTTACTGTTACTGAACAAGTTCTGTCAGTCACAGCGCCACGTAGTTCACTCACGTTTACTGAACAAGTTCTGTCAGTCACAGCACCACGTTGTACACTCACGTTTACTGAACAAGTTCTGTCAGTCACAGTGTGATGTAGTTCACTCACGTTTACTGAACAAGTTCTGACAGTCACAGCGCCACGTAGTTCAGTCACATTTACTGAACAAGTTCTGTCAATCACAGCGCCACGTAGTTCAGTCACGTTTACTGAACAAGGTCTGTCAGTCACAGCGCCACGTAGTTCAGTCACGTTTACTGAACAATTTCTGTCAGTCACAGCACCACGTAGTTCACTCACGTTTACTGAATAAGTTCTGTCAGTCACAGTGCCACGTAGTTCAGTCACGTTTACTGAACAAGTTCTGTCAGTCACAGCGCCACGTAGTTCAGTCACGTTTACTGAACAAGTTCTGTCAGTCACAGTGCCACGTAGTTCACTCACGTTTACTGAACAAGTTCTGTCAGTCACAGTGCCACGTAGTTCAGTCACACCTACTGGACAAGTACTGTCAGTCACAGTGCCACGTAGTTCACTCACGTTTACTGAACAAGTTCTGTCAGTCACAGTGCCACGTAGTTCACTTACGTTTACTGAACAAGTTCTGTCAGTCACAGCACCACGTTGCTCACTCACGTTTACTGAACAAGTTCTGTCAGTCACAGTGCGACATAGTTCACTCACTGTTACTGAACAAGTTCTGTCAGTCACAGCGCCACGTAGTTCACTCACGTTTACTGAACAAGTTCTGTCAGTCACAGCACCACGTTGTTCACTCACGTTTACTGAACAAGTTCTGTCAGTCACAGTGCCACGTAGTTCACTCACGTTTACTGAACAAGTTCTGTCAGTCACAGTGCCACGTAGTTCAGTCACGCTTACTGGACAAGTACTGTCAGTCACAGTGCCACGTAGTTCACTCAAGTTTACTGAACAAGTTCTGTCAGTCACAGTGCCACGTAGTTCACATACGTTTACTGAACAAGTTCTGTCAGTCACAGCACCACGTAGTTCACTCACGTATACTGAACAAGTTCTGTCAGTCACAGTGCCACTTAATTCACTCACGTTTACTGAACAAGTTCTGTCAGTCACAGTGCCACGTAGTTCACTTACGTTTACTGGACCTGTTCTGTCAGTCACAGCGCCACGTAGATCAGTCACGTTTACTGGACAAGTTCTGTCAGTCACAGCGCCACATAGTTCAGTCACGTTTACTGAACAAGTTCTGTCAGTCACAGTGTGATGTAGTTCAGTCACATTTACTGAACAAGTTCTGTCAGTCACAGCGCCACGTAGTTCACTCACGTTTACTGAACAAGTTCTGTCAGTCACAGCGCCACGTAGTTCACTCACGTTTACTGAACAAGTTCTGTCAGTCACAGTGCCACATAGTTCAGTCACGTTTACTGAACAAGTTCTGTCAGTCACAGTGCCACGTAGTTCACTCACGTTTACTGAACAAGTTCTGTCAGTCACAGCGCCGCGTAGTTCAGTCACGTTTACTGAACAAGTTCTGTCAGTCACAGCACCACGTTGTTCACTCACGTTTACTGAACAAGTTCTGTCAGTCACAGTGCGACATTGTTCACTCACGGTTACTGAACAAGTTCTGTCAGTCACAGCGCCACGTAGTTCACTCACGTTTACTGAACAAGTTCTGTCAGTCACAGCACCACGTTGTTCACACACGTTTACTGAACAAGTTCTGTCAGTCACAGTGCCACGTAGTTCACTCACGTTTACTGAACAAGTTCTGTCAGTCACAGTGCCACATAGTTCAGTCACGTTTACTGAACAAGTTCTGTCAGTCACAGCACCACGTTGTTCACTCACATTTACTGAACAAGTTCTGTCAGTCACAGTGCGACATAGTTCACTCACTGTTACTGAACAAATTCTGTCAGTCACAGGGCCACGTAGTTCACTCACGTTTACTGAACAAGTTCTGTCAGTCACAGCACCACGTTGTTCACTCACGTTTACTGAACAAGTTCTGTCAGTCACAGTGTGATGTAGTTCACTCACGTTTACTGAACAAGTTCTGTCAGTCACAGCGCCACGTAGTTCACTCACGTTTACTGAACAAGTTCTGTCAGTCACAGTGCCACGTAGTTCACTCACATTTACTGAACAAGTTCTGTCAGTCACAGTGTGATGTAGTTCACTCACGTTTACTGAATAAGTTCTGTCAGTCACAGTGCCACGTAGTTCAGTCACGTTTACTGAACAAGTTCTGTCAGTCACAGTGCCACATAGTTCACTCACATTTACTGAACAAGTTCTGTCAGTCACAGTGCCACGTAGTTCACTCACGTTTACTGAACAAGTTCTGTCAGTCACAGCACCTCGTAGTTCACTCACGTTTACTGAATAAGTTCTGTCAGTCACAGTGCCACGTAGTTCACTCACGTTTACTGAATAAGTTCTGTCAGTCACAGTGCCACGTAGTTCAGTCACATTTACTGAACAAGTTCTGTCAGTCACAGCGCCACATAGTTCACTCACGTTTACTGAACAAATTCTGTCAGTCACAGTGCCACGTAGTTCACTCACGTTTACTGAACAAGTTCTGTCGTCAGTCACAGTGCCCCGTAGTTCAGTCACGTTTACTGAACAAGTTCTGTCAGTCACAGTGCCACGTAGTTCAGTCACGTTTACTGAACAAGTTCTGTCAGTCACAGTGCCACGTAGTTCAGCCACGTTTACTGGACAAGTTCTGTCAGTCACAGCGCCACGTAGTTCAGTCACGTTTACTGGACAAGTTCGGTCAGTCACAGCGCCATGTAGTTCAGTGACGTTTACTGAACAAGTTCTGTCAGTCACAGTGTGATGTAGTTCAGTCACATTTACTGAACAAGTTCTGTCAATCACAGCGCCACATAGTTCAGTCACGTTTAGTGAACAAGTTCTGTCAGTCACAGTGCCACGTAGTTCACTCACGTTTACTGAATAAGTTCTGTCAGTCACAGTGCCACATAGTTCAGTCACGTTTACTGAACAAGTTCTGTCAGTCACAGAGTGATGTAGTTCAGTCACATTTACTGAACAAGTTCTGTCAGTTACAGTGCCACGTATTTCATTCACGTTTACTGAAAGAGTTCTGTCAGTCACAGCGCCACGTAGTTCAGTCACGTTTATTGAACAAGTACTGTCAGTCACAGCGCCACGTAGTTCAGTCACGTTTACTGAACAATTTCTGTCAGTCACAGCACCACGTAGTTCACTCACGTTTACTGAATAAGTTCTGTCAGTTACAGTGCCACGTAGTTCAGTCACGTTTACTGAACAAGTTCTGTCAGTCACAGAGCCACGTAGTTCACTCACGTTTACTGAACAAGTTCTGTCAGTCACAGTGCCACGTAGTTCAGTCACGTTTACTGGACAAGTACTGTCAGTCACAGTGCCACGTAGTTCACTCATGTTTACTGAACAAGTTCTGTCAGTGACAGTGCCACGTAGTTCACTTACGTTTACTGAACAAGTTCTGTTAGTCACAGCACCACGTAGTTCACTCACGTTTACTGAACAAGTTCTGTCAGTCACAGCACCACGTTGTTCACTCAAGTTTACTGAACAAGTTCTGTCAGTCACAGTGTGATGTAGTTCACTCACGTTTACTGAACAAGTTCTGTCAGTCACAGCGCCACGTGGTTCACTCACGTTTACTGAACAAGTTCTGTCAGTCACAGTGTGATGTAGTTCACTCACGTTTACTGAACAAGTTCTGTCAGTCACAGCACCACGTAGTTCACTCACGTTTACTGAACAAATTCTGTCAGCCACAGTGCCACGTAGATCACTCACATTTACTGAACAAGTTCTGTCAGTCACAGCGCCGCGTAGTTCAGTCACGTTTACTGAACAAGTTCTGTCAGTCACAGCACCACGTTGTTCACTCACGTTTACTGAACAAGTTCTGTCAGTCACAGTGCGACATAGTTCACTCACGGTTACTGAACAAGTTCTGTCAGTCACAGCACCACGAAGTTCACTCACGTTTACTGAACAAGTTCTGTCAGTCACAGCACCACGTTGTTCACTCACGTTTACTGAACAAGTTCTGTCATTAACAGTGTGATGTAGTTCACTCACGTTTACTGAACAAGTTCTGTCAGTCACAGCGCCACGTAGTTCACTCACGTTTACTGAACAAGTTCTGTCAGTCACAGTGCCACGTAGTTCACTCACGTTTACTGAACAAGTTCTGTCAGTCACAGTGTGATGTAGTTCACTCACGTTTACTGAATAAGTTCTGTCAGTCACAGTGCCACGGAGTTCAGTCACGTTTACTGAACAAGTTCTGTCAGTCACAGTGCCACGTAGTTCACTCACGTTTACTGAAAAAGTTCTGTCAGTCACAGTGCCACGTAGTTCACTCACGTTTACTGAACAAGTTCTGTCAGTCACAGCACCATGTAGTTCACTCACGTTTAATGAACAAGTTCTGTCAGTCACAGTTTGATGTAGTTCACTCACGTTTACTGAATAAGTTCTGTCAGTCACAGTGCCACGTAGTTCAGTCACATTTACTGAACAAGTTCTGTCACTCACAGCGCCACGTAGTTCACTCACGTTTACTGAACAAATTCTGTCAGTCACAGTGCCACGTAGTTCACTCACGTTTACTGAACAAGTTCTGTCAGTCACAGTGCCACGTAGTTCACTCACGTTTACTGAACAAGTTCTGTCAGTCACAGTGCCACGTAGTTCACTCACGTTTACTGAACAAGTTCTGTCAGTCACAGCACCACGTAGTTCACTCACGTTTACTGAACAAGTTCTGTCAGTCACAGTGCCACGTAGTTCAGTCACGTTTACTGGACAAGTTCTGTCAGTCACAGTGCCACGAAGTTCACTCACGTTTACTGAACAAGTTCTGTCAGTCACAGTGCCACGTAGTTCACTCACGTTTACTGAACAAGTTCTGTCAGTCACAGCACCACGTAGTTCACTGACGTTTACTGAACAAGTTCTGTCAGTCACAGTGCCACGTAGTTCAGTCACGTATACTGAACAAGTTCTGTCAGTCACAGTGCCACGTAGTTCAGTCACGTTTAATGGACAAGTTCTGTCAGTCACAGCGCCACGTAGTTCAGTCACGTTTACTGGACAATTTCGGTCAGTCACAGCGCCATGTAGTTCAGTGACGTTTACTGAACAAGTTCTGTCATTCACAGTGTGATGTAGTTCAGTCACATTTACTGAACAAGCTCTGTCAATCACATCGCCATGTAGTTCAGTCACGTTTACTGAACAAGTTCTGTCAGTCACAGTGCCACGTAGTTCACTCACGTTTACTGAATAAGTTCTGTCAGTCACAGTGCCACATAGTTCAGTCACGTTTACTGAACAAGTTCTGTCAGTCACAGAGTGATGTACTTCAGTCACATTTACTGAACAAGTTCTGTCAGTTACAGTGCCACGTAGTTCAGTCACGTTTACTGAAAGAGTTCTGTCAGTCACAGCGCCACGTAGTTCAGTCACGTTTATTGAACAAGTTCTGTCAGTCACAGCGCCACGTAGTTCAGTCACGTTTACTGAACAATTTCTGTCAGTCTCAGCACCACGTAGTTCACTCACGTTTACTGAATAAGTTCTGTCAGTCACAGTGCCACGTAGTTCAGTCACGTTTACTGAACAAGTTCTGTCAGTCACAGCGCCATGTAGTTCACTCACGTTTACTGAACAAGTTCTGTCAGTCACAGTGCCACGTAGTTCAGTCACGTTTACTGGACAAGTACTGTCAGTCACAGTGCCACGTAGTTCACTCACGTTTACTGAACAAGTTCTGTCAGTCACAGTGCCACGTAGTTCACTTACGTTTACTGAACAAGTTCTGTCAGTCACAGCACCACGTAGTTCACTCACGTTTGCTGAACAAGTTCTGTCAGTCACAGTGCCACGTAGTTCACTCACGTTTACTGAATAAGTTCTGTCAGTCACAGTGCCACGTAGTTCAGTCACGTTTACTGGACCTGTTCTGTCAGTCACAGCGCCACGTAGTTCAGTCACGTTTACTGGACAAGTTCTGTCAGTCACAGCGCCACATAGTTCAGTCACATTTACTGAACAAGTTCTGTCAGTCACAGTGTGATGTAGTTCAGTCACATTTACTGAACAAGTTCTGTCAGTCACAGCGACACGTAGTTCAGTCATGTTTACTGAACAAGTTCTGTCAGTCACAGTGCCACGTAGTTCACTCACGTTTACTGAATAAGTTCTGTCAGTCACAGTGCCACATAGTTCAGTCATGTTTACTGAATAAGTTCTGTCAGTCACAGTGCCACGTAGTTCAGTCACGTTTACTGAACAAGTTCTGTCAGTCACAGCGCCACGTAGTTCAGTCACGTTTACTGAACAAGTTCTGTCAGTCACAGTGCCACGTAGTTCAGTCACGTTTATTGAACAAGTTCTGTCAGTCACAGCACCACGTAGTTCACTCACGTTTACTGAATAAGTTCTGTCAGTCACAGCACCACGTAGTTCACTCACGTTTAATGAATAAGTTCTGTCAGTCACAGTGCCACGTAGTTCAGTCACATTTACTAAACAAGTTCTGTCAGTCACAGTGCCACGTAGTTCACTCACGTTTACTGAACAATTTCTGTCAGTCACAGTGCCACGTAGTTCACTCACGTTTACTGAACAAGTTCTGTCAGTCACAGTGCCACGTAGTTCACTTACGTTTACTGGACAAGTTCTGTCAGTCACAGCCCCACGTAGTTCACTCACGTTTACTGAACAAGTTCTGTCAGTCACAGTGCCACGTAGTTCAGTCACGTTTACTGGACAAGTTCTGTCAGTCACAGTGCCACGAAGTTCACTCACGTTTACTGAGCAAGTTCTGTCAGTCACAGTGCCACGTAGTTCACTCACGTTTACTGAACAAGTTCTGTCAGTCACAGCACCACATAGTTCACTCACGTTTACTTTACAAGTTCTGTCAGTCACAGTGCCACGTAGTTCACTCACGTATACTGAACAAGTTCTGTCAGTCACAGTGCAACGTAGTTCAGTCACGTTTACTGGACAAGTTCTGTCAGTCACAGCGCCACGTAGTTCAGTCACGTTTACTGGACAAGTTCGGTCAGTCACAGCGCCATGTAGTTCAGTCACATTTACTGAACAAGTTCTGTCAATCACAGCGCCACGTAGTTCAATCACGTTTACTGAACAAGTTCTGTCAGTCACAGTGCCACGTAGTTCACTCACGTTTACTGAATAAGTTCTGTCAGTCACAGTGCCACATAGTTCAGTCACGTTTACTGAACAAGTTCTGTCAGTCACAGAGTGATGTAGTTCAGTCACATTTACTGAACAAGTTCTGTCAGTTACAGTGCCACGTAGTTCAGTCACGTTTACTGAACAAGTTCTGTCAGTCACAGCGCCACGTAGTTCAGTCTCGTTTATTGAACAAGGTCTGTCAGTCACAGCGCCACGTAGTTCAGTCACGTTTACTGAACAATTTCTGTCAGTCACAGCACCACGTAGTTCACTCACGTTTACTGAATAAGTTCTGTCAGTCACAGTGCCACGTAGTTCAGTCACGTTTACTGAACAAGTTCTGTCAGTCACAGCGCCACGTAGTTCAGTCACGTTTACTGAACAAGTTCTGTCAGTCACAGTGCCACGTAGTTCACTCACGTTTACTGAACAAATTCTGTCAGTCACAGTGCCACGTAGTTCACTCACGTTTGCTGAACAAGTTCTGTCAGTCACAGTGCCACGTAGTTCACTCACGTTTACTGAATAAGTTCTGTCAGTCACAGTGCCACGTAGTTCAGTCACGTTTACTGGACCTGTTCTGTCAGTCACAGCGCCACGTAGTTCAGTCACGTTTACTGGACAAGTTCTGTCAGTCACAGCGCCACATAGTTCAGTCACATTTACTGAACAAGTTCTGTCAGTCACAGTGTGATGTAGTTCAGTCACATTTACTGAACAAGTTCTGTCAGTCACAGCGACACGTAGTTCAGTCATGTTTACTGAACAAGTTCTGTCAGTCACAGTGCCACGTAGTTCACTCACGTTTACTGAATAAGTTCTGTCAGTCACAGTGCCACATAGTTCAGTCATGTTTACTGAATAAGTTCTGTCAGTCACAGTGCCACGTAGTTCAGTCACGTTTACTGAACAAGTTCTGTCAGTCACAGCGCCACGTAGTTCAGTCACGTTTACTGAACAAGTTCTGTCAGTCACAGTGCCACGTAGTTCAGTCACGTTTATTGAACAAGTTCTGTCAGTCACAGCACCACGTAGTTCACTCACGTTTACTGAATAAGTTCTGTCAGTCACAGCACCACGTAGTTCACTCACGTTTAATGAATAAGTTCTGTCAGTCACAGTGCCACGTAGTTCAGTCACATTTACTAAACAAGTTCTGTCAGTCACAGTGCCACGTAGTTCACTCACGTTTACTGAACAATTTCTGTCAGTCACAGTGCCACGTAGTTCACTCACGTTTACTGAACAAGTTCTGTCAGTCACAGTGTCACGTAGTTCACTTACGTTTACTGGACAAGTTCTGTCAGTCACAGCCCCACGTAGTTCACTCACGTTTACTGAACAAGTTCTGTCAGTCACAGTGCCACGTAGTTCAGTCACGTTTACTGGACAAGTTCTGTCAGTCACAGTGCCACGAAGTTCACTCACGTTTACTGAGCAAGTTCTGTCAGTCACAGTGCCACGTAGTTCACTCACGTTTACTGAACAAGTTCTGTCAGTCACAGCACCACATAGTTCACTCACGTTTACTTTACAAGTTCTGTCAGTCACAGTGCCACGTAGTTCACTCACGTATACTGAACAAGTTCTGTCAGTCACAGTGCAACGTAGTTCAGTCACGTTTACTGGACAAGTTCTGTCAGTCACAGCGCCACGTAGTTCAGTCACGTTTACTGGACAAGTTCGGTCAGTCACAGCGCCATGTAGTTCAGTCACATTTACTGAACAAGTTCTGTCAATCACAGCGCCACGTAGTTCAATCACGTTTACTGAACAAGTTCTGTCAGTCACAGTGCCACGTAGTTCACTCACGTTTACTGAATAAGTTCTGTCAGTCACAGTGCCACATAGTTCAGTCACGTTTACTGAACAAGTTCTGTCAGTCACAGAGTGATGTAGTTCAGTCACATTTACTGAACAAGTTCTGTCAGTTACAGTGCCACGTTGTTCAGTCACGTTTACTGAACAAGTTCTGTCAGTCACAGCGCCACGTAGTTCAGTCTCGTTTATTGAACAAGGTCTGTCAGTCACAGCGCCACGTAGTTCAGTCACGTTTACTGAACAATTTCTGTCAGTCACAGCACCACGTAGTTCACTCACGTTTACTGAATAAGTTCTGTCAGTCACAGTGCCACGTAGTTCAGTCACGTTTACTGAACAAGTTCTGTCAGTCACAGCGCCACGTAGTTCAGTCACGTTTACTGAACAAGTTCTGTCAGTCACAGTGCCACGTAGTTCACTCACGTTTACTGAACAAGTTCTGTCAGTCACAGTGCCACGTAGTTCAGTCACGATTACTGGACAAGTACTGTCAGTCACAGTGCCACGTAGTTCACTCATGTTTACTGAACAAGTTCTGTCAGTGACAGTGCCACGTAGTTCACTTACGTTTACTGAACAAGTTCTGTTAGTCACAGCACCACGTAGTTCACTCACGTTTACTGAACAAGTTCTGTCAGTCACAGCACCACGTTGTTCACTCAAGTTTACTGAACAAGTTCTGTCAGTCACAGTGTGATGTAGTTCACTCACGTTTACTGAACAAGTTCTGTCAGTCACAGCGCCACGTGGTTCACTCACGTTTACTGAACAAGTTCTGTCAGTCACAGTGTGATGTAGTTCACTCACGTTTACTGAACAAGTTCTGTCAGTCACAGCACCACGTAGTTCACTCACGTTTACTGAACAAATTCTGTCAGCCACAGTGCCACGTAGTTCACTCACATTTACTGAACAAGTTCTGTCAGTCACAGCGCCGCGTAGTTCAGTCACGTTTACTGAACAAGTTCTGTCAGTCACAGCACCACGTTGTTCACTCACGTTTACTGAACAAGTTCTGTCAGTCACAGTGCGACATAGTTCACTCACGGTTACTGAACAAGTTCTGTCAGTCACAGCACCACGAAGTTCACTCACGTTTACTGAACAAGTTCTGTCAGTCACAGCACCACGTTGTTCACTCACGTTTACTGAACAAGTTCTGTCATTAACAGTGTGATGTAGTTCACTCACGTTTACTGAACAAGTTCTGTCAGTCACAGCGCCACGTAGTTCACTCACGTTTACTGAACAAGTTCTGTCAGTCACAGTGCCACGTAGTTCACTCACGTTTACTGAACAAGTTCTGTCAGTCACAGTGTGATGTAGTTCACTCACGTTTACTGAATAAGTTCTGTCAGTCACAGTGCCACGGAGTTCAGTCACGTTTACTGAACAAGTTCTGTCAGTCACAGTGCCACGTAGTTCACTCACGTTTACTGAAAAAGTTCTGTCAGTCACAGTGCCACGTAGTTCACTCACGTTTACTGAACAAGTTCTGTCAGTCACAGCACCATGTAGTTCACTCACGTTTAATGAACAAGTTCTGTCAGTCACAGTTTGATGTAGTTCACTCACGTTTACTGAATAAGTTCTGTCAGTCACAGTGCCACGTAGTTCAGTCACATTTACTGAACAAGTTCTGTCAGTCACAGCGCCACGTAGTTCACTCACGTTTACTGAACAAATTCTGTCAGTCACAGTGCCACGTAGTTCACTCACGTTTACTGAACAAGTTCTGTCAGTCACAGTGCCACGTAGTTCACTCACGTTTACTGAACAAGTTCTGTCAGTCACAGTGCCACGTAGTTCACTCACGTTTACTGAACAAGTTCTGTCAGTCACAGCACCACGTAGTTCACTCACGTTTACTGAACAAGTTCTGTCAGTCACAGTGCCACGTAGTTCAGTCACGTTTACTGGACAAGTTCTGTCAGTCACAGTGCCACGAAGTTCACTCACGTTTACTGAACAAGTTCTGTCAGTCACAGTGCCACGTAGTTCACTCACGTTTACTGAACAAGTTCTGTCAGTCACAGCACCACGTAGTTCACTGACGTTTACTGAACAAGTTCTGTCAGTCACAGTGCCACGTAGTTCAGTCACGTATACTGAACAAGTTCTGTCAGTCACAGTGCCACGTAGTTCAGTCACGTTTAATGGACAAGTTCTGTCAGTCACAGCGCCACGTAGTTCAGTCACGTTTACTGGACAATTTCGGTCAGTCACAGCGCCATGTAGTTCAGTGACGTTTACTGAACAAGTTCTGTCATTCACAGTGTGATGTAGTTCAGTCACATTTACTGAACAAGCTCTGTCAATCACATCGCCATGTAGTTCAGTCACGTTTACTGAACAAGTTCTGTCAGTCACAGTGCCACGTAGTTCACTCACGTTTACTGAATAAGTTCTGTCAGTCACAGTGCCACATAGTTCAGTCACGTTTACTGAACAAGTTCTGTCAGTCACAGAGTGATGTACTTCAGTCACATTTACTGAACAAGTTCTGTCAGTTACAGTGCCACGTAGTTCAGTCACGTTTACTGAAAGAGTTCTGTCAGTCACAGCGCCACGTAGTTCAGTCACGTTTATTGAACAAGTTCTGTCAGTCACAGCGCCACGTAGTTCAGTCACGTTTACTGAACAATTTCTGTCAGTCTCAGCACCACGTAGTTCACTCACGTTTACTGAATAAGTTCTGTCAGTCACAGTGCCACGTAGTTCAGTCACGTTTACTGAACAAGTTCTGTCAGTCACAGCGCCATGTAGTTCACTCACGTTTACTGAACAAGTTCTGTCAGTCACAGTGCCACGTAGTTCAGTCACGTTTACTGGACAAGTACTGTCAGTCACAGTGCCACGTAGTTCACTCACGTTTACTAAACAAGTTCTGTCAGTCACAGTGCCACGTAGTTCACTTACGTTTACTGAACAAGTTCTGTCAGTCACAGCACCACGTAGTTCACTCACGTTTGCTGAACAAGTTCTGTCAGTCACAGTGCCACGTAGTTCACTCACGTTTACTGAATAAGTTCTGTCAGTCACAGTGCCACGTAGTTCAGTCACGTTTACTGGACCTGTTCTGTCAGTCACAGCGCCACGTAGTTCAGTCACGTTTACTGGACAAGTTCTGTCAGTCACAGCGCCACATAGTTCAGTCACATTTACTGAACAAGTTCTGTCAGTCACAGTGTGATGTAGTTCAGTCACATTTAGTGAACAAGTTCTGTCAGTCACAGCGACACGTAGTTCAGTCATGTTTACTGAACAAGTTCTGTCAGTCACAGTGCCACGTAGTTCACTCACGTTTACTGAATAAGTTCTGTCAGTCACAGTGCCACATAGTTCAGTCATGTTTACTGAATAAGTTCTGTCAGTCACAGTGCCACGTAGTTCAGTCACGTTTACTGAACAAGTTCTGTCAGTCACAGCGCCACGTAGTTCAGTCACGTTTACTGAACAAGTTCTGTCAGTCACAGTGCCACGTAGTTCAGTCACGTTTATTGAACAAGTTCTGTCAGTCACAGCGCCACGTAGTTCAGTCACGTTTACTGAACAATTTCTATTAGTCACAGCACCACGTAGTTCACTCACGTTTACTGAATAAGTTCTGTCAGTCACAGCACCACGTAGTTCACTCACGTTTAATGAATAAGTTCTGTCAGTCACAGTGCCACGTAGTTCAGTCACATTTACTAAACAAGTTCTGTCAGTCACAGTGCCACGTAGTTCACTCACGTTTACTGAACAATTTCTGTCAGTCACAGTGCCACGTAGTTCACTCACGTTTACTGAACAAGTTCTGTCAGTCACAGTGCCACGTAGTTCACTTACGTTTACTGGACAAGTTCTGTCAGTCACAGCCCCACGTAGTTCACTCACGTTTACTGAACAAGTTCTGTCAGTCACAGTGCCACGTAGTTCAGTCACGTTTACTGGACAAGTTCTGTCAGTCACAGTGCCACGAAGTTCACTCACGTTTACTGAGCAAGTTCTGTCAGTCACAGTGCCACGTAGTTCACTCACGTTTACTGAACAAGTTCTGTCAGTCACAGCACCACATAGTTCACTCACGTTTACTTTACAAGTTCTGTCAGTCACAGTGCCACGTAGTTCACTCACGTATACTGAACAAGTTCTGTCAGTCACAGTGCAACGTAGTTCAGTCACGTTTACTGGACAAGTTCTGTCAGTCACAGCGCCACGTAGTTCAGTCACGTTTACTGGACAAGTTCGGTCAGTCACAGCGCCATGTAGTTCAGTCACATTTACTGAACAAGTTCTGTCAATCACAGCGCCACGTAGTTCAATCACGTTTACTGAACAAGTTCTGTCAGTCACAGTGCCACGTAGTTCACTCACGTTTACTGAATAAGTTCTGTCAGTCACAGTGCCACATAGTTCAGTCACGTTTACTGAACAAGTTCTGTCAGTCACAGAGTGATGTAGTTCAGTCACATTTACTGAACAAGTTCTGTCAGTTACAGTGCCACGTAGTTCAGTCACGTTTACTGAACAAGTTCTGTCAGTCACAGCGCCACGTAGTTCAGTCTCGTTTATTGAACAAGGTCTGTCAGTCACAGCGCCACGTAGTTCAGTCACGTTTACTGAACAATTTCTGTCAGTCACAGCACCACGTAGTTCACTCACGTTTACTGAATAAGTTCTGTCAGTCACAGTGCCACGTAGTTCAGTCACGTTTACTGAACAAGTTCTGTCAGTCACAGCGCCACGTAGTTCAGTCACGTTTACTGAACAAGTTCTGTCAGTCACAGTGCCACGTAGTTCACTCACGTTTACTGAACAAGTTCTGTCAGTCACAGTGCCACGTAGTTCAGTCACAACTACTGGACAAGTACTGTCAGTCACAGTGCCACGTAGTTCACTCACGTTTACTGAACAAGTTCTGTCAGTCACAGTGCCACGTAGTTCACTTACGTTTACTGAACAAGTTCTGTCAGTCACAGCACCACGTAGTTCACTCACGTTTACTGAACAAGTTCTGTCAGTCACAGTGCCACGTAGTTCACTCACGTTTACTGAACAAGTTCTGTCAGTCACAGTGCCACGTAGTTCAGTCACGTTTACTGAACAAGTTCTGTCAGTCACAGCACCACGTTGTTCACTCACGTTTACTGAACAAGTTCTGTCAGTCACAGTGCCACGTAGTTCAGTCACGTTTACTGGACAAGTACTGTCAGTCACAGTGCGACATAGTTCACTCACTGTTACTGAACAAGTTCTGTCAGTCACAGCGCCACGTAGTTCACTCACGTTTACTGAACAAGTTCTGTCAGTCACAGCACCACGTTGTTCACTCACGTTTACTGAACAAGTTCTGTCAGTCACAGTGTGATGTAGTTCACTCACGTTTACTGAACAAGTTCTGTCAGTCACAGCGCCACGTAGTTCAGTCACGTTTACTGAACAAGTTCTGTCAGTCACAGTGCCACGTAGTTCACTCACGTTTACTGAACAAGTTCTGTCAGTCACAGTGCCACGTAGTTCATTCACGCTTACTGGACAAGTACTGTCAGTCACAGTGCCACGTAGTTCACTCACGTTTACTGAACAAGTTCTGTCAGTCACAGTGCCACGTAGTTCACTTACGTTTACTGAACAAGTTCTGTCAGTCACAGCACCACGTAGTTCACTCACGTTTACTGAACAAGTTCTGTCAGTCACAGTGCCACGTAGTTCACTCACGTTTACTGAACAAGTTCTGTCAGTCACAGTGCCACGTAGTTCAGTTACGTTTACTGGACCTGTTCTGTCAGTCACAGCGCCACGTAGTTCAGTCACGTTTACTGGACAAGTTCTGTCAGTCACAGAGCCACATAGTTCAGTCACGTTTACTGAACAAGTTCTGTCAGTCACAGTGTGATGTAGTTCAGTCACATTTACTGAACAAGTTCTGTCAGTCACAGCGCCACGTAGTTCACTCACGTTTACTGAACAAGTTCTGTCAGTCACAGTGCCACGTAGTTCACTCACGTTTACTGAATAAGTTCTGTCAGTCACAGTGCCACATAGTTCAGTCACGTTTACTGAACAAGTTCTGTCAGTCACAGAGTGATGTAGTTCAGTCACATTTACTGAACAAGTTCTGTCAGTTACAGTGCCACGTAGTTCAGTCACGTTTACTGAACAAGTTCTGTCAGTCACAGCGCCACGTAGTTCAGTCTCGTTTATTGAACAAGGTCTGTCAGTCACAGCGCCACGTAGTTCAGTCACGTTTACTGAACAATTTCTGTCAGTCACAGCACCACGTAGTTCACTCACGTTTACTGAATAAGTTCTGTCAGTCACAGTGCCACGTAGTTCAGTCACGTTTACTGAACAAGTTCTGTCAGTCACAGCGCCACGTAGTTCAGTCACGTTTACTGAACAAGTTCTGTCAGTCACAGTGCCACGTAGTTCACTCACGTTTACTGAACAAGTTCTGTCAGTCACAGTGCCACGTAGTTCACTCACCTTTACTGAACAAGTTCTGTCAGTCACAGCACCACGTAGTTCACTCACGTTTAATGAAAAAGTTCTGTCAGTCGCAGTGTGATGTAGTTCACTCACGTTTACTGAATAAGTTCTGTCAGTCACAGTGCCACGTAGTTCAGTCACATTTACTGAACAAGTTCTGTCAGTCACAGCGCCACGTAGTTCACTCACGTTTACTGAACAAGTTCTGTCAGTCACAGCACTACGTTGTTCACTCACGTTTACTGAACAAGTTCTGTCAGTCACAGTGTGATGTAGTTCACTCACATTTACTGAACAAGTTCTGTCAGTCACAGCGCCACGTAGTTCAGTCACGTTTACTGAACAAGTTCTGTCAGTCACAGTGCCACGTAGTTCACTCACGTTTACTGAACAAGTTCTGTCAGTCACAGTGCCACGTAGTTCAGTCACGCTTACTGGACAAGTACTGTCAGTCACAGTGCCACGTAGTTCACTCACGTTTACTGAACAAGTTCTGTCAGTCACAGTGCCACGTAGTTCACTTATGTTTACTGAACAAGTTCTGTCAGTCACAGCACCACGTAGTTCACTCACGTTTACTGAACAAGTTCTGTCAGTCACAGTGCCACGTAGTTCACTCACGTTTACTGAACAAGTTCTGTCAGTCACAGTGCCACGTAGTTCAGTTACGTTTACTGGACCTGTTCTGTCAGTCACAGCGCCACGTAGTTCAGTCACGTTTACTGGACAAGTTCTGTCAGTCACAGCGCCACGTAGTTCAGTCACGTTTACTGAACAAGTTCTGTCAGTCACAGTGCCACGTAGTTCACTCACGTTTACTGAACAAGTTCTGTCAGTCACAGTGCCACGTAGTTCAGTCACGCTTACTGGACAAGTACTGTCAGTCACAGTGCCACGTAGTTCACTCACGTTTACTGAACAAGTTCTGTCAGTCACAGTGCCACGTAGTTCACTTATGTTTACTGAACAAGTTCTGTCAGTCACAGCACCACGTAGTTCACTCACGTTTACTGAACAAGTTCTGTCAGTCACAGTGCCACGTAGTTCACTCACGTTTACTGAACAAGTTCTGTCAGTCACAGTGCCACGTAGTTCAGTTACGTTTACTGGACCTGTTCTGTCAGTCACAGCGCCACGTAGTTCAGTCACGTTTACTGGACAAGTTCTGTCAGTCACAGCGCCACATAGTTCAGTCACGTTTACTGAACAAGTTCTGTCAGTCACAGTGTGATGTAGTTCAGTCACATTTACTGAACAAGTTCTGTCAGTCACAGCGCCACGTAGTTCACTCACGTTTACTGAACAAGTTCTGTCAGTCACAGTGCCACGTAGTTCACTCACGTTTACTGAACAAGTTCTGTCAGTCACAGTGCCACATAGTTCAGTCACGTTTACTGAACAAGTTCTGTCAGTCACAGTGCCACGTAGTTCACTCACGTTTACTGAACAAGTTCTGTCAGTCACAGCGCCGCGTAGTTCAGTCACGTTTACTGAACAAGCTCTGTCAGTCACAGCACCACGTTGTTCACTCACGTTTACTGAACAAGTTCTGTCAGTCACAGTGCGACATTGTTCACTCACGGTTACTGAACAAGTTCTGTAAGTCACAGCGCCACGTAGTTCACTCACGTTTACTGAACAAGTTCTGTCAGTCACAGCACCACGTTGTTCACTCACGTTTACTGAACAAGTTCTGTCAGTCACAGTGCCACGTAGTTCACTCACGTTTACTGAACAAGTTCTGTCAGTCACAGTGCCACGTAGTTCAGTCACGTTTACTGAACAAGTTCTGTCAGTCACAGCACCACGTTGTTCACTCACGTTTACTGATCAAGTTCTGTCAGTCACAGTGCGACATAGTTCACTCACTGTTACTGAACAAATTCTGTCAGTCACAGCGCCACGTAGTTCACTCACGTTTACTGAACAAGTTCTGTCAGTCACAGCACCACGTTGTTCACTCACGTTTACTGAACAAGTTCTGTCAGTCACAGTGCCACGTAGTTCACTCACGTTTACTGAACAAGTTCTGTCAGTCACAGTGCCACGTAGTTCATTCACATTTACTGAACAAGTTCTGTCAGTCACAGTGTGATATAGTTCACTCACGTTTACTGAATAAGTTCTGTCAGTCACAGTGCCACGTAGTTCAGTCACGTTTACTGAACAAGTTCTGTCAGTCACAGTGCCACGTAGTTCACTCACGTTTACTGAACAAGTTCTGTCAGTCACAGTGCCACGTAGTTCACTCACATTTACTGAACAAGTTCTGTCAGTCACAGCACCACGTAGTTCACTCACGTTTAATGAACAAGTTCTGTCAGTCACAGTGTGATGTAGTTCACTCACGTTTACTGAATAAGTTCTGTCAGTCACAGTGTCACGTAGTTCAGTCACATTTACTGAACAAGTTCTGTCAGTCACAGTGCCACGTAGTTCAGTCACGTTTACTGGACCTATTCTGTCAGTCACAGCGCCACGTAGTTCAGTCACATTTACTGGACAAGTTCTGTCAGTCACCGCGCCACATAGTTCAGTCACATTTACTGAACAAGTCCTGTCAGTCACAGTGTGATGTAGTTCAGTCACATTTACTGAACAAGTTCTGTCAGTCACAGCGACACGTAGTTCAGTCACGTTTACTGAACAAGTTCTGTCAGTCACAGTGCCACGTAGGTCACTCACGTTTACTGAATAAGTTCTGTCAGTCACAGTGCCACATAGTTCAGTCACGTTTACTGAACAAGTTCTGTCAGTCACAGCGCCACGTCGTTCAGTCACGTTTACTGAACAAGTTCTGTCATTCACAGAACCACGTAGTTCACTCACGTTAACTGAACAAATTCTGTCAGTCACAGCGCCACGTAGTTCACTCACGTTTACTGAACATGTTCTGTCAGTCACAGCGCCGTGTAGTTCAGTCACGTTTACTGAACATGTTCTGTCAGTCACAGCGCCGCGTAGTTCAGTCACGTTTACTGAACAAGTTCTGTCAGTCACAGCACCACGTAGTTCACTCACGTTTACTGAACAAGTTCTGTCAGTCACAGTGCGACATTGTTCACTCACGGTTACTGAACAAGTTCTGTCAGTCACAGCGCCACGTAGTTCACTCACGTTTACTGAACAAGTTCTGTCAGTCACAGCACCACGTTGTTAACTCACGTTTACTGAACAAGTTCTGTCAGTCACAGTGCCACGTAGTTAACTCACGTTTACTGAACAAGTTCTGTCAGTCACAGTGCCACGTAGTTCACTCACGTTTACTGAACAAGTTCTGTCAGTCACAGCACCACGTAGTTCAATCACGTTTACTGAACAAGTTCTGTCAGTCACAGCGCCGCGTAGTTCACTCACGTTTACTTAACAAGTTCTGTCAGTCACAGCACCACGTTGTTCACTCATGTTTACTGAACAAGTTCTGTCAGTCACAGTACGACATAGTTCACTCACGGTTACTGAACAAGTTCTGTCAGTCACAGCACCACGTAGTTCACTCACGTTTACTGAACAAGTTCTGTCAGTCACAGCACCACGTTGTTCACTCACGTTTACTGAGCAAGTTCTGTCACATTTTGATGTAGTTCACTCACGTTTACTGAACAAGTTCTGTCTGTCACAGCGCCACGCATTTCACTCACGTTTACTGAACAAGTTCTGTCAGTCACAGTGCCACGTAGTTCACTCACGTTTACTGAACAAGTTCTGTCAGTCTCAGTGTGATGTAGTTCACTCACGTTTACTGAATAAGTTCTGTCAGTCACAGTGCCACATAGTTCAGTCAAGTTTACTGAACAAGTTCTGTCAGTCACAGTGCCACGTAGTTCACTCACGTTTACTGAACAAGTTCTGTCAGTCACAGTGCCACGTAGTTCACTCACGTTTACTGAACAAGTTCTGTAAGTCACAGCACCACGTAGTTCACTCTCGTTTAATGAACAAGTTCTGTCACTCACAGTGTGATGTAGTTCACTCACGTTTACTGAATAAGTTCTGTCAGTCACAGTGCCACGTAGTTCAGTCACATTTACCGAACAAGTTCTGTCAGTCACAGCACCACGTAGTTCACTCACGTTTACTGAACAAATTCTGTCAGTCACAGTGCCACGTAGTTCACTCACGTTTACTGAACAAGTTCTGTCAGTCACAGTGCCACGTAGTTCACTCACGTTTACTGAACAAGTTCTGTCAGTCACAGTGCCACGTAGTTCAGTCACGTTTACTGAACAAGTTCTGTCAGTCACAGCGCCACGTAGTTCAGTTACATTTATTGAACAAGTTCTGTCAGTCACAGCGCCACGTAGTTCAGTCACGTTTACTGAACAAGTTCTGTCAGTCACAGTGCCACGTAGTTCACTCACGTTTACTGAACAAGTTCTGTCAGTCACAGTGCCACGTAGTTCACTCACGTTTACTGAACAAGTTCTGTCAGTCACAGTGCCACGTAGTTCACTTACGTTTACTGAACAAGTTCTGTCAGTCACAGCAACAAGTAGTTCACTCACGTTTACTGAACAAGTTCTGTCAGTCACAGCACCACGTAGTTCACTCACGTTTACTGAACAAGTTCTGTCAGTCACAGTGCCACGTAGTTCAGTCACGTTTACTAGACAAGTTCTGTCAGTCACAGTGCCACGAAGTTTACTCACGTTTACTGAACAAGTTCTGTCAGTCACAGTGCCACGTAGTTCACTCACGTTTACTGAACAAGTTCTGTCAGTCACAGCACCACGTAGTTCACTCACGTTTACTGAACAAGTTCTGTCAGTCACAGTGCCACGTAGTTCACTCACGTATACTGAACAAGTTCTGTCAGTCACAGTGCCACGTAGTTCAGTGACGTTTATTGGACAAGTTCTGTCATTCACAGTGACACGTAGTTCACTCACGTTTACTGAACAAGTTCTGTCAGTCACAGTGCCACGTAGTTCACTCACGTTTACTGGACAAGTTCTGTGAGTCACAGTGCCATGTAGTTCACTTACGTTTACTGAACAAGTTCTGTCAGTCACAGCACCACGTAGTTCACTCACGTTTACTGAACAAGTTCTGTCAGTCACAGTGCCACATAGTTCACTCACGTTTACTGAACAAGTTCTGTCAGTCACAGTGCCACGTAGTTCAGTCACGTTTACTGGACCTATTCTGTCAGTCACAGCGCCACGTAGTTCAGTCACATTTACTGGACAAGTTCTGTCAGTCACCGCGCCACATAGTTCAGTCACATTTACTGAACAAGTCCTGTCAGTCACAGTATGATGTAGTTCAGTCACATTTACTGAACAAGTTCTGTCAGTCACAGCGCCACGTAGTTCAGTCACGTTTACTGAACAAGTTCTGTCAGTCACAGTGCCACGTAGGTCACTCACGTTTACTGAATAAGTTCTGTCAGTCACAGTGCCACATAGTTCAGTCACGTTTACTGAACAAGTTCTGTCAGTCACAGCGCCACGTAGTTCAGTCACGTTTACTGAACAAGTTCTGTCATTCACAGCACCACGTAGTTCACTCATGTTAACTGAACAAATTCTGTCAGTCACAGCGCCACGTAGTTCACTCACGTTTACTGAACATGTTCTGTCAGTCACAGCGCCGTGTAGTTCAGTCACGTTTACTGAACATGTTCTGTCAGTCACAGCGCCGCGTAGTTCAGTCACGTTTACTGAACAAGTTCTGTCAGTCACAGCACCACGTAGTTCACTCACGTTTACTGAACAAGTTCTGTCAGTCACAGTGCGACATTGTTCACTCACGGTTACTGAACAAGTTCTGTCAGTCACAGTGCCACGTAGTTCACTCACGTTTACTGAACAAGTTCTGTCAGTCACAGCACCACGTTGTTCACTCACGTTTACTGAACAAGTTCTGTCAGTCACAGTGCCACGTAGTTAACTCACGTTTACTGAACAAGTTCTGTCAGTCACAGTGCCACGTAGTTCAGTCACGTTTACTGAACAAGTTCTGTCAGTCACAGCACCACGTTGTTCACTCACGTTTACTGAACAAGTTCTGTCAGTCACAGTGCGACATAGTTCACTCACTGTTACTGAACAAGTTCTGTCAGTCACAGCGCCACGTAGTTCACTCACGTTTACTGAACAAGTTCTGTCAGTCACAGCACCACGTTGTTCACTCACGTTTACTGAACAAGTTCTGTCAGTCACAGTGTGATGTAGTTCACTCACGTTTACTGAACAAGTTCTGTAAGTCACAGTGCCACGTAGTTCACTCACGATTACTGAACAAGTTCTGTCAGTCACAGTGCCACGTAGTTCACTCACGTTTACTGAACAAGTTCTGTCAGTCACAGCACCACGTTGTTCACTCACGTTTACTGAACAAGTTCTGTCAGTCACAGTGCCACGTAGTTAACTCACGTTTACTGAACAAGTTCTGTCAGTCACAGCGCCACGTAGTTCAGTCACGTTTACTGAACAAGTTCTGTCAGTCACAGCACCACGTTGTTCACTCACGTTTACTGAACAAGTTCTGTCAGTCACAGTGCGACATAGTTCACTCACTGTTACTGAACAAGTTCTGTCAGTCACAGCGCCACGTAGTTCACTCACGTTTACTGAACAAGTTCTGTCAGTCACAGCACCACGTTGTTCACTCACGTTTACTGAACAAGTTCTGTCAGTCACAGTGTGATGTAGTTCACTTACGTTTACTGAACAAGTTCTGTCAGTCACAGCGCCACGTAGTTCACTCACGATTACTGAACAAGTTCTGTCAGTCACAGTGCCACGTAGTTCACTCACGTTTACTGAACAAGTTCTGTCAGTCACAGTGTGATGTAGATCACTCACGTTTACAGAATAAGTTCTGTCAGTCACAGTGCCACGTAGTTCAGTCATGTTTACTGAACAAGTTCTGTCAGTCACAGTGCCACGTAGTTCACTCACGTTTACTGAACAAGTTCTGTCAGTCACAGTGCCACGTAGTTCACTCATGTTTACTGAACAAGTTCTGTCAGTCACAGCACCACGTAGTTCACTCACGTTTAATGAACAAGTTCTGTCAGTCACAGTGTGATGTAGTTCACTCACATTTACTGAATAAGTTCTGTCAGTCACAGTGCCACGTTGTTCAGTCACATTTACTGAACAAGTTCTGTCAGTCACAGCGCCACGTAGTTCACTCACGTTTACTTAACAAATTCTGTCAGTCACAGTGCCACGTAGTTCACTCACGTTTACTGAACAAGTTCTGTCAGTCACAGTGCCACGTAGTTCACTCACGTTTACTGAACAAGTTCTGTCAGTCACAGCGCCACGTAGTTCACTCACGTTTACTGAACATGTTCTGTCAGTCACAGCACCAAGTAGTTCACTCACATTTACTGAACAAGTTCTGTCAGTCACAGTGCCACGTAGTTCACTCACGTTTACTGGACAAGTTCTGTCAGTCACAGTGCCACATAGTTCACTCACGTTTACTGAACAAGTTCTGTCTGTCACAGTGCCACGTAGTTCACTCACGTTTACTGAACAAGTTCTGTCAGTCACAGCACCACGTAGTTCACTCACGTTTACTGAACAAGTTCTGTCAGTCACAGTGCCACGTAGTTCACTCACCTTTACTGAACAAGTTCTGTCAGTCACAGTGTCACGTAGTTCAGTCACGTTTACTGAACAAGTTCTGTCAGTCACAGTGCCACGTAGATCACTCACGTATACTGAACAAGTTCTGTCAGTCACAGTGTCACGTAGTTCAGTCACGTTTACTGGACAAGCTCTGTCAGTCACAGCGCCACGTAGTTCAGTCACGTTTACTGGACAAGCTCTGTCAGTCACAGCGCCACGTAGTTCAGTCACGTTTACTGGACAAGATCTGTCAGTCACAGCGCCATGTAGTTCAGTGACGTTTACTGAACAAGTTCTGTCAGTCACAGTGTGATGTAGTTCAGTCACATTTACTGAACAAGTTCTGTCAATCACAGCGCCACATAGTTCAGTCACGTTTACTGAACAAGTTCTGTCAGTCACAGCACCACGTTGTTCACTCACGTTTACTGAACAAGTTCTGTCAGTCACAGTGTGATGTAGTTCATTCACGTTTACTGAACAAGTTCTGTCAGTCACAGCGCCACGTAGTTCACTCACGATTACTCCACAAGTTCTGTCAGTCACAGTGCCACGTAGTTCACTCACGTTTACTGAACAAGTTCTGTCAGTCAGAGTTTGATGTAGTTCACTCACGTTTACTGAATAAGTTCTGTCAGTCACAGTGCCACGTAGTTCAGTCATGTTTACTGAACAAGTTCTGTCAGTCACAGTGCCACGTAGTTCACTCACGTTTACTGAACAAGTTCTGTCAGTCACAGTGCCACGTAGTTCACTCACGTTTACTGAACAAGTTCTGTAAGTCACAGCACCACGTAGTTCACTCACGTTTAATGAACAAGTTCTGTCAGTCACAGTGTGATGTAGTTCACTCACATTTACTGAATAAGTTCTGTCAGTCACAGTGCCACGTTGTTCAGTCACATTTACTGAACAAGTTCTGTCAGTCACAGCGCCACGTAGTTCACTCACGTTTACTTAACAAATTCTGTCAGTCACAGTGCCACGTAGTTCACTCACGTTTACTGAACAAGTTCTGTCAGTCACAGTGCCACGTAGTTCACTCACGTTTACTGAACAAGTTCTGTCAGTCACAGCGCCATGTAGTTCACTCACGTTTACTGAACAAGTTCTGTCAGTCACAGTGCCACGTAGTTCACTCACGTTTACTGGACAAGTTCTGTCAGTCACAGTGCCACATAGTTCACTCACGTTTACTGAACAAGTTCTGTCTGTCACAGTGCCACGTAGTTCACTCACGTTTACTGAACAAGTTCTGTCAGTCACAGCACCACGTAGTTCACTCACGTTTACTGAACAAGTTCTGTCAGTCACAGTGCCACGTAGTTCACTCACGTATACTGAACAAGTTCTGTCAGTCACAGTGTCACGTAGTTCAGTCACGTTTACTGGACAAGCTCTGTCAGTCACAGCGCCACGTAGTTCAGTCACTTTTACTGGACAAGTTCTGTCAGTCACAGCGCCATGTAGTTCAGTGACGTTTACTGAAAAAGTTCTGTCAGTCACAGTGTGATGTAGTTCAGTCACATTTACTGAACAAGTTCTGTCAATCACAGCGCCACATAGTTCAGTCACGTTTACTGAACAAGTTCTGTCAGTCACAGTGCCACGTAGTTCACTCACGTTTATTGAACAAGTTCTGTCAGTCACAGTGCCACGTAGTTCACTCACGTTTACTGAACAAGTTCTGTCAGTCACAGCACCACGTAGTTCTCTCAGGTTTAATGAACAAGTTCTGTCAGTCACAGTGTGAGGTAGTTCACTCACATTTACTGAACAAGTTCTGTCAGTCACAGCGCCACGTAGTTCACTCACGTTTACTGAACAAACTCTGTCAGTCACAGTGCCACGTAGTTCACTCACGTTTACTGAACAAGTTCTGTCAGTCACAGTGCCACGTAGTTCACTCACGTTTACTGAACAAGTTCTGTCAGTCACAGTGCCACGTAGTTCACTCACGTTTACTGAACAAGTTCTGTCAGTCACAGCACCACGTAGTTCACTCACGTTTACTGAACAAGTTCTGGCAGTCACAGTGCCACGTAGTTCAGTCACGTTTACTGGACAAGTTCTGTCAGTCACAGTGCCACGAAGTTCACTCACGTTTACTAGACAAGTTCTGTCAGTCACAGTGCCACGTAGTTCACTCACCTTTACTGAACAAGTTCTGTCAGTCACAGCACCACGTAGTTCACTCACGTTTACTGAACAAGTTCTGTCAGTCACAGTGCCACGTAGTTCACTCACGTATACTGAACAAGTTCTGTCAGTCACAGTGCCACGTAGTTCAGTCACGTTTACTGGACAAGTTCTGTCAGTCACAGCGCCACATAGTTCAGTCACGTTTACTGGACAAGTTCGGTCAGTCACAGCGCCATGTAGTTCAGTGACGTTTACTGAACAAGTTCTGTCAGTCACAGTGTGATGTAGTTCAGTCACATTTACTGAACAAGTTCTGTCAATCACAGCGCCACGTAGTTCAGTCACGTTTACTGAACAAGTTCTGTCAGTCACAGTGCCACGTAGTTCACTCACGTTTACTGAATAAGTTCTGTCAGTCACAGTGCCACATAGTTCAGTCACGTTTACTGAACAAGTTCTGTCAGTCACAGAGTGATGTAGTTCAGTCACATTTACTGAACAAGTTCTGTCAGTTACAGTGGCACGTAGTTCAGTCACGTTTATTGAACAAGTTCTGTCAGTCACAGTGGCACGTAGTTCAGTCACGTTTACTGAACAAGTTCTGTCAGTCACAGCGCCACGTAGTTCAGTCACGTTTACTGAACAAGTTCTGTCAGTCACAGCGCCACGTAGTTCAGTCACGTTTACTGAACAAGTTCTGTCTGTCACAGTGCCACGTAGTTCACTCACGTTTACTGAACAAGTTCTGTCAGTCACAGTGCCACGTAGTTCACTCACGTTTACTGAACAAGTTCTGTCAGTCACAGTGCCACGTAGTTCAGTTACGTTTACTGAACAAGTTCTGTCAGTCACAGCACCAAGTAGTTCACTCACGTTTACTGAACAAGTTCTGTCAGTCACATTGCCACGTAGTTCACTCACGTTTACTGAACAAGTTCTGTCAGTCACAGTGCCACGTAGTTCACTCATGTTTACTGAACAAGTTCTGTCAGTCACAGCACCACGTAGTTCACTCACGTTTACTGAACAAATTCTGTCAGTCACAGTGCCACGTAGTTCACTCACATTTACTGAACAAGTTCTGTCAGTCACAGCTCCGCGTAGTTCAGTCACGTTTACTGAACAAGTTCTGTCAGTCACAGCACCACGTTGTTCACTCATGTTTACTGAACAAGTTCTGTCAGTCACAGTACGACATAGTTCACTCACGGTTACTGAACAAGTTCTGTCAGTCACAGCGCCACGTAGTTCACTCATGTTTACTGAACAAGTTCTGTCAGTCACAGCACCACGTTGTTCACTCACGTTTACTGAGCAAGTTCTGTCACAGTGTGATGTAGTTCACTCACGTTTACTGAACAAGTTCTGTCTGTCACAGCGCCACGCATTTCACTCACGTTTACTGAACAAGTTCTGTCAGTCACAGTGCCACGTAGTTCACTCACGTTTACTGAACAAGTTCTGTCAGTCACAGTGCCACGTAGTTCACTCGCGTTTACTGAACAAGTTCTGTCAGTCACAGTGCCACGTAGTTCACTCACGTTTACTGAACAAGTTCTGTCAGTCACAGTGTGATGTAGTTCACTCACGTTTACTGAATAAGTTCTGTCAGTCACAGTGCCACGTAGTTCAGTCACGTTTACTGAACAAGTTCTGTCAGTCACAGTGCCACGTAGTTCACTCACGTTTACTGAACAAATTCTGTCAGTCACAGCACCACGTAGTTCACTCTCGTTTAATGAACAAGTTCTGTCACTCACAGTGTGATGTAGTTCACTCACGTTTCCTGAATAAGTTCTGTCAGTCACAGTGCCACGTAGTTCAGTCACATTTACCGAACAAGTTCTGTCAGTCACAGCGCCACGTAGTTCACTCACGTTTACTGAACAAATTCTGTCAGTCACAGTGCCCCGTAGTTCACTCACGTTTACTGAACAAGTTCTGTCAGTCACAGTGCCACGTAGTTCACTCACGTTTACTGAACAAGTTCTGTCAGTCACAGTGCCACGTAGTTCAGTCACGTTTACTGAACAAGTTCTGTCAGTCACAGCGCCACGTAGTTCAGTCACATTTATTGAACAAGTTCTGTCAGTCACAGTGCCACGTAGTTCACTCACGTTTACTGAACAAGTTCTGTCAGTCACAGTGCCACGTAGTTCACTCACGTTTACTGAACAAGTTCTGTCAGTCACAGTGCCACGTAGTTCACTTACGTTTACTGAACAAGTTCTGTCAGTCACAGCACCAAGTAGTTCACTCACGTTTACTGAACAAGTTCTGTCAGTCACAGCACCACGTAGTTCACTCACGTTTACTGAACAAGTTCTGTCAGTCACAGTGCCACGTAGTTCAGTCACGTTTACTAGACAAGTTCTGTCAGTCACAGTGCCACGAAGTTTACTCACGTTTACTGAACAAGTTCTGTCAGTCACAGTGCCACGTAGTTCACTCACGTTTACTGAACAAGTTCTGTCAGTCACAGCACCACGTAGTTCACTCACGTTTACTGAACAAGTTCTGTCAGTCACAGTGCCACGTAGTTCACTCACGTATACTGAACAAGTTCTGTCAGTCACAGTGCCACGTAGTTCAGTCACGTTTATTGGACAAGTTCTGTCATTCACAGTGACACGTAGTTCACTCACGTTTACTGAACAAGTTCTGTCAGTCACAGTGCCACGTAGTTCACTCACGTTTACTGGACAAGTTCTGTGAGTCACAGTGCCACGTAGTTCACTTACGTTTACTGAAAAAGTTCTGTCAGTCACAGCACCACGTAGTTCACTCACGTTTACTGAACAAGTTCTGTCAGTCACAGTGCCACATACTTCACTCACGTTTACTGAACAAGTTCTGTCAGTCACAGTGCCACGTAGTTCAGTCACGTTTACTGGACCTATTCTGTCAGTCACAGTGCCACGTAGTTCAGTCACATTTACTGGACAAGTTCTGTCAGTCACTGCGCCACATAGTTCAGTCACATTTACTGAACAAGTCCTGTCAGTCACAGTGTGATGTAGTTCAGTCACGTTTACTGAACAAGTTCTGTCAGTCACAGTGCCACGTAGGTCACTCACGTTTACTGAATAAGTTCTGTCAGTCACAGTGCCACATAGTTCAGTCACGTTTACTGAACAAGTTCTGTCAGTCACAGCGCCACGTAGTTCAATCACGTTTACTGAACAAGTTCTGTCAGTCACAGCACCACGTAGTTCACTCACGTTAACTGAACAAATTCTGTCAGTCACAGCGCCACGTAGTTCACTCACGTTTACTGAACATGTTCTGTCAGTCACAGCGCCGTGTAGTTCAGTCACGTTTACTGAACATGTTCTGTCAGTCACAGCGCCGCGTAGTTCAGTCACGTTTACTGAACAAGTTCTGTCAGTCACAGCACCACGTTGTTCACTCACGTTTACTGAACAAGTTCTGTCAGTCACAGTGCGACATTGTTCACTCACGGTTACTGAACAAGTTCTGTCAGTCACAGCGCCACGTAGTTCACTCACGTTTACTGAACAAGTTCTGTCAGTCACAGCACCACGTTGTTCACTCACGTTTACTGAACAAGTTCTGTCAGTCACAGTGCCACGTTGTTCACTCACGTTTACTGAACAAGTTCTGTCAGTCACAGTGCCACGTAGTTCAGTCACGTTTACTGAACAAGTTCTGTCAGTCACAGCACCACGTTGTTCACTCACGTTTACTGAACAAGTTCTGTCAGTCACAGTGCGACATAGTTCACTCACTGTTACTGAACAAGTTCTGTCAGTCACAGCGCCACGTAGTTCACTCACGTTTACTGAACAAGTTCTGTCAGTCACAGTGCCACGTAGTTCACTCACGTTTACTGGACAAGTTCTGTCAGTCACAGCACCACGTTGTTCACTCACGTTTACTGAACAAGTTCTGTCAGTCACAGTGCCACGTAGTTAACTCACGTTTACTGAACAAGTTCTGTCAGTCACAGTGCCACGTAGTTCAGTCACGTTTACTGAACAAGTTCTGTCAGTCACAGCACCACGTTGTTCACTCACGTTTACTGAACAAGTTCTGTCAGTCACAGTGCGACATAGTTCACTCACTGTTACTGAACAAGTTCTGTCAGTCACAGCGCCACGTAGTTCACTCACGTTTACTGAACAAGTTCTGTCAGTCACAGCACCACGTTGTTCACTCACGTTTACTGAACAAGTTCTGTCAGTCACAGTGTGATGTAGTTCACTCACGTTTACTGAACAAGTTCTGTCAGTCACAGCGCCACGTAGTTCACTCACGATTACTGAACAAGTTCTGTCAGTCACAGTGCCACGTAGTTCACTCACGTTTACTGAACAAGTTCTGTCAGTCACAGTGTGATGTAGTTCACTCACGTTTACTGAATAAGTTCTGTCAGTCACAGTGCCACGTAGTTCAGTCATGTTTACTGAACAAGTTCTGTCAGTCACAGTGCCACGTAGTTCACTCACGTTAACTGAACAAGTTCTGTCAGTCACAGTGCCACGTAGTTCACTCACGTTTACTGAACAAGTTCTGTCAGTCACAGCACCACGTAGTTCACTCACGTTTAATGAACAAGTTCTGTCAGTCACAGTGTGATGTAGTTCACTCACATTTACTGAATAAGTTCTGTCAGTCACAGTGCCACGTTGTTCAGTCACATTTACTGAACAAGTTCTGTCAGTCACAGCGCCGCGTAGTTCACTCACGTTTACTTAACAAATTCTGTCAGTCACAGTGCCACCTAGTTCACTCACGTTTACTGAACAAGTTCTGTCAGTCACAGTGCCACGTAGTTCACTCACGTTTACTGAACAAGTTCTGTCAGTCACAGCGCCACGTAGTTCACTCACATTTACTGAACAAGTTCTGTCAGTCACAGCACCACGTAGTTCACTCACATTTACTGAACAAGTTCTGTCAGTCACAGTGCCACGTAGTTCACTCACGTTTACTGAACAAGTTCTGTCAGTCACAGTGCCACGTAGTTCACTCACGTATACTGAACAAGTTCTGTCAGTCACAGTGTCACGTAGTTCAGTCACGTTTACTGGACAAGCTCTGTCAGTCACAGCGCCACGTAGTTCAGTCACGTTAACTGGACAAGTTCTGTCTGTCACAGCGCCATGTAGTTCAGTGACGTTTACTGAACAAGTTCTGTCAGTCACAGTGTGATGTAGTTCAGTCACATTTACTGAACAAGTTCTGTCAATCACAGCGCCACATAGTTCAGTCACGTTTACTGAACAAGTTCTGTCAGTCACAGCACCACGTTGTTCACTCACGTTTACTGAACAAGTTCTGTCAGTCACAGTGTGATGTAGTTCACTCACGTTTACTGAACAAGTTCTGTCAGTCACAGTGCCACGTAGTTCACTCACGTTTACTGAACAAGTTCTGTCAGTCACAGTGTGATGTAGTTCACTCACGTTTACTGAATAAGTTCTGTCAGTCACAGTGCCACGTAGTTCAGTCATGTTTACTGAACAAGTTCTGTCGGTCACAGTGCCACGTAGTTCACTCACGTTTACTGAACAAGTTCTGTCAGTCACAGTGCCACGTAGTTCACTCATGTTTACTGAACAAGTTCTGTCAGTCACAGCACCATGTAGTTCACTCACGTTTAATGAACAAGTTCTGTCAGTCACAGTGTGATGTAGTTCACTCACATTTACTGAATAAGTTCTGTCAGTCACAGTGCCACGTTGTTCAGTCACATTTACTGAACAAGTTCTGTCAGTCACAGCGCCACGTAGTTCACTCACGTTTACTTAACAAATTCTGTCAGTCACAGTGCCACGTAGTTCACTCACGTTTACTGAACAAGTTCTGTCAGTCACAGTGCCACGTAGTTCACTCACGTTTACTGAACAAGTTCTGTCAGTCACAGCGCCACGTAGTTCACTCACGTTTACTGAACAAGTTCTGTCAGTCACAGCACCACGTAGTTCACTCACATTTACTGAACAAGTTCTGTCAGTCACAGTGCCACGTAGTTCACTCACGTTTACTGGACAAGTTCTGTCAGTCACAGTGCCACATAGTTCACTCACGTTTACTGAACAAGTTCTGTCTGTCACAGTGCCACGTAGTTCACTCACGTTTACTGAACAAGTTCTGTCAGTCACAGCACCACGTAGTTCACTCACGTTTACTGAACAAGTTCTGTCAGTCACAGTGCCACGTAGTTTACTCACGTATACTGAACAAGTTCTGTCAGTCACAGTGTCACGTAGTTCAGTCACGTTTATTGGACAAGCTCTGTCAGTCACAGCGCCACGTAGTTCAGTCACGTTTACTGGACAAGTTCTGTCAGTCACAGCGCCATGTAGTTCAGTGACGTTTACTGAACAAGTTCTGTCAGTCACAGTGTGATGTAGTTCAGTCACATTTACTGAACAAGTTCTGTCAATCACAGCGCCACATAGTTCAGTCACGTTTACTGAACAAGTTCTGTCAGTCACAGTGCCATGTAGTTCACTCACGTTTACTGAATAAGTTCTGTCAGTCACAGCGCCACATAGTTCAGTCACGTTTACTGAACAAGTTCTGTCAGTCACAGTGCACGTAGTTCAGTCACGTTTACTGAACAAGTTCTGTCAGTCACAGTGGAACGTAGTTCAATCACGTTTACTGGACAAGTACTGTCAGTCACAGTGCCACGTAGTTCACTCACGTTTACTGAACAAGTTCTGTCAGTCACAGTGCCACGTAGTTCACTCACGTTTACTGAACAAGTTCTGTCAGTCACAGCACCACGTAGTTCACTCACGTTTACTGAACAAGTTCTGTCAGTCACAGTGCCACGTAGTTCACTCACGTTTACTGAACAAATTCTGTCAGTCACAGTGCCACGTAGTTCAGTCACGTTTACTGGACCTGTTCTGTCAGTCACAGCGCCACGTTTTTCAGTCATGTTTACTGGACAAGTTCTGTCAGTCACAGCGCCACGTAGTTCAGTCACGTTTACTGAACAAGTTCTGTCAGTCACAGTGTGATGTAGCTCAGTCACATTTACTGAACAAGTTCTGTCAGTCACAGCGCCACGTAGTTCAGTCACGTTTACTGAACAAGTTCTGTCAGTCACAGAGTGATGTAGTTCAGTCACATTTACTGAACAAGTTCTGTCAGTTACAGTGCCACGTAGTTCAGTCACGTTTACTGAACAAGTTCTGTCAGTCACAGTGCCACGTAGTTCACTCACGTTTACTGAACAAGTTCTGTCAGTCTCAGTGTGATGCAGTTCACTCACGTTTACTGAATAAGTTCTGTCAGTCACAGTGCCACGTAGTTCAGTCACGTTTACTGAACAAGTTCTGTCAGTCACAGCACCACGTAGTTCACTCACATTTGCTGAACAAGTTCTGTCAGTCACAGTGCCACGTAGTTCACTCACGTTTACTGGACAAGTTCTGTCAGTCACAGTGCCACATAGTTCACTCACGTTTACTGAACAAGTTCTGTCTGTCACAGTGCCACGTAGTTTACTCACGTTTACTGAACAAGTTCTGTCAGTCACAGCACCACGTAGTTCACTCACGTTTACTGAACAAGTTCTGTCAGTCACAGTGCCACGTAGTTCACTCACGTATACTGAACAAGTTCTGTCAGTCACAGTGTCACGTAGTTCAGTCACGTTTACTGGACAAGCTCTGTCAGTCACAGCGCCACGTAGTTCAGTCACGTTAACTGGACAAGTTCTGTCAGTCACAGCGCCATGTAGTTCAGTGACGTTTACTGAACAAGTTCTGTCAGTCACAGTGTGATGTAGTTCAGTCACATTTACTGAACAAGTTCTGTCAATCACAGCGCCACATAGTTCAGTCACGTTTACTGAACAAGTTCTGTCAGTCACAGCACCACGTTGTTCACTCACGTTTACTGAACAAGTTCTGTCAGTCACAGTGTGATGTAGTTCATTCACGTTTACTGAACAAGTTCTGTCAGTCACAGCGCCACGTAGTTCACTCACGATTACTCAACAAGTTCTGTCAGTCACAGTGCCACGTAGTTCACTCACGTTTACTGAACAAGTTCTGTCAGTCAGAGTTTGATGTAGTTCACTCACGTTTACTGAATAAGTTCTGTCAGTCACAGTGCCACGTAGTTCAGTCATGTTTACTGAACAAGTTCTGTCAGTCACAGTGCCACGTAGTTCACTCACGTTTACTGAACAAGTTCTGTCAGTCACAGTGCCACGTAGTTCACTCACGTTTACTGAACAAGTTCTGTAAGTCACAGCACCACGTAGTTCACTCACGTTTAATGAACAAGTTCTGTCAGTCACAGTGTGATGTAGTTCACTCACATTTACTGAATAAGTTCTGTCAGTCACAGTGCCACGTTGTTCAGTCACATTTACTGAACAAGTTCTGTCAGTCACAGTGCCACGTAGTTCACTCACGTTTACTTAACAAATTCTGTCAGTCACAGTGCCACGTAGTTCACTCACGTTTACTGAACAAGTTCTGTCAGTCACAGTGCCACGTAGTTCACTCACGTTTACTGAACAAGTTCTGTCAGTCACAGCGCCATGTAGTTCACTCACGTTTACTGAACATGTTCTGTCAGTCACAGCGCCGTGTAGTTCACTCACGTTTACTGAACATGTTCTGTCAGTCACAGCGCCGCGTAGTTCAGTCACGTTTACTGAACAAGTTCTGTCAGTCACAGCACCACGTTGTTCACTCACGTTTACTGAACAAGTTCTGTCAGTCACAGTGCGACATTGTTCACTCACGGTTACTGAACAAGTTCTGTCAGTCACAGCGCCACGTAGTTCACTCACGTTTACTGAACAAGTTCTGTCAGTCACAGCACCACGTTGTTCACTCACGTTTACTGAACAAGTTCTGTCAGTCACAGTGCCACGTTGTTCACTCACGTTTACTGAACAAGTTCTGTCAGTCACAGTGCCACGTAGTTCAGTCACGTTTACTGAACAAGTTCTGTCAGTCACAGCACCACGTTGTTCACTCACGTTTACTGAACAAGTTCTGTCAGTCACAGTGCGACATAGTTCACTCACTGTTACTGAACAAGTTCTGTCAGTCACAGCGCCACGTAGTTCACTCACGTTTACTGAACAAGTTCTGTCAGTCACAGTGCCACGTAGTTCACTCACGTTTACTGGACAAGTTCTGTCAGTCACAGCACCACGTTGTTCACTCACGTTTACTGAACAAGTTCTGTCAGTCACAGTGCCACGTAGTTAACTCACGTTTACTGAACAAGTTCTGTCAGTCACAGTGCCACGTAGTTCAGTCACGTTTACTGAACAAGTTCTGTCAGTCACAGCACCACGTTGTTCACTCACGTTTACTGAACAAGTTCTGTCAGTCACAGTGCGACATAGTTCACTCACTGTTACTGAACAAGTTCTGTCAGTCACAGCGCCACGTAGTTCACTCACGTTTACTGAACAAGTTCTGTCAGTCACAGCACCACGTTGTTCACTCACGTTTACTGAACAAGTTCTGTCAGTCACAGTGTGATGTAGTTCACTCACGTTTACTGAACAAGTTCTGTCAGTCACAGCGCCACGTAGTTCACTCACGATTACTGAACAAGTTCTGTCAGTCACAGTGCCACGTAGTTCACTCACGTTTACTGAACAAGTTCTGTCAGTCACAGTGTGATGTAGTTCACTCACGTTTACTGAATAAGTTCTGTCAGTCACAGTGCCACGTAGTTCAGTCATGTTTACTGAACAAGTTCTGTCAGTCACAGTGCCACGTAGTTCACTCACGTTAACTGAACAAGTTCTGTCAGTCACAGTGCCACGTAGTTCACTCACGTTTACTGAACAAGTTCTGTCAGTCACAGCACCACGTAGTTCACTCACGTTTAATGAACAAGTTCTGTCAGTCACAGTGTGATGTAGTTCACTCACATTTACTGAATAAGTTCTGTCAGTCACAGTGCCACGTTGTTCAGTCACATTTACTGAACAAGTTCTGTCAGTCACAGCGCCGCGTAGTTCACTCACGTTTACTTAACAAATTCTGTCAGTCACAGTGCCACCTAGTTCACTCACGTTTACTGAACAAGTTCTGTCAGTCACAGTGCCACGTAGTTCACTCACGTTTACTGAACAAGTTCTGTCAGTCACAGCGCCACGTAGTTCACTCACATTTACTGAACAAGTTCTGTCAGTCACAGCACCACGTAGTTCACTCACATTTACTGAACAAGTTCTGTCAGTCACAGTGCCACGTAGTTCACTCACGTTTACTGAACAAGTTCTGTCAGTCACAGTGCCACGTAGTTCACTCACGTATACTGAACAAGTTCTGTCAGTCACAGTGTCACGTAGTTCAGTCACGTTTACTGGACAAGCTCTGTCAGTCACAGCGCCACGTAGTTCAGTCACGTTAACTGGACAAGTTCTGTCTGTCACAGCGCCATGTAGTTCAGTGACGTTTACTGAACAAGTTCTGTCAGTCACAGTGTGATGTAGTTCAGTCACATTTACTGAACAAGTTCTGTCAATCACAGCGCCACATAGTTCAGTCACGTTTACTGAACAAGTTCTGTCAGTCACAGCACCACGTTGTTCACTCACGTTTACTGAACAAGTTCTGTCAGTCACAGTGTGATGTAGTTCACTCACGTTTACTGAACAAGTTCTGTCAGTCACAGTGCCACGTAGTTCACTCACGTTTACTGAACAAGTTCTGTCAGTCACAGTGTGATGTAGTTCACTCACGTTTACTGAATAAGTTCTGTCAGTCACAGTGCCACGTAGTTCAGTCATGTTTACTGAACAAGTTCTGTCGGTCACAGTGCCACGTAGTTCACTCACGTTTACTGAACAAGTTCTGTCAGTCACAGTGCCACGTAGTTCACTCATGTTTACTGAACAAGTTCTGTCAGTCACAGCACCATGTAGTTCACTCACGTTTAATGAACAAGTTCTGTCAGTCACAGTGTGATGTAGTTCACTCACATTTACTGAATAAGTTCTGTCAGTCACAGTGCCACGTTGTTCAGTCACATTTACTGAACAAGTTCTGTCAGTCACAGCGCCACGTAGTTCACTCACGTTTACTTAACAAATTCTGTCAGTCACAGTGCCACGTAGTTCACTCACGTTTACTGAACAAGTTCTGTCAGTCACAGTGCCACGTAGTTCACTCACGTTTACTGAACAAGTTCTGTCAGTCACAGCGCCACGTAGTTCACTCACGTTTACTGAACAAGTTCTGTCAGTCACAGCACCACGTAGTTCACTCACATTTACTGAACAAGTTCTGTCAGTCACAGTGCCACGTAGTTCACTCACGTTTACTGGACAAGTTCTGTCAGTCACAGTGCCACATAGTTCACTCACGTTTACTGAACAAGTTCTGTCTGTCACAGTGCCACGTAGTTCACTCACGTTTACTGAACAAGTTCTGTCAGTCACAGCACCACGTAGTTCACTCACGTTTACTGAACAAGTTCTGTCAGTCACAGTGCCACGTAGTTTACTCACGTATACTGAACAAGTTCTGTCAGTCACAGTGTCACGTAGTTCAGTCACGTTTATTGGACAAGCTCTGTCAGTCACAGCGCCACGTAGTTCAGTCACGTTTACTGGACAAGTTCTGTCAGTCACAGCGCCATGTAGTTCAGTGACGTTTACTGAACAAGTTCTGTCAGTCACAGTGTGATGTAGTTCAGTCACATTTACTGAACAAGTTCTGTCAATCACAGCGCCACATAGTTCAGTCACGTTTACTGAACAAGTTCTGTCAGTCACAGTGCCATGTAGTTCACTCACGTTTACTGAATAAGTTCTGTCAGTCACAGCGCCACATAGTTCAGTCACGTTTACTGAACAAGTTCTGTCAGTCACAGTGCACGTAGTTCAGTCACGTTTACTGAACAAGTTCTGTCAGTCACAGTGGAACGTAGTTCAATCACGTTTACTGGACAAGTACTGTCAGTCACAGTGCCACGTAGTTCACTCACGTTTACTGAACAAGTTCTGTCAGTCACAGTGCCACGTAGTTCACTCACGTTTACTGAACAAGTTCTGTCAGTCACAGCACCACGTAGTTCACTCACGTTTACTGAACAAGTTCTGTCAGTCACAGTGCCACGTAGTTCACTCACGTTTACTGAACAAATTCTGTCAGTCACAGTGCCACGTAGTTCAGTCACGTTTACTGGACCTGTTCTGTCAGTCACAGCGCCACGTTTTTCAGTCATGTTTACTGGACAAGTTCTGTCAGTCACAGCGCCACGTAGTTCAGTCACGTTTACTGAACAAGTTCTGTCAGTCACAGTGTGATGTAGCTCAGTCACATTTACTGAACAAGTTCTGTCAGTCACAGCGCCACGTAGTTCAGTCACGTTTACTGAACAAGTTCTGTCAGTCACAGAGTGATGTAGTTCAGTCACATTTACTGAACAAGTTCTGTCAGTTACAGTGCCACGTAGTTCAGTCACGTTTACTGAACAAGTTCTGTCAGTCACAGTGCCACGTAGTTCACTCACGTTTACTGAACAAGTTCTGTCAGTCTCAGTGTGATGCAGTTCACTCACGTTTACTGAATAAGTTCTGTCAGTCACAGTGCCACGTAGTTCAGTCACGTTTACTGAACAAGTTCTGTCAGTCACAGCACCACGTAGTTCACTCACATTTGCTGAACAAGTTCTGTCAGTCACAGTGCCACGTAGTTCACTCACGTTTACTGGACAAGTTCTGTCAGTCACAGTGCCACATAGTTCACTCACGTTTACTGAACAAGTTCTGTCTGTCACAGTGCCACGTAGTTTACTCACGTTTACTGAACAAGTTCTGTCAGTCACAGCACCACGTAGTTCACTCACGTTTACTGAACAAGTTCTGTCAGTCACAGTGCCACGTAGTTCACTCACGTATACTGAACAAGTTCTGTCAGTCACAGTGTCACGTAGTTCAGTCACGTTTACTGGACAAGCTCTGTCAGTCACAGCGCCACGTAGTTCAGTCACGTTAACTGGACAAGTTCTGTCAGTCACAGCGCCATGTAGTTCAGTGACGTTTACTGAACAAGTTCTGTCAGTCACAGTGTGATGTAGTTCAGTCACATTTACTGAACAAGTTCTGTCAATCACAGCGCCACATAGTTCAGTCACGTTTACTGAACAAGTTCTGTCAGTCACAGCACCACGTTGTTCACTCACGTTTACTGAACAAGTTCTGTCAGTCACAGTGTGATGTAGTTCATTCACGTTTACTGAACAAGTTCTGTCAGTCACAGCGCCACGTAGTTCACTCACGATTACTCAACAAGTTCTGTCAGTCACAGTGCCACGTAGTTCACTCACGTTTACTGAACAAGTTCTGTCAGTCAGAGTTTGATGTAGTTCACTCACGTTTACTGAATAAGTTCTGTCAGTCACAGTGCCACGTAGTTCAGTCATGTTTACTGAACAAGTTCTGTCAGTCACAGTGCCACGTAGTTCACTCACGTTTACTGAACAAGTTCTGTCAGTCACAGTGCCACGTAGTTCACTCACGTTTACTGAACAAGTTCTGTAAGTCACAGCACCACGTAGTTCACTCACGTTTAATGAACAAGTTCTGTCAGTCACAGTGTGATGTAGTTCACTCACATTTACTGAATAAGTTCTGTCAGTCACAGTGCCACGTTGTTCAGTCACATTTACTGAACAAGTTCTGTCAGTCACAGTGCCACGTAGTTCACTCACGTTTACTTAACAAATTCTGTCAGTCACAGTGCCACGTAGTTCACTCACGTTTACTGAACAAGTTCTGTCAGTCACAGTGCCACGTAGTTCACTCACGTTTACTGAACAAGTTCTGTCAGTCACAGCGCCATGTAGTTCACTCACGTTTACTGAACAAGTTCTGTCAGTCACAGTGCCACGTAGTTCACTCACGTTTACTGGACAAGTTCTGTCAGTCACAGTGCCACATAGTTCACTCACGTTTACTGAACAAGTTCTGTCTGTCACAGTGCCACGTAGTTCACTCACGTTTACTGAACAAGTTCTGTCAGTCACAGCACCACGTAGTTCACTCACGTTTACTGAACAAGTTCTGTCAGTCACAGTGCCACGTAGTTCACTCACGTATACTGAACAAGTTCTGTCAGTCACAGTGTCACGTAGTTCAGTCACGTTTACTGGACAAGCTCTGTCAGTCACAGCGCCACGTAGTTCAGTCACTTTTACTGGACAAGTTCTGTCAGTCACAGCGCCATGTAGTTCAGTGACGTTTACTGAAAAAGTTCTGTCAGTCACAGTGTGATGTAGTTCAGTCACATTTACTGAACAAGTTCTGTCAATCACAGCGCCACATAGTTCAGTCACGTTTACTGAACAAATTCTGTCAGTCACAGTGCCACGTAGTTCACTCACGTTTACTGAATAAGTTCTGTCAGTCACAGTGCCACATAGTTCAGTCACGTTTACTGAACAAGTTCTGTCAGTCACAGTGCACGTAGTTCAGTCACGTTTACTGAACAAGTTCTGTCAGTCACAGTGGAACGTAGTTCAGTCACGTTTACTGGACAAGTACTGTCAGTCACAGTGCCACGTAGTTCACTCACGTTTACTGAACAAGTTCTGTCAGTCACAGTGCCACGTAGTTCACTCACGTTTACTGAACAAGTTCTGTCAGTCACAGCACCACGTAGTTCACTCACGTTTACTGAACAAGTTCTGTCAGTCACAGTGCCACGTAGTTCACTCACGTTTACTGAACAAGTTCTGTCAGTCACAGTGCCACGTAGTTCAGTCACGTTTACTGGACCTGTTCTGTCAGTCACAGCGCCACGTAGTTCAGTCACGTTTACTGGACAAGTTCTGTCAGTCACAGTGTGATGTAGCTTAGTCACATTTACTGAACAAGTTCTGTCAGTCACAGCGCCACGTAGTTCAGTCACGTTTACTGAACAAGTTCTGTCAGTCACAGAGTGATGGAGTTCAGTCACATTTACTGAACAAGTTCTGTCAGTTACAGTGCCACGTAGTTCAGTCACGTTTACTGAACAAGTTCTGTCAGTCACAGTGCCACGTAGTTCACTCACGTTTACTGAACAAGTTCTGTCAGTCACAGTGTGATGCAGTTCACTCACGTTTACTGAATAAGTTCTGTCAGTCACAGTGCCACGTAGTTCAGTCACGTTTACTGAACAAGTTCTGTCAGTCACAGTGCCACGTAGTTCACTCACGTTTATTGAACAAGTTCTGTCAGTCACAGTGCCACGTAGTTCACTCACGTTTACTGAACAAGTTCTGTCAGTCACAGCACCACGTAGTTCACTCAGGTTTAATGAACAAGTTCTGTCAGTCACAGTGTGAGGTAGTTCACTCACATTTACTGAACAAGTTCTGTCAGTCACAGCGCCACGTAGTTCACTCACGTTTACTGAACAAATTCTGTCAGTCACAGTGCCACGTAGTTCACTCACGTTTACTGAACAAGTTCTGTCAGTCACAGTGCCACGTAGTTCACTCACGTTTACTGAACAAGTTCTGTCAGTCACAGTGCCACGTAGTTCACTCACGTTTACTGAACAAGTTCTGTCAGTCACAGCACCACGGAGTTCACTCACGTTTACTGAACAAGTTCTGGCAGTCACAGTGCCACGTAGTTCAGTCACGTTTACTGGACAAGTTCTGTCAGTCACAGTGCCACGAAGTTCACTCACGTTTACTAGACAAGTTCTGTCAGTCACAGTGCCACGTAGTTCACTCACCTTTACTGAACAAGTTCTGTCAGTCACAGCACCACGTAGTTCACTCACGTTTACTGAACAAGTTCTGTCAGTCACAGTGCCACGTAGTTCACTCACGTATACTGAACAAGTTCTGTCAGTCACAGTGCCACGTAGTTCAGTCACGTTTACTGGACAAGTTCTGTCAGTCACAGCGCCACATAGTTCAGTCACGTTTACTGGACAAGTTCGGTCAGTCACAGCGCCATGTAGTTCAGTGACGTTTACTGAACAAGTTCTGTCAGTCACAGTGTGATGTAGTTCAGTCACATTTACTGAACAAGTTCTGTCAATCACAGCGCCACGTAGTTCAGTCACGTTTACTGAACAAGTTCTGTCAGTCACAGTGCCACGTAGTTCACTCACGTTTACTGAATAAGTTCTGTCAGTCACAGTGCCACATAGTTCAGTCACGTTTACTGAACAAGTTCTGTCAGTCACAGAGTGATGTAGTTCAGTCACATTTACTGAACAAGTTCTGTCAGTTACAGTGGCACGTAGTTCAGTCACGTTTATTGAACAAGTTCTGTCAGTCACAGTGGCACGTAGTTCAGTCACATTTACTGAACAAGTTCTGTCAGTCACAGCGCCACGTAGTTCAGTCACGTTTACTGAACAAGTTCTGTCAGTCACAGCGCCACGTAGTTCAGTCACGTTTACTGAACAAGTTCTGTCTGTCACAGTGCCACGTAGTTCACTCACGTTTACTGAACAAGTTCTGTCAGTCACAGTGCCACGTAGTTCACTCACGTTTACTGAACAAGTTCTGTCAGTCACAGTGCCACGTAGTTCAGTTACGTTTACTGAACAAGTTCTGTCAGTCACAGCACCAAGTAGTTCACTCACGTTTACTGAACAAGTTCTGTCAGTCACAGTGCCACGTAGTTCACTCACGTTTACTGAACAAGTTCTGTCAGTCACAGTGCCACGTAGTTCACTCACGTTTACTGAACAAGTTCTGTCAGTCACAGCACCACGTAGTTCACTCACGTTTACTGAACAAATTCTGTCAGTCACAGTGCCACGTAGTTCACTCACATTTACTGAACAAGTTCTGTCAGTCACAGCTCCGCGTAGTTCAGTCACGTTTACTGAACAAGTTCTGTCAGTCACAGCACCACGTTGTTCACTCATGTTTACTGAACAAGTTCTGTCAGTCACAGTACGACATAGTTCACTCACGGTTACTGAACAAGTTCTGTCAGTCACAGCGCCACGTAGTTCACTCATGTTTACTGAACAAGTTCTGTCAGTCACAGCACCACGTTGTTCACTCACGTTTACTGAGCAAGTTCTGTCACAGTGTGATGTAGTTCACTCACGTTTACTGAACAAGTTCTGTCTGTCACAGCGCCACGCATTTCACTCACGTTTACTGAACAAGTTCTGTCAGTCACAGTGCCACGTAGTTCAGTCACGTTTACTGAACAAGTTCTGTCAGTCACAGTGCCACGTAGTTCACTCGCGTTTACTGAACAAGTTCTGTCAGTCACAGTGCCACGTAGTTCACTCACGTTTACTGAACAAGTTCTGTCAGTCACAGTGTGATGTAGTTCACTCACGTTTACTGAATAAGTTCTGTCAGTCACAGTGCCACGTAGTTCAGTCACGTTTACTGAACAAGTTCTGTCAGTCACAGTGCCACGTAGTTCACTCACGTTTACTGAACAAGTTCTGTCAGTCACAGCACCACGTAGTTCACTCACGTTTAATGAACAAGTTCTGTCACTCACAGTGTGATGTAGTTCACTCACGTTTCCTGAATAAGTTCTGTCAGTCACAGTGCCACGTAGTTCAGTCACATTTACCGAACAAGTTCTGTCAGTCACAGCGCCACGTAGTTCACTCACGTTTACTGAACAAATTCTGTCAGTCACAGTGCCCCGTAGTTCACTCACGTTTACTGAACAAGTTCTGTCAGTCACAGTGCCACGTAGTTCACTCACGTTTACTGAACAAGTTCTGTCAGTCACAGTGCCACGTAGTTCAGTCACGTTTACTGAACAAGTTCTGTCAGTCACAGCGCCACGTAGTTCAGTCACATTTATTGAACAAGTTCTGTCAGTCACAGTGCCACGTAGTTCACTCACGTTTACTGAACAAGTTCTGTCAGTCACAGTGCCACGTAGTTCACTCACGTTTACTGAACAAGTTCTGTCAGTCACAGTGCCACGTAGTTCACTTACGTTTACTGAACAAGTTCTGTCAGTCACAGCACCAAGTAGTTCACTCACGTTTACTGAACAAGTTCTGTCAGTCACAGCACCACGTAGTTCACTCACGTTTACTGAACAAGTTCTGTCAGTCACAGTGCCACGTAGTTCAGTCACGTTTACTAGACAAGTTCTGTCAGTCACAGTGCCACGAAGTTTACTCACGTTTACTGAACAAGTTCTGTCAGTCACAGTGCCACATAGTTCACTCACGTTTACTGAACAAGTTCTGTCAGTCACAGCACCACGTAGTTCACTCACGTTTACTGAACAAGTTCTGTCAGTCACAGTGCCACGTAGTTCACTCACGTATACTGAACAAGTTCTGTCAGTCACAGTTCCACGTAGTTCAGTCACGTTTATTGGACAAGTTCTGTCATTCACAGTGACACGTAGTTCACTCACGTTTACTGAACAAGTTCTGTCAGTCACAGTGCCACGTAGTTCACTCACGTTTACTGGACAAGTTCTGTGAGTCACAGTGCCACGTAGTTCACTTACGTTTACTGAAAAAGTTCTGTCAGTCACAGCACCACGTAGTTCACTCACGTTTACTGAACAAGTTCTGTCAGTCACAGTGCCACATAGTTCACTCACGTTTACTGAACAATTTCTGTCAGTCACAGTGCCACGTAGTTCAGTCACGTTTACTGGACCTATTCTGTCAGTCACAGCGCCACGTAGTTCAGTCACATTTACTGGACAAGTTCTGTCAGTCACTGCGCCACATAGTTCAGTCACATTTACTGAACAAGTCCTGTCAGTCACAGTGTGATGTAGTTCAGTCACGTTTACTGAACAAGTTCTGTCAGTCACAGTGCCACGTAGGTCACTCACGTTTACTGAATAAGTTCTGTCAGTCACAGTGCCACATAGTTCAGTCACGTTTACTGAACAAGTTCTGTCAGTCACAGCGCCACGTAGTTCAATCACGTTTACTGAACAAGTTCTGTCAGTCACAGCACCACGTAGTTCACTCACGTTAACTGAACAAATTCTGTCAGTCACAGCGCCACGTAGTTCACTCACGTTTACTGAACATGTTCTGTCAGTCACAGCGCCGTGTAGTTCAGTCACGTTTACTGAACATGTTCTGTCAGTCACAGCGCCGCGTAGTTCAGTCACGTTTACTGAACAAGTTCTGTCAGTCACAGCACCACGTTGTTCACTCACGTTTACTGAACAAGTTCTGTCAGTCACAGTGCGACATTGTTCACTCACGGTTACTGAACAAGTTCTGTCAGTCACAGCGCCACGTAGTTCACTCACGTTTACTGAACAAGTTCTGTCAGTCACAGCACCACGTTGTTCACTCATGTTTACTGAACAAGTTCTGTCAGTCACAGTGCCACGTAGTTAACTCACGTTTACTGAACAAGTTCTGTCAGTCACAGTGCCACGTAGTTCAGTCACGTTTACTGAACAAGTTCTGTCAGTCACAGCACCACGTTGTTCACTCACGTTTACTGAACAAGTTCTGTCAGTCACAGTGCGACATAGTTCACTCACTGTTACTGAACAAGTTCTGTCAGTCACAGCGCCACGTAGTTCACTCACGTTTACTGAACAAGTTCTGTCAGTCACAGCACCACGTTTTTCACTCACGTTTACTGAACAAGTTCTGTCAGTCACAGTGTGATGTAGTTCACTCACGTTTACTGAACAAGTTCTGTAAGTCACAGCGCCACGTAGTTCACTCACGATTACTGAACAAGTTCTGTCAGTCACAGTGCCACGTAGTTCACTCACGTTTACTGGACAAGTTCTGTCAGTCACAGCACCACGTTGTTCACTCACGTTTACTGAACAAGTTCTGTCAGTCACAGTGCCACGTAGTTAACTCACGTTTACTGAACAAGTTCTGTCAGTCACAGTGCCACGTAGTTCAGTCACGTTTACTGAACAAGTTCTGTCAGTCACAGCACCACGTTGTTCACTCACGTTTACTGAACAAGTTCTGTCAGTCACAGTGCGACATAGTTCACTCACTGGTACTGAACAAGTTCTGTCAGTCACAGCGCCACGTAGTTCACTCACGTTTACTGAACAAGTTCTGTCAGTCACAGCACCACGTTGTTCACTCACGTTTACTGAACAAGTTCTGTCAGTCACAGTGTGATGTAGTTCACTCACGTTTACTGAACAAGTTCTGTCAGTCACAGCGCCACGTAGTTCACTCACGATTACTGAACAAGTTCTGTCAGTCACAGTGCCACGTAGTTCACTCACGTTTACTGAACAAGTTCTGTCAGTCACAGTGTGATGTAGTTCACTCACGTTTACTGAATAAGTTCTGTCAGTCACAGTGCCACGTAGTTCAGTCATGTTTACTGAACAAGTTCTGTCAGTCACAGTGCCACGTAGTTCACTCACGTTAACTGAACAAGTTCTGTTAGTCACAGTGCCACGTAGTTCACTCACGTTTACTGAACAAGTTCTGTCAGTCACAGCACCACGTAGTTCACTCACGTTTAATGAACAAGTTCTGTCAGTCACAGTGTGATGTAGTTCACTCACATTTACTGAATAAGTTCTGTCAGTCACAGTGCCACGTTGTTCAGTCACATTTACTGAACAAGTTCTGTCAGTCACAGCGCCACGTAGTTCACTCACGTTTACTTAACAAGTTCTGTCAGTCACAGTGCCACCTAGTTCACTCACGTTTACTGAACAAGTTCTGTCAGTCACAGTGCCACGTAGTTCACTCACGTTTACTGAACAAGTTCTGTCAGTCACAGCGCCACGTAGTTCACTCACATTTACTGAACAAGTTCTGTCAGTCACAGCACCACGTAGTTCACTCACATTTACTGAACAAGTTCTGTCAGTCACAGTGCCACGTAGTTCACTCACGTTTACTGAACAAGTTCTGTCAGTCACAGTGCCACGTAGTTCACTCACGTATACTGAACAAGTTCTGTCAGTCACAGTGTCACGTAGTTCAGTCACGTTTACTGGACAAGCTCTGTCAGTCACAGCGCCACGTAGTTCAGTCACGTTAACTGGACAAGTTCTGTCAGTCACAGCGCCATGTAGTTCAGTGACGTTTACTGAACAAGTTCTGTCAGTCACAGTGTGATGTAGTTCAGTCACATTTACTGAACAAGTTCTGTCAATCACAGCGCCACATAGTTCAGTCACGTTTACTGAACAAGTTCTGTCAGTCACAGCACCACGTTGTTCACTCACGTTTACTGAACAAGTTCTGTCAGTCACAGTGTGATGTAGTTCACTCACGTTTACTGAACAAGTTCTGTCAGTCACAGTGCCACGTAGTTCACTCACGTTTACTGAACAAGTTCTGTCAGTCACAGTGTGATGTAGTTCACTCACGTTTACTGAATAAGTTCTGTCAGTCACAGTGCCATGTAGTTCAGTCATGTTTACTGAACAAGTTCTGTCAGTCACAGTGCCACGTAGTTCACTCACGTTTACTGAACAAGTTCTGTCAGTCACAGTGCCACGTAGTTCACTCACGTTTACTGAACAAGTTCTGTCAGTCACAGCACCATGTAGTTCACTCACGTTTAATGAACAAGTTCTGTCAGTCACAGTGTGATGTAGTTCACTCACATTTACTGAATAAGTTCTGTCAGTCACAGTGCCACGTTGTTCAGTCACATTTACTGAACAAGTTCTGTCAGTCACAGCGCCACGTAGTTCACTCACGTTTACTTAACAAATTCTGTCAGTCACAGTGCCACGTAGTTCACTCACGTTTACTGAACAAGTTCTGTCAGTCACAGTGCCACGTAGTTCACTCACGTTTACTGAACAAGTTCTGTCAGTCACAGCGCCACGTAGTTCACTCACGTTTACTGAACAAGTTCTGTCAGTCACAGCACCACGTAGTTCACTCACATTTACTGAACAAGTTCTGTCAGTCACAGTGCCACGTAGTTCACTCACGTTTACTGGACAAGTTCTGTCAGTCACAGTGCCACATAGTTCACTCACGTTTACTGAACAAGTTCTGTCTGTCACAGTGCCACGTAGTTCACTCACGTTTACTGAACAAGTTCTGTCAGTCACAGCACCACGTAGTTCACTCACGTTTACTGAACAAGTTCTGTCAGTCACAGTGCCACGTAGTTTACTCACGTATACTGAACAAGTTCTGTCAGTCACAGTGTCACGTAGTTCAGTCACGTTTACTGGACAAGCTCTGTCAGTCACAGCGCCACGTAGTTCAGTCACGTTTACTGGACAAGTTCTGTCAGTCACAGCGCCATGTAGTTCAGTGACGTTTACTGAACAAGTTCTGTCAGTCACAGTGTGATGTAGTTCAGTCACATTTACTGAACAAGTTCTGTCAATCACAGCGCCACATAGTTCAGTCACGTTTACTGAACAAGTTCTGTCAGTCACAGTGCCATGTAGTTCACTCACGTTTACTGAATAAGTTCTGTCAGTCACAGCGCCACATAGTTCAGTCACGTTTACTGAACAAGTTCTGTCAGTCACAGTGCACGTAGTTCAGTCACGTTTACTGAACAAGTTCTGTCAGTCACAGTGGAACGTAGTTCAGTCACGTTTACTGGACAAGTACTGTCAGTCACAGTGCCACGTAGTTCACTCACGTTTACTGAACAAGTTCTGTCAGTCACAGTGCCACGTAGTTCACTCACGTTTACTGAACAAGTTCTGTCAGTCACAGCACCACGTAGTTCACTCACGTTTACTGAACAAGTTCTGTCAGTCACAGTGCCACGTAGTTCACTCACGTTTACTGAACAAATTCTGTCAGTCACAGTGCCACGTAGTTCAGTCACGTTTACTGGACCTGTTCTGTCAGTCACAGCGCCACGTTTTTCAGTCATGTTTACTGGACAAGTTCTGTCAGTCACAGCGCCACGTAGTTCAGTCACGTTTACTGAACAAGTTCTGTCAGTCACAGTGTGATGTAGCTCAGTCACATTTACTGAACAAGTTCTGTCAGTCACAGCGCCACGTAGTTCAGTCACGTTTACTGAACAAGTTCTGTCAGTCACAGAGTGATGTAGTTCAGTCACATTTACTGAACAAGTTCTGTCAGTTACAGTGCCACGTAGTTCAGTCACGTTTACTGAACAAGTTCTGTCAGTCACAGTGCCACGTAGTTCACTCACGTTTACTGAACAAGTTCTGTCAGTCTCAGTGTGATGCAGTTCACTCACGTTTACTGAATAAGTTCTGTCAGTCACAGTGCCACGTAGTTCAGTCACGTTTACTGAACAAGTTCTGTCAGTCACAGCACCACGTAGTTCACTCACATTTGCTGAACAAGTTCTGTCAGTCACAGTGCCACGTAGTTCACTCACGTTTACTGGACAAGTTCTGTCAGTCACAGTGCCACATAGTTCACTCACGTTTACTGAACAAGTTCTGTCTGTCACAGTGCCACGTAGTTTACTCACGTTTACTGAACAAGTTCTGTCAGTCACAGCACCACGTAGTTCACTCACGTTTACTGAACAAGTTCTGTCAGTCACAGTGCCACGTAGTTCACTCACGTATACTGAACAAGTTCTGTCAGTCACAGTGTCACGTAGTTCAGTCACGTTTACTGGACAAGCTCTGTCAGTCACAGCGCCACGTAGTTCAGTCACGTTAACTGGACAAGTTCTGTCAGTCACAGCGCCATGTAGTTCAGTGACGTTTACTGAACAAGTTCTGTCAGTCACAGTGTGATGTAGTTCAGTCACATTTACTGAACAAGTTCTGTCAATCACAGCGCCACATAGTTCAGTCACGTTTACTGAACAAGTTCTGTCAGTCACAGCACCACGTTGTTCACTTACGTTTACTGAACAAGTTCTGTCAGTCACAGTGTGATGTAGTTCACTCACGTTTACTGAACAAGTTCTGTCAGTCACAGTGCCACGTAGTTCACTCACGTTTACTGAACAAGTTCTGTCAGTCACAGTGTGATGTAGTTCACTCACGTTTACTGAATAAGTTCTGTCAGTCACAGTGCCACGTAGTTCAGTCATGTTTACTGAACAAGTTCTGTCAGTCACAGTGCCACGTAGTTCACTCACGTTTACTGAACAAGTTCTGTCAGTCACAGTGCCACGTAGTTCACTCACGTTTACTGAACAAGTTCTGTCAGTCACAGCACCATGTAGTTCACTCACGTTTAATGAACAAGTTCTGTCAGTCACAGTGTGATGTAGTTCACTCACATTTACTGAATAAGTTCTGTCAGTCACAGTGCCACGTTGTTCAGTCACATTTACTGAACAAGTTCTGTCAGTCACAGCGCCACGTAGTTCACTCACGTTTACTTAACAAATTCTGTCAGTCACAGTGCCACGTAGTTCACTCACGTTTACTGAACAAGTTCTGTCAGTCACAGTGCCACGTAGTTCACTCACGTTTACTGAACAAGTTCTGTCAGTCACAGCGCCACGTAGTTCACTCACGTTTACTGAACAAGTTCTGTCAGTCACAGCACCACGTAGTTCACTCACATTTACTGAACAAGTTCTGTCAGTCACAGTGCCACGTAGTTCACTCACGTTTACTGGACAAGTTCTGTCAGTCACAGTGCCACATAGTTCACTCACGTTTACTGAACAAGTTCTGTCTGTCACAGTGCCACGTAGTTCACTCACGTTTACTGAACAAGTTCTGTCAGTCACAGCACCTTGTAGTTCACTCACGTTTACTGAACAAGTTCTGTCAGTCACAGTGCCACGTAGTTTACTCACGTATACTGAACAAGTTCTGTCAGTCACAGTGTCACGTAGTTCAGTCACGTTTACTGGACAAGCTCTGTCAGTCACAGCGCCACGTAGTTCAGTCACGTTTACTGGACAAGTTCTGTCAGTCACAGCGCCATGTAGTTCAGTGACGTTTACTGAACAAGTTCTGTCAGTCACAGTGTGATGTAGTTCAGTCACATTTACTGAACAAGTTCTGTCAATCACAGCGCCACATAGTTCAGTCACGTTTACTGAACAAGTTCTGTCAGTCACAGTGCCATGTAGTTCACTCACGTTTACTGAATAAGTTCTGTCAGTCACAGCGCCACATAGTTCAGTCACGTTTACTGAACAAGTTCTGTCAGTCACAGTGCACGTAGTTCAGTCACGTTTACTGAACAAGTTCTGTCAGTCACAGTGGAACGTAGTTCAGTCACGTTTACTGGACAAGTACTGTCAGTCACAGTGCCACGTAGTTCACTCACGTTTACTGAACAAGTTCTGTCAGTCACAGTGCCACGTAGTTCACTCACGTTTACTGAACAAGTTCTGTCAGTCACAGCACCACGTAGTTCATTCACGTTTACTGAACAAGTTCTGTCAGTCACAGTGCCACGTAGTTCACTCACGTTTACTGAACAAATTCTGTCAGTCACAGTGCCACGTAGTTCAGTCACGTTTACTGGACCTGTTCTGTCAGTCACAGCGCCACGTTTTTCAGTCATGTTTACTGGACAAGTTCTGTCAGTCACAGCGCCACGTAGTTCAGTCACGTTTACTGAACAAGTTCTGTCAGTCACAGTGTGATGTAGCTCAGTCACATTTACTGAACAAGTTCTGTCAGTCACAGCGCCACGTAGTTCACTCACGTTTACTGAACAAGTTCTGTCAGTCACAGCACCACGTTTTTCACTCACGTTTACTGAACAAGTTCTGTCAGTCACAGTGTGATGTAGTTCACTCACGTTTACTGAACAAGTTCTGTAAGTCACAGCGCCACGTAGTTCACTCACGATTACTGAACAAGTTCTGTCAGTCACAGTGCCACGTAGTTCACTCACGTTTACTGGACAAGTTCTGTCAGTCACAGCACCACGTTGTTCACTCACGTTTACTGAACAAGTTCTGTCAGTCACAGTGCCACGTAGTTAACTCACGTTTACTGAACAAGTTCTGTCAGTCACAGTGCCACGTAGTTCAGTCACGTTTACTGAACAAGTTCTGTCAGTCACAGCACCACGTTGTTCACTCACGTTTACTGAACAAGTTCTGTCAGTCACAGTGCGACATAGTTCACTCACTGTTACTGAACAAGTTCTGTCAGTCACAGCGCCACGTAGTTCACTCACGTTTACTGAACAAGTTCTGTCAGTCACAGCACCACGTTGTTCACTCACGTTTACTGAACAAGTTCTGTCAGTCACAGTGTGATGTAGTTCACTCACGTTTACTGAACAAGTTCTGTCAGTCACAGCGCCACGTAGTTCACTCACGATTACTGAACAAGTTCTGTCAGTCACAGTGCCACGTAGTTCACTCACGTTTACTGAACAAGTTCTGTCAGTCACAGTGTGATGTAGTTCACTCACGTTTACTGAATAAGTTCTGTCAGTCACAGTGCCACGTAGTTCAGTCATGTTTACTGAACAAGTTCTGTCAGTCACAGTGCCACGTAGTTCACTCACGTTAACTGAACAAGTTCTGTCAGTCACAGTGCCACGTAGTTCACTCACGTTTACTGAACAAGTTCTGTCAGTCACAGCACCACGTAGTTCACTCACGTTTAATGAACAAGTTCTGTCAGTCACAGTGTGATGTAGTTCACTCACATTTACTGAATAAGTTCTGTCAGTCACAGTGCCACGTTGTTCAGTCACATTTACTGAACAAGTTCTGTCAGTCACAGCGCCACGTAGTTCACTCACGTTTACTTAACAAGTTCTGTCAGTCACAGTGCCACCTAGTTCACTCACGTTTACTGAACAAGTTCTGTCAGTCACAGTGCCACGTAGTTCACTCACGTTTACTGAACAAGTTCTGTCAGTCACAGCGCCACGTAGTTCACTCACATTTACTGAACAAGTTCTGTCAGTCACAGCACCACGTAGTTCACTCACATTTACTGAACAAGTTCTGTCAGTCACAGTGCCACGTAGTTCACTCACGTATACTGAACAAGTTCTGTCAGTCACAGTGTCACGTAGTTCAGTCACGTTTACTGGACAAGCTCTGTCAGTCACAGCGCCACGTAGTTCAGTCACGTTAACTGGACAAGTTCTGTCAGTCACAGCGCCATGTAGTTCAGTGACGTTTACTGAACAAGTTCTGTCAGTCACAGTGTGATGTAGTTCAGTCACATTTACTGAACAAGTTCTGTCAATCACAGCGCCACATAGTTCAGTCACGTTTACTGAACAAGTTCTGTCAGTCACAGCACCACGTTGTTCACTCACGTTTACTGAACAAGTTCTGTCAGTCACAGTGTGATGTAGTTCACTCACGTTTACTGAACAAGTTCTGTCAGTCACAGTGCCACGTAGTTCACTCACGTTTACTGAACAAGTTCTGTCAGTCACAGTGTGATGTAGTTCACTCACGTTTACTGAATAAGTTCTGTCAGTCACAGTGCCATGTAGTTCAGTCATGTTTACTGAACAAGTTCTGTCAGTCACAGTGCCACGTAGTTCACTCACGTTTACTGAACAAGTTCTGTCAGTCACAGTGCCACGTAGTTCACTCACGTTTACTGAACAAGTTCTGTCAGTCACAGCACCATGTAGTTCACTCACGTTTAATGAACAAGTTCTGTCAGTCACAGTGTGATGTAGTTCACTCACATTTACTGAATAAGTTCTGTCAGTCACAGTGCCACGTTGTTCAGTCACATTTACTGAACAAGTTCTGTCAGTCACAGCGCCACGTAGTTCACTCACGTTTACTTAACAAATTCTGTCAGTCACAGTGCCACGTAGTTCACTCACGTTTACTGAACAAGTTCTGTCAGTCACAGTGCCACGTAGTTCACTCACGTTTACTGAACAAGTTCTGTCAGTCACAGCGCCACGTAGTTCACTCACGTTTACTGAACAAGTTCTGTCAGTCACAGCACCACGTAGTTCACTCACATTTACTGAACAAGTTCTGTCAGTCACAGTGCCACGTAGTTCACTCACGTTTACTGGACAAGTTCTGTCAGTCACAGTGCCACATAGTTCACTCACGTTTACTGAACAAGTTCTGTCTGTCACAGTGCCACGTAGTTCACTCACGTTTACTGAACAAGTTCTGTCAGTCACAGCACCACGTAGTTCACTCACGTTTACTGAACAAGTTCTGTCAGTCACAGTGCCACGTAGTTTACTCACGTATACTGAACAAGTTCTGTCAGTCACAGTGTCACGTAGTTCAGTCACGTTTACTGGACAAGCTCTGTCAGTCACAGCGCCACGTAGTTCAGTCACGTTTACTGGACAAGTTCTGTCAGTCACAGCGCCATGTAGTTCAGTGACGTTTACTGAACAAGTTCTGTCAGTCACAGTGTGATGTAGTTCAGTCACATTTACTGAACAAGTTCTGTCAATCACAGCGCCACATAGTTCAGTCACGTTTACTGAACAAGTTCTGTCAGTCACAGTGCCATGTAGTTCACTCACGTTTACTGAATAAGTTCTGTCAGTCACAGCGCCACATAGTTCAGTCACGTTTACTGAACAAGTTCTGTCAGTCACAGTGCACGTAGTTCAGTCACGTTTACTGAACAAGTTCTGTCAGTCACAGTGGAACGTAGTTCAGTCACGTTTACTGGACAAGTACTGTCAGTCACAGTGCCACGTAGTTCACTCACGTTTACTGAACAAGTTCTGTCAGTCACAGTGCCACGTAGTTCACTCACGTTTACTGAACAAGTTCTGTCAGTCACAGCACCACGTAGTTCACTCACGTTTACTGAACAAGTTCTGTCAGTCACAGTGCCACGTAGTTCACTCACGTTTACTGAACAAATTCTGTCAGTCACAGTGCCACGTAGTTCAGTCACGTTTACTGGACCTGTTCTGTCAGTCACAGCGCCACGTTTTTCAGTCATGTTTACTGGACAAGTTCTGTCAGTCACAGCGCCACGTAGTTCAGTCACGTTTACTGAACAAGTTCTGTCAGTCACAGTGTGATGTAGCTCAGTCACATTTACTGAACAAGTTCTGTCAGTCACAGCGCCACGTAGTTCAGTCACGTTTACTGAACAAGTTCTGTCAGTCACAGAGTGATGTAGTTCAGTCACATTTACTGAACAAGTTCTGTCAGTTACAGTGCCACGTAGTTCAGTCACGTTTACTGAACAAGTTCTGTCAGTCACAGTGCCACGTAGTTCACTCACGTTTACTGAACAAGTTCTGTCAGTCTCAGTGTGATGCAGTTCACTCACGTTTACTGAATAAGTTCTGTCAGTCACAGTGCCACGTAGTTCAGTCACGTTTACTGAACAAGTTCTGTCAGTCACAGCACCACGTAGTTCACTCACATTTGCTGAACAAGTTCTGTCAGTCACAGTGCCACGTAGTTCACTCACGTTTACTGGACAAGTTCTGTCAGTCACAGTGCCACATAGTTCACTCACGTTTACTGAACAAGTTCTGTCTGTCACAGTGCCACGTAGTTTACTCACGTTTACTGAACAAGTTCTGTCAGTCACAGCACCACGTAGTTCACTCACGTTTACTGAACAAGTTCTGTCAGTCACAGTGCCACGTAGTTCACTCACGTATACTGAACAAGTTCTGTCAGTCACAGTGTCACGTAGTTCAGTCACGTTTACTGGACAAGCTCTGTCAGTCACAGCGCCACGTAGTTCAGTCACGTTAACTGGACAAGTTCTGTCAGTCACAGCGCCATGTAGTTCAGTGACGTTTACTGAACAAGTTCTGTCAGTCACAGTGTGATGTAGTTCAGTCACATTTACTGAACAAGTTCTGTCAATCACAGCGCCACATAGTTCAGTCACGTTTACTGAACAAGTTCTGTCAGTCACAGCACCACGTTGTTCACTTACGTTTACTGAACAAGTTCTGTCAGTCACAGTGTGATGTAGTTCACTCACGTTTACTGAACAAGTTCTGTCAGTCACAGTGCCACGTAGTTCACTCACGTTTACTGAACAAGTTCTGTCAGTCACAGTGTGATGTAGTTCACTCACGTTTACTGAATAAGTTCTGTCAGTCACAGTGCCACGTAGTTCAGTCATGTTTACTGAACAAGTTCTGTCAGTCACAGTGCCACGTAGTTCACTCACGTTTACTGAACAAGTTCTGTCAGTCACAGTGCCACGTAGTTCACTCACGTTTACTGAACAAGTTCTGTCAGTCACAGCACCATGTAGTTCACTCACGTTTAATGAACAAGTTCTGTCAGTCACAGTGTGATGTAGTTCACTCACATTTACTGAATAAGTTCTGTCAGTCACAGTGCCACGTTGTTCAGTCACATTTACTGAACAAGTTCTGTCAGTCACAGCGCCACGTAGTTCACTCACGTTTACTTAACAAATTCTGTCAGTCACAGTGCCACGTAGTTCACTCACGTTTACTGAACAAGTTCTGTCAGTCACAGTGCCACGTAGTTCACTCACGTTTACTGAACAAGTTCTGTCAGTCACAGCGCCACGTAGTTCACTCACGTTTACTGAACAAGTTCTGTCAGTCACAGCACCACGTAGTTCACTCACATTTACTGAACAAGTTCTGTCAGTCACAGTGCCACGTAGTTCACTCACGTTTACTGGACAAGTTCTGTCAGTCACAGTGCCACATAGTTCACTCACGTTTACTGAACAAGTTCTGTCTGTCACAGTGCCACGTAGTTCACTCACGTTTACTGAACAAGTTCTGTCAGTCACAGCACCTTGTAGTTCACTCACGTTTACTGAACAAGTTCTGTCAGTCACAGTGCCACGTAGTTTACTCACGTATACTGAACAAGTTCTGTCAGTCACAGTGTCACGTAGTTCAGTCACGTTTACTGGACAAGCTCTGTCAGTCACAGCGCCACGTAGTTCAGTCACGTTTACTGGACAAGTTCTGTCAGTCACAGCGCCATGTAGTTCAGTGACGTTTACTGAACAAGTTCTGTCAGTCACAGTGTGATGTAGTTCAGTCACATTTACTGAACAAGTTCTGTCAATCACAGCGCCACATAGTTCAGTCACGTTTACTGAACAAGTTCTGTCAGTCACAGTGCCATGTAGTTCACTCACGTTTACTGAATAAGTTCTGTCAGTCACAGCGCCACATAGTTCAGTCACGTTTACTGAACAAGTTCTGTCAGTCACAGTGCACGTAGTTCAGTCACGTTTACTGAACAAGTTCTGTCAGTCACAGTGGAACGTAGTTCAGTCACGTTTACTGGACAAGTACTGTCAGTCACAGTGCCACGTAGTTCACTCACGTTTACTGAACAAGTTCTGTCAGTCACAGTGCCACGTAGTTCACTCACGTTTACTGAACAAGTTCTGTCAGTCACAGCACCACGTAGTTCATTCACGTTTACTGAACAAGTTCTGTCAGTCACAGTGCCACGTAGTTCACTCACGTTTACTGAACAAATTCTGTCAGTCACAGTGCCACGTAGTTCAGTCACGTTTACTGGACCTGTTCTGTCAGTCACAGCGCCACGTTTTTCAGTCATGTTTACTGGACAAGTTCTGTCAGTCACAGCGCCACGTAGTTCAGTCACGTTTACTGAACAAGTTCTGTCAGTCACAGTGTGATGTAGCTCAGTCACATTTACTGAACAAGTTCTGTCAGTCACAGCGCCACGTAGTTCAGTCACGTTTACTGAACAAGTTCTGTCAGTCACAGAGTGATGTAGTTCAGTCACATTTACTGAACAAGTTCTGTCAGTTACAGTGCCACGTAGTTCAGTCACGTTTACTGAACAAGTTCTGTCAGTCACAGTGCCACGTAGTTCACTCACGTTTACTGAACAAGTTCTGTCAGTCTCAGTGTGATGCAGTTCACTCACGTTTACTGAATAAGTTCTGTCAGTCACAGTGCCACGTAGTTCAGTCACGTTTACTGAACAAGTTCTGTCAGTCACAGTGCCACGTAGTTCACTCACGTTTACTGAACAAGTTCTGTCAGTCACAGTGCCACGTAGTTCACTCACGTTTACTGAGCAAGTTCTGTCAGTCACAGCACCACGTAGTTCACTCACGTTTAATGAACAAGTTCTGTCAGTCACAGTGTGAGGTAGTTCACTCACATTTACTGAACAAGTTCTGTCAGTCACAGCGCCACGTAGTTCACTCACGTTTACTGAACAAATTCTGTCAGTCACAGTGCCACGTAGTTCACTCACGTTTACTGAACAAGTTCTGTCAGTCACAGTGCCACGTAGTTCACTCAAGTTTACTGAACAAGTTCTGTCAGTCACAGTGCCACGAAGTTTACTCACGTTTACTGAACAAGTTCTGTCATTCACAGTGCCACGTAGTTCACTCACGTTTACTGGACAAGTTCTGTCAGTCACAGTGCCACATAGTTCACTCACGTTTACTGAACAAGTTCTGTCAGTCACAGTGCCACGTAGTTCACTCACGTTTACTGAACAAGTTCTGTCAGTCACAGCACCACGTAGTTCACTCACGTTTTACTGAACAAGTTCTGTCAGTCACAGTGCCACGTAGTTCACTCACGTATACTGAACAAGTTCTGTCAGTCACAGTGTCACGTAGTTCAGTCACGTTTACTGGACAAGCTCTGTCAGTCACAGCGCCACGTAGTTCAGTCACGTTTACTGGACAAGTTCTGTCAGTCACAGCGCCATGTAGTTCAGTGACGTTTACTGAACAAGTTCTGTCAGTCACAGTGCCACGTAGTTCAGTCACGTTTATTGGACAAGTTCTGTCAGTCACAGTGACACGTAGTTCACTCACGTTTACTGAACAAGTTCTGTCAGTCACAGTGCCACGTAGTTCACTCACGTTTACTGGACAAGTTCTGACAGTCACAGTGCCACGTAGTTCACTTACGTTTACTGAACAAGTTCTGTCAGTCACAGCACCACGTAGTTCACTCACGTTTACTGAACAAGTTCTGTCAGTCACAGTGCCACATAGTTCACTCACGTTTACTGAACAAGTTCTGTCAGTCACAGTGCCACGTAGTTCAGTCACATTTACTGGACCTATTCTGTCAGTCACAGCGCCACGTAGTTCAGTCACGTTTACTGGACAAGTTCTGTCAGTCACCGCGCCACATAGTTCAGTCACATTTACTGAACAAGTCCTGTCAGTCACAGTGTGATATAGTTCAATCACATTTACTGAACAAGTTCTGTCAGTCACAGTGTGATGTAGCTCAGTCACGTTTACTGAACAAGTTTTGTCAGTCACAGAGTGATGTAGTTCAGTCACATTTACTGAACAAGTTCTGTCAGTTACAGTGCCACGTAGTTCAGTCACGTTTACTGAACAAGTTCTGTCAGTCACAGTGCCACGTAGTTCACTCACGTTTACTGAACAAGTTCTGTCAGTCACAGTGTGATGCAGTTCACTCACGTTTACTGAATAAGTTCTGTCAGTCACAGTGCCACGTAGTTCAGTCACGTTTACTGAACAAGTTCTGTCAGTCACAGTGCCACGTAGTTCACTCACGTTTACTGAACAAGTTCTGTCAGTCACAGTGCCACGTAGTTCACTCACGTTTACTGAGCAAGTTCTGTCAGTCACAGCACCACGTAGTTCACTCACGTTTAATGAACAAGTTCTGTCAGTCACAGTGTGAGGTAGTTCACTCACATTTACTGAACAAGTTCTGTCAGTCACAGCGCCACGTAGTTCACTCACGTTTACTGAACAAATTCTGTCAGTCACAGTGCCACGTAGTTCACTCACGTTTACTGAACAAGTTCTGTCAGTCACAGTGCCACGTAGTTCACTCACGTTTACTGAACAAGTTCTGTCAGTCACAGTGCCACGTAGTTCACTCAAGTTTACTGAACAAGTTCGGTCAGTCACAGCACCACGTAGTTCACTCACGTTTAATGAACAAGTTCTGTCAGTCACAGTGTGATGTAGTTCACTCACATTTACTGAACAAGTTCTGTCAGTCACAGCGCCACGTAGTTCACTCACGTTTACTGAACAAATTCTGTCAGTCACAGTGCCACGTAGTTCACTCACGTTTACTGAACAAGTTCTGTCAGTCACAGTGCCACGTAGTTCACTCACGTTTACTGAACAAGTTCTGTCAGTCACAGTGCCACGAAGTTTACTCACGTTTACTGAACAAGTTCTGTCATTCACAGTGCCACGTAGTTCACTCACGTTTACTGAACAAGTTCTGTCAGTCACAGCACCACGTAGTTCACTCACGTTTACTGAACAAGTTCTGTCAGTCACAGTGCCACGTAGTTCACTCACGTATACTGAACAAGTTCTGTCAGTCACAGTGCCACGTAGTTCAGTCACGTTTATTGGACAAGTTCTGTCAGTCACAGTGACACGTAATTCACTCACGTTTACTGAACAAGTTCTGTCAGTCACAGTGCCACGTAGTTCACTCACGTTTACTGGACAAGTTCTGTCAGTCACAGTGCCACGTAGTTCACTTACGTTTACTGAACAAGTTCTGTCAGTCACAGCACCACGTAGTTCACTCACGTTTACTGAACAAGTTCTGTCAGTCACAGTGCCACATAGTTCACTCACGTTTACTGAACAAGTTCTGTCAGTCACAGTGCCACGTAGTTCAGTCACATTTACTGGACCTATTCTGTCAGTCACAGCGCCACGTAGTTCAGTCACGTTTACTGGACAAGTTCTGTCAGTCACCGCGCCACATAGTTCAGTCACATTTACTGAACAAGTCCTGTCAGTCACAGTGTGATGTAGTTCAGTCACATTTACTGAACAAGTTCTGTCAGTCACAGTGCCACGTAGTTCAGTCACATTTACTGAACAAGTTCTGTCAGTCACAGTGCCACGTAGGTGACTCATGTTTACTGAATAAGTTCTGTCAGTCACAGTGCCACATAGTTCAGTCACGTTTACTGAACAAGTTCTGTCAGTCACAGCGCCATGTAGTTCAGTCACGTTTACTGAACAAGTTCTGTCAGTCACAGCACCACGTTGTTCACTCACGTTAACTGAACAAATTCTGTCAGTCACAGCGCCACGTAGTTCACTCACGTTTACTGAACATGTTCTGTCAGTCACAGCGCCGTGTAGTTCAGTCACGTTTACTGAACAAGTTCTGTCAGTCCCAGCGCCGCGTAGTTCAGTCACGTTTACTGAACAAGTTCTGTCAGTCACAGCACCACGTTGTTCAGTCACGTTTACTGAACAAGTTCTGTCAGTCACAATGCGACATTGTTCACTCACGGTTACTGAACAAGTTCTGTCAGTCACAGCGCCACGTAGTTCACTCACGTTTACTGAACAAGTTCTGTCAGTCACAGCACCACGTTGTTCACTCACGTTTACTGAACAAGTTCTGTCAGTCACAGTGCCACGTAGTTAACTCACGTTTACTGAACAAGTTCTGTCAGTCACAGTGCCACGTAGTTCAGTCACGTTTACTGAACAAGTTCTGTCAGTCACAGCACCACGTTGTTCACTCACGTTTACTGAACAAGTTCTGTCAGTCACAGTGCAACATAGTTCACTCACTGTTACTGAACAAGTTCTGTCAGTCACAGCGCCACGTAGTTCACTCACGTTTACTGAACAAGTTCTGTCAGTCACAGCACCACGTTGTTCACTCACGTTTACTGAACAAGTTCTGTCAGTCACAGTGTGATGTAGTTCACTCACGTTTACTGAACAAGTTCTGTCAGTCACAGCGCCACGTAGTTCACTCACGATTACTGAACAAGTTCTGTCAGTCACAGTGCCACGTAGTTCACTCACGTTTACTGAACAAGTTCTGTCAGTCACAGTGTGATGTAGTTCACTCACGTTTACTGAATAAGTTCTGTCAGTCACAGTGCCACGTAGTTCAGTCATGTTTACTGAACAAGTTCTGTCAGTCACAGTGCCACGTAGTTCACTCACGTTTACTGAACAAGTTCTGTCAGTCACAGTGCCACGTAGTTCACTCACGTTTACTGAACAAGTTCTGTCAGTCACAGCACCACGTAGTTCACTCACGTTTAATGAACAAGTTCTGTCAGTCACAGTGTGATGTAGTTCACTCACATTTACTGAATAAGTTCTGTCAGTCACAGTGCCACGTTGTTCACTCACATTTACTGAACAAGTTCTGTCAGTCACAGCGCCACGTAGTTCACTCACGTTTACTTAACAAATTCTGTCAGTCACAGTGCCACGTAGTTCACTCACGTTTACTGAACAAGTTCTGTCTGTCACAGTGCCACGTAGTTCACTCACGTTTACTGAACAAGTTCTGTCAGTCACAGCGCCACGTAGTTCACTCACGTTTACTGAACAAGTTCTGTCAGTCACAGCACCACGTAGTTCACTCACATTTACTGAACAAGTTCTGTCAGTCACAGTGCCACGTAGTTCACTCACGTTTACTGGACAAGTTCTGTCAGTCACAGTGCCACATAGTTCACTCACGTTTACTGAACAAGTTCTGTCAGTCACAGTGCCACGTAGTTTACTCACGTTTACTGAACAAGTTCTGTCAGTCACAGCACCACGTAGTTCACTCACGTTTACTGAACAAGTTCTGTCAGTCACAGTGCCACGTAGTTCACTCACGTATACTGAACAAGTTCTGTCAGTCACAGTGTCACGTAGTTCAGTCACGTTTACTGGACAAGCTCTGTCAGTCACAGCGCCACGTAGTTCAGTCACGTTTACTGGACAAGTTCTGTCAGTCACAGCGCCATGTAGTTCAGTGACGTTTACTGAACAAGTTCTGTCAGTCACAGTGTGATGTAGTTCAGTCACAGTTACTGAACAAGTTCTGTCAATCACAGCGCCACATAGTTCAGTCACGTTTACTGAACAAGTTCTGTCAGTCACAGTGCCACGTAGTTCACTCATGTTTACTGAATAAGTTCTGTCAGTCACAGTGCCACATAGTTCAGTCACGTTTACTGAACAAGTTCTGTCGGTCACAGTGCACGTAGTTCAGTCACGTTTACTGAACAAGTTCTGTCAGTCACAGTGGAACGTAGTTCAGTCACGTTTACTGGACAAGTACTGTCAGTCACAGTGTCACGTAGTTCACTCACGTTTACTGAACAAGTTCTGTCAGTCACAGTGCCACATAGTTCACTCACGTTTACTGAACAAGTTCTGTCAGTCACAGCACCACGTAGTTCACTCACGTTTACTGAACAAGTTCTGTCAGTCACAGTGCCACGTAGTTCACTCACGTTTACTGAACAAGTTCTGTCAGTCACAGTGCCACGTAGTTCAGTCACGTTTACTGGACCTGTTCTGTCAGTCACAGCGCCACGTAGTTCAGTCACGTTTACTGGACAAGTTCTGTCAGTCACAGCGCCACGTAGTTCAGTCACGTTTACTGAACAAGTTCTGTAAGTCACAGTGTGATGTAGCTCAGTCACATTTACTGAACAAGTTCTGTCAGTCACAGCGCCACGTAGTTCAGTCACGTTTACTGAACAAGTTCTGTCAGTCACACAGTGATGTAGTTCAGTCACATTTACTGAACAAGTTCTGTCAGTTACAGTGCCACGTAGTTCAGTCACGTTTACTGAACAAGTTCTGTCAGTCACAGTGCCACGTAGTTCACTCACGTTTACTGAACAAGTTCTGTCAGTCACAGTGTGATGCAGTTCACTCACGTTTACTGAATAAGTTCTGTCAGTCACAGTGCCACGTAGTTCAGTCACATTTACTGAACAAGTTCTGTCAGTCACAGTGCCACGTAGTTCACTCACGTTTACTGAACAAGTTCTGTCAGTCACAGTGCCACGTAGTTCACTCACGTTTACTGAACAAGTTCTGTCAGTCACAGCACCACGTAGTTCACTCACGTTTAATGAACAAGTTCTGTCAGTCACAGTGTGAGGTAGTTCACTCACATTTACTGAACAAGTTCTGTCAGTCACAGCGCCACGTAGTTCACTCATGTTTACTGAACAAATTCTGTCAGTCACAGTGCCACGTAGTTCACTCACGTTTACTGAACAAGTTCTGTCAGTCACAGGGCCACGTAGTTCACTCACGTTTACTGAACAAGTTCTGTCAGTCACAGTGCCACGTAGTTCACTCACGTTTACTGAACAAGTTCTGTCAGTCACAGCACCACGTAGTTCACTCACGTTTAATGAACAAGTTCTGTCAGTCACAGTGTGATGTAGTTCACTCACATTTACTGAACAAGTTCTGTCAGTCACAGCGCCACGTAGTTCACTCACGTTTACTGAACAAATTCTGTCAGTCACAGTGCCACGTAGTTCACTCACGTTTACTGAAAAAGTTCTGTCAGTCACAGTGCCACGTAGTTCACTCACGTTTACTGAACAAGTTCTCTCAGTCACAGTGCCACGTAGTTCACTCACGTTTACTGAACAAGTTCTGTCAGTCACAGCACCACGTAGTTCACTCATGTTTACTGAACAAGTTCTGTCAGTCACAGCGCCATGTAGTTCACTCACGTTTACTGGACAAGTTCTGTCAGTCACAGTGCCACGTAGTTCACTCACGTTTACTGAACAAGTTCTGTCAGTCACAGTGCCACGTAGTTCACTCACGTTTACTGAACAAGTTCATTCAGTCACAGCACCACGTAGTTCACTCACATTTACTGAACAAGTTCTGTCAGTCACAGTGCCACATAGTTCACTCACGTATACTGAACAAGTTCTGTCAGTCACCGTGCCACGTAGTTCAGTCACGTTTACTGGACAAGTTCTGTCAGTCACAGCGCCACGTAGTTCAGTCACGTTTACTGGACAAGTTCTGTCAGTCACAGCGCCATGTACTTCAGTGACGTTTACTGAACAAGTTCTGTCAGTCACAGTGTGATGTAGTTCAGACACATTTACTGAACAAGTTCTGTCAATCACAGCGCCACGTAGTTCAGTCACGTTTACTGAACAAGTTCTGTCAGTCACAGTGCCACGTAGTTCACTCACGTTTACTGAATAAGTTCTGTCAGTCACAGTGCCACATAGTTCAGTCACGTTTACTGAACAAGTTCTGTCAGTCACAGTGCCACGTAGTTCAGTCACGTTTACTGAACAAGTTCTGTCAGTCACAGCGCCACGTAGTTCAGTCACGTTTACTGAACAAGTTCTGTCAGTCACAGTGCCTCGTAGTTCACTCACGTTTATTGAACAAGTTCTGTCAGTCAAAGTGCCACGTAGTTCAGTCACGTTTACTGGACAAGTACTGTCAGTCACAGTGCCACGTAGTTCACTCACGTTTACTGAACAAGTTCTGTCAGTCACAGTGCCACGTAGTTCATTCACGTTTACTAAACAAGTTCTGTCAGTCACAGCACCACGTAGTTCACTCACGTTTACTGAACAAGTTCTGTCAGTCACAGTGCCACGTAGTTCACTCACGTTTACTGAACAAATTCTGTCAGTCACAGAGTGATGTAGTTCACTCACATTTACTGAACAAGTTCTGTCAGTCACAGTGCCACGTAGTTCAGTCACGTTTACTGAACAAGTTCTGTCAGTCACAGCGCCACGTAGTTCAGTCACGTTTACTGAACAAGTTCTGTCAGTCACAGCACCACGTAGTTCACTCACGTTTACTGAACAAGTTCTGTCAGTCACAGTGCCACATAGTTCACTCACGTTTACTGAACAAGTTCTGTCAGTCACAGTGCCACGTAGTTCAGTCACGTTTACTGGACCTGTTCTGTCAGTCACAGCGCCACGTAGTTCAGTCACGTTTACTGGACAAGTTCTGTCAGTCACAGCGCCACGTAGTTCAGTCACGTTTACTGAACAAGTTCTGTCAGTCACAGTGTGGTGTAGTTTAGTCACATTTACTGAACAACTTCTGTCAGTCACAGCGCCACGTAGTTCAGTCACGTTTACTGAACAAGTTCTGTCAGTCACAGAGTGATGTAGCTCAGTCACATTTACTGAACAAGTTCTGTCAGTCACAGTGCCACGTAGTTCAGTCACGTTTACTGAACAAGTTCTGTCAGTCACAGCGCCACGTAGTTCAGTCACGTTTACTGAACAAGTTCTGTCAGTCACAGCGCCACGTAGTTCAGTCACGATTATTGAACAAGTTCTGTCAGTCACAGCGCCACGTAGTTCAGTCACGTTTACTGAACAATTTCTGTCAGTCACAGCACCACGTAGTTCACTCAAGTTTACTGAATAAGTTCTGTCAGTCACAGTGCCACGTTGTTCAGTCACAGCGCCACGTAGTTCAGTCACGTTTACTGAACAAGTTCTGTCAGTCACAGTGCCACATAGTTCAGTCACGTTTACTGAACAAGTTCTGTCAGTCACAGTGCCACGTAGTTCACTCACGTTTACTGAATAAGTTCTGTCAGTCACAGTGCCATATAGTTCAGTCACGTTTACTGAACAAGTTCTGTCAGTCACAGTGCCACGTAGTTCAGTCACGTTTACTGAACAAGTTCTGTCAGTCACAGTGCCACGTAGTTCAGTCACGTTTACTGAACAAGTTCTGTCAGTCACAGTGCCTCGTAGTTCACTCACGTTTACTGATCAAGTTCTGTCACTCACAGTGCCACGTAATTCAGTCACGTTTACTGGACAAGTACTGTCAGTCACAGTGCCACGTAGTTCACTCACGTTTACTGAACAAGTTCTGTCAGTCACAGTGCCACGTAGTTCAATCACGTTTACTGAACAAGTTCTGTCAGTCACAGCACCACATAGTTCACTCAAGTTTACTGAATAAGTTCTGTCAGTCACAGTGCCACGTTGTTCAGTCACAGCGCCACGTAGTTCAGTCACGTTTACTGAACAAGTTCTGTCAGTCACAGTGCCACATAGTTCACTCACGTTTACTGAATAAGTTCTGTCAGTCACAGTGCCATATAGTTCAGTCACGTTTACTGAACAAGTTCTGTCAGTCACAGTGCCACGTAGTTCAGTCACGTTTACTGAACAAGTTCTGTCAGTCACAGTGCCACGTAGTTCAGTCACGTTTACTGAACAAGTTCTGTCAGTCACAGTGCCTCGTAGTTCACTCACGTTTACTGATCAAGTTCTGTCACTCACAGTGCCACGTAATTCAGTCACGTTTACTGGACAAGTACTGTCAGTCACAGTGCCACGTAGTTCACTCACGTTTACTGAACAAGTTCTGTCAGTCACAGTGCCACGTAGTTCAATCACGTTTACTGAACAAGTTCTGTCAGTCACAGCACCACATAGTTCACTCAAGTTTACTGAATAAGTTCTGTCAGTCACAGTGCCACGTTGTTCAGTCACAGCGCCACGTAGTTCAGTCACGTTTACTGAACAAGTTCTGTCAGTCACAGTGCCACGTAGTTCACTCACGTTTACTGAATAAGTTCTGTCAGTCACAGTGCCATATAGTTCAGTCACGTTTACTGAACAAGTTCTGTCAGTCACAGTGCCACGTAGTTCAGTCACGTTTACTGAACAAGTTCTGTCAGTCACAGTGCCACGTAGTTCAGTCACGTTTACTGAACAAGTTCTGTCAGTCACAGTGCCTCGTAGTTCACTCACGTTTACTGATCAAGTTCTGTCACTCACAGTGCCACGTAATTCAGTCACGTTTACTGGACAAGTACTGTCAGTCACAGTGCCACGTAGTTCACTCACGTTTACTGAACAAGTTCTGTCAGTCACAGTGCCACGTAGTTCAATCACGTTTACTGAACAAGTTCTGTCAGTCACAGCACCACATAGTTCACTCACGTTTACTGAACAAGTTCTGTCAGTCACAGTGCCACGTAGTTCACTCACGTTTACTGAACAAGTTCTGTCAGTCACAGTGCCACGTAGTTCAGTCAAGTTTACTGGACCTGTTCTGTCAGTCACAGCGCCACGTAGTTCAGTCACGTTTACTGGACAAGTTCTGTCAGTCACAGCGCCACGTAGTTCAGTCACATTTACTGAACAAGTTCTGTCAGTCACAGTGTGATGTAGTTCAGTCACATTTACTGAACAAGTTCTGTCAATCACAGCGCCACGTAGTTCAGTCACGTTTACTGAACAAGTTCTGTCAGTCACAGTGCCACGTAGTTCACTCACGTTTACTGAATAAGTTCTGTCAGTCACAGTGCCACATAGTTCAGTCACGTTTACTGAACAAGTTCTGTCAGTCACAGTGCCACGTATTTCAGTCACGTTTACTGAACAAGTTCTGTCAGTCACAGCGCCACGTAGTTCAGTCACGTTTACTGAACAAGTTCTGTCAGTCACAGTGCCTCGTAGTTCACTCACGTTTATTGAACAAGTTCTGTCAGTCAAAGTGCCACATAGTTCAGTCACGTTTACTGGACAAGTACTGTCAGTCACAGTGCCACGTAGTTCACTCACGTTTACTGAACAATTTCTGTCAGTCACAGTGCCACGTAGTTCATTCACGTTTACTGAACAAGTTCTGTCAGTCACAGTGTGATGTAGTTCACTCACGTTTACTGAACAAGTTCTGTCAGTCACAGCGCCACGTAGTTCACTCACGATTACTGAACAAGTTCTGTCAGTCACAGTGCCACGTAGTTCACTCACGTTTACTGAACAAGTTCTGTCAGTCACAGTGTGATGTAGTTCACTCACGTTTACTGAATAAGTTCTGTCAGTCACAGTGCCACGTAGTTCAGTCATGTTTACTGAACAAGTTCTGTCAGTCACAGTGCCACGTAGTTCACTCACGTTTACTGAACAAGTTCTGTCAGTCACAGTGCCACGTAGTTCACTCACGTTTACTGAACAAGTTCTGTCAGTCACAGCACCACGTAGTTCACTCACGTTTAATGAACAAGTTCTGTCAGTCACAGTGTGATGTAGTTCACTCACATTTACTGAATAAGTTCTGTCAGTCACAGTGCCACGTTGTTCAGTCACATTTACTGAACAAGTTCTGTCAGTCACAGCGCCACGTAGTTCACTCACGTTTACTGAACAAGTTCTGTCAGTCACAGTGCGACATAGTTCACTCACTGTTACTGAACAAGTTCTGTCAGTCACAGCGCCACGTAGTTCACTCACGTTTACTGAACAAGTTCTGTCAGTCACAGCACCACGTTGTTCACTCACGTTTACTGAACAAGTTCTGTCAGTCACAGTGTGATGTAGTTCACTCACGTTTACTGAACAAGTTCTGTCAGTCACAGCGCCACGTAGTTCACTCACGATTACTGAACAAGTTCTGTCAGTCACAGTGCCACGTAGTTCACTCACGTTTACTGAACAAGTTCTGTCAGTCACAGTGTGATGTAGTTCACTCACGTTTACTGAATAAGTTCTGTCAGTCACAGTGCCACGTAGTTCAGTCATGTTTACTGAACAAGTTCTGTCAGTCACAGTGCCACGTAGTTCACTCACGTTAACTGAACAAGTTCTGTCAGTCACAGTGCCACGTAGTTCACTCACGTTTACTGAACAAGTTCTGTCAGTCACAGCACCACGTAGTTCACTCACGTTTAATGAACAAGTTCTGTCAGTCACAGTGTGATGTAGTTCACTCACATTTACTGAATAAGTTCTGTCAGTCACAGTGCCACATTGTTCAGTCACATTTACTGAACAAGTTCTGTCAGTCACAGCGCCACGTAGTTCACTCACGTTTACTTAACAAATTCTGTCAGTCACAGTGCCACCTAGTTCACTCACGTTTACTGAACAAGTTCTGTCAGTCACAGTGCCACGTAGTTCACTCACGTTTACTGAACAAGTTCTGTCAGTCACAGCGCCACGTAGTTCACTCACATTTACTGAACAAGTTCTGTCAGTCACAGCGCCACGTAGTTCACTCACGATTACTGAACAAGTTCTGTCAGTCACAGTGCCACGTAGTTCACTCACGTTTACTGAACAAGTTCTGTCAGTCACAGTGTGATGTAGTTCACTCACGTTTACTGAATAAGTTCTGTCAGTCACAGTGCCACGTAGTTCAGTCATGTTTACTGAACAAGTTCTGTCAGTCACAGTGCCACGTAGTTCACTCACGTTAACTGAACAAGTTCTGTCAGTCACAGTGCCACGTAGTTCACTCACGTTTACTGAACAAGTTCTGTCAGTCACAGCACCACGTAGTTCACTCACGTTTAATGAACAAGTTCTGTCAGTCACAGTGTGATGTAGTTCACTCACATTTACTGAATAAGTTCTGTCAGTCACAGTGCCACATTGTTCAGTCACATTTACTGAACAAGTTCTGTCAGTCACAGCGCCACGTAGTTCACTCACGTTTACTTAACAAATTCTGTCAGTCACAGTGCCACCTAGTTCACTCACGTTTACTGAACAAGTTCTGTCAGTCACAGTGCCACGTAGTTCACTCACGTTTACTGAACAAGTTCTGTCAGTCACAGCGCCACGTAGTTCACTCACATTTACTGAACAAGTTCTGTCAGTGACAGCACCACGTAGTTCACTCACATTTACTGAACAAGTTCTGTCAGTCACAGTGCCACGTAGTTCACTCACGTTTACTGAACAAGTTCTGTCAGTCACAGTGCCACGTAGTTCACTCACGTATACTGAACAAGTTCTGTCAGTCACAGTGTCACGTAGTTCAGTCACGTTTACTGGACAAGCTCTGTCAGTCACAGCGCCACGTAGTTCAGTCACGTTAACTGGACAAGTTCTGTCAGTCACAGCGCCATGTAGTTCAGTGACGTTTACTGAACAAGTTCTGTCAGTCACAGTGTGATGTAGTTCAGTCACATTTACTGAACAAGTTCTGTCAATCACAGCGCCACATAGTTCAGTCACGTTTACTGAACAAGTTCTGTCAGTCACAGCACCACGTTGTTCACTCACGTTTACTGAACAAGTTCTGTCAGTCACAGTGTGATGTAGTTCACTCACGTTTACTGAACAAGTTCTGTCAGTCACAGTGCCACGTAGTTCACTCACGTTTACTGAACAAGTTCTGTCAGTCACAGTGTGATGTAGTTCACTCACGTTTACTGAATAAGTTCTGTCAGTCACAGTGCCACGTAGTTCAGTCATGTTTACTGAACAAGTTCTGTCAGTCACAGTGCCACGTAGTTCACTCACGTTTACTGAACAAGTTCTGTCAGTCACAGTGCCACGTAGTTCACTCACGTTTACTGAACAAGTTCTGTCAGTCACAGCACCATGTAGTTCACTCACGTTTAATGAACAAGTTCTGTCAGTCACAGTGTGATGTAGTTCACTCACATTTACTGAATAAGTTCTGTCAGTCACAGTGCCACGTTGTTCAGTCACATTTACTGAACAAGTTCTGTCAGTCACAGCGCCACATAGTTCACTCACGTTTACTTAACAAATTCTGTCAGTCACAGTGCCACGTAGTTCACTCACGTTTACTGAACAAGTTCTGTCAGTCACAGTGCCACGTAGTTCACTCACGTTTACTGAACAAGTTCTGTCAGTCACAGCGCCACGTAGTTCACTCACGTTTACTGAACAAGTTCTGTCAGTCACAGCACCACGTAGTTCACTCACATTTACTGAACAAGTTCTGTCAGTCACAGTGCCACGTAGTTCACTCACGTTTACTGGACAAGTTCTGTCAGTCACAGTGCCACATAGTTCACTCACGTTTACTGAACAAGTTCTGTCTGTCACAGTGCCACGTAGTTCACTCACGTTTACTGAACAAGTTCTGTCAGTCACAGCACCACGTAGTTCACTCACGTTTACTGGACAAGTTCTGTCAGTCACAGCGCCACGTAGTTCAGTCACGTTTACTGAACAAGTTCTGTAAGTCACAGTGTGATGTAGCTCAGTCACATTTACTGAACAAGTTCTGTCAGTCACAGCGCCACGTAGTTCAGTCACGTTTACTGAACAAGTTCTGTCAGTCACACAGTGATGTAGTTCAGTCACATTTACTGAACAAGTTCTGTCAGTTACAGTGCCACGTAGTTCAGTCACGTTTACTGAACAAGTTCTGTCAGTCACAGTGCCACGTAGTTCACTCACGTTTACTGAACAAGTTCTGTCAGTCACAGTGTGATGCAGTTCACTCACGTTTACTGAATAAGTTCTGTCAGTCACAGTGCCACGTAGTTCAGTCACATTTACTGAACAAGTTCTGTCAGTCACAGTGCCACGTAGTTCACTCACGTTTACTGAACAAGTTCTGTCAGTCACAGTGCCACGTAGTTCACTCACGTTTACTGAACAAGTTCTGTCAGTCACAGCACCACGTAGTTCACTCACGTTTAATGAACAAGTTCTGTCAGTCACAGTGTGAGGTAGTTCACTCACATTTACTGAACAAGTTCTGTCAGTCACAGCGCCACGTAGTTCACTCATGTTTACTGAACAAATTCTGTCAGTCACAGTGCCACGTAGTTCACTCACGTTTACTGAACAAGTTCTGTCAGTCACAGTGCCACGTAGTTCACTCACGTTTACTGAACAAGTTCTGTCAGTCACAGTGCCACGTAGTTCACTCACGTTTACTGAACAAGTTCTGTCAGTCACAGCACCACGTAGTTCACTCACGTTTAATGAACAAGTTCTGTCAGTCACAGTGTGATGTAGTTCACTCACATTTACTGAACAAGTTCTGTCAGTCACAGCGCCACGTAGTTCACTCACGTTTACTGAACAAATTCTGTCAGTCACAGTGCCACGTAGTTCACTCACGTTTACTGAAAAAGTTCTGTCAGTCACAGTGCCACGTAGTTCACTCACGTTTACTGAACAAGTTCTCTCAGTCACAGTGCCACGTAGTTCACTCACGTTTACTGAACAAGTTCTGTCAGTCACAGCACCACGTAGTTCACTCATGTTTACTGAACAAGTTCTGTCAGTCACAGCGCCATGTAGTTCACTCACGTTTACTGGACAAGTTCTGTCAGTCACAGTGCCACGTAGTTCACTCACGTTTACTGAACAAGTTCTGTCAGTCACAGTGCCACGTAGTTCACTCACGTTTACTGAACAAGTTCATTCAGTCACAGCACCACGTAGTTCACTCACATTTACTGAACAAGTTCTGTCAGTCACAGTGCCACATAGTTCACTCACGTATACTGAACAAGTTCTGTCAGTCACCGTGCCACGTAGTTCAGTCACGTTTACTGGACAAGTTCTGTCAGTCACAGCGCCACGTAGTTCAGTCACGTTTACTGGACAAGTTCTGTCAGTCACAGCGCCATGTACTTCAGTGACGTTTACTGAACAAGTTCTGTCAGTCACAGTGTGATGTAGTTCAGACACATTTACTGAACAAGTTCTGTCAATCACAGCGCCACGTAGTTCAGTCACGTTTACTGAACAAGTTCTGTCAGTCACAGTGCCACGTAGTTCACTCACGTTTACTGAATAAGTTCTGTCAGTCACAGTGCCACATAGTTCAGTCACGTTTACTGAACAAGTTCTGTCAGTCACAGTGCCACGTAGTTCAGTCACGTTTACTGAACAAGTTCTGTCAGTCACAGCGCCACGTAGTTCAGTCACGTTTACTGAACAAGTTCTGTCAGTCACAGTGCCTCGTAGTTCACTCACGTTTATTGAACAAGTTCTGTCAGTCAAAGTGCCACGTAGTTCAGTCACGTTTACTGGACAAGTACTGTCAGTCACAGTGCCACGTAGTTCACTCACGTTTACTGAACAAGTTCTGTCAGTCACAGTGCCACGTAGTTCATTCACGTTTACTAAACAAGTTCTGTCAGTCACAGCACCACGTAGTTCACTCACGTTTACTGAACAAGTTCTGTCAGTCACAGTGCCACGTAGTTCACTCACGTTTACTGAACAAATTCTGTCAGTCACAGAGTGATGTAGTTCACTCACATTTACTGAACAAGTTCTGTCAGTCACAGTGCCACGTAGTTCAGTCACGTTTACTGAACAAGTTCTGTCAGTCACAGCGCCACGTAGTTCAGTCACGTTTACTGAACAAGTTCTGTCAGTCACAGCACCACGTAGTTCACTCACGTTTACTGAACAAGTTCTGTCAGTCACAGAGCCACTTAGTTCACTCACGTTTACTGAACAACTTCTGTCAGTCACAGTGCCACGTAGTTCAGTCACGTTTACTGGACCTGTTCTGTCAGTCACAGCGCCACGTAGTTCAGTCACGTTTACTGGACAAGTTCTGTCAGTCACAGCGCCACGTAGTTCAGTCACGTTTACTGAACAAGTTCTGTCAGTCACAGTGTGGTGTAGTTTAGTCACATTTACTGAACAACTTCTGTCAGTCACAGCGCCACGTAGTTCAGTCACGTTTACTGAACAAGTTCTGTCAGTCACAGAGTGATGTAGCTCAGTCACATTTACTGAACAAGTTCTGTCAGTCACAGTGCCACGTAGTTCAGTCACGTTTACTGAACAAGTTCTGTCAGTCACAGCGCCACGTAGTTCAGTCACGTTTACTGAACAAGTTCTGTCAGTCACAGCGCCACGTAGTTCAGTCACGATTATTGAACAAGTTCTGTCAGTCACAGCGCCACGTAGTTCAGTCACGTTTACTGAACAATTTCTGTCAGTCACAGCACCACGTAGTTCACTCAAGTTTACTGAATAAGTTCTGTCAGTCACAGTGCCACGTTGTTCAGTCACAGCGCCACGTAGTTCAGTCACGTTTACTGAACAAGTTCTGTCAGTCACAGTGCCACATAGTTCAGTCACGTTTACTGAACAAGTTCTGTCAGTCACAGTGCCACGTAGTTCACTCACGTTTACTGAATAAGTTCTGTCAGTCACAGTGCCATATAGTTCAGTCACGTTTACTGAACAAGTTCTGTCAGTCACAGTGCCACGTAGTTCAGTCACGTTTACTGAACAAGTTCTGTCAGTCACAGTGCCACGTAGTTCAGTCACGTTTACTGAACAAGTTCTGTCAGTCACAGTGCCTCGTAGTTCACTCACGTTTACTGATCAAGTTCTGTCACTCACAGTGCCACGTAATTCAGTCACGTTTACTGGACAAGTACTGTCAGTCACAGTGCCACGTAGTTCACTCACGTTTACTGAACAAGTTCTGTCAGTCACAGTGCCACGTAGTTCAATCACGTTTACTGAACAAGTTCTGTCAGTCACAGCACCACATAGTTCACTCACGTTTACTGAACAAGTTCTGTCAGTCACAGTGCCACGTAGTTCACTCACGTTTACTGAACAAGTTCTGTCAGTCACAGTGCCACGTAGTTCAGTCAAGTTTACTGGACCTGTTCTGTCAGTCACAGCGCCACGTAGTTCAGTCACGTTTACTGGACAAGTTCTGTCAGTCACAGCGCCACGTAGTTCAGTCACATTTACTGAACAAGTTCTGTCAGTCACAGTGTGATGTAGTTCAGTCACATTTACTGAACAAGTTCTGTCAATCACAGCGCCACGTAGTTCAGTCACGTTTACTGAACAAGTTCTGTCAGTCACAGTGCCACGTAGTTCACTCACGTTTACTGAATAAGTTCTGTCAGTCACAGTGCCACATAGTTCAGTCACGTTTACTGAACAAGTTCTGTCAGTCACAGTGCCACGTATTTCAGTCACGTTTACTGAACAAGTTCTGTCAGTCACAGCGCCACGTAGTTCAGTCACGTTTACTGAACAAGTTCTGTCAGTCACAGTGCCTCGTAGTTCACTCACGTTTATTGAACAAGTTCTGTCAGTCAAAGTGCCACATAGTTCAGTCACGTTTACTGGACAAGTACTGTCAGTCACAGTGCCACGTAGTTCACTCACGTTTACTGAACAATTTCTGTCAGTCACAGTGCCACGTAGTTCATTCACGTTTACTGAACAAGTTCTGTCAGTCACAGTGTGATGTAGTTCACTCACGTTTACTGAACAAGTTCTGTCAGTCACAGCGCCACGTAGTTCACTCACGATTACTGAACAAGTTCTGTCAGTCACAGTGCCACGTAGTTCACTCACGTTTACTGAACAAGTTCTGTCAGTCACAGTGTGATGTAGTTCACTCACGTTTACTGAATAAGTTCTGTCAGTCACAGTGCCACGTAGTTCAGTCATGTTTACTGAACAAGTTCTGTCAGTCACAGTGCCACGTAGTTCACTCACGTTTACTGAACAAGTTCTGTCAGTCACAGTGCCACGTAGTTCACTCACGTTTACTGAACAAGTTCTGTCAGTCACAGCACCACGTAGTTCACTCACGTTTAATGAACAAGTTCTGTCAGTCACAGTGTGATGTAGTTCACTCACATTTACTGAATAAGTTCTGTCAGTCACAGTGCCACGTTGTTCAGTCACATTTACTGAACAAGTTCTGTCAGTCACAGCGCCACGTAGTTCACTCACGTTTACTGAACAAGTTCTGTCAGTCACAGTGCGACATAGTTCACTCACTGTTACTGAACAAGTTCTGTCAGTCACAGCGCCACGTAGTTCACTCACGTTTACTGAACAAGTTCTGTCAGTCACAGCACCACGTTGTTCACTCACGTTTACTGAACAAGTTCTGTCAGTCACAGTGTGATGTAGTTCACTCACGTTTACTGAACAAGTTCTGTCAGTCACAGCGCCACGTAGTTCACTCACGATTACTGAACAAGTTCTGTCAGTCACAGTGCCACGTAGTTCACTCACGTTTACTGAACAAGTTCTGTCAGTCACAGTGTGATGTAGTTCACTCACGTTTACTGAATAAGTTCTGTCAGTCACAGTGCCACGTAGTTCAGTCATGTTTACTGAACAAGTTCTGTCAGTCACAGTGCCACGTAGTTCACTCACGTTAACTGAACAAGTTCTGTCAGTCACAGTGCCACGTAGTTCACTCACGTTTACTGAACAAGTTCTGTCAGTCACAGCACCACGTAGTTCACTCACGTTTAATGAACAAGTTCTGTCAGTCACAGTGTGATGTAGTTCACTCACATTTACTGAATAAGTTCTGTCAGTCACAGTGCCACATTGTTCAGTCACATTTACTGAACAAGTTCTGTCAGTCACAGCGCCACGTAGTTCACTCACGTTTACTTAACAAATTCTGTCAGTCACAGTGCCACCTAGTTCACTCACGTTTACTGAACAAGTTCTGTCAGTCACAGTGCCACGTAGTTCACTCACGTTTACTGAACAAGTTCTGTCAGTCACAGCGCCACGTAGTTCACTCACATTTACTGAACAAGTTCTGTCAGTCACAGCGCCACGTAGTTCACTCACGATTACTGAACAAGTTCTGTCAGTCACAGTGCCACGTAGTTCACTCACGTTTACTGAACAAGTTCTGTCAGTCACAGTGTGATGTAGTTCACTCACGTTTACTGAATAAGTTCTGTCAGTCACAGTGCCACGTAGTTCAGTCATGTTTACTGAACAAGTTCTGTCAGTCACAGTGCCACGTAGTTCACTCACGTTAACTGAACAAGTTCTGTCAGTCACAGTGCCACGTAGTTCACTCACGTTTACTGAACAAGTTCTGTCAGTCACAGCACCACGTAGTTCACTCACGTTTAATGAACAAGTTCTGTCAGTCACAGTGTGATGTAGTTCACTCACATTTACTGAATAAGTTCTGTCAGTCACAGTGCCACATTGTTCAGTCACATTTACTGAACAAGTTCTGTCAGTCACAGCGCCACGTAGTTCACTCACGTTTACTTAACAAATTCTGTCAGTCACAGTGCCACCTAGTTCACTCACGTTTACTGAACAAGTTCTGTCAGTCACAGTGCCACGTAGTTCACTCACGTTTACTGAACAAGTTCTGTCAGTCACAGCGCCACGTAGTTCACTCACATTTACTGAACAAGTTCTGTCAGTCACAGCACCACGTAGTTCACTCACATTTACTGAACAAGTTCTGTCAGTCACAGTGCCACGTAGTTCACTCACGTTTACTGAACAAGTTCTGTCAGTCACAGTGCCACGTAGTTCACTCACGTATACTGAACAAGTTCTGTCAGTCACAGTGTCACGTAGTTCAGTCACGTTTACTGGACAAGCTCTGTCAGTCACAGCGCCACGTAGTTCAGTCACGTTAACTGGACAAGTTCTGTCAGTCACAGCGCCATGTAGTTCAGTGACGTTTACTGAACAAGTTCTGTCAGTCACAGTGTGATGTAGTTCAGTCACATTTACTGAACAAGTTCTGTCAATCACAGCGCCACATAGTTCAGTCACGTTTACTGAACAAGTTCTGTCAGTCACAGCACCACGTTGTTCACTCACGTTTACTGAACAAGTTCTGTCAGTCACAGTGTGATGTAGTTCACTCACGTTTACTGAACAAGTTCTGTCAGTCACAGTGCCACGTAGTTCACTCACGTTTACTGAACAAGTTCTGTCAGTCACAGTGTGATGTAGTTCACTCACGTTTACTGAATAAGTTCTGTCAGTCACAGTGCCACGTAGTTCAGTCATGTTTACTGAACAAGTTCTGTCAGTCACAGTGCCACGTAGTTCACTCACGTTTACTGAACAAGTTCTGTCAGTCACAGTGCCACGTAGTTCACTCACGTTTACTGAACAAGTTCTGTCAGTCACAGCACCATGTAGTTCACTCACGTTTAATGAACAAGTTCTGTCAGTCACAGTGTGATGTAGTTCACTCACATTTACTGAATAAGTTCTGTCAGTCACAGTGCCACGTTGTTCAGTCACATTTACTGAACAAGTTCTGTCAGTCACAGCGCCACGTAGTTCACTCACGTTTACTTAACAAATTCTGTCAGTCACAGTGCCACGTAGTTCACTCACGTTTACTGAACAAGTTCTGTCAGTCACAGTGCCACGTAGTTCACTCACGTTTACTGAACAAGTTCTGTCAGTCACAGCGCCACGTAGTTCACTCACGTTTACTGAACAAGTTCTGTCAGTCACAGCACCACGTAGTTCACTCACATTTACTGAACAAGTTCTGTCAGTCACAGTGCCACGTAGTTCACTCACGTTTACTGGACAAGTTCTGTCAGTCACAGTGCCACATAGTTCACTCACGTTTACTGAACAAGTTCTGTCTGTCACAGTGCCACGTAGTTCACTCACGTTTACTGAACAAGTTCTGTCAGTCACAGCACCACGTAGTTCACTCACGTTTACTGAACAAGTTCTGTCAGTCACAGTGCCACGTAGTTTACTCACGTATACTGAACAAGTTCTGTCAGTCACAGTGTCACGTAGTTCAGTCACGTTTACTGGACAAGCTCTGTCAGTCACAGCGCCACGTAGTTCAGTCACGTTTACTGGACAAGTTCTGTCAGTCACAGCGCCATGTAGTTCAGTGACGTTTACTGAACAAGTTCTGTCAGTCACAGTGTGATGTAGTTCAGTCACATTTACTGAACAAGTTCTGTCAATCACAGCGCCACATAGTTCAGTCACGTTTACTGAACAAGTTCTGTCAGTCACAGTGCCATGTAGTTCACTCACGTTTACTGAATAAGTTCTGTCAGTCACAGCGCCACATAGTTCAGTCACGTTTACTGAACAAGTTCTGTCAGTCACAGTGCACGTAGTTCAGTCACGTTTACTGAACAAGTTCTGTCAGTCACAGTGGAACGTAGTTCAGTCACGTTTACTGGACAAGTACTGTCAGTCACAGTGCCACGTAGTTCACTCACGTTTACTGAACAAGTTCTGTCAGTCACAGTGCCACGTAGTTCACTCACGTTTACTGAACAAGTTCTGTCAGTCACAGCACCATGTAGTTCACTCACGTTTAATGAACAAGTTCTGTCAGTCACAGTGTGATGTAGTTCACTCACATTTACTGAATAAGTTCTGTCAGTCACAGTGCCACGTTGTTCAGTCACATTTACTGAACAAGTTCTGTCAGTCACAGCGCCACGTAGTTCACTCACGTTTACTGAACAAGTTCTGTCAGTCACAGTGCCACGTAGTTCACTCACGTTTACTGAACAAGTTCTGTCAGTCACAGTGCCACGTAGTTCACTCACGTTTACTGAACAAATTCTGTCAGTCACAGTGCCACGTAGTTCAGTCACGTTTACTGGACCTGTTCTGTCAGTCACAGCGCCACGTTTTTCAGTCATGTTTACTGGACAAGTTCTGTCAGTCACAGCGCCACGTAGTTCAGTCACGTTTACTGAACAAGTTCTGTCAGTCACAGTGTGATGTAGCTCAGTCACATTTACTGAACAAGTTCTGTCAGTCACAGCGCCACGTAGTTCAGTCACGTTTACTGAACAAGTTCTGTCAGTCACAGAGTGATGTAGTTCAGTCACATTTACTGAACAAGTTCTGTCAGTTACAGTGCCACGTAGTTCAGTCAGGTTTACTGAACAAGTTCTGTCAGTCACAGTGCCACGTAGTTCACTCACGTTTACTGAACAAGTTCTGTCAGTCTCAGTGTGATGCAGTTCACTCACGTTTACTGAATAAGTTCTGTCAGTCACAGTGCCACGTAGTTCAGTCACGTTTACTGAACAAGTTCTGTCAGTCACAGTGCCACGTAGTTCACTCACGTTTACTGGACAAGTTCTGTCAGTCACAGTGCCACATAGTTCACTCACGTTTACTGAACAAGTTCTGTCTGTCACAGTGCCACGTAGTTTACTCACGTTTACTGAACAAGTTCTGTCAGTCACAGCACCACGTAGTTCACTCACGTTTACTGAACAAGTTCTGTCAGTCACAGTGCCACGTAGTTCACTCACGTATACTGAACAAGTTCTGTCAGTCACAGTGTCACGTAGTTCAGTCACGTTTACTGGACAAGCTCTGTCAGTCACAGCGCCACGTAGTTCAGTCACGTTAACTGGACAAGTTCTGTCAGTCACAGCGCCATGTAGTTCAGTGACGTTTACTGAACAAGTTCTGTCAGTCACAGTGTGATGTAGTTCAGTCACATTTACTGAACAAGTTCTGTCAATCACAGCGCCACATAGTTCAGTCACGTTTACTGAACAAGTTCTGTCAGTCACAGCACCACGTTGTTCACTTACGTTTACTGAACAAGTTCTGTCAGTCACAGTGTGATGTAGTTCACTCACGTTTACTGAACAAGTTCTGTCAGTCACAGTGCCACGTAGTTCACTCACGTTTACTGAACAAGTTCTGTCAGTCACAGTGTGATGTAGTTCACTCACGTTTACTGAATAAGTTCTGTCAGTCACAGTGCCACGTAGTTCAGTCATGTTTACTGAACAAGTTCTGTCAGTCACAGTGCCACGTAGTTCACTCACGTTTACTGAACAAGTTCTGTCAGTCACAGTGCCACGTAGTTCACTCACGTTTACTGAACAAGTTCTGTCAGTCACAGCACCATGTAGTTCACTCACGTTTAATGAACAAGTTCTGTCAGTCACAGTGTGATGTAGTTCACTCACATTTACTGAATAAGTTCTGTCAGTCACAGTGCCACGTTGTTCAGTCACATTTACTGAACAAGTTCTGTCAGTCACAGCGCCACGTAGTTCACTCACGTTTACTTAACAAATTCTGTCAGTCACAGTGCCACGTAGTTCACTCACGTTTACTGAACAAGTTCTGTCAGTCACAGTGCCACGTAGTTCACTCACGTTTACTGAACAAGTTCTGTCAGTCACAGCACCACGTAGTTCACTCACATTTACTGAACAAGTTCTGTCAGTCACAGTGCCACGTAGTTCACTCACGTTTACTGGACAAGTTCTGTCAGTCACAGTGCCACATAGTTCACTCACGTTTACTGAACAAATTCTGTCTGTCACAGTGCCACGTAGTTCACTCACGTTTACTGAACAAGTTCTGTCAGTCACAGCACCACGTAGTTCACTCACGTTTACTGAACAAGTTCTGTCAGTCACAGTGCCACGTAGTTTACTCACGTATACTGAACAAGTTCTGTCAGTCACAGTGTCACGTAGTTCAGTCACGTTTACTGGACAAGCTCTGTCAGTCACAGCGCCACGTAGTTCAGTCACGTTTACTGGACAAGTTCTGTCAGTCACAGCGCCATGTAGTTCAGTGACGTTTACTGAACAAGTTCTGTCAGTCACAGTGTGATGTAGTTCAGTCACATTTACTGAACAAGTTCTGTCAATCACAGCGCCACATAGTTCAGTCACGTTTACTGAACAAGTTCTGTCAGTCACAGTGCCATGTAGTTCACTCACGTTTACTGAATAAGTTCTGTCAGTCACAGCGCCACATAGTTCAGTCACGTTTACTGAACAAGTTCTGTCAGTCACAGTGCACGTAGTTCAGTCATGTTTACTGAACAAGTTCTGTCAGTCACAGTGGAACGTAGTTCAGTCACGTTTACTGGACAAGTACTGTCAGTCACAGTGCCACGTAGTTCACTCACGTTTACTGAACAAGTTCTGTCAGTCACAGTGCCACGTAGTTCACTCACGTTTACTGAACAAGTTCTGTCAGTCACAGCACCACGTAGTTCACTCACGTTTACTGAACAAGTTCTGTCAGTCACAGTGCCACGTAGTTCACTCACGTTTACTGAACAAATTCTGTCAGTCACAGTGCCACGTAGTACAGTCACGTTTACTGGACCTGTTCTGTCAGTCACAGCGCCACGTTTTTCAGTCATGTTTACTGGACAAGTTCTGTCAGTCACAGCGCCACGTAGTTCAGTCACGTTTACTGAACAAGTTCTGTCAGTCACAGTGTGATGTAGCTCAGTCACATTTACTGAACAAGTTCTGTCAGTCACAGCGCCACGTAGTTCAGTCACGTTTACTGAACAAGTTCTGTCAGTCACAGAGTGATGTAGTTCAGTCACATTTACTGAACAAGTTCTGTCAGTTACAGTGCCACGTAGTTCAGTCACGTTTACTGAACAAGTTCTGTCAGTCACAGTGCCACGTAGTTCACTCACGTTTACTGAACAAGTTCTGTCAGTCTCAGTGTGATGCAGTTCACTCACGTTTACTGAATAAGTTCTGTCAGTCACAGTGCCACGTAGTTCAGTCACGTTTACTGAACAAGTTCTGTCAGTCACAGTGCCACGTAGTTCACTCACGTTTACTGAACAAGTTCTGTCAGTCACAGTGCCACGTAGTTCACTCACGTTTACTGAGCAAGTTCTGTCAGTCACAGCACCACGTAGTTCACTCACGTTTAATGAACAAGTTCTGTCAGTCACAGTGTGAGGTAGTTCACTCACATTTACTGAACAAGTTCTGTCAGTCACAGCGCCACGTAGTTCACTCACGTTTACTGAACAAATTCTGTCAGTCACAGTGCCACGTAGTTCACTCACGTTTACTGAACAAGTTCTGTCAGTCACAGTGCCACGTAGTTCACTCACGTTTACTGAACAAGTTCTGTCAGTCACAGTGCCACGTAGTTCACTCAAGTTTACTGAACAAGTTCTGTCAGTCACAGCACCACGTAGTTCACTCACGTTTAATGAACATGTTCTGTCAGTCACAGTGTGATGTAGTTCACTCACATTTACTGAACAAGTTCTGTCAGTCACAGCGCCACGTAGTTCACTCACGTTTACTGAACAAATTCTGTCAGTCACAGTGCCACGTAGTTCACTCACGTTTACTGAACAAGTTCTGTCAGTCACAGTGCCACGTAGTTCACTCACGTTTACTGAACAAGTTCTGTCAGTCACAGTGCCACGAAGTTTACTCACGTTTACTGAACAAGTTCTGTCATTCACAGTGCCACGTAGTTCACTCACGTTTACTGGACAAGTTCTGTCAGTCACAGTGCCACATAGTTCACTCACGTTTACTGAACAAGTTCTGTCAGTCACAGTGCCACGTAGTTCACTCACGTTTACTGAACAAGTTCTGTCAGTCACAGCACCACGTAGTTCACTCACGTTTACTGAACAAGTTCTGTCAGTCACAGTGCCACGTAGTTCACTCACGTATACTGAACAAGTTCTGTCAGTCACAGTGTCACGTAGTTCAGTCACGTTTACTGGACAAGCTCTGTCAGTCACAGCGCCACGTAGTTCAGTCACGTTTACTGGACAAGTTCTGTCAGTCACAGCGCCATGTAGTTCAGTGACGTTTACTGAACAAGTTCTGTCAGTCACAGTGCCACGTAGTTCAGTCACGTTTACTGGACAAGTTCTGTCAGTCACCGCGCCACATAGTTCAGTCACATTTACTGAACAAGTCCTGTCAGTCACAGTGTGATGTAGTTCAGTCACATTTACTGAACAAGTTCTGTCAGTCACAGTGCCACGTAGTTCAGTCACATTTACTGAACAAGTTCTGTCAGTCACAGTGCCACGTAGGTGACTCATGTTTACTGAATAAGTTCTGTCAGTCACAGTGCCACATAGTTCAGTCACGTTTACTGAACAAGTTCTGTCAGTCACAGCGCCACGTAGTTCAGTCACGTTTACTGAACAAGTTCTGTCAGTCACAGCACCACGTTGTTCACTCACGTTAACTGAACAAATTCTGTCAGTCACAGCGCCACGTAGTTCACTCACGTTTACTGAACATGTTCTGTCAGTCACAGCGCCGTGTAGTTCAGTCACGTTTACTGAACAAGTTCTGTCAGTCACAGCGCCGCGTAGTTCAGTCACGTTTACTGAACAAGTTCTGTCAGTCACAGCACCACGTTGTTCAGTCACGTTTACTGAACAAGTTCTGTCAGTCACAATGCGACATTGTTCACTCACGGTTACTGAACAAGTTCTGTCAGTCACAGCGCCACGTAGTTCACTCACGTTTACTGAACAAGTTCTGTCAGTCACAGCACCACGTTGTTCACTCACGTTTACTGAACAAGTTCTGTCAGTCACAGTGCCACGTAGTTAACTCACGTTTACTGAACAAGTTCTGTCAGTCACAGTGCCACGTAGTTCAGTCACGTTTACTGAACAAGTTCTGTCAGTCACAGCACCACGTTGTTCACTCACGTTTACTGAACAAGTTCTGTCAGTCACAGTGCAACATAGTTCACTCACTGTTACTGAACAAGTTCTGTCAGTCACAGCGCCACGTAGTTCACTCACGTTTACTGAACAAGTTCTGTCAATCACAGCACCACGTTGTTCACTCACGTTTACTGAACAAGTTCTGTCAGTCACAGTGTGATGTAGTTCACTCACGTTTACTGAACAAGTTCTGTCAGTCACAGCGCCACGTAGTTCACTCACGATTACTGAACAAGTTCTGTCAGTCACAGTGCCACGTAGTTCACTCACGTTTACTGAACAAGTTCTGTCAGTCACAGTGTGATGTAGTTCACTCACGTTTACTGAATAAGTTCTGTCAGTCACAGTGCCACGTAGTTCAGTCATGTTTACTGAACAAGTTCTGTCAGTCACAGTGCCACGTAGTTCACTCACGTTTACTGAACAAGTTCTGTCAGTCACAGTGCCACGTAGTTCACTCACGTTTACTGAACAAGTTCTGTCAGTCACAGCACCACGTAGTTCACTCACGTTTAATGAACAAGTTCTGTCAGTCACAGTGTGATGTAGTTCACTCACATTTACTGAATAAGTTCTGTCAGTCACAGTGCCACGTTGTTCACTCACATTTACTGAACAAGTTCTGTCAGTCACAGCGAGACGTAGTTCACTCACGTTTACTTAACAAATTCTGTCAGTCACAGTGCCACGTAGTTCACTCACGTTTACTGAACAAGTTCTGTCTGTCACAGTGCCACGTAGTTCACTCACGTTTACTGAACAAGTTCTGTCAGTCACAGCACCACGTAGTTCACTCACGTTTACTGAACAAGTTCTGTCAGTCACAGCACCACGTAGTTCACTCACATTTACTGAACAAGTTCTGTCAGTCACAGTGCCACGTAGTTCACTCACGTTTAATGGACAAGTTCTGTCAGTCACAGTGCCACATAGTTCACTCACGTTTACTGAACAAGTTCTGTCAGTCACAGTGCCACGTAGTTTACTCACGTTTACTGAACAAGTTCTGTCAGTCACAGCACCACGTAGTTCACTCACGTTTACTGAACAAGTTCTGTCAGTCACAGTGCCACGTAGTTCACTCACGTATACTGAACAAGTTCTGTCAGTCACAGTGTCACGTAGTTCAGTCACGTTTACTGGACAAGCTCTGTCAGTCACAGCGCCACGTAGTTCAGTCACGTTTACTGGACAAGTTCTGTCAGTCACAGCGCCATGTAGTTCAGTGACGTTTACTGAACAAGTTCTGTCAGTCACAGTGTGATGTAGTTCAGTCACAGTTACTGAACAAGTTCTGTCAATCACAGCGCCACATAGTTCAGTCACGTTTACTGAACAAGTTCTGTCAGTCACAGTGCCACGTAGTTCACTCACGTTTACTGAATAAGTTCTGTCAGTCACAGTGCCACATAGTTCAGTCACGTTTACTGAACAAGTTCTGTCGGTCACAGTGCACGTAGTTCAGTCACGTTTACTGAACAAGTTCTGTCAGTCACAGTGGAACGTAGTTCAGTCACATTTACTGGACAAGTACTGTCAGTCACAGTGTCACGTAGTTCACTCACGTTTACTGAACAAGTTCTGTCAGTCACAGTGCCACATAGTTCACTCACGTTTACTGAACAAGTTCTGTCAGTCACAGCACCGCGTAGTTCACTCAAGTTTACTGAACAAGTTCTGTCAGTCACAGTGCCACGTAGTTCACTCACGTTTACTGAACAAGTTCTGTCAGTCACAGTGCCACGTAGTTCAGTCACGTTTACTGGACCTGTTCTGTCAGTCACAGCGCCACGTAGTTCAGTCACGTTTACTGGACAAGTTCTGTCAGTCACAGCGCCACGTAGTTCAGTCACGTTTACTGAACAAGTTCTGTAAGTCACAGTGTGATGTAGCTCAGTCACATTTACTGAACAAGTTCTGTCAGTCACAGCGCCACGTAGTTCAGTCACGTTTACTGAACAAGTTCTGTCAGTCACACAGTGATGTAGTTCAGTCACATTTACTGAACAAGTTCTGTCAGTTACAGTGCCACGTAGTTCAGTCACGTTTACTGAACAAGTTCTGTCAGTCACAGTGCCACGTAGTTCACTCACGTTTACTGAACAAGTTCTGTCAGTCACAGTGTGATGCAGTTCACTCACGTTTACTGAATAAGTTCTGTCAGCCACAGTGCCACGTAGTTCAGTCACATTTACTGAACAAGTTCTGTCAGTCACAGTGCCACGTAGTTCACTCACGTTTACTGAACAAGTTCTGTCAGTCACAGTGCCACGTAGTTCACTCACGTTTACTGAACAAGTTCTGTCAGTCACAGCGCCACGTAGTTCACTCACGTTTAATGAACAAGTTCTGTCAGTCACAGTGTGAGGTAGTTCACTCACATTTACTGAACAAGTTCTGTCAGTCACAGCGCCACGTAGTTCACTCATGTTTACTGAACAAATTCTGTCAGTCACAGTGCCACGTAGTTCACTCACGTTTACTGAACAAGTTCTGTCAGTCACAGTGCCACGTAGTTCACTCACGTTTACTGAACAAGTTCTGTCAGTCACAGTGCCACGTAGTTCACTCACGTTTACTGAACAAGTTCTGTCAGTCACAGCACCACGTAGTTCACTCACGTTTAATGAACAAGTTCTGTCAGTCACAGTGTGATGTAGTTCACTCACATTTACTGAACAAGTTCTGTCAGTCACAGCGCCACGTAGTTCACTCACGTTTACTGAACAAATTCTGTCAGTCACAGTGCCACGTAGTTCACTCACGTTTACTGAAAAAGTTCTGTCAGTCACAGTGCCACGTAGTTCACTCACGTTTACTGAACAAGTTCTCTCAGTCACAGTGCCACGTAGTTCACTCACGTTTACTGAACAAGTTCTGTCAGTCACAGCACCACGTAGTTCACTCATGTTTACTGAACAAGTTCTGTCAGTCACAGCGCCATGTAGTTCACTCACGTTTACTGGACAAGTTCTGTCAGTCACAGTGCCACGTAGTTCACTCACGTTTACTGAACAAGTTCTGTCAGTCACAGTGCCACGTAGTTCACTCACGTTTACTGAACAAGTTCATTCAGTCACAGCACCACGTAGTTCACTCACATTTACTGAACAAGTTCTGTCAGTCACAGTGCCACATAGTTCACTCACGTATACTGAACAAGTTCTGTCAGTCACCGTGCCACGTAGTTCAGTCACGTTTACTGGACAAGTTCTGTCAGTCACAGCGCCACGTAGTTCAGTCACGTTTACTGGACAAGTTCTGTCAGTCACAGCGCCATGTACTTCAGTGACGTTTACTGAACAAGTTCTGTCAGTCACAGTGTGATGTAGTTCAGACACATTTACTGAACAAGTTCTGTCAATCACAGCGCCACGTAGTTCAGTCACGTTTACTGAACAAGTTCTGTCAGTCACAGTGCCACGTAGTTCACTCACGTTTACTGAATAAGTTCTGTCAGTCACAGTGCCACATAGTTCAGTCACGTTTACTGAACAAGTTCTGTCAGTCACAGTGCCACGTAGTTCAGTCACGTTTACTGAACAAGTTCTGTCAGTCACAGCGCCACGTAGTTCAGTCACGTTTACTGAACAAGTTCTGTCAGTCACAGTGCCTCGTAGTTCACTCACGTTTATTGAACAAGTTCTGTCAGTCAAAGTGCCACGTAGTTCAGTCACGTTTACTGGACAAGTACTGTCAGTCACAGTGCCACGTAGTTCACTCACGTTTACTGAACAAGTTCTGTCAGTCACAGTGCCACGTAGTTCATTCACGTTTACTAAACAAGTTCTGTCAGTCACAGCACCACGTAGTTCACTCACGTTTACTGAACAAGTTCTGTCAGTCACAGTGCCACGTAGTTCACTCACGTTTACTGAACAAATTCTGTCAGTCACAGAGTGATGTAGTTCACTCACATTTACTGAACAAGTTCTGTCAGTCACAGTGCCACGTAGTTCAGTCACGTTTACTGAACAAGTTCTGTCAGTCACAGCGCCACGTAGTTCAGTCACGTTTACTGAACAAGTTCTGTCAGTCACAGCACCACGTAGTTCACTCACGTTTACTGAACAAGTTCTGTCATTCACAGAGCCACTTAGTTCACTCACGTTTACTGAACAAGTTCTGTCAGTCACAGTGCCACGTAGTTCAGTCACGTTTACTGGACCTGTTCTGTCAGTCACAGCGCCACGTAGTTCAGTCACGTTTACTGGACAAGTTCTGTCAGTCACAGCGCCACGTAGTTCAGTCACGTTTACTGAACAAGTTCTGTCAGTCACAGTGTGGTGTAGTTTAGTCACATTTACTGAACAACTTCTGTCAGTCACAGCGCCACGTAGTTCAGTCACGTTTACTGAACAAGTTCTGTCAGTCACAGAGTGATGTAGCTCAGTCACATTTACTGAACAAGTTCTGTCAGTCACAGTGCCACGTAGTTCAGTCACGTTTACTGAACAAGTTCTGTCAGTCACAGCGCCACGTAGTTCAGTCACGTTTACTGAACAAGTTCTGTCAGTCACAGCGCCACGTAGTTCAGTCACGATTATTGAACAAGTTCTGTCAGTCACAGCGCCACGTAGTTCAGTCACGTTTACTGAACAATTTCTGTCAGTCACAGCACCACGTAGTTCACTCAAGTTTACTGAATAAGTTCTGTCAGTCACAGTGCCACGTTGTTCAGTCACAGCGCCACGTAGTTCAGTCACGTTTACTGAACAAGTTCTGTCAGTCACAGTGCCACATAGTTCACTCACGTTTACTGAACAAGTTCTGTCAGTCACAGTGCCACATAGTTCAGTCACGTTTACTGAACAAGTTCTGTCAGTCACAGTGCCACGTAGTTCACTCACGTTTACTGAATAAGTTCTGTCAGTCACAGTGCCATATAGTTCAGTCACGTTTACTGAACAAGTTCTGTCAGTCACAGTGCCACGTAGTTCAGTCACGTTTACTGAACAAGTTCTGTCAGTCACAGTGCCACGTAGTTCAGTCACGTTTACTGAACAAGTTCTGTCAGTCACAGTGCCTCGTAGTTCACTCACGTTTACTGAACAAGTTCTGTCACTCACAGTGCCACGTAATTCAGTCACGTTTACTGGACAAGTACTGTCAGTCACAGTGCCACGTAGTTCACTCACGTTTACTGAACAAGTTCTGTCAGTCACAGTGCCACGTAGTTCAATCACGTTTACTGAACAAGTTCTGTCAGTCACAGCACCACATAGTTCACTCACGTTTACTGAACAAGTTCTGTCAGTCACAGTGCCACGTAGTTCACTCACGTTTACTGAACAAGTTCTGTCAGTCACAGTGCCACGTAGTTCAGTCACGTTTACTGGACAAGTTCTGTCAGTCACAGCGCCACGTAGTTCAGTCACATTTACTGAACAAGTTCTGTCAGTCACAGTGTGATGTAGTTCAGTCACATTTACTGAACAAGTTCTGTCAATCACAGCGCCACGTAGTTCAGTCACGTTTACTGAACAAGTTCTGTCAGTCACAGTGCCACGTAGTTCACTCACGTTTACTGAATAAGTTCTGTCAGTCACAGTGCCACATAGTTCAGTCACGTTTACTGAACAAGTTCTGTCAGTCACAGTGCCACGTATTTCAGTCACGTTTACTGAACAAGTTCTGTCAGTCACAGCGCCACGTAGTTCAGTCACGTTTACTGAACAAGTTCTGTCAGTCACAGTGCCTCGTAGTTCACTCACGTTTATTGAACAAGTTCTGTCAGTCAAAGTGCCACATAGTTCAGTCACGTTTACTGGACAAGTACTGTCAGTCACAGTGCCACGTAGTTCACTCACGTTTACTGAACAATTTCTGTCAGTCACAGTGCCACGTAGTTCATTCACGTTTACTGAACAAGTTCTGTCAGTCACAGCGTGATGTAGTTCACTCACGTTTACTGAACAAGTTCTGTCAGTCACAGCGCCACGTAGTTCACTCACGATTACTGAACAAGTTCTGTCAGTCACAGTGCCACGTAGTTCACTCACGTTTACTGAACAAGTTCTGTCAGTCACAGTGTGATGTAGTTCACTCACGTTTACTGAATAAGTTCTGTCAGTCACAGCACCACGTAGTTCACTCACGTTTAATGAACAAGTTCTGTCAGTCACAGTGTGATGTAGTTCACTCACATTTACTGAATAAGTTCTGTCAGTCACAGTGCCACGTTGTTCAGTCACATTTACTGAACAAGTTCTGTCAGTCACAGCGCCACGTAGTTCACTCACGTTTACTGAACAAGTTCTGTCAGTCACAGTGCGACATAGTTCACTCACTGTTACTGAACAAGTTCTGTCAGTCACAGCGCCACGTAGTTCACTCACGTTTACTGAACAAGTTCTGTCAGTCACAGCACCACGTTGTTCACTCACGTTTACTGAACAAGTTCTGTCAGTCACAGTGTGATGTAGTTCACTCACGTTTACTGAACAAGTTCTGTCAGTCACAGCGCTACGTAGTTCACTCACGATTACTGAACAAGTTCTGTCAGTCACAGTGCCACGTAGTTCACTCACGTTTACTGAACAAGTTCTGTCAGTCACAGTGTGATGTAGTTCACTCACGTTTACTGAATAAGTTCTGTCAGTCACAGTGCCACGTAGTTCAGTCATGTTTACTGAACAAGTTCTGTCAGTCACAGTGCCACGTAGTTCACTCACGTTAACTGAACAAGTTCTGTCAGTCACAGTGCCACGTAGTTCACTCACGTTTACTGAACAAGTTCTGTCAGTCACAGCACCACGTAGTTCACTCACGTTTAATGAACAAGTTCTGTCAGTCACAGTGTGATGTAGTTCACTCACATTTACTGAATAAGTTCTGTCAGTCACAGTGCCACGTTGTTCAGTCACATTTACTGAACAAGTTGTCAGTCACAGCGCCACGTAGTTCACTCACGTTTACTTAACAAATTCTGTCAGTCACAGTGCCACCTAGTTCACTCACGTTTACTGAACAAGTTCTGTCAGTCACAGTGCCACGTAGTTCACTCACGTTTACTGAACAAGTTCTGTCAGTCACAGCGCCACGTAGTTCACTCACATTTACTGAACAAGTTCTGTCAGTCACAGCACCACGTAGTTCACTCACATTTACTGAACAAGTTCTGTCAGTCACAGTGCCACGTAGTTCACTCACGTTTACTGAACAAGTTCTGTCAGTCACAGTGCCACGTAGTTCACTCACGTATACTGAACAAGTTCTGTCAGTCACAGTGTCACGTAGTTCAGTCACGTTTACTGGACAAGCTCTGTCAGTCACAGCGCCACGTAGTTCAGTCACGTTAACTGGACAAGTTCTGTCAGTCACAGCGCCATGTAGTTCAGTGACGTTTACTGAACAAGTTCTGTCAGTCACAGTGTGATGTAGTTCAGTCACATTTACTGAACAAGTTCTGTCAATCACAGCGCCACATAGTTCAGTCACGTTTACTGAACAAGTTCTGTCAGTCACAGCACCACGTTGTTCACTCACGTTTACTGAACAAGTTCTGTCAGTCACAGTGTGATGTAGTTCACTCACGTTTACTGAACAAGTTCTGTCAGTCACAGTGCCACGTAGTTCACTCACGTTTACTGAACAAGTTCTGTCAGTCACAGTGTGATGTAGTTCACTCACGTTTACTGAATAAGTTCTGTCAGTCACAGTGCCACGTAGTTCAGTCATGTTTACTGAACAAGTTCTGTCAGTCACAGTGCCACGTAGTTCACTCACGTTTACTGAACAAGTTCTGTCAGTCACAGTGCCACGTAGTTCACTCACGTTTACTGAACAAGTTCTGTCAGTCACAGCACCATGTAGTTCACTCACGTTTAATGAACAAGTTCTGTCAGTCACAGTGTGATGTAGTTCACTCACATTTACTGAATAAGTTCTGTCAGTCACAGTGCCACGTTGTTCAGTCACATTTACTGAACAAGTTCTGTCAGTCACAGCGCCACGTAGTTCACTCACGTTTACTTAACAAATTCTGTCAGTCACAGTGCCACGTAGTTCACTCACGTTTACTGAACAAGTTCTGTCAGTCACAGTGCCACGTAGTTCACTCACGTTTACTGAACAAGTTCTGTCAGTCACAGCGCCACGTAGTTCACTCACGTTTACTGAACAAGTTCTGTCAGTCACAGCACCACGTAGTTCACTCACATTTACTGAACAAGTTCTGTCAGTCACAGTGCCACGTAGTTCACTCACGTTTACTGGACAAGTTCTGTCAGTCACAGTGCCACATAGTTCACTCACGTTTACTGAACAAGTTCTGTCTGTCACAGTGCCACGTAGTTCACTCACGTTTACTGAACAAGTTCTGTCAGTCACAGCACCACGTAGTTCACTCACGTTTACTGAACAAGTTCTGTCAGTCACAGTGCCACGTAGTTTACTCACGTATACTGAACAAGTTCTGTCAGTCACAGTGTCACGTAGTTCAGTCACGTTTACTGGACAAGCTCTGTCAGTCACAGCGCCACGTAGTTCAGTCACGTTTACTGGACAAGTTCTGTCAGTCACAGCGCCATGTAGTTCAGTGACGTTTACTGAACAAGTTCTGTCAGTCACAGTGTGATGTAGTTCAGTCACATTTACTGAACAAGTTCTGTCAATCACAGCGCCACATAGTTCAGTCACGTTTACTGAACAAGTTCTGTCAGTCACAGTGCCATGTAGTTCACTCACGTTTACTGAATAAGTTCTGTCAGTCACAGCGCCACATAGTTCAGTCACATTTACTGAACAAGTTCTGTCAGTCACAGTGCACGTAGTTCAGTCACGTTTACTGAACAAGTTCTGTCAGTCACAGTGGAACGTAGTTCAGTCACGTTTACTGGACAAGTACTGTCAGTCACAGTGCCACGTAGTTCACTCACGTTTACTGAACAAGTTCTGTCAGTCACAGTGCCACGTAGTTCACTCACGTTTACTGAACAAGTTCTGTCAGTCACAGCAACACGTAGTTCACTCACGTTTACTGAACAAGTTCTGTCAGTCACAGTGCCACGTAGTTCACTCACGTTTACTGAACAAATTCTGTCAGTCACAGTGCCACGTAGTTCAGTCACGTTTACTGGACCTGTTCTGTCAGTCACAGCGCCACGTTTTTCAGTCATGTTTACTGGACAAGTTCTGTCAGTCACATCGCCACGTAGTTCAGTCACGTTTACTGAACAAGTTCTGTCAGTCACAGTGTGATGTAGCTCAGTCACATTTACTGAACAAGTTCTGTCAGTCACAGCGCCACGTAGTTCAGTCACGTTTACTGAACAAGTTCTGTCAGTCACAGAGTGATGTAGTTCAGTCACATTTACTGAACAAGTTCTGTCAGTTACAGTGCCACGTAGTTCAGTCACGTTTACTGAACAAGTTCTGTCAGTCACAGTGCCACGTAGTTCACTCACGTTTACTGAACAAGTTCTGTCAGTCTCAGTGTGATGCAGTTCACTCACGTTTACTGAATAAGTTCTGTCAGTCACAGTGCCACGTAGTTCAGTCACGTTTACTGAACAAGTTCTGTCAGTCACAGTGCCACGTAGTTCACTCACGTTTACTGAACAAGTTCTGTCAGTCACAGTGCCACGTAGTTCACTCACGTTTACTGAGCAAGTTCTGTCAGTCACAGCACCACGTAGTTCACTCACGTTTAATGAACAAGTTCTGTCAGTCACAGTGTGAGGTAGTTCACTCACATTTACTGAACAAGTTCTGTCAGTCACAGCGCCACGTAGTTCACTCACGTTTACTGAACAAATTCTGTCAGTCACAGTGCCACGTAGTTCACTCACGTTTACTGAACAAGTTCTGTCAGTCACAGTGCCACGTAGTTCACTCACGTTTACTGAACAAGTTCTGTCAGTCACAGTGCCACGTAGTTCACTCAAGTTTACTGAACAAGTTCTGTCAGTCACAGCACCACGTAGTTCACTCACGTTTAATGAACAAGTTCTGTCAGTCACAGTGTGATGTAGTTCACTCACATTTACTGAACAAGTTCTGTCAGTCACAGCGCCACGTAGTTCACTCACGTTTACTGAACAAATTCTGTCAGTCACAGTGCCACGTAGTTCACTCACGTTTACTGAACAAGTTCTGTCAGTCACAGTGCCACGTAGTTCACTCACGTTTACTGAACAAGTTCTGTCAGTCACAGTGCCACGAAGTTTACTCACGTTTACTGAACAAGTTCTGTCATTCACAGTGCCACGTAGTTCACTCACGTTTACTGGACAAGTTCTGTCAGTCACAGTGCCACATAGTTCACTCACGTTTACTGAACAAGTTCTGTCAGTCACAGTGCCACGTAGTTCACTCACGTTTACTGAACAAGTTCTGTCAGTCACAGCACCACGTAGTTCACTCACGTTTACTGAACAAGTTCTGTCAGTCACAGTGCCACGTAGTTCACTCACGTATACTGAACAAGTTCTGTCAGTCACAGTGTCACGTAGTTCAGTCACGTTTACTGGACAAGCTCTGTCAGTCACAGCGCCACGTAGTTCAGTCACGTTTACTGGACAAGTTCTGTCAGTCACAGCGCCATGTAGTTCAGTGACGTTTACTGAACAAGTTCTGTCAGTCACAGTGCCACGTAGTTCAGTCACGTTTATTGGACAAGTTCTGTCAGTCACAGTGACACGTAGTTCACTCACGTTTACTGAAAAAGTTCTGTCAGTCACAGTGCCACGTAGTTCACTCACGTTTACTGGACAAGTTCTGACAGTCACAGTGCCACGTAGTTCACTTACGTTTACTGAACAAGTTCTGTCAGTCACAGCACCACGTAGTTCACTCACGTTTACTGAACAAGTTCTGTCAGTCACAGTGCCACATAGTTCACTCACGTTTACTGAACAAGTTCTGTCAGTCACAGTGCCACGTAGTTCAGTCACATTTACTGGACCTATTCTGTCAGTCACAGCGCCACGTAGTTCAGTCACGTTTACTGGACAAGTTCTGTCAGTCACCGCGCCACATAGTTCAGTCACATTTACTGAACAAGTCCTGTCAGTCACAGTGTGATATAGTTCAGTCACATTTACTGAACAAGTTCTGTCAGTCACAGTGTGATGTAGCTCAGTCACGTTTACTGAACAAGTTTTGTCAGTCACAGAGTGATGTAGTTCAGTCACATTTACTGAACAAGTTCTGTCAGTTACAGTGCCACGTAGTTCAGTCACGTTTACTGAACAAGTTCTGTCAGTCACAGTGCCACGTAGTTCACTCACGTTTACTGAACAAGTTCTGTCAGTCACAGTGTGATGCAGTTCACTCACGTTTACTGAATAAGTTCTGTCAGTCACAGTGCCACGTAGTTCAGTCACGTTTACTGAACAAGTTCTGTCAGTCACAGTGCCACGTAGTTCACTCACGTTTACTGAACAAGTTCTGTCAGTCACAGTGCCACGTAGTTCACTCACGTTTACTGAGCAAGTTCTGTCAGTCACAGCACCACGTAGTTCACTCACGTTTAATGAACAAGTTCTGTCAGTCACAGTGTGAGGTAGTTCACTCACATTTACTGAACAAGTTCTGTCAGTCACAGCGCCACGTAGTTCACTCACGTTTACTGAACAAATTCTGTCAGTCACAGTGCCACGTAGTTCACTCACGTTTACTGAACAAGTTCTGTCAGTCACAGTGCCACGTAGTTCACTCACGTTTACTGAACAAGTTCTGTCAGTCACAGTGCCACGTAGTTCACTCAAGTTTACTGAACAAGTTCGGTCAGTCACAGCACCACGTAGTTCACTCACGTTTAATGAACAAGTTCTGTCAGTCACAGTGTGATGTAGTTCACTCACATTTACTGAACAAGTTCTGTCAGTCACAGCGCCACGTAGTTCACTCACGTTTACTGAACAAATTCTGTCAGTCACAGTGCCACGTAGTTCACTCACGTTTACTGAACAAGTTCTGTCAGTCACAGTGCCACGTAGTTCACTCACGTTTACTGAACAAGTTCTGTCAGTCACAGTGCCACGAAGTTTACTCACGTTTACTGAACAAGTTCTGTCATTCACAGTGCCACGTAGTTCACTCACGTTTACTGAACAAGTTCTGTCAGTCACAGCACCACGTAGTTCACTCACGTTTACTGAACAAGTTCTGTCAGTCACAGTGCCACGTAGTTCACTCACGTATACTGAACAAGTTCTGTCAGTCACAGTGCCACGTAGTTCAGTCACGTTTATTGGACAAGTTCTGTCAGTCACAGTGACACGTAATTCACTCACGTTTACTGAACAAGTTCTGTCAGTCACAGTGCCACGTAGTTCACTCACGTTTACTGGACAAGTTCTGTCAGTCACAGTGCCACGTAGTTCACTTACGTTTACTGAACAAGTTCTGTCAGTCACAGCACCACGTAGTTCACTCACGTTTACTGAACAAGTTCTGTCAGTCACAGTGCCACATAGTTCACTCACGTTTACTGAACAAGTTCTGTCAGTCACAGTGCCACGTAGTTCAGTCACATTTACTGGACCTATTCTGTCAGTCACAGCGCCACGTAGTTCAGTCACGTTTACTGGACAAGTTCTGTCAGTCACCGCGCCACATAGTTCAGTCACATTTACTGAACAAGTCCTGTCAGTCACAGTGTGATGTAGTTCAGTCACATTTACTGAACAAGTTCTGTCAGTCACAGTGCCACGTAGTTCAGTCACATTTACTGAACAAGTTCTGTCAGTCACAGTGCCACGTAGGTGACTCATGTTTACTGAATAAGTTCTGTCAGTCACAGTGCCACATAGTTCAGTCACGTTTACTGAACAAGTTCTGTCAGTCACAGCGCCACGTAGTTCAGTCACGTTTACTGAACAAGTTCTGTCAGTCACAGCACCACGTTGTTCACTCACGTTAACTGAACAAATTCTGTCAGTCACAGCGCCACGTAGTTCACTCACGTTTACTGAACATGTTCTGTCAGTCACAGCGCCGTGTAGTTCAGTCACGTTTACTGAACAAGTTCTGTCAGTCACAGCGCCGCGTAGTTCAGTCACGTTTACTGAACAAGTTCTGTCAGTCACAGCACCACGTTGTTCAGTCACGTTTACTGAACAAGTTCTGTCAGTCACAATGCGACATTGTTCACTCACGGTTACTGAACAAGTTCTGTCAGTCACAGCGCCACGTAGTTCACTCACGTTTACTGAACAAGTTCTGTCAGTCACAGCACCACGTTGTTCACTCACGTTTACTGAACAAGTTCTGTCAGTCACAGTGCCACGTAGTTAACTCACGTTTACTGAACAAGTTCTGTCAGTCACAGTGCCACGTAGTTCAGTCACGTTTACTGAACAAGTTCTGTCAGTCACAGCACCACGTTGTTCACTCACGTTTACTGAACAAGTTCTGTCAGTCACAGTGCAACATAGTTCACTCACTGTTACTGAACAAGTTCTGTCAGTCACAGCGCCACGTAGTTCACTCACGTTTACTGAACAAGTTCTGTCAGTCACAGCACCACGTTGTTCACTCACGTTTACTGAACAAGTTCTGTCAGTCACAGTGTGATGTAGTTCACTCACGTTTACTGAACAAGTTCTGTCAGTCACATCGCCACGTAGTTCACTCACGATTACTGAACAAGTTCTGTCAGTCACAGTGCCACGTAGTTCACTCACGTTTACTGAACAAGTTCTGTCAGTCACAGTGTGATGTAGTTCACTCACGTTTACTGAATAAGTTCTGTCAGTCACAGTGCCACGTAGTTCAGTCATGTTTACTGAACAAGTTCTGTCAGTCACAGTGCCACGTAGTTCACTCACGTTTACTGAACAAGTTCTGTCAGTCACAGTGCCACGTAGTTCACTCACGTTTACTGAACAAGTTCTGTCAGTCACAGCACCACGTAGTTCACTCACGTTTAATGAACAAGTTCTGTCAGTCACAGTGTGATGTAGTTCACTCACATTTACTGAATAAGTTCTGTCAGTCACAGTGCCACGTTGTTCACTCACATTTACTGAACAAGTTCTGTCAGTCACAGCGCCACGTAGTTCACTCACGTTTACTTAACAAATTCTGTCAGTCACAGTGCCACGTAGTTCACTCACGTTTACTGAACAAGTTCTGTCTGTCACAGTGCCACGTAGTTCACTCACGTTTACTGAACAAGTTCTGTCAGTCACAGCGCCACGTAGTTCACTCACGTTTACTGAACAAGTTCTGTCAGTCACAGCACCACGTAGTTCACTCACATTTACTGAACAAGTTCTGTCAGTCACAGTGCCACGTAGTTCACTCACGTTTACTGGACAAGTTCTGTCAGTCACAGTGCCACATAGTTCACTCACGTTTACTGAACAAGTTCTGTCAGTCACAGTGCCACGTAGTTTACTCACGTTTACTGAACAAGTTCTGTCAGTCACAGCACCACGTAGTTCACTCACGTTTACTGAACAAGTTCTGTCAGTCACAGTGCCACGTAGTTCACTCACGTATACTGAACAAGTTCTGTCAGTCACAGTGTCACGTAGTTCAGTCACGTTTACTGGACAAGCTCTGTCAGTCACAGCGCCACGTAGTTCAGTCACGTTTACTGGACAAGTTCTGTCAGTCACAGCGCCATGTAGTTCAGTGACGTTTACTGAACAAGTTCTGTCAGTCACAGTGTGATGTAGTTCAGTCACAGTTACTGAACAAGTTCTGTCAATCACAGCGCCACATAGTTCAGTCACGTTTACTGAACAAGTTCTGTCAGTCACAGTGCCACATAGTTCAGTCACGTTTACTGAACAAGTTCTGTCGGTCACAGTGCACGTAGTTCAGTCACGTTTACTGAACAAGTTCTGTCAGTCACAGTGGAACGTAGTTCAGTCACGTTTACTGGACAAGTACTGTCAGTCACAGTGTCACGTAGTTCACTCACGTTTACTGAACAAGTTCTGTCAGTCACAGTGCCACATAGTTCACTCACGTTTACTGAACAAGTTCTGTCAGTCACAGCACCACGTAGTTCACTCACGTTTACTGAACAAGTTCTGTCAGTCACAGTGCCACGTAGTTCACTCACGTTTACTGAACAAGTTCTGTCAGTCACAGTGCCACGTAGTTCAGTCACGTTTACTGGACCTGTTCTGTCAGTCACAGCGCCACGTAGTTCAGTCACGTTTACTGGACAAGTTCTGTCAGTCACAGCGCCACGTAGTTCAGTCACGTTTACTGAACAAGTTCTGTAAGTCACAGTGTGATGTAGCTCAGTCACATTTACTGAACAAGTTCTGTCAGTCACAGCGCCACGTAGTTCAGTCACGTTTACTGAACAAGTTCTGTCAGTCACACAGTGATGTAGTTCAGTCACATTTACTGAACAAGTTCTGTCAGTTACAGTGCCACGTAGTTCAGTCACGTTTACTGAACAAGTTCTGTCAGTCACAGTGCCACGTAGTTCACTCACGTTTACTGAACAAGTTCTGTCAGTCACAGTGTGATGCAGTTCACTCACGTTTACTGAATAAGTTCTGTCAATCACAGTGCCACGTAGTTCAGTCACATTTACTGAACAAGTTCTGTCAGTCACAGTGCCACGTAGTTCACTCACGTTTACTGAACAAGTTCTGTCAGTCACAGTGCCACGTAGTTCACTCACGTTTACTGAACAAGTTCTGTCAGTCACAGCACCACGTAGTTCACTCACGTTTAATGAACAAGTTCTGTCAGTCACAGTGTGAGGTAGTTCACTCACATTTACTGAACAAGTTCTGTCAGTCACAGCGCCACGTAGTTCACTCATGTTTACTGAACAAATTCTGTCAGTCACAGTGCCACGTAGTTCACTCACGTTTACTGAAAAAGTTCTGTCAGTCACAGTGCCACGTAGTTCACTCACGTTTACTGAACAAGTTCTGTCAGTCACAGTGCCACGTAGTTCACTCATGTTTACTGAACAAGTTCTGTCAGTCACAGCACCACGTAGTTCACTCACGTTTAATGAACAAGTTCTGTCAGTCACAGTGTGATGTAGTTCACTCACATTTACTGAACAAGTTCTGTCAGTCACAGCGCCACGTAGTTCACTCACGTTTACTGAACAAATTCTGTCAGTCACAGTGCCACGTAGTTCACTCACGTTTACTGAAAAAGTTCTGTCAGTCACAGTGCCACGTAGTTCACTCACGTTTACTGAACAAGTTCTCTCAGTCACAGTGCCACGTAGTTCACTCACGTTTACTGAACAAGTTCTGTCAGTCACAGCACCACGTAGTTCACTCATGTTTACTGAACAAGTTCTGTCAGTCACAGCGCCATGTAGTTCACTCACGTTTACTGGACAAGTTCTGTCAGTCACAGTGCCACGTAGTTCACTCACGTTTACTGAACAAGTTCTGTCAGTCACAGTGCCACGTAGTTCACTCACGTTTACTGAACAAGTTCATTCAGTCACAGCACCACGTAGTTCACTCACATTTACTGAACAAGTTCTGTCAGTCACAGTGCCACATAGTTCACTCACGTATACTGAACAAGTTCTGTCAGTCACCGTGCCACGTAGTTCAGTCACGTTTACTGGACAAGTTCTGTCAGTCACAGCGCCACGTAGTTCAGTCACGTTTACTGGACAAGTTCTGTCAGTCACAGCGCCATGTACTTCAGTGACGTTTACTGAACAAGTTCTGTCAGTCACAGTGTGATGTAGTTCAGACACATTTACTGAACAAGTTCTGTCAATCACAGCGCCACGTAGTTCAGTCACATTTACTGAACAAGTTCTGTCAGTCACAGTGCCACGTAGTTCACTCACGTTTACTGAATAAGTTCTGTCAGTCACAGTGCCACATAGTTCAGTCACGTTTACTGAACAAGTTCTGTCAGTCACAGTGCCACGTAGTTCAGTCACGTTTACTGAACAAGTTCTGTCAGTCACAGCGCCACGTAGTTCAGTCACGTTTACTGAACAAGTTCTGTCAGTCACAGTGCCTCGTAGTTCACTCACGTTTATTGAACAAGTTCTGTCAGTCAAAGTGCCACGTAGTTCAGTCACGTTTACTGGACAAGTACTGTCAGTCACAGTGCCACGTAGTTCACTCATGTTTACTGAACAAGTTCTGTCAGTCACAGCGCCATGTAGTTCACTCACGTTTACTGGACAAGTTCTGTCAGTCACAGTGCCACGTAGTTCACTCACGTTTACTGAACAAGTTCTGTCAGTCACAGTGCCACGTAGTTCACTCACGTTTACTGAACAAGTTCATTCAGTCACAGCACCACGTAGTTCACTCACATTTACTGAACAAGTTCTGTCAGTCACAGTGCCACATAGTTCACTCACGTATACTGAACAAGTTCTGTCAGTCACCGTGCCACGTAGTTCAGTCACGTTTACTGGACAAGTTCTGTCAGTCACAGCGCCACGTAGTTCAGTCACGTTTACTGGACAAGTTCTGTCAGTCACAGCGCCATGTACTTCAGTGACGTTTACTGAACAAGTTCTGTCAGTCACAGTGTGATGTAGTTCAGACACATTTACTGAACAAGTTCTGTCAATCACAGCGCCACGTAGTTCAGTCACATTTACTGAACAAGTTCTGTCAGTCACAGTGCCACGTAGTTCACTCACGTTTACTGAATAAGTTCTGTCAGTCACAGTGCCACATAGTTCAGTCACGTTTACTGAACAAGTTCTGTCAGTCACAGTGCCACGTAGTTCAGTCACGTTTACTGAACAAGTTCTGTCAGTCACAGCGCCACGTAGTTCAGTCACGTTTACTGAACAAGTTCTGTCAGTCACAGTGCCTCGTAGTTCACTCACGTTTATTGAACAAGTTCTGTCAGTCAAAGTGCCACGTAGTTCAGTCACGTTTACTGGACAAGTACTGTCAGTCACAGTGCCACGTAGTTCACTCACGTTTACTGAACAAGTTCTGTCAGTCACAGTGCCACGTAGTTCATTCACGTTTACTAAACAAGTTCTGTCAGTCACAGCACCACGTAGTTCACTCACGTTTACTGAACAAGTTCTGTCAGTCACAGTGCCACGTAGTTCACTCACGTTTACTGAACAAATTCTGTCAGTCACAGAGTGATGTAGTTCACTCACATTTACTGAACAAGTTCTGTCAGTCACAGTGCCACGTAGTTCAGTCACGTTTACTGAACAAGTTCTGTCAGTCACAGCGCCACGTAGTTCAGTCACGTTTACTGAACAAGTTCTGTCAGTCACAGCACCACGTAGTTCACTCACGTTTACTGAACAAGTTCTGTCAGTCACAGAGCCACTTAGTTCACTCACGTTTACTGAACAAGTTCTGTCAGTCACAGTGCCACGTAGTTCAGTCACGTTTACTGGACCTGTTCTGTCAGTCACAGCGCCACGTAGTTCAGTCACGTTTACTGGACAAGTTCTGTCAGTCACAGCGCCACGTAGTTCAGTCACGTTTACTGAACAAGTTCTGTCAGTCACAGCACCACGTAGTTCACTCACATTTACTGAACAAGTTCTGTCAGTCACAGTGCCACGTAGTTCACTCACGTTTACTGGACAAGTTCTGTCAGTCACAGTGCCACATAGTTCACTCACGTTTACTGAACAAGTTCTGTCAGTCACAGTGCCACGTAGTTTACTCACGTTTACTGAACAAGTTCTGTCAGTCACAGCACCACGTAGTTCACTCACGTTTACTGAACAAGTTCTGTCAGTCACAGTGCCACGTAGTTCACTCACGTATACTGAACAAGTTCTGTCAGTCACAGTGTCACGTAGTTCAGTCACGTTTACTGGACAAGCTCTGTCAGTCACAGCGCCACGTAGTTCAGTCACGTTTACTGGACAAGTTCTGTCAGTCACAGCGCCATGTAGTTCAGTGACGTTTACTGAACAAGTTCTGTCAGTCACAGTGTGATGTAGTTCAGTCACAGTTACTGAACAAGTTCTGTCAATCACAGCGCCACATAGTTCAGTCACGTTTACTGAACAAGTTCTGTCAGTCACAGTGCCACGTAGTTCACTCACGTTTACTGAATAAGTTCTGTCAGTCACAGTGCCACATAGTTCAGTCACGTTTACTGAACAAGTTCTGTCGGTCACAGTGCACGTAGTTCAGTCACGTTTACTGAACAAGTTCTGTCAGTCACAGTGGAACGTAGTTCAGTCACGTTTACTGGACAAGTACTGTCAGTCACAGTGTCACGTAGTTCACTCACGTTTACTGAACAAGTTCTGTCAGTCACAGTGCCACATAGTTCACTCACGTTTACTGAACAAGTTCTGTCAGTCACAGCACCACGTAGTTCACTCACGTTTACTGAACAAGTTCTGTCAGTCACAGTGCCACGTAGTTCACTCACGTTTACTGAACAAGTTCTGTCAGTCACAGTGCCACGTAGTTCAGTCACGTTTACTGGACCTGTTCTGTCAGTCACAGCGCCACGTAGTTCAGTCACGTTTACTGGACAAGTTCTGTCAGTCACAGCGCCACGTAGTTCAGTCACGTTTACTGAACAAGTTCTGTAAGTCACAGTGTGATGTAGCTCAGTCACATTTACTGAACAAGTTCTGTCAGTCACAGCGCCACGTAGTTCAGTCACGTTTACTGAACAAGTTCTGTCAGTCACACAGTGATGTAGTTCAGTCACATTTACTGAACAAGTTCTGTCAGTTACAGTGCCACGTAGTTCAGTCACGTTTACTGAACAAGTTCTGTCAGTCACAGTGCCACGTAGTTCACTCCCGTTTACTGAACAAGTTCTGTCAGTCACAGTGTGATGCAGTTCACTCACGTTTACTGAATAAGTTCTGTCAGTCACAGTGCCACGTAGTTCAGTCACATTTACTGAACAAGTTCTGTCAGTCACAGTGTCACGTAGTTCACTCACGTTTACTGAACAAGTTCTGTCAGTCACAGTGCCACGTAGTTCACTCACGTTTACTGAACAAGTTCTGTCAGTCACAGCACCACGTAGTTCACTCACGTTTAATGAACAAGTTCTGTCAGTCACAGTGTGAGGTAGTTCACTCACATTTACTGAACAAGTTCTGTCAGTCACAGCGCCACGTAGTTCACTCATGTTTACTGAACAAATTCTGTCAGTCACAGTGCCACGTAGTTCACTCACGTTTACTGAAAAAGTTCTGTCAGTCACAGTGCCACGTAGTTCACTCACGTTTACTGAACAAGTTCTGTCAGTCACAGTGCCACGTAGTTCACTCATGTTTACTGAACAAGTTCTGTCAGTCACAGCACCACGTAGTTCACTCACGTTTAATGAACAAGTTCTGTCAGTCACAGTGTGATGTAGTTCACTCACATTTACTGAACAAGTTCTGTCAGTCACAGCGCCACGTAGTTCACTCACGTTTACTGAACAAATTCTGTCAGTCACAGTGCCACGTAGTTCACTCACGTTTACTGAAAAAGTTCTGTCAGTCACAGTGCCACGTAGTTCACTCACGTTTACTGAACAAGTTCTCTCAGTCACAGTGCCACGTAGTTCACTCACGTTTACTGAACAAGTTCTGTCAGTCACAGCACCACGTAGTTCACTCATGTTTACTGAACAAGTTCTGTCAGTCACAGCGCCATGTAGTTCACTCACGTTTACTGGACAAGTTCTGTCAGTCACAGTGCCACGTAGTTCACTCACGTTTACTGAACAAGTTCTGTCAGTCACAGTGCCACGTAGTTCACTCACGTTTACTGAACAAGTTCATTCAGTCACAGCACCACGTAGTTCACTCACATTTACTGAACAAGTTCTGTCAGTCACAGTGCCACATAGTTCACTCACGTATACTGAACAAGTTCTGTCAGTCACCGTGCCACGTAGTTCAGTCACGTTTACTGGACAAGTTCTGTCAGTCACAGCGCCACGTAGTTCAGTCACGTTTACTGGACAAGTTCTGTCAGTCACAGCGCCATGTACTTCAGTGACGTTTACTGAACAAGTTCTGTCAGTCACAGTGTGATGTAGTTCAGACACATTTACTGAACAAGTTCTGTCAATCACAGCGCCACGTAGTTCAGTCACATTTACTGAACAAGTTCTGTCAGTCACAGTGCCACGTAGTTCACTCACGTTTACTGAATAAGTTCTGTCAGTCACAGTGCCACATAGTTCAGTCACGTTTACTGAACAAGTTCTGTCAGTCACAGTGCCACGTAGTTCAGTCACGTTTACTGAACAAGTTCTGTCAGTCACAGCGCCACGTAGTTCAGTCACGTTTACTGAACAAGTTCTGTCAGTCACAGTGCCTCGTAGTTCACTCACGTTTATTGAACAAGTTCTGTCAGTCAAAGTGCCACGTAGTTCAGTCACGTTTACTGGACAAGTACTGTCAGTCACAGTGCCACGTAGTTCACTCACGTTTACTGAACAAGTTCTGTCAGTCACAGTGCCACGTAGTTCATTCACGTTTACTAAACAAGTTCTGTCAGTCACAGCACCACGTAGTTCACTCACGTTTACTGAACAAGTTCTGTCAGTCACAGTGCCACGTAGTTCACTCACGTTTACTGAACAAATTCTGTCAGTCACAGAGTGATGTAGTTCACTCACATTTACTGAACAAGTTCTGTCAGTCACAGTGCCACGTAGTTCAGTCACGTTTACTGAACAAGTTCTGTCAGTCACAGCGCCACGTAGTTCAGTCACGTTTACTGAACAAGTTCTGTCAGTCACAGCACCACGTAGTTCACTCACGTTTACTGAACAAGTTCTGTCAGTCACAGAGCCACTTAGTTCACTCACGTTTACTGAACAAGTTCTGTCAGTCACAGTGCCACGTAGTTCAGTCACGTTTACTGGACCTGTTCTGTCAGTCACAGCGCCACGTAGTTCAGTCACGTTTACTGGACAAGTTCTGTCAGTCACAGCGCCACGTAGTTCAGTCACGTTTACTGAACAAGTTCTGTCAGTCACAGCACCACGTAGTTCACTCACATTTACTGAACAAGTTCTGTCAGTCACAGTGCCACGTAGTTCACTCACGTTTACTGGACAAGTTCTGTCAGTCACAGTGCCACATAGTTCACTCACGTTTACTGAACAAGTTCTGTCAGTCACAGTGCCACGTAGTTTACTCACGTTTACTGAACAAGTTCTGTCAGTCACAGCACCACGTAGTTCACTCACGTTTACTGAACAAGTTCTGTCAGTCACAGTGCCACGTAGTTCACTCACGTATACTGAACAAGTTCTGTCAGTCACAGTGTCACGTAGTTCAGTCACGTTTACTGGACAAGCTCTGTCAGTCACAGCGCCACGTAGTTCAGTCACGTTTACTGGACAAGTTCTGTCAGTCACAGCGCCATGTAGTTCAGTGACGTTTACTGAACAAGTTCTGTCAGTCACAGTGTGATGTAGTTCAGTCACAGTTACTGAACAAGTTCTGTCAATCACAGCGCCACATAGTTCAGTCACGTTTACTGAACAAGTTCTGTCAGTCACAGTGCCACGTAGTTCACTCACGTTTACTGAATAAGTTCTGTCAGTCACAGTGCCACATAGTTCAGTCACGTTTACTGAACAAGTTCTGTCGGTCACAGTGCACGTAGTTCAGTCACGTTTACTGAACAAGTTCTGTCAGTCACAGTGGAACGTAGTTCAGTCACGTTTACTGGACAAGTACTGTCAGTCACAGTGTCACGTAGTTCACTCACGTTTACTGAACAAGTTCTGTCAGTCACAGTGCCACATAGTTCACTCACGTTTACTGAACAAGTTCTGTCAGTCACAGCACCACGTAGTTCACTCACGTTTACTGAACAAGTTCTGTCAGTCACAGTGCCACGTAGTTCACTCACGTTTACTGAACAAGTTCTGTCAGTCACAGTGCCACGTAGTTCAGTCACGTTTACTGGACCTGTTCTGTCAGTCACAGCGCCACGTAGTTCAGTCACGTTTACTGGACAAGTTCTGTCAGTCACAGCGCCACGTAGTTCAGTCACGTTTACTGAACAAGTTCTGTAAGTCACAGTGTGATGTAGCTCAGTCACATTTACTGAACAAGTTCTGTCAGTCACAGCGCCACGTAGTTCAGTCACGTTTACTGAACAAGTTCTGTCAGTCACACAGTGATGTAGTTCAGTCACATTTACTGAACAAGTTCTGTCAGTTACAGTGCCACGTAGTTCAGTCACGTTTACTGAACAAGTTCTGTCAGTCACAGTGCCACGTAGTTCACTCCCGTTTACTGAACAAGTTCTGTCAGTCACAGTGTGATGCAGTTCACTCACGTTTACTGAATAAGTTCTGTCAGTCACAGTGCCACGTAGTTCAGTCACATTTACTGAACAAGTTCTGTCAGTCACAGTGCCACGTAGTTCACTCACGTTTACTGAACAAGTTCTGTCAGTCACAGTGCCACGTAGTTCACTCACGTTTACTGAACAAGTTCTGTCAGTCACAGCACCACGTAGTTCACTCACGTTTAATGAACAAGTTCTGTCAGTCACAGTGTGAGGTAGTTCACTCACATTTACTGAACAAGTTCTGTCAGTCACAGCGCCACGTAGTTCACTCATGTTTACTGAACAAATTCTGTCAGTCACAGTGCCACGTAGTTCACTCACGTTTACTGAAAAAGTTCTGTCAGTCACAGTGCCACGTAGTTCACTCACGTTTACTGAACAAGTTCTGTCAGTCACAGTGCCACGTAGTTCACTCATGTTTACTGAACAAGTTCTGTCAGTCACAGCACCACGTAGTTCACTCACGTTTAATGAACAAGTTCTGTCAGTCACAGTGTGATGTAGTTCACTCACATTTACTGAACAAGTTCTGTCAGTCACAGCGCCACGTAGTTCACTCACGTTTACTGAACAAATTCTGTCAGTCACAGTGCCACGTAGTTCACTCACGTTTACTGAAAAAGTTCTGTCAGTCACAGTGCCACGTAGTTCACTCACGTTTACTGAACAAGTTCTCTCAGTCACAGTGCCACGTAGTTCACTCACGTTTACTGAACAAGTTCTGTCAGTCACAGCACCACGTAGTTCACTCATGTTTACTGAACAAGTTCTGTCAGTCACAGCGCCATGTAGTTCACTCACGTTTACTGGACAAGTTCTGTCAGTCACAGTGCCACGTAGTTCACTCACGTTTACTGAACAAGTTCTGTCAGTCACAGTGCCACGTAGTTCACTCACGTTTACTGAACAAGTTCATTCAGTCACAGCACCACGTAGTTCACTCACATTTACTGAACAAGTTCTGTCAGTCACAGTGCCACATAGTTCACTCACGTATACTGAACAAGTTCTGTCAGTCACCGTGCCACGTAGTTCAGTCACGTTTACTGGACAAGTTCTGTCAGTCACAGCGCCACGTAGTTCAGTCACGTTTACTGGACAAGTTCTGTCAGTCACAGCGCCATGTACTTCAGTGACGTTTACTGAACAAGTTCTGTCAGTCACAGTGTGATGTAGTTCAGACACATTTACTGAACAAGTTCTGTCAATCACAGCGCCACGTAGTTCAGTCACATTTACTGAACAAGTTCTGTCAGTCACAGTGCCACGTAGTTCACTCACGTTTACTGAATAAGTTCTGTCAGTCACAGTGCCACATAGTTCAGTCACGTTTACTGAACAAGTTCTGTCAGTCACAGTGCCACGTAGTTCAGTCACGTTTACTGAACAAGTTCTGTCAGTCACAGTGCCACGTAGTTCAGTCACGTTTACTGAACAAGTTCTGTCAGTCACAGTGCCTCGTAGTTCACTCACGTTTATTGAACAAGTTCTGTCAGTCAAAGTGCCACGTAGTTCAGTCACGTTTACTGGACAAGTACTGTCAGTCACAGTGCCACGTAGTTCACTCACGTTTACTGAACAAGTTCTGTCAGTCACAGTGCCACGTAGTTCATTCACGTTTACTAAACAAGTTCTGTCAGTCACAGCAACACGTAGTTCACTCACGTTTACTGAACAAGTTCTGTCAGTCACAGTGCCAGGTAGTTCACTCACGTTTACTGAACAAATTCTGTCAGTCACAGAGTGATGTAGTTCACTCACATTTACTGAACAAGTTCTGTCAGTCACAGTGCCACGTAGTTCAGTCACGTTTACTGAACAAGTTCTGTCAGTCACAGCGCCACGTAGTTCAGTCACGTTTACTGAACAAGTTCTGTCAGTCACACAGTGATGTAGTTCAGTCACATTTACTGAACAAGTTCTGTCAGTTACAGTGCCACGTAGTTCAGTCACGTTTACTGAACAAGTTCTGTCAGTCACAGTGCCACGTAGTTCACTCCCGTTTACTGAACAAGTTCTGTCAGTCACAGTGTGATGCAGTTCACTCACGTTTACTGAATAAGTTCTGTCAGTCACAGTGCCACGTAGTTCAGTCACATTTACTGAACAAGTTCTGTCAGTCACAGTGTCACGTAGTTCACTCACGTTTACTGAACAAGTTCTGTCAGTCACAGTGCCACGTAGTTCACTCACGTTTACTGAACAAGTTCTGTCAGTCACAGCACCACGTAGTTCACTCACGTTTAATGAACAAGTTCTGTCAGTCACAGTGTGAGGTAGTTCACTCACATTTACTGAACAAGTTCTGTCAGTCACAGCGCCACGTAGTTCACTCATGTTTACTGAACAAATTCTGTCAGTCACAGTGCCACGTAGTTCACTCACGTTTACTGAAAAAGTTCTGTCAGTCACAGTGCCACGTAGTTCACTCACGTTTACTGAACAAGTTCTGTCAGTCACAGTGCCACGTAGTTCACTCATGTTTACTGAACAAGTTCTGTCAGTCACAGCACCACGTAGTTCACTCACGTTTAATGAACAAGTTCTGTCAGTCACAGTGTGATGTAGTTCACTCACATTTACTGAACAAGTTCTGTCAGTCACAGCGCCACGTAGTTCACTCACGTTTACTGAACAAATTCTGTCAGTCACAGTGCCACGTAGTTCACTCACGTTTACTGAAAAAGTTCTGTCAGTCACAGTGCCACGTAGTTCACTCACGTTTACTGAACAAGTTCTCTCAGTCACAGTGCCACGTAGTTCACTCACGTTTACTGAACAAGTTCTGTCAGTCACAGCACCACGTAGTTCACTCATGTTTACTGAACAAGTTCTGTCAGTCACAGCGCCATGTAGTTCACTCACGTTTACTGGACAAGTTCTGTCAGTCACAGTGCCACGTAGTTCACTCACGTTTACTGAACAAGTTCTGTCAGTCACAGTGCCACGTAGTTCACTCACGTTTACTGAACAAGTTCATTCAGTCACAGCACCACGTAGTTCACTCACATTTACTGAACAAGTTCTGTCAGTCACAGTGCCACATAGTTCACTCACGTATACTGAACAAGTTCTGTCAGTCACCGTGCCACGTAGTTCAGTCACGTTTACTGGACAAGTTCTGTCAGTCACAGCGCCACGTAGTTCAGTCACGTTTACTGGACAAGTTCTGTCAGTCACAGCGCCATGTACTTCAGTGACGTTTACTGAACAAGTTCTGTCAGTCACAGTGTGATGTAGTTCAGACACATTTACTGAACAAGTTCTGTCAATCACAGCGCCACGTAGTTCAGTCACATTTACTGAACAAGTTCTGTCAGTCACAGTGCCACGTAGTTCACTCACGTTTACTGAATAAGTTCTGTCAGTCACAGTGCCACATAGTTCAGTCACGTTTACTGAACAAGTTCTGTCAGTCACAGTGCCACGTAGTTCAGTCACGTTTACTGAACAAGTTCTGTCAGTCACAGCGCCACGTAGTTCAGTCACGTTTACTGAACAAGTTCTGTCAGTCACAGTGCCTCGTAGTTCACTCACGTTTATTGAACAAGTTCTGTCAGTCAAAGTGCCACGTAGTTCAGTCACGTTTACTGGACAAGTACTGTCAGTCACAGTGCCACGTAGTTCACTCACGTTTACTGAACAAGTTCTGTCAGTCACAGTGCCACGTAGTTCATTCACGTTTACTAAACAAGTTCTGTCAGTCACAGCACCACGTAGTTCACTCACGTTTACTGAACAAGTTCTGTCAGTCACAGTGCCACGTAGTTCACTCACGTTTACTGAACAAATTCTGTCAGTCACAGAGTGATGTAGTTCACTCACATTTACTGAACAAGTTCTGTCAGTCACAGTGCCACGTAGTTCAGTCACGTTTACTGAACAAGTTCTGTCAGTCACAGCGCCACGTAGTTCAGTCACGTTTACTGAACAAGTTCTGTCAGTCACAGCACCACGTAGTTCACTCACGTTTACTGAACAAGTTCTGTCAGTCACAGAGCCACTTAGTTCACTCACGTTTACTGAACAAGTTCTGTCAGTCACAGTGCCACGTAGTTCAGTCACGTTTACTGGACCTGTTCTGTCAGTCACAGCGCCACGTAGTTCAGTCACGTTTACTGGACAAGTTCTGTCAGTCACAGCGCCACGTAGTTCAGTCACGTTTACTGAACAAGTTCTGTCAGTCACAGCACCACGTAGTTCACTCACATTTACTGAACAAGTTCTGTCAGTCACAGTGCCACGTAGTTCACTCACGTTTACTGGACAAGTTCTGTCAGTCACAGTGCCACATAGTTCACTCACGTTTACTGAACAAGTTCTGTCAGTCACAGTGCCACGTAGTTTACTCACGTTTACTGAACAAGTTCTGTCAGTCACAGCACCACGTAGTTCACTCACGTTTACTGAACAAGTTCTGTCAGTCACAGTGCCACGTAGTTCACTCACGTATACTGAACAAGTTCTGTCAGTCACAGTGTCACGTAGTTCAGTCACGTTTACTGGACAAGCTCTGTCAGTCACAGCGCCACGTAGTTCAGTCACGTTTACTGGACAAGTTCTGTCAGTCACAGCGCCATGTAGTTCAGTGACGTTTACTGAACAAGTTCTGTCAGTCACAGTGTGATGTAGTTCAGTCACAGTTACTGAACAAGTTCTGTCAATCACAGCGCCACATAGTTCAGTCACGTTTACTGAACAAGTTCTGTCAGTCACAGTGCCACGTAGTTCACTCACGTTTACTGAATAAGTTCTGTCAGTCACAGTGCCACATAGTTCAGTCACGTTTACTGAAGAAGTTCTGTCGGTCACAGTGCACGTAGTTCAGTCACGTTTACTGAACAAGTTCTGTCAGTCACAGTGGAACGTAGTTCAGTCACGTTTACTGGACAAGTACTGTCAGTCACAGTGTCACGTAGTTCACTCACGTTTACTGAACAAGTTCTGTCAGTCACAGTGCCACATAGTTCACTCACGTTTACTGAACAAGTTCTGTCAGTCACAGCACCACGTAGTTCACTCACGTTTACTGAACAAGTTCTGTCAGTCACAGTGCCACGTAGTTCACTCACGTTTACTGAACAAGTTCTGTCAGTCACAGTGCCACGTAGTTCAGTCACGTTTACTGGACCTGTTCTGTCAGTCACAGCGCCACGTAGTTCAGTCACGTTTACTGGACAAGTTCTGTCAGTCACAGCGCCACGTAGTTCAGTCACGTTTACTGAACAAGTTCTGTAAGTCACAGTGTGATGTAGCTCAGTCACATTTACTGAACAAGTTCTGTCAGTCACAGCGCCACGTAGTTCAGTCACGTTTACTGAACAAGTTCTGTCAGTCACACAGTGATGTAGTTCAGTCACATTTACTGAACAAGTTCTGTCAGTTACAGTGCCACGTAGTTCAGTCACGTTTACTGAACAAGTTCTGTCAGTCACAGTGCCACGTAGTTCACTCCCGTTTACTGAACAAGTTCTGTCAGTCACAGTGTGATGCAGTTCACTCACGTTTACTGAATAAGTTCTGTCAGTCACAGTGCCACGTAGTTCAGTCACATTTACTGAACAAGTTCTGTCAGTCACAGTGCCACGTAGTTCACTCACGTTTACTGAACAAGTTCTGTCAGTCACAGTGCCACGTAGTTCACTCACGTTTACTGAACAAGTTCTGTCAGTCACAGCACCACGTAGTTCACTCACGTTTAATGAACAAGTTCTGTCAGTCACAGTGTGAGGTAGTTCACTCACATTTACTGAACAAGTTCTGTCAGTCACAGCGCCACGTAGTTCACTCATGTTTACTGAACAAATTCTGTCAGTCACAGTGCCACGTAGTTCACTCACGTTTACTGAAAAAGTTCTGTCAGTCACAGTGCCACGTAGTTCACTCACGTTTACTGAACAAGTTCTGTCAGTCACAGTGCCACGTAGTTCACTCATGTTTACTGAACAAGTTCTGTCAGTCACAGCACCACGTAGTTCACTCACGTTTAATGAACAAGTTCTGTCAGTCACAGTGTGATGTAGTTCACTCACATTTACTGAACAAGTTCTGTCAGTCACAGCGCCACGTAGTTCACTCACGTTTACTGAACAAATTCTGTCAGTCACAGTGCCACGTAGTTCACTCACGTTTACTGAAAAAGTTCTGTCAGTCACAGTGCCACGTAGTTCACTCACGTTTACTGAACAAGTTCTCTCAGTCACAGTGCCACGTAGTTCACTCACGTTTACTGAACAAGTTCTGTCAGTCACAGCACCACGTAGTTCACTCATGTTTACTGAACAAGTTCTGTCAGTCACAGCGCCATGTAGTTCACTCACGTTTACTGGACAAGTTCTGTCAGTCACAGTGCCACGTAGTTCACTCACGTTTACTGAACAAGTTCTGTCAGTCACAGTGCCACGTAGTTCACTCACGTTTACTGAACAAGTTCATTCAGTCACAGCACCACGTAGTTCACTCACATTTACTGAACAAGTTCTGTCAGTCACAGTGCCACATAGTTCACTCACGTATACTGAACAAGTTCTGTCAGTCACCGTGCCACGTAGTTCAGTCACGTTTACTGGACAAGTTCTGTCAGTCACAGCGCCACGTAGTTCAGTCACGTTTACTGGACAAGTTCTGTCAGTCACAGCGCCATGTACTTCAGTGACGTTTACTGAACAAGTTCTGTCAGTCACAGTGTGATGTAGTTCAGACACATTTACTGAACAAGTTCTGTCAATCACAGCGCCACGTAGTTCAGTCACATTTACTGAACAAGTTCTGTCAGTCACAGTGCCACGTAGTTCACTCACGTTTACTGAATAAGTTCTGTCAGTCACAGTGCCACATAGTTCAGTCACGTTTACTGAACAAGTTCTGTCAGTCACAGTGCCACGTAGTTCAGTCACGTTTACTGAACAAGTTCTGTCAGTCACAGCGCCACGTAGTTCAGTCACGTTTACTGAACAAGTTCTGTCAGTCACAGTGCCTCGTAGTTCACTCACGTTTATTGAACAAGTTCTGTCAGTCAAAGTGCCACGTAGTTCAGTCACGTTTACTGGACAAGTACTGTCAGTCACAGTGCCACGTAGTTCACTCACGTTTACTGAACAAGTTCTGTCAGTCACAGTGCCACGTAGTTCATTCACGTTTACTAAACAAGTTCTGTCAGTCACAGCACCACGTAGTTCACTCACGTTTACTGAACAAGTTCTGTCAGTCACAGTGCCACGTAGTTCACTCACGTTTACTGAACAAATTCTGTCAGTCACAGAGTGATGTAGTTCACTCACATTTACTGAACAAGTTCTGTCAGTCACAGTGCCACGTAGTTCAGTCACGTTTACTGAACAAGTTCTGTCAGTCACAGCGCCACGTAGTTCAGTCACGTTTACTGAACAAGTTCTGTCAGTCACAGCACCACGTAGTTCACTCACGTTTACTGAACAAGTTCTGTCAGTCACAGAGCCACTTAGTTCACTCACGTTTACTGAACAAGTTCTGTCAGTCACAGTGCCACGTAGTTCAGTCACGTTTACTGGACCTGTTCTGTCAGTCACAGCGCCACGTAGTTCAGTCACGTTTACTGGACAAGTTCTGTCAGTCACAGCGCCACGTAGTTCAGTCACGTTTACTGAACAAGTTCTGTCAGTCACAGTGTGGTGTAGTTTAGTCACATTTACTGAACAACTTCTGTCAGTCACAGCGCCACGTAGTTCAGTCACGTTTACTGAACAAGTTCTGTCAGTCACAGAGTGATGTAGCTCAGTCACATTTACTGAACAAGTTCTGTCAGTCACAGTGCCACGTAGTTCAGTCACGTTTACTGAACAAGTTCTGTCAGTCACAGCGCCACGTAGTTCAGTCACGTTTACTGAACAAGTTCTGTCAGTCACAGCGCCACGTAGTTCAGTCACGATTATTGAACAAGTTCTGTCAGTCACAGCGCCACGTAGTTCAGTCACGTTTACTGAACAATTTCTGTCAGTCACAGCACCACGTAGTTCACTCAAGTTTACTGAATAAGTTCTGTCAGTCACAGTGCCACGTTGTTCAGTCACAGCGCCACGTAGTTCAGTCACGTTTACTGAACAAGTTCTGTCAGTCACAGTGCCACATAGTTCACTCACGTTTACTGAACAAGTTCTGTCAGTCACAGTGCCACATAGTTCAGTCACGTTTACTGAACAAGTTCTGTCAGTCACAGTGCCACGTAGTTCACTCACATTTACTGAATAAGTTCTGTCAGTCACAGTGCCATATAGTTCAGTCACGTTTACTGAACAAGTTCTGTCAGTCACAGTGCCACGTAGTTCAGTCACGTTTACTGAACAAGTTCTGTCAGTCACAGTGCCACGTAGTTCAGTCACGTTTACTGAACAAGTTCTGTCAGTCACAGTGCCTCGTAGTTCACTCACGTTTACTGAACAAGTTCTGTCACTCACAGTGCCACGTAATTCAGTCACGTTTACTGGACAAGTACTGTCAGTCACAGTGCCACGTAGTTCACTCACGTTTACTGAACAAGTTCTGTCAGTCACAGTGCCACGTAGTTCAATCACGTTTACTGAACAAGTTCTGTCAGTCACAGCACCACATAGTTCACTCACGTTTACTGAACAAGTTCTGTCAGTCACAGTGCCACGTAGTTCACTCACGTTTACTGAACAAGTTCTGTCAGTCACAGTGCCACGTAGTTCAGTCAAGTTTACTGGACCTGTTCTGTCAGTCACAGCGCCACGTAGTTCAGTCACGTTTACTGGACAAGTTCTGTCAGTCACAGCGCCACGTAGTTCAGTCACATTTACTGAACAAGTTCTGTCAGTCACAGTGTGATGTAGTTCAGTCACATTTACTGAACAAGTTCTGTCAATCACAGCGCCACGTAGTTCAGTCACGTTTACTGAACAAGTTCTGTCAGTCACAGTGCCACGTAGTTCACTCACGTTTACTGAACAAGTTCATTCAGTCACAGCACCACGTAGTTCACTCACATTTACTGAACAAGTTCTGTCAGTCACAGTGCCACATAGTTCACTCACGTATACTGAACAAGTTCTGTCAGTCACCGTGCCACGTAGTTCAGTCACGTTTACTGGACAAGTTCTGTCAGTCACAGCGCCACGTAGTTCAGTCACGTTTACTGGACAAGTTCTGTCAGTCACAGCGCCATGTACTTCAGTGACGTTTACTGAACAAGTTCTGTCAGTCACAGTGTGATGTAGTTCAGACACATTTACTGAACAAGTTCTGTCAATCACAGCGCCACGTAGTTCAGTCACATTTACTGAACAAGTTCTGTCAGTCACAGTGCCACGTAGTTCACTCACGTTTACTGAATAAGTTCTGTCAGTCACAGTGCCACATAGTTCAGTCACGTTTACTGAACAAGTTCTGTCAGTCACAGTGCCACGTAGTTCAGTCACGTTTACTGAACAAGTTCTGTCAGTCACAGTGCCTCGTAGTTCACTCACGTTTATTGAACAAGTTCTGTCAGTCAAAGTGCCACGTAGTTCAGTCACGTTTACTGGACAAGTACTGTCAGTCACAGTGCCACGTAGTTCACTCACGTTTACTGAACAAGTTCTGTCAGTCACAGTGCCACGTAGTTCATTCACGTTTACTAAACAAGTTCTGTCAGTCACAGCACCACGTAGTTCACTCACGTTTACTGAACAAGTTCTGTCAGTCACAGTGCCACGTAGTTCACTCACGTTTACTGAACAAATTCTGTCAGTCACAGAGTGATGTAGTTCACTCACATTTACTGAACAAGTTCTGTCAGTCACAGTGCCACGTAGTTCAGTCACGTTTACTGAACAAGTTCTGTCAGTCACAGCGCCACGTAGTTCAGTCACGTTTACTGAACAAGTTCTGTCAGTCACAGCACCACGTAGTTCACTCACGTTTACTGAACAAGTTCTGTCAGTCACAGAGCCACTTAGTTCACTCACGTTTACTGAACAAGTTCTGTCAGTCACAGTGCCACGTAGTTCAGTCACGTTTACTGGACCTGTTCTGTCAGTCACAGCGCCACGTAGTTCAGTCACGTTTACTGGACAAGTTCTGTCAGTCACAGCGCCACGTAGTTCAGTCACGTTTACTGAACAAGTTCTGTCAGTCACAGTGTGGTGTAGTTTAGTCACATTTACTGAACAACTTCTGTCAGTCACAGCGCCACGTAGTTCAGTCACGTTTACTGAACAAGTTCTGTCAGTCACAGAGTGATGTAGCTCAGTCACATTTACTGAACAAGTTCTGTCAGTCACAGTGCCACGTAGTTCAGTCACGTTTACTGAACAAGTTCTGTCAGTCACAGCGCCACGTAGTTCAGTCACGTTTACTGAACAAGTTCTGTCAGTCACAGCGCCACGTAGTTCAGTCACGATTATTGAACAAGTTCTGTCAGTCACAGCGCCACGTAGTTCAGTCACTTTTACTGAACAATTTCTGTCAGTCACAGCACCACGTAGTTCACTCAAGTTTACTGAATAAGTTCTGTCAGTCACAGTGCCACGTTGTTCAGTCACAGCGCCACGTAGTTCAGTCACGTTTACTGAACAAGTTCTGTCAGTCACAGTGCCACATAGTTCACTCACGTTTACTGAACAAGTTCTGTCAGTCACAGTGCCACATAGTTCAGTCACGTTTACTGAACAAGTTCTGTCAGTCACAGTGCCACGTAGTTCACTCACATTTACTGAATAAGTTCTGTCAGTCACAGTGCCATATAGTTCAGTCACGTTTACTGAACAAGTTCTGTCAGTCACAGTGCCACGTAGTTCAGTCACGTTTACTGAACAAGTTCTGTCAGTCACAGTGCCACGTAGTTCAGTCACGTTTACTGAACAAGTTCTGTCAGTCACAGTGCCTCGTAGTTCACTCACGTTTACTGAACAAGTTCTGTCACTCACAGTGCCACGTAATTCAGTCACGTTTACTGGACAAGTACTGTCAGTCACAGTGCCACGTAGTTCACTCACGTTTACTGAACAAGTTCTGTCAGTCACAGTGCCACGTAGTTCAATCACGTTTACTGAACAAGTTCTGTCAGTCACAGCACCACATAGTTCACTCACGTTTACTGAACAAGTTCTGTCAGTCACAGTGCCACGTAGTTCACTCACGTTTACTGAATAAGTTCTGTCAGTCACAGTGCCACGTAGTTCAGTCAAGTTTACTGGACCTGTTCTGTCAGTCACAGCGCCACGTAGTTCAGTCACGTTTACTGGACAAGTTCTGTCAGTCACAGCACCACGTAGTTCAGTCACATTTACTGAACAAGTTCTGTCAGTCACAGTGTGATGTAGTTCAGTCACATTTACTGAACAAGTTCTGTCAATCACAGCGCCACGTAGTTCAGTCACGTTTACTGAACAAGTTCTGTCAGTCACAGTGCCACGTAGTTCACTCACGTTTACTGAATAAGTTCTGTCAGTCACAGTGCCACATAGTTCAGTCACGTTTACTGAACAAGTTCTGTCAGTCACAGTGCCACGTATTTCAGTCACGTTTACTGAACAAGTTCTGTCAGTCACAGTGCCTCGTAGTTCACTCACGTTTATTGAACAAGTTCTGTCAAAGTGCCACATAGTTCAGTCACGTTTACTGGACAAGTACTGTCAGTCACAGTGCCACGTAGTTCACTCACGTTTACTGAACAATTTCTGTCAGTCACAGTGCCACGTAGTTCATTCACGTTTACTGAACAAGTTCTGTCAGTCACAGTGTGATGTAGTTCACTCACGTTTACTGAACAAGTTCTGTCAGTCACAGCGCCACGTAGTTCACTCACGATTACTGAACAAGTTCTGTCAGTCACAGTGCCACGTAGTTCACTCACGTTTACTGAACAAGTTCTGTCAGTCACAGTGTGATGTAGTTCACTCACGTTTACTGAATAAGTTCTGTCAGTCACAGTGCCACGTAGTTCAGTCATGTTTACTGAAGAAGTTCTGTCAGTCACAGTGCCACGTAGTTCACTCACGTTTACTGAACAAGTTCTGTCAGTCACAGTGCCACGTAGTTCACTCACGTTTACTGAACAAGTTCTGTCAGTCACAGCACCACGTAGTTCACTCACGTTTAATGAACAAGTTCTGTCAGTCACAGTGTGATGTAGTTCACTCACATTTACTGAATAAGTTCTGTCAGTCACAGTGCCACGTTGTTCAGTCACATTTACTGAACAAGTTCTGTCAGTCACAGCGCCACGTAGTTCACTCACGTTTACTTAACAAATTCTGTCAGTCACAGTGCCACGTAGTTCACTCACGTTTACTGAACAAGTTCTGTCTGTCACAGTGCCACGTAGTTCACTCACGTTTACTGAACAAGTTCTGTCAGTCACAGCGCCACGTAGTTCACTCACGTTTACTGAACAAGTTCTGTCAGTCACAGCACCACGTAGTTCACTCACATTTACTGAACAAGTTCTGTCAGTCACAGTGCCACGTAGTTCACTCACGTTTACTGGACAAGTTCTGTCAGTCACAGTGCCACATAGTTCACTCACGTTTACTGAACAAGTTCTGTCAGTCACAGTGCCACGTAGTTCACTCACGTTTACTGAACAAGTTCTGTCAGTCACAGCACCACGTAGTTCACTCACGTTTACTGAACAAGTTCTGTCAGTCACAGTGCCACGTAGTTCACTCACATATACTGAACAAGTTCTGTCAGTCACAGTGTCACGTAGTTCATTTACGTTTACTGGACAAGCTCTGTCAGTCACAGCGCCACGTAGTTCAGTCACGTTTACTGGACAAGTTCTGTCAGTCACAGTGCCATGTAGTTCAGTGACGTTTACTGAACAAGTTCTGTCAGTCACAGTGTGATGTAGTTCAGTCACAGTTACTGAACAAGTTCTGTCAATCACAGCGCCACATAGTTCAGTCACGTTTACTGAACAAGTTTTGTCAGTCACAGTGCCACGTAGTTCACTCACGTTTACTGAATAAGTTCTGTCAGTCACAGTGCCACATAGTTCAGTCACGTTTACTGAACAAGTTCTGTCAGTCACAGTGCACGTAGTTCAGTCACGTTTACTGAACAAGTTCTGTCAGTCACAGTGGAACGTAGTTCAGTCACGTTTACTGGACAAGTACTGTCAGTCACAGTGTCACGTGGTTCACTCACGTTTACTGAACAAGTTCTGTCAGTCACAACACCACGTAGTTCACTCACGTTTACTGAACAAGTTCTGTCAGTCACAGTGCCACGTAGTTCACTCACGTTTACTGAACAAGTTCATTCAGTCACAGCACCACGTAGTTCACTCACATTTACTGAACAAGTTCTGTCAGTCACAGTGCCACATAGTTCACTCACGTATACTGAACAAGTTCTGTCAGTCACCGTGCCACGTAGTTCAGTCACGTTTACTGGACAAGTTCTGTCAGTCACAGCGCCACGTAGTTCAGTCACGTTTACTGGACAAGTTCTGTCAGTCACAGCGCCATGTACTTCAGTGACGTTTACTGAACAAGTTCTGTCAGTCACAGTGTGATGTAGTTCAGACACATTTACTGAACAAGTTCTGTCAATCACAGCGCCACGTAGTTCAGTCACATTTACTGAACAAGTTCTGTCAGTCACAGTGCCACGTAGTTCACTCACGTTTACTGAATAAGTTCTGTCAGTCACAGTGCCACATAGTTCAGTCACGTTTACTGAACAAGTTCTGTCAGTCACAGTGCCACGTAGTTCAGTCACGTTTACTGAACAAGTTCTGTCAGTCACAGCGCCACGTAGTTCAGTCACGTTTACTGAACAAGTTCTGTCAGTCACAGTGCCTCGTAGTTCACTCACATTTATTGAACAAGTTCTGTCAGTCAAAGTGCCACGTAGTTCAGTCACGTTTACTGGACAAGTACTGTCAGTCACAGTGCCACGTAGTTCACTCACGTTTACTGAACAAGTTCTGTCAGTCACAGTGCCACGTAGTTCATTCACGTTTACTAAACAAGTTCTGTCAGTCACAGCACCACGTAGTTCACTCACGTTTACTGAACAAGTTCTGTCAGTCACAGTGCCACGTAGTTCACTCACGTTTACTGAACAAATTCTGTCAGTCACAGAGTGATGTAGTTCACTCACATTTACTGAACAAGTTCTGTCAGTCACAGTGCCACGTAGTTCAGTCACGTTTACTGAACAAGTTCTGTCAGTCACAGCGCCACGTAGTTCAGTCACGTTTACTGAACAAGTTCTGTCAGTCACAGCACCACGTAGTTCACTCACGTTTACTGAACAAGTTCTGTCAGTCACAGAGCCACTTAGTTCACTCACGTTTACTGAACAAGTTCTGTCAGTCACAGTGCCACGTAGTTCAGTCACGTTTACTGGACCTGTTCTGTCAGTCACAGCGCCACGTAGTTCAGTCACGTTTACTGGACAAGTTCTGTCAGTCACAGCGCCACGTAGTTCAGTCACGTTTACTGAACAAGTTCTGTCAGTCACAGTGTGGTGTAGTTTAGTCACATTTACTGAACAACTTCTGTCAGTCACAGCGCCACGTAGTTCAGTCACGTTTACTGAACAAGTTCTGTCAGTCACAGAGTGATGTAGCTCAGTCACATTTACTGAACAAGTTCTGTCAGTCACAGTGCCACGTAGTTCAGTCACGTTTACTGAACAAGTTCTGTCAGTCACAGCGCCACGTAGTTCAGTCACGTTTACTGAACAAGTTCTGTCAGTCACAGCGCCACGTAGTTCAGTCACGATTATTGAACAAGTTCTGTCAGTCACAGCGCCACGTAGTTCAGTCACGTTTACTGAACAATTTCTGTCAGTCACAGCACCACGTAGTTCACTCAAGTTTACTGAATAAGTTCTGTCAGTCACAGTGCCACGTTGTTCAGTCACAGCGCCACGTAGTTCAGTCACGTTTACTGAACAAGTTCTGTCAGTCACAGTGCCACATAGTTCACTCACGTTTACTGAACAAGTTCTGTCAGTCACAGTGCCACATAGTTCAGTCACGTTTACTGAACAAGTTCTGTCAGTCACAGTGCCACGTAGTTCACTCACATTTACTGAATAAGTTCTGTCAGTCACAGTGCCATATAGTTCAGTCACGTTTACTGAACAAGTTCTGTCAGTCACAGTGCCACGTAGTTCAGTCACGTTTACTGAACAAGTTCTGTCAGTCACAGTGCCACGTAGTTCAGTCACGTTTACTGAACAAGTTCTGTCAGTCACAGTGCCTCGTAGTTCACTCACGTTTACTGAACAAGTTCTGTCACTCACAGTGCCACGTAATTCAGTCACGTTTACTGGACAAGTACTGTCAGTCACAGTGCCACGTAGTTCACTCACGTTTACTGAACAAGTTCTGTCAGTCACAGTGCCACGTAGTTCAATCACGTTTACTGAACAAGTTCTGTCAGTCACAGCACCACATAGTTCACTCACGTTTACTGAACAAGTTCTGTCAGTCACAGTGCCACGTAGTTCACTCACGTTTACTGAACAAGTTCTGTCAGTCACAGTGCCACGTAGTTCAGTCAAGTTTACTGGACCTGTTCTGTCAGTCACAGCGCCACGTAGTTCAGTCACGTTTACTGGACAAGTTCTGTCAGTCACAGCGCCACGTAGTTCAGTCACATTTACTGAACAAGTTCTGTCAGTCACAGTGTGATGTAGTTCAGTCACATTTACTGAACAAGTTCTGTCAATCACAGCGCCACGTAGTTCAGTCACGTTTACTGAACAAGTTCTGTCAGTCACAGTGCCACGTAGTTCACTCACGTTTACTGAACAAGTTCATTCAGTCACAGCACCACGTAGTTCACTCACATTTACTGAACAAGTTCTGTCAGTCACAGTGCCACATAGTTCACTCACGTATACTGAACAAGTTCTGTCAGTCACCGTGCCACGTAGTTCAGTCACGTTTACTGGACAAGTTCTGTCAGTCACAGCGCCACGTAGTTCAGTCACGTTTACTGGACAAGTTCTGTCAGTCACAGCGCCATGTACTTCAGTGCCGTTTACTGAACAAGTTCTGTCAGTCACAGTGTGATGTAGTTCAGACACATTTACTGAACAAGTTCTGTCAATCACAGCGCCACGTAGTTCAGTCACATTTACTGAACAAGTTCTGTCAGTCACAGTGCCACGTAGTTCACTCACGTTTACTGAATAAGTTCTGTCAGTCACAGTGCCACATAGTTCAGTCACGTTTACTGAACAAGTTCTGTCAGTCACAGTGCCACGTAGTTCAGTCACGTTTACTGAACAAGTTCTGTCAGTCACAGTGCCTCGTAGTTCACTCACGTTTATTGAACAAGTTCTGTCAGTCAAAGTGCCACGTAGTTCAGTCACGTTTACTGGACAAGTACTGTCAGTCACAGTGCCACGTAGTTCACTCACGTTTACTGAACAAGTTCTGTCAGTCACAGTGCCACGTAGTTCATTCACGTTTACTAAACAAGTTCTGTCAGTCACAGCACCACGTAGTTCACTCACGTTTACTGAACAAGTTCTGTCAGTCACAGTGCCACGTAGTTCACTCACGTTTACTGAACAAATTCTGTCAGTCACAGAGTGATGTAGTTCACTCACATTTACTGAACAAGTTCTGTCAGTCACAGTGCCACGTAGTTCAGTCACGTTTACTGAACAAGTTCTGTCAGTCACAGCGCCACGTAGTTCAGTCACGTTTACTGAACAAGTTCTGTCAGTCACAGCACCACGTAGTTCACTCACGTTTACTGAACAAGTTCTGTCAGTCACAGAGCCACTTAGTTCACTCACGTTTACTGAACAAGTTCTGTCAGTCACAGTGCCACGTAGTTCAGTCACGTTTACTGGACCTGTTCTGTCAGTCACAGCGCCACGTAGTTCAGTCACGTTTACTGGACAAGTTCTGTCAGTCACAGCGCCACGTAGTTCAGTCACGTTTACTGAACAAGTTCTGTCAGTCACAGTGTGGTGTAGTTTAGTCACATTTACTGAACAACTTCTGTCAGTCACAGCGCCACGTAGTTCAGTCACGTTTACTGAACAAGTTCTGTCAGTCACAGAGTGATGTAGCTCAGTCACATTTACTGAACAAGTTCTGTCAGTCACAGTGCCACGTAGTTCAGTCACGTTTACTGAACAAGTTCTGTCAGTCACAGCGCCACGTAGTTCAGTCACGTTTACTGAACAAGTTCTGTCAGTCACAGCGCCACGTAGTTCAGTCACGATTATTGAACAAGTTCTGTCAGTCACAGCGCCACGTAGTTCAGTCACTTTTACTGAACAATTTCTGTCAGTCACAGCACCACGTAGTTCACTCAAGTTTACTGAATAAGTTCTGTCAGTCACAGTGCCACGTTGTTCAGTCACAGCGCCACGTAGTTCAGTCACGTTTACTGAACAAGTTCTGTCAGTCACAGTGCCACATAGTTCACTCACGTTTACTGAACAAGTTCTGTCAGTCACAGTGCCACATAGTTCAGTCACGTTTACTGAACAAGTTCTGTCAGTCACAGTGCCACGTAGTTCACTCACATTTACTGAATAAGTTCTGTCAGTCACAGTGCCATATAGTTCAGTCACGTTTACTGAACAAGTTCTGTCAGTCACAGTGCCACGTAGTTCAGTCACGTTTACTGAACAAGTTCTGTCAGTCACAGTGCCACGTAGTTCAGTCACGTTTACTGAACAAGTTCTGTCAGTCACAGTGCCTCGTAGTTCACTCACGTTTACTGAACAAGTTCTGTCACTCACAGTGCCACGTAATTCAGTCACGTTTACTGGACAAGTACTGTCAGTCACAGTGCCACGTAGTTCACTCACGTTTACTGAACAAGTTCTGTCAGTCACAGTGCCACGTAGTTCAATCACGTTTACTGAACAAGTTCTGTCAGTCACAGCACCACATAGTTCACTCACGTTTACTGAACAAGTTCTGTCAGTCACAGTGCCACGTAGTTCACTCACGTTTACTGAACAAGTTCTGTCAGTCACAGTGCCACGTAGTTCAGTCAAGTTTACTGGACCTGTTCTGTCAGTCACAGCGCCACGTAGTTCAGTCACGTTTACTGGACAAGTTCTGTCAGTCACAGCGCCACGTAGTTCAGTCACATTTACTGAACAAGTTCTGTCAGTCACAGTGTGATGTAGTTCAGTCACATTTACTGAACAAGTTCTGTCAATCACAGCGCCACGTAGTTCAGTCACGTTTACTGAACAAGTTCTGTCAGTCACAGTGCCACGTAGTTCACTCACGTTTACTGAATAAGTTCTGTCAGTCACAGTGCCACATAGTTCAGTCACGTTTACTGAACAAGTTCTGTCAGTCACAGTGCCACGTATTTCAGTCACGTTTACTGAACAAGTTCTGTCAGTCACAGCGCCACGTAGTTCAGTCACGTTTACTGAACAAGTTCTGTCAGTCACAGTGCCTCGTAGTTCACTCACGTTTATTGAACAAGTTCTGTCAAAGTGCCACATAGTTCAGTCACGTTTACTGGACAAGTACTGTCAGTCACAGTGCCACGTAGTTCACTCACGTTTACTGAACAATTTCTGTCAGTCACAGTGCCACGTAGTTCATTCACGTTTACTGAACAAGTTCTGTCAGTCACAGTGTGATGTAGTTCACTCACGTTTACTGAACAAGTTCTGTCAGTCACAGCGCCACGTAGTTCACTCACGATTACTGAACAAGTTCTGTCAGTCACAGTGCCACGTAGTTCACTCACGTTTACTGAACAAGTTCTGTCAGTCACAGTGTGATGTAGTTCACTCACGTTTACTGAATAAGTTCTGTCAGTCACAGTGCCACGTAGTTCAGTCATGTTTACTGAAGAAGTTCTGTCAGTCACAGTGCCACGTAGTTCACTCACGTTTACTGAACAAGTTCTGTCAGTCACAGTGCCACGTAGTTCACTCACGTTTACTGAACAAGTTCTGTCAGTCACAGCACCACGTAGTTCACTCACGTTTAATGAACAAGTTCTGTCAGTCACAGTGTGATGTAGTTCACTCACATTTACTGAATAAGTTCTGTCAGTCACAGTGCCACGTTGTTCAGTCACATTTACTGAACAAGTTCTGTCAGTCACAGCGCCACGTAGTTCACTCACGTTTACTTAACAAATTCTGTCAGTCACAGTGCCACGTAGTTCACTCACGTTTACTGAACAAGTTCTGTCTGTCACAGTGCCACGTAGTTCACTCACGTTTACTGAACAAGTTCTGTCAGTCACAGCGCCACGTAGTTCACTCACGTTTACTGAACAAGTTCTGTCAGTCACAGCACCACGTAGTTCACTCACATTTACTGAACAAGTTCTGTCAGTCACAGTGCCACGTAGTTCACTCACGTTTACTGGACAAGTTCTGTCAGTCACAGTGCCACATAGTTCACTCACGTTTACTGAACAAGTTCTGTCAGTCACAGTGCCACGTAGTTCACTCACGTTTACTGAACAAGTTCTGTCAGTCACAGCACCACGTAGTTCACTCACGTTTACTGAACAAGTTCTGTCAGTCACAGTGCCACGTAGTTCACTCACATATACTGAACAAGTTCTGTCAGTCACAGTGTCACGTAGTTCAGTCACGTTTACTGGACAAGCTCTGTCAGTCACAGCGCCACGTAGTTCAGTCACGTTTACTGGACAAGTTCTGTCAGTCACAGTGCCATGTAGTTCAGTGACGTTTACTGAACAAGTTCTGTCAGTCACAGTGTGATGTAGTTCAGTCACAGTTACTGAACAAGTTCTGTCAATCACAGCGCCACATAGTTCAGTCACGTTTACTGAACAAGTTTTGTCAGTCACAGTGCCACGTAGTTCACTCACGTTTACTGAATAAGTTCTGTCAGTCACAGTGCCACATAGTTCAGTCACGTTTACTGAACAAGTTCTGTCAGTCACAGTGCACGTAGTTCAGTCACGTTTACTGAACAAGTTCTGTCAGTCACAGTGGAACGTAGTTCAGTCACGTTTACTGGACAAGTACTGTCAGTCACAGTGTCACGTGGTTCACTCACGTTTACTGAACAAGTTCTGTCAGTCACAGTGCCACATAGTTCACTCACGTTTACTGAACAAGTTCTGTCAGTCACAACACCACGTAGTTCACTCACGTTTACTGAACAAGTTCTGTCAGTCACAGTGCCACGTAGTTCACTCACGTTTACTGAACAAGTTCTGTCAGTCACAGTGCCACGTAGTTCAGTCACGTTTACTGGACCTGTTCTGTCAGTCACAGCGCCACGTAGTTCAGTCACGTTTACTGGACAAGTTCTGTCAGTCACAGCGCCACGTAGTTCAGTCACGTTTACTGAACAAGTTCTGTAAGTCACAGTGTGATGTAGCTCAGTCACATTTACTGAACAAGTTCTGTCAGTCACAGCGCCACGTAGTTCAGTCACGTTTACTGAACAAGTTCTGTCAGTCACAGAGTGATGTAGTTCAGTCACATTTACTGAACAAGTTCTGTCAGTTACAGTGCCACGTAGTTCAGTCACGTTTACTGAACAAGTTCTGTCAGTCACAGTGCCACGTAGTTCACTCACGTTTACTGAACAAGTTCTGTCAGTCACAGTGTGATGCAGTTCATTCACGTTTACTGAATAAGTTCTGTCAGTCACAGTGCCACGTAGTTCAGTCACATTTACTGAACAAGTTCTGTCAGTCACAGTGCCACGTAGTTCACTCACGTTTACTGAACAAGTTCTGTCAGTCACAGTGCCACGTAGTTCACTCACGTTTACTGAACAAGTTCTGTCAGTCACAGCACCACGTAGTTCACTCACGTTTAATGAACAAGTTCTGTCAGTCACAGTGTGATGTAGTTCACTCACATTTACTGAACAAGTTCTGTCAGTCACAGCGCCACGTAGTTCACTCACGTTTACTGAACAAATTCTGTCAGTCACAGTGCCACGTAGTTCACTCACGTTTACTGAACAAGTTCTGTCAGTCACAGTGCCACGTAGTTCACTCACGTTTACTGAACAAGTTCTGTCAGTCACAGTGCCACGTAGTTCACTCACGTTTACTGAACAAGTTCTGTCAGTCACAGCACCACGTAGTTCACTCATGTTTCCTGAACAAGTTCTGTCAGTCACAGCGCCATGTAGTTCACTCACGTTTACTGGACAAGTTCTGTCAGTCACAGTGCCACGTAGTTCACTCACGTTTACTGAACAAGTTCTGTCAGTCACAGTGCCACGTAGTTCACTCACGTTTACTGAACAAGTTCAGTCAGTCACAGCACCACGTAGTTCACTCACATTTACTGAACAAGTTCTGTCAGTCACAGTGCCACGTAGTTCACTCACTTATACTGAACAAGTTCTGTCAGTCACAGTGCCACATAGTTCAGTCACGTTTACTGGACAAGTTCTGTCAGTCACAGCGCCACGTAGTTCAGTCACGTTTACTGGACAAGTTCTGTCAGTCACAGCGACATGTAGTTCAGTGACGTTTACTGAACAAGTTCTGTCAGTCACAGTGTTATGTAGTTCAGTCACATTTACTGAACAAGTTCTGTCAATCACAGCGCCACGTAGTTCAGTCACGTTTACTGAACAAGTTCTGTCAGTCACAGTGCCACGTAGTTCACTCACGTTTACTGAATAAGTTCTGTCAGTCACAGTGCCACATAGTTCAGTCACGTTTACTGAACAAGTTCTGTCAGTCACAGTGCCACGTAGTTTAGTCACGTTTACTGAACAAGTTCTGTCAGTCACAGCGCCACGTAGTTCAGTCACGTTTACTGAACAAGTTCTGTCAGTCACAGTGCCTCGTAGTTCACTCACGTTTATTGAACAAGTTCTGTCAGTCAAAGTGCCACATAGTTCAGTCACGTTTACTGGACAAGTACTGTCAGTCACAGTGCCATGTAGTTCACTCACGTTTACTGAACAAGTTCTGTCAGTCACAGTGCCACGTAGTTCATTCACGTTTACTGAACAAGTTCTGTCAGTCACAGCACCACGTAGTTCACTCACGTTTACTGAACAAGTTCTGTCAGTCACAGTGCCACGTAGTTCACTCACGTATACTGAACAAGTTCTGTCAGTCACAGTGCCACGTAGTTCAGTCACGTTTACTGGACAAGTTCTGTCAGTCACAGCGCCACGTAGTTCAGTCACGTTTACTGGACAAGTTCTGTCAGTCACAGCGCCATGTAGTTCAGTGACGTTTACTGAACAAGTTCTGTCAGTCACAGTGTGATGTAGTTCAGACACATTTACTGAACAAGTTCTGTCAATCACAGCGCCACGTAGTTCAGTCACGCTTACTGAACAAGTTCTGTCAGTCACAGTGCCACGTAGTTCACTCACGTTTACTGAATAAGTTCTGTCAGTCACAGTGCCACATAGTTCAGTCACGTTTACTGAACAAGTTCTGTCAGTCACAGTGCCACGTAGTTCAGTCACGTTTACTGAACAAGTTCTGTCAGTCACAGCGCCACGTAGTTCAGTCACGTTTACTGAACAAGTTCTGTCAGTCACAGTGCCTCGTAGTTCACTCACGTTTATTGAACAAGTTCTGTCAGTCAAAGTGCCACGTAGTTCAGTCACGTTTACTGGACAAGTACTGTCAGTCACAGTGCCACGTAGTTCACTCACGTTTACTGAACAAGTTCTGTCAGTCACAGTGCCACGTAGTTCATTCACGTTTACTAAACAAGTTCTGTCAGTCACAGCACCACGTAGTTCACTCACGTTTACTGAACAAGTTCTGTCAGTCACAGTGCCACGTAGTTCACTCACGTTTACTGAACAAATTCTGTCAGTCACAGAGTGATGTAGTTCACTCACATTTACTGAACAAGTTCTGTCAGTCACAGTGCCACGTAGTTCAGTCACGTTTACTGAACAAGTTCTGTCAGTCACAGCGCCACGTAGTTCAGTCACGTTTACTGAACAAGTTCTGTCAGTCACAGCACCACGTAGTTCACTCACGTTTACTGAACAAGTTCTGTCAGTCACAGAGCCACTTAGTTCACTCACGTTTACTGAACAAGTCCTGTCAGTCACAGTGCCACGTAGTTCAGTCACGTTTACTGGACCTGTTCTGTCAGTCACAGCGCCACGTAGTTCAGTCACGTTTACTGGACAAGTTCTGTCAGTCACAGCGCCACGTAGTTCAGTCACGTTTACTGAACAAGTTCTGTCAGTCACAGTGTGGTGTAGTTTAGTCACATTTACTGAACAACTTCTGTCAGTCACAGCGCCACGTAGTTCAGTCACGTTTACTGAACAAGTTCTGTCAGTCACAGAGTGATGTAGCTCAGTCACATTTACTGAAAAAGTTCTGTCAGTCACAGTGCCACGTAGTTCAGTCACGTTTACTGAACAAGTTCTGTCAGTCACAGCGCCACGTAGTTCAGTCACGTTTACTGAACAAGTTCTGTCAGTCACAGCGCCACGTAGTTCAGTCACGATTATTGAACAAGTTCTGTCAGTCACAGCGCCACGTAGTTCAGTCACGTTTACTGAACAATTTCTGTCAGTCACAGCACCACATAGTTCACTCAAGTTTACTGAATAAGTTCTGTCAGTCACAGTGCCACGTTGTTCAGTCACAGCGCCACGTAGTTCAGTCACGTTTACTGAACAAGTTCTGTCAGTCACAGTGCCACATAGTTCACTCACGTTTACTGAACAAGTTCTGTCAGTCACAGCGCCACGTAGTTCAGTCACGTTTACTGAACAAGTTCTGTCAGTCACAGAACCACGTAGTTCAGTCACGTTTACTGAACAAGTTCTGTCAGTCACAGTGCCACGTAGTTCACTCACGTTTACTGAATAAGTTCTGTCAGTCACAGTGCCACATAGTTCAGTCACGTTTACTGAACAAGTTCTGTCAGTCACAGTGCCACGTAGTTCAGTCACGTTTACTGAACAAGTTCTGTCAGTCACAGCGCCACGTAGTTCAGTCACGTTTACTGAACAAGTTCTGTCAGTCACAGTGCCTCGTAGTTCACTCACGTTTATTGAACAAGTTCTGTCAGTCACAGTGCCACGTAGTTCAGTCATGTTTACTGGACAAGTACTGTCAGTCACAGTGCCACGTAGTTCAGTCACGTTTACTGAACAAGTTCTGTCAGTCACAGTGCCACGTAGTTCATTCACGTTTACTGAACAAGTTCTGTCAGTCACAGCACCACGTAGTTCACTCACGTTTACTGAACAAGTTCTGTCAGTCACAGTGCCACGTAGTTCAGTCACGTTTACTGAACAAGTTCTGTCAGTCACAGTGCCACGTAGTTCAGTCACGTTTACTGGACCTGTTCTGTCAGTCACAGCGCCACGTAGTTCAGTCACGTTTACTGGACAAGTTCTGTCAGTCACAGCGCCACGTAGTTCAGTCACGTTTACTGAACAAGTTCTGTCAGTCACAGTGTGATGTAGTTTAGTCACATTTACTGAACAAGTTCTGTCAGTCACAGCGCCACGTAGTTCAGTCACGTTTACTGAACAAGTTCTGTCAGTCACAGAGTGAAGTAGTTCAGTCACATTTACTGAACAAGTTCTGTCAGTCACAGTGCCACGTAGTTCAGTCACGTTTACTGAACAAGTTCTGTCAGTCACAGCGCCACGTAGTTCAGTCACGTTTACTGAACAAGTTCTGTCAGTCACAGCGCCCCGTAGTTCAGTCACAGCGCCACGTAGTTCAGTCACGTTTACTGAACAAGTTCTGTCAGTCACAGTGCCACGTAGTTCAGTCACGTTTACTGGACCTGTTCTGTCAGTCACAGTGTGATGTAGTTTAGTCACATTTACTGAACAAGTTCTGTCAGTCACAGCGCCACGTAGTTCAGTCACGTTTACTGAACAAGTTCTGTCAGTCACAGAGTGATGTAGTTCAGTCACATTTACTGAACAAGTTCTGTCAGTCACAGTGCCACGTAGTTCAGTCACGTTTACTGAACAAGTTCTGTCAGTCACAGCGCCACGTAGTTCAGTCACGTTTACTGAACAAGTTCTGTCAGTCACAGCGCCACGTAGTTCAGTCACGTTTATTGAACAAGTTCTGTCAGTCACAGCGCCACGTAGTTCAGTCACATTTACTGAACAATTTCTGTCAGTCACAGCACCACGTAGTTCACTCACGTTTACTGAATAAGTTCTGTCAGTCACAGTGCCACGTAGTTCAGTCACGTTTACTGAACAAGTTCTGTCAGTCACAGCGCCACGTAGTTCAGTCACGTTTACTGAACAAGTTCTGTCAGTCACAGTGCCACATAATTCACTCACGTTTACTGAACAAGTTCTGTCAGTCACAGTGCCACGTAGTTCATTCACGTTTACTGAACAAGTTCTGTCAGTCACAGCACCACGTAGTTCACTCACGTTTACTGAACAAGTTCTGTCAGTCACAGTGCCACGTAGTTCAGTCACGTTTACTGAACAAGTTCTGTCAGTCACAGTGCCACGTAGTTCAGTCACGTTTACTGGACCTGTTCTGTCAGTCACAGCGCCACGTAGTTCAGTCACGTTTACTGGACAAGTTCTGTCAGTCACAGCGCCACGTAGTTCAGTCACGTTTACTGAACAAGTTCTGTCAGTCACAGTGTGATGTAGTTTAGTCACATTTACTGAACAAGTTCTGTCAGTCACAGCGCCACGTAGTTCAGTTACGTTTACTGAACAATTTCTGTCAGTCACAGAGTGAAGTAGTTCAGTCACATTTACTGAACAAGTTCTGTCAGTCACAGTGCCACGTAGTTCAGTCACGTTTACTGAACAAGTTCTGTCAGTCACAGCGCCACGTAGTTCAGTCACGTTTATTGAACAAGTTCTGTCAGTCACAGCGCCACGTAGTTCAGTCACGTTTACTGAACAAGTTCTGTCAGTCACAGTGCCACGTAGTTCAGTCACGTTTACTGGACCTGTTCTGTCAGTCACAGTGTGATGTAGTTTAGTCACATTTACTGAACAAGTTCTGTCAGTCACAGCGCCACGTAGTTCAGTCACGTTTACTGAACAAGTTCTGTCAGTCACAGAGTGATGTAGTTCAGTCACATTTACTGAACAAGTTCTGTCAGTCACAGTGCCACGTAGTTCAGTCACGTTTACTGAACAAGTTCTGTCAGTCACAGCGCCACGTAGTTCAGTCACGTTTACTGAACAAGTTCTGTCAGTCACAGCGCCACGTAGTTCAGTCACGTTTATTGAACAAGTTCTGTCAGTCACAACGCCACGTAGTTCAGTCACATTTACTGAACAATTTCTGTCAGTCACAGCACCACATAGTTCACTCACGTTTACTGAATAAGTTCTGTCAGTCACAGTGCCACGTATTTCAGTCACGTTTACTGAACAAGTTCTGTCAGTCACAGCGCCACGTAGTTCAGTCACGTTTACTGAACAAGTTCTGTCAGTCACAGTGCCACATAATTCACTCACGTTTACTGAACAAGTTCTGTCAGTCACAGTGCCACGTAGTTCAGTCACGTTTACTGGACAAGGACTGTCAGTCACAGTGCCACGTAGTTCACTCACGTTTACTGAACAAGTTCTGTCAGTCACAGTGCCACGTAGTTCACTCACGTTTACTGAACAAGTTCTGTCAGTCACAGCACCACGTAGTTCACTCATGTTTACTGAACAAGTTCTGTCAGTCACAGTGCCACGTAGTTCACTCACGTATACTGAACAAGTTCTGTCAGTCACAGTGCCTCGTAGTTCAGTCACGTTTACTGGACAAGTTCTGTCAGTCACAGCGCCACATAGTTCAGTCACGTTTACTGGACAAGTTCTGTCAGTCACAGCGCCATGTAGTTCAGTGACGTTTACTGAACAAGTTCTGTCAGTCACAGTGTGATGTAGTTCAGTCACATTTACTGAACAAGTTCTGTCAATCACAGCGCCACGTAGTTCAGTCACGTTTACTGAACAAGTTCTGTCAGTCACAGTGCCACGTAGTTCACTCACGTTTACTGAATAAGTTCTGTCAGTCACAGTGCCACATAGTTCAGTCACGTTTACTGAACAAGTTCTGTCAGTCACAGTGCCACGTAGTTTAGTCACGTTTACTGAACAAGTTCTGTCAGTCACAGCGCCACGTAGTTCAGTCACGTTTACTGAACAAGTTCTGTCAGTCACAGTGCCTCGTAGTTCACTCACGTTTATTGAACAAGTTCTGTCAGTCAAAGTGCCACATAGTTCAGTCACGTTTACTGGACAAGTACTGTCAGTCACAGTGCCATGTAGTTCACTCACGTTTACTGAACAAGTTCTGTCAGTCACAGTGCCACGTAGTTCATTCACGTTTACTGAACAAGTTCTGTCAGTCACAGCACCACGTAGTTCACTCACGTTTACTGAACAAGTTCTGTCAGTCACAGTGCCACGTAGTTCACTCACGTATACTGAACAAGTTCTGTCAGTCACAGTGCCACGTAGTTCAGTCACGTTTACTGGACAAGTTCTGTCAGTCACAGCGCCACGTAGTTCAGTCACGTTTACTGGACAAGTTCTGTCAGTCACAGCGCCATGTAGTTCAGTGACGTTTACTGAACAAGTTCTGTCAGTCACAGTGTGATGTAGTTCAGACACATTTACTGAACAAGTTCTGTCAATCACAGCGCCACGTAGTTCAGTCACGCTTACTGAACAAGTTCTGTCAGTCACAGTGCCACGTAGTTCACTCACGTTTACTGAATAAGTTCTGTCAGTCACAGTGCCACATAGTTCAGTCACGTTTACTGAACAAGTTCTGTCAGTCACAGTGCCACGTAGTTCAGTCACGTTTACTGAACAAGTTCTGTCAGTCACAGCGCCACGTAGTTCAGTCACGTTTACTGAACAAGTTCTGTCAGTCACAGTGCCTCGTAGTTCACTCACGTTTATTGAACAAGTTCTGTCAGTCAAAGTGCCACGTAGTTCAGTCACGTTTACTGGACAAGTACTGTCAGTCACAGTGCCACGTAGTTCACTCACGTTTACTGAACAAGTTCTGTCAGTCACAGTGCCACGTAGTTCATTCACGTTTACTAAACAAGTTCTGTCAGTCACAGCACCACGTAGTTCACTCACGTTTACTGAACAAGTTCTGTCAGTCACAGTGCCACGTAGTTCACTCACGTTTACTGAACAAATTCTGTCAGTCACAGAGTGATGTAGTTCACTCACATTTACTGAACAAGTTCTGTCAGTCACAGTGCCACGTAGTTCAGTCACGTTTACTGAACAAGTTCTGTCAGTCACAGCGCCACGTAGTTCAGTCACGTTTACTGAACAAGTTCTGTCAGTCACAGCACCACGTAGTTCACTCACGTTTACTGAACAAGTTCTGTCAGTCACAGAGCCACTTAGTTCACTCACGTTTACTGAACAAGTCCTGTCAGTCACAGTGCCACGTAGTTCAGTCACGTTTACTGGACCTGTTCTGTCAGTCACAGCGCCACGTAGTTCAGTCACGTTTACTGGACAAGTTCTGTCAGTCACAGCGCCACGTAGTTCAGTCACGTTTACTGAACAAGTTCTGTCAGTCACAGTGTGGTGTAGTTTAGTCACATTTACTGAACAACTTCTGTCAGTCACAGCGCCACGTAGTTCAGTCACGTTTACTGAACAAGTTCTGTCAGTCACAGAGTGATGTAGCTCAGTCACATTTACTGAAAAAGTTCTGTCAGTCACAGTGCCACGTAGTTCAGTCACGTTTACTGAACAAGTTCTGTCAGTCACAGCGCCACGTAGTTCAGTCACGTTTACTGAACAAGTTCTGTCAGTCACAGCGCCACGTAGTTCAGTCACGATTATTGAACAAGTTCTGTCAGTCACAGCGCCACGTAGTTCAGTCACGTTTACTGAACAATTTCTGTCAGTCACAGCACCACATAGTTCACTCAAGTTTACTGAATAAGTTCTGTCAGTCACAGTGCCACGTTGTTCAGTCACAGCGCCACGTAGTTCAGTCACGTTTACTGAACAAGTTCTGTCAGTCACAGTGCCACATAGTTCACTCACGTTTACTGAACAAGTTCTGTCAGTCACAGCGCCACGTAGTTCAGTCACGTTTACTGAACAAGTTCTGTCAGTCACAGAACCACGTAGTTCAGTCACGTTTACTGAACAAGTTCTGTCAGTCACAGTGCCACGTAGTTCACTCACGTTTACTGAATAAGTTCTGTCAGTCACAGTGCCACATAGTTCAGTCACGTTTACTGAACAAGTTCTGTCAGTCACAGTGCCACGTAGTTCAGTCACGTTTACTGAACAAGTTCTGTCAGTCACAGCGCCACGTAGTTCAGTCACGTTTACTGAACAAGTTCTGTCAGTCACAGTGCCTCGTAGTTCACTCACGTTTATTGAACAAGTTCTGTCAGTCACAGTGCCACGTAGTTCAGTCATGTTTACTGGACAAGTACTGTCAGTCACAGTGCCACGTAGTTCAGTCACGTTTACTGAACAAGTTCTGTCAGTCACAGTGCCACGTAGTTCATTCACGTTTACTGAACAAGTTCTGTCAGTCACAGCACCACGTAGTTCACTCACGTTTACTGAACAAGTTCTGTCAGTCACAGTGCCACGTAGTTCAGTCACGTTTACTGAACAAGTTCTGTCAGTCACAGTGCCACGTAGTTCAGTCACGTTTACTGGACCTGTTCTGTCAGTCACAGCGCCACGTAGTTCAGTCACGTTTACTGGACAAGTTCTGTCAGTCACAGCGCCACGTAGTTCAGTCACGTTTACTGAACAAGTTCTGTCAGTCACAGTGTGATGTAGTTTAGTCACATTTACTGAACAAGTTCTGTCAGTCACAGCGCCACGTAGTTCAGTCACGTTTACTGAACAAGTTCTGTCAGTCACAGAGTGAAGTAGTTCAGTCACATTTACTGAACAAGTTCTGTCAGTCACAGTGCCACGTAGTTCAGTCACGTTTACTGAACAAGTTCTGTCAGTCACAGCGCCACGTAGTTCAGTCACGTTTACTGAACAAGTTCTGTCAGTCACAGCGCCCCGTAGTTCAGTCACAGCGCCACGTAGTTCAGTCACGTTTACTGAACAAGTTCTGTCAGTCACAGTGCCACGTAGTTCAGTCACGTTTACTGAACAAGTTCTGTCAGTCACAGTGCCACGTAGTTCAGTCACGTTTACTGGACCTGTTCTGTCAGTCACAGCGCCACGTAGTTCAGTCACGTTTACTGGACAAGTTCTGTCAGTCACAGCGCCACGTAGTTCAGTCACGTTTACTGAACAAGTTCTGTCAGTCACAGTGTGATGTAGTTTAGTCACATTTACTGAACAAGTTCTGTCAGTCACAGCGCCACGTAGTTCAGTTACGTTTACTGAACAATTTCTGTCAGTCACAGAGTGAAGTAGTTCAGTCACATTTACTGAACAAGTTCTGTCAGTCACAGTGCCACGTAGTTCAGTCACGTTTACTGAACAAGTTCTGTCAGTCACAGCGCCACGTAGTTCAGTCACGTTTATTGAACAAGTTCTGTCAGTCACAGCGCCACGTAGTTCAGTCACGTTTACTGAACAAGTTCTGTCAGTCACAGTGCCACGTAGTTCAGTCACGTTTACTGGACCTGTTCTGTCAGTCACAGTGTGATGTAGTTTAGTCACATTTACTGAACAAGTTCTGTCAGTCACAGCGCCACGTAGTTCAGTCACGTTTACTGAACAAGTTCTGTCAGTCACAGAGTGATGTAGTTCAGTCACATTTACTGAACAAGTTCTGTCAGTCACAGTGCCACGTAGTTCAGTCACGTTTACTGAACAAGTTCTGTCAGTCACAGCGCCACGTAGTTCAGTCACGTTTACTGAACAAGTTCTGTCAGTCACAGCGCCACGTAGTTCAGTCACGTTTATTGAACAAGTTCTGTCAGTCACAACGCCACGTAGTTCAGTCACATTTACTGAACAATTTCTGTCAGTCACAGCACCACATAGTTCACTCACGTTTACTGAATAAGTTCTGTCAGTCACAGTGCCACGTATTTCAGTCACGTTTACTGAACAAGTTCTGTCAGTCACAGCGCCACGTAGTTCAGTCACGTTTACTGAACAAGTTCTGTCAGTCACAGTGCCACATAATTCACTCACGTTTACTGAACAAGTTCTGTCAGTCACAGTGCCACGTAGTTCAGTCACGTTTACTGGACAAGGACTGTCAGTCACAGTGCCACGTAGTTCACTCACGTTTACTGAACAAGTTCTGTCAGTCACAGTGCCACGTAGTTCACTCACGTTTACTGAACAAGTTCTGTCAGTCACAGCACCACGTAGTTCACTCATGTTTACTGAACAAGTTCTGTCAGTCACAGTGCCACGTAGTTCACTCACGTATACTGAACAAGTTCTGTCAGTCACAGTGCCTCGTAGTTCAGTCACGTTTACTGGACAAGTTCTGTCAGTCACAGCGCCACATAGTTCAGTCACGTTTACTGGACAAGTTCTGTCAGTCACAGCGCCATGTAGTTCAGTGACGTTTACTGAACAAGTTCTGTCAGTCACAGTGTGATGTAGTTCAGTCACATTTACTGAACAAGTTCTGTCAATCACAGCGCCACGTAGTTCAGTCACGTTTACTGAACAAGTTCTGTCAGTCACAGTGCCACGTAGTTCACTCACGTTTACTGAATAAGTTCTGTCAGTCACAGTGCCACATAGTTCAGTCACGTTTACTGAACAAGTTCTGTCAGTCACAGTGCCACGTAGTTTAGTCACGTTTACTGAACAAGTTCTGTCAGTCACAGCGCCACGTAGTTCAGTCACGTTTACTGAACAAGTTCTGTCAGTCACAGTGCCTCGTAGTTCACTCACGTTTATTGAACAAGTTCTGTCAGTCAAAGTGCCACATAGTTCAGTCACGTTTACTGGACAAGTACTGTCAGTCACAGTGCCATGTAGTTCACTCACGTTTACTGAACAAGTTCTGTCAGTCACAGTGCCACGTAGTTCATTCACGTTTACTGAACAAGTTCTGTCAGTCACAGCACCACGTAGTTCACTCACGTTTACTGAACAAGTTCTGTCAGTCACAGTGCCACGTAGTTCACTCACGTATACTGAACAAGTTCTGTCAGTCACAGTGCCACGTAGTTCAGTCACGTTTACTGGACAAGTTCTGTCAGTCACAGCGCCACGTAGTTCAGTCACGTTTACTGGACAAGTTCTGTCAGTCACAGCGCCATGTAGTTCAGTGACGTTTACTGAACAAGTTCTGTCAGTCACAGTGTGATGTAGTTCAGACACATTTACTGAACAAGTTCTGTCAATCACAGCGCCACGTAGTTCAGTCACGCTTACTGAACAAGTTCTGTCAGTCACAGTGCCACGTAGTTCACTCACGTTTACTGAATAAGTTCTGTCAGTCACAGTGCCACATAGTTCAGTCACGTTTACTGAACAAGTTCTGTCAGTCACAGTGCCACGTAGTTCAGTCACGTTTACTGAACAAGTTCTGTCAGTCACAGCGCCACGTAGTTCAGTCACGTTTACTGAACAAGTTCTGTCAGTCACAGTGCCTCGTAGTTCACTCACGTTTATTGAACAAGTTCTGTCAGTCAAAGTGCCACGTAGTTCAGTCACGTTTACTGGACAAGTACTGTCAGTCACAGTGCCACGTAGTTCACTCACGTTTACTGAACAAGTTCTGTCAGTCACAGTGCCACGTAGTTCATTCACGTTTACTAAACAAGTTCTGTCAGTCACAGCACCACGTAGTTCACTCACGTTTACTGAACAAGTTCTGTCAGTCACAGTGCCACGTAGTTCACTCACGTTTACTGAACAAATTCTGTCAGTCACAGAGTGATGTAGTTCACTCACATTTACTGAACAAGTTCTGTCAGTCACAGTGCCACGTAGTTCAGTCACGTTTACTGAACAAGTTCTGTCAGTCACAGCGCCACGTAGTTCAGTCACGTTTACTGAACAAGTTCTGTCAGTCACAGCACCACGTAGTTCACTCACGTTTACTGAACAAGTTCTGTCAGTCACAGAGCCACTTAGTTCACTCACGTTTACTGAACAAGTCCTGTCAGTCACAGTGCCACGTAGTTCAGTCACGTTTACTGGACCTGTTCTGTCAGTCACAGCGCCACGTAGTTCAGTCACGTTTACTGGACAAGTTCTGTCAGTCACAGCGCCACGTAGTTCAGTCACGTTTACTGAACAAGTTCTGTCAGTCACAGTGTGGTGTAGTTTAGTCACATTTACTGAACAACTTCTGTCAGTCACAGCGCCACGTAGTTCAGTCACGTTTACTGAACAAGTTCTGTCAGTCACAGAGTGATGTAGCTCAGTCACATTTACTGAAAAAGTTCTGTCAGTCACAGTGCCACGTAGTTCAGTCACGTTTACTGAACAAGTTCTGTCAGTCACAGCGCCACGTAGTTCAGTCACGTTTACTGAACAAGTTCTGTCAGTCACAGCGCCACGTAGTTCAGTCACGATTATTGAACAAGTTCTGTCAGTCACAGCGCCACGTAGTTCAGTCACGTTTACTGAACAATTTCTGTCAGTCACAGCACCACATAGTTCACTCAAGTTTACTGAATAAGTTCTGTCAGTCACAGTGCCACGTTGTTCAGTCACAGCGCCACGTAGTTCAGTCACGTTTACTGAACAAGTTCTGTCAGTCACAGTGCCACATAGTTCACTCACGTTTACTGAACAAGTTCTGTCAGTCACAGCGCCACGTAGTTCAGTCACGTTTACTGAACAAGTTCTGTCAGTCACAGAACCACGTAGTTCAGTCACGTTTACTGAACAAGTTCTGTCAGTCACAGTGCCACGTAGTTCACTCACGTTTACTGAATAAGTTCTGTCAGTCACAGTGCCACATAGTTCAGTCACGTTTACTGAACAAGTTCTGTCAGTCACAGTGCCACGTAGTTCAGTCACGTTTACTGAACAAGTTCTGTCAGTCACAGCGCCACGTAGTTCAGTCACGTTTACTGAACAAGTTCTGTCAGTCACAGTGCCTCGTAGTTCACTCACGTTTATTGAACAAGTTCTGTCAGTCACAGTGCCACGTAGTTCAGTCATGTTTACTGGACAAGTACTGTCAGTCACAGTGCCACGTAGTTCAGTCACGTTTACTGAACAAGTTCTGTCAGTCACAGTGCCACGTAGTTCATTCACGTTTACTGAACAAGTTCTGTCAGTCACAGCACCACGTAGTTCACTCACGTTTACTGAACAAGTTCTGTCAGTCACAGTGCCACGTAGTTCAGTCACGTTTACTGAACAAGTTCTGTCAGTCACAGTGCCACGTAGTTCAGTCACGTTTACTGGACCTGTTCTGTCAGTCACAGCGCCACGTAGTTCAGTCACGTTTACTGGACAAGTTCTGTCAGTCACAGCGCCACGTAGTTCAGTCACGTTTACTGAACAAGTTCTGTCAGTCACAGTGTGATGTAGTTTAGTCACATTTACTGAACAAGTTCTGTCAGTCACAGCGCCACGTAGTTCAGTCACGTTTACTGAACAAGTTCTGTCAGTCACAGAGTGAAGTAGTTCAGTCACATTTACTGAACAAGTTCTGTCAGTCACAGTGCCACGTAGTTCAGTCACGTTTACTGAACAAGTTCTGTCAGTCACAGCGCCACGTAGTTCAGTCACGTTTACTGAACAAGTTCTGTCAGTCACAGCGCCCCGTAGTTCAGTCACAGCGCCACGTAGTTCAGTCACGTTTACTGAACAAGTTCTGTCAGTCACAGTGCCACGTAGTTCAGTCACGTTTACTGGACCTGTTCTGTCAGTCACAGTGTGATGTAGTTTAGTCACATTTACTGAACAAGTTCTGTCAGTCACAGCGCCACGTAGTTCAGTCACGTTTACTGAACAAGTTCTGTCAGTCACAGAGTGATGTAGTTCAGTCACATTTACTGAACAAGTTCTGTCAGTCACAGTGCCACGTAGTTCAGTCACGTTTACTGAACAAGTTCTGTCAGTCACAGCGCCACGTAGTTCAGTCACGTTTACTGAACAAGTTCTGTCAGTCACAGCGCCACGTAGTTCAGTCACGTTTATTGAACAAGTTCTGTCAGTCACAGCGCCACGTAGTTCAGTCACATTTACTGAACAATTTCTGTCAGTCACAGCACCACGTAGTTCACTCACGTTTACTGAATAAGTTCTGTCAGTCACAGTGCCACGTAGTTCAGTCACGTTTACTGAACAAGTTCTGTCAGTCACAGCGCCACGTAGTTCAGTCACGTTTACTGAACAAGTTCTGTCAGTCACAGTGCCACATAATTCACTCACGTTTACTGAACAAGTTCTGTCAGTCACAGTGCCACGTAGTTCATTCACGTTTACTGAACAAGTTCTGTCAGTCACAGCACCACGTAGTTCACTCACGTTTACTGAACAAGTTCTGTCAGTCACAGTGCCACGTAGTTCAGTCACGTTTACTGAACAAGTTCTGTCAGTCACAGTGCCACGTAGTTCAGTCACGTTTACTGGACCTGTTCTGTCAGTCACAGCGCCACGTAGTTCAGTCACGTTTACTGGACAAGTTCTGTCAGTCACAGCGCCACGTAGTTCAGTCACGTTTACTGAACAAGTTCTGTCAGTCACAGTGTGATGTAGTTTAGTCACATTTACTGAACAAGTTCTGTCAGTCACAGCGCCACGTAGTTCAGTTACGTTTACTGAACAATTTCTGTCAGTCACAGAGTGAAGTAGTTCAGTCACATTTACTGAACAAGTTCTGTCAGTCACAGTGCCACGTAGTTCAGTCACGTTTACTGAACAAGTTCTGTCAGTCACAGCGCCACGTAGTTCAGTCACGTTTATTGAACAAGTTCTGTCAGTCACAGCGCCACGTAGTTCAGTCACGTTTACTGAACAAGTTCTGTCAGTCACAGTGCCACGTAGTTCAGTCACGTTTACTGGACCTGTTCTGTCAGTCACAGTGTGATGTAGTTTAGTCACATTTACTGAACAAGTTCTGTCAGTCACAGCGCCACGTAGTTCAGTCACGTTTACTGAACAAGTTCTGTCAGTCACAGAGTGATGTAGTTCAGTCACATTTACTGAACAAGTTCTGTCAGTCACAGTGCCACGTAGTTCAGTCACGTTTACTGAACAAGTTCTGTCAGTCACAGCGCCACGTAGTTCAGTCACGTTTACTGAACAAGTTCTGTCAGTCACAGCGCCACGTAGTTCAGTCACGTTTATTGAACAAGTTCTGTCAGTCACAACGCCACGTAGTTCAGTCACATTTACTGAACAATTTCTGTCAGTCACAGCACCACATAGTTCACTCACGTTTACTGAATAAGTTCTGTCAGTCACAGTGCCACGTATTTCAGTCACGTTTACTGAACAAGTTCTGTCAGTCACAGCGCCACGTAGTTCAGTCACGTTTACTGAACAAGTTCTGTCAGTCACAGTGCCACATAATTCACTCACGTTTACTGAACAAGTTCTGTCAGTCACAGTGCCACGTAGTTCAGTCACGTTTACTGGACAAGGACTGTCAGTCACAGTGCCACGTAGTTCACTCACGTTTACTGAACAAGTTCTGTCAGTCACAGTGCCACGTAGTTCACTCACGTTTACTGAACAAGTTCTGTCAGTCACAGCACCACGTAGTTCACTCATGTTTACTGAACAAGTTCTGTCAGTCACAGTGCCACGTAGTTCACTCACGTATACTGAACAAGTTCTGTCAGTCACAGTGCCTCGTAGTTCAGTCACGTTTACTGGACAAGTTCTGTCAGTCACAGCGCCACATAGTTCAGTCACGTTTACTGGACAAGTTCTGTCAGTCACAGCGCCATGTAGTTCAGTGACGTTTACTGAACAAGTTCTGTCAGTCACAGTGTGATGTAGTTCAGTCACATTTACTGAACAAGTTCTGTCAATCACAGCGCCACGTAGTTCAGTCACGTTTACTGAACAAGTTCTGTCAGTCACAGTGCCACGTAGTTCACTCACGTTTACTGAATAAGTTCTGTCAGTCACAGTGCCATATAGTTCAGTCACGTTTACTGAACAAGTTCTGTCAGTCACAGTGCCACGTAGTTCAGTCACGTTTACTGAACAAGTTCTGTCAGTCACAGTGCCACGTATTTCAGTCACGTTTACTGAACAAGTTCTGTCAGTCACAGTGCCACGTAGTTCAGTCACGTTTACTGAACAAGTTCTGTCAGTCACAGTGCCACGTAATTCAGTCACGTTTACTGGACAAGTACTGTCAGTCACAGTGCCACGTAGTTCATTCACGTTTACTGAACAAGTTCTGTCAGTCACAGTGCCACGTAGTTCATTCACGTTTACTGAACAAGTTCTGTCAGTCACAGCACCACATAGTTCACTCACGTTTACTGAACAAGTTCTGTCAGTCACAGTGCCACGTAGTTCACTCACGTTTACTGAACAAGTTCTGTCAGTCACAGTGCCACGTAGTTCAGTCAAGTTTACTGGACCTGTTCTGTCAGTCACAGCGCCACGTAGTTCAGTCACGTTTACTGGACAAGTTCTGTCAGTCACAGCGCCACGTAGTTCAGTCACGTTTACTGAACAAGTTCTGTCAGTCACAGTGCCACGTAGTTCACTCACGTTTACTGAATAAGTTCTGTCAGTCACAGTGCCACATAGTTCAGTCACGTTTACTGAACAAGTTCTGTCAGTCACAGTGCCACGTAGTTCAGTCACGTTTACTGAACAAGTTCTGTCAGTCACAGTGCCACGTAGTTCAGTCACGTTTACTGAACAAGTTCTGTCAGTCACAGTGCCTCGTAGTTCACTCACGTTTATTGAACAAGTTCTGTCAGTCAAAGTGCCACATAGTTCAGTCACGTTTACTGGACAAGTACTATCAGTCACAGTGCCACGTAGTTCACTCACGTTTACTGAACAAGTTCTGTCAGTCACAGTGCCACGTAGTTCATTCACGTTTACTGAACAAGTTCTGTCAGTCACAGCACCACGTAGTTCACTCACGTTTACTGAACAAGTTCTGTCTGTCACAATGCCACGTAGTTCACTCACGTATACTGAACAAGTTCTGTCAGTCACAGTGCCACATAGTTCAGTCACGTTTACTGGACAAGTTCTGTCAGTCACAGCGCCACGTAGTTCAGTCACGTTTACTGGACAAGTTCTGTCAGTCACAGCGCCATGTAGTTCAGTGACGTTTACTGAACAAGTTCTGTCAGTCACAGTGTGATGTAGTTCAGACACATTTACTGAACAAGTTCTGTCAATCACAGCGCCACGTAGTTCAGTCACGTTTACTGAACAAGTTCTGTCAGTCACAGTGCCACGTAGTTCACTCACGTTTACTGAATAAGTTCTGTCAGTCACAGTGCCACATAGTTCAGTCACGTTTACTGAACAAGTTCTGTCAGTCACAGTGCCACGTAGTTCAGTCACGTTTACTGAACAAGTTCTGTCAGTCACAGCGCCACGTAGTTCAGTCACGTTTACTGAACAAGTTCTGTCAGTCACAGTGCCTCGTAGTTCACTCACGTTTATTGAACAAGTTCTGTCAGTCAAAGTGCCACGTAGTTCAGTCACGTTTACTGGACAAGTACTGTCAGTCACAGTGCCACGTAGTTCACTCACGTTTACTGAACAAGTTCTGTCAGTCACAGTGCCACGTAGTTCATTCACGTTTACTAAACAAGTTCTGTCAGTCACAGCACCACGTAGTTCAGTCACGTTTACTGAACAAGTTCTGTCAGTCACAGTGCCACGTAGTTCACTCATGTTTACTGAACAAATTCTGTCAGTCACAGAGTGATGTAGTTCACTCACATTTACTGAACAAGTTCTGTCAGTCACAGTGCCACGTAGTTCAGTCACGTTTACTGAACAAGTTCTGTCAGTCACAGTGCCACGTAGTTCACTCATGTTTACTGAACAAATTCTGTCAGTCACAGAGTGATGTAGTTCACTCACATTTACTGAACAAGTTCTGTCAGTCACAGTGCCACGTAGTTCAGTCACGTTTACTGAACAAGTTCTGTCAGTCACAGCGCCACGTAGTTCAGTCACGTTTACTGAACAAGTTCTGTCAGTCACAGCACCACGTAGTTCACTCACGTTTACTGAACAAGTTCTGTCAGTCACAGAGCCACTTAGTTCACTCACGTTTACTGAACAAGTTCTGTCAGTCACAGTGCCACGTAGTTCAGTCACGTTTACTGGACCTGTTCTGTCAGTCACAGCGCCACGTAGTTCAGTCACGTTTACTGGACAAGTTCTGTCAGTCACAGCGCCACGTAGTTCAGTCACGTTTACTGAACAAGTTCTGTCAGTCACAGTGTGGTGTAGTTTAGTCACATTTACTGAACAACTTCTGTCAGTCACAGCGCCACGTAGTTCAGTCACGTTTACTGAACAAGTTCTGTCAGTCACAGAGTGGTGTAGCTCAGTCACATTTACTGAACAAGTTCTGTCAGTCACAGTGCCACGTAGTTCAGTCACGTTTACTGAACAAGTTCTGTCAGTCACAGCGCCACGTAGTTCAGTCACATTTACTGAACAAGTTCTGTCAGTCACAGCGCCACGTAGTTCAGTCACGATTATTGAACAAGTTCTGTCAGTCACAGCGCCACGTAGTTCAGTCACATTTACTGAACAAATTCTGTCAGTCACAGCACCACGTAGTTCACTCACGTTTACTGAATAAGCTCTGTCAGTCACAGTGCCACGTTGTTCAGTCACAGCGCCACGTAGTTCAGTCACGTTTACTGAACAAGTTCTGTCAGTCACAGTGCCACATAGTTCACTCACGTTTACTGAACAAGTTCTGTCAGTCACAGCGCCACGTAGTTCAGTCACGTTTACTGAACAAGTTCTGTCAGTCACAGAGCCACGTAGTTCAGTCACGTTTACTGAACAAGTTCTGTCAGTCACAGTGCCACATAGTTCACTCACGTTTACTGAATAAGTTCTGTCAGTCACAGTGCCACATAGTTCAGTCACGTTTACTGAACAAGTTCTGTCAGTCACAGTGCCACGTAGTTCAGTCACGTTTACTGAACAAGTTCTGTCAGTCACAGCGCCACGTAGTTCAGTCACGTTTACTGAACAAGTTCTGTCAGTCACAGTGCCTCGTAGTTCACTCACGTTTATTGAACAAGTTCTGTCAGTCACAGTGCCACGTAGTTCAGTCACGTTTACTGGACAAGTACTGTCAGTCACAGTGCCACGTAGTTCAGTCACGTTTACTGAACAAGTTCTGTCAGTCACAGTGCCACGTAGTTCATTCACGTTTACTGAACAAGTTCTGTCAGTCACAGCACCACGTAGTTCACTCACGTTTACTGAACAAGTTCTGTCAGTCACAGTGCCACGTAGTTCAGTCACGTTTACTGGACCTGTTCTGTCATTCACAGCGCCACGTAGTTCAGTCACGTTTACTGGACAAGTTCTGTCAGTCACAGCGCCACGTAGTTCAGTCACGTTTACTGAACAAGTTCTGTCTGTCACAGTGTGATGTAGTTTAGTCACATTTACTGAACAAGTTCTGTCAGTCACAGCGCCACGTAGTTCAGTCACGTTTACTGAACAAGTTCTGTCAGTCACAGAGTGAAGTAGTTCAGTCACATTTACTGAACAAGTTCTGTCAGTCACAGTGCCACGTAGTTCAGTCACGTTTACTGAACAAGTTCTGTCAGTCACAGCGCCACGTAGTTCAGTCACGTTTACTGAACAAGTTCTGTCAGTCACAGCGCCACGTAGTTCAGTCACGTTTATTGAACAAGTTCTGTCAGTCACAGCGCCACGTAGTTCAGTCACGTTTACTGAACAAGTTCTGTCAGTCACAGTGCCACGTAGTTCAGTCACGTTTACTGGACCTGTTCTGTCAGTCACAGTGTGATGTAGTTTAGTCACATTTACTGAACAAGTTCTGTCAGTCACAGCACCACGTAGTTCAGTCACGTTTACTGAACACGTTCTGTCAGTCACAGAGTGATGTAGTTCAGTCACATTTACTGAACAAGTTCTGTCAGTCACAGTGCCACGTAGTTCAGTCACGTTTACTGAACAAGTTCTGTCAGTCACAGCGCCACGTAGTTCAGTCACGTTTACTGAACAAGTTCTGTCAGTCACAGCGCCACGTAGTTCAGTCACGTTTATTGAACAAGTTCTGTCAGTCACAGCGCCACGTAGTTCAGTCACATTTACTGAACAATTTCTGTCAGTCACAGCACCACGTAGTTCACTCACGTTTACTGAATAAGTTCTGTCAGTCACAGTGCCACGTAGTTCAGTCACGTTTACTGAACAAGTTCTGTCAGTCACAGCGCCACGTAGTTTAGTCACGTTTACTGAACAAGTTCTGTCAGTCACAGTGCCACGTAGTTCACTCACATTTACTGAACAAGTTCTGTCAGTCACAGTGCCACGTAGTTCACTTACGTTTACTGAACAAGTTCTGTCAGTCACAGCACCACGTAGTTCACTCACGTTTAATGAACAAGTTCTGTCAGTCACAGTGTGATGTAGTTCACTCACGTTTACTGAATAAGTTCTGTCAGTCACAGTGCCACGTAGTTCAGTCACATTTACTGAACAAGTTCTGTAAGTCACAGTGCCACGTAGTTCACTCACGTTTACTGAACAAATTCTATCAGTCACAGTGCCACGTAGTTCACTCAAGTTTACTGAACAAGTTCTGTCAGTCACAGTACCACGTAGTTCACTCACGTTTACTGAACAAGTTCTGTCAGTCACAGTGCCACGTAGTTCACTCACGTTTACTGAACAAGTTCTGTCAGTCACAGCACCAAGTAGTTCACTCACGTTTACTGAACAAGTTCTGTCAGTCACAGTGCCACGTAGTTCACTCACATTTACTGGACAAGTTCTGTCAGTCACAGTGCCACGTAGTTCACTCACGTTTACTGAACAAGTTCTGTCAGTCACATTGCCACGTAGTTCACTCACGTTTACTGAACAAGTTCTGTCAGTCACAGCACCACGTAGTTCACTCATGTTTACTGAACAAGTTCTGTCAGTCACAGTGCCACGTAGTTCACTCACGTATACTGAACAAGTTCTGTCAGTCACAGTGCCACGTAATTCAGTCACGTTTACTGGACAAGTTCTGTCAGTCACAGCGCCATGTAGTTCAGTGACGTTTACTGAACAAGTTCTGTCAGTCACAGTGTGATGTAGTTCAGACACATTTACTGAACAAGTTCTGTCAATCACAGCGCCACGTAGTTCAGTCACGTTTACTGAACAAGTTCTGTCAGTCACAGTGCCACGTAGTTCACTCACGTTTACTGAATAAGTTCTGTCAGTCACAGTGCCACATAGTTCAGTCACGTTTACTGAACAAGTTCTGTCAGTCACAGTGCCACGTAGTTCAGTCACGTTTACTGAACAAGTTCTGTCAGTCACAGCGCCACGTAGTTCAGTCACGTTTACTGAACAAGTTCTGTCAATCACAGTGCCTCGTAGTTCACTCACGTTTATTGAACAAGTTCTGTCAGTCAAAGTGCCACGTAGTTCAGTCACGTTTACTGGACAAGTACTGTCAGTCACAGCGCCACGTAGTTCAGTCACGTTTACTGAACAAATTCTGTCAGTCACAGCACCACGTAGTTCACTCACGTTTACTGAATAAGTTCTGTCAGTCACAGTGCCACGTTGTTCAGTCACAGCGCCACGTAGTTCAGTCACGTTTACTGAACAAGTTCTGTCAGTCACAGTGCCACATAGTTCACTCACGTTTACTGAACAAGTTCTGTCAGTCACAGCGCCACGTAGTTCAGTCACGTTTACTGAACAAGTTCTGTCAGTCACAGAGCCACGTAGTTCAGTCACGTTTACTGAACAAGTTCTGTCAGTCACAGTGCCACGTAGTTCACTCACGTTTACTGAATAAGTTCTGTCAGTCACAGTGCCACATAGTTCAGTCACGTTTACTGAACAAGTTCTGTCAGTCACAGTGCCACGTAGTTCAGTCACGTTTACTGAACAAGTTCTGTCAGTCACAGTGCCACGTAGTTCAGTCACGTTTACTGAACAAGTTCTGTCAGTCACAGTGCCTCGTAGTTCACTCACGTTTATTGAACAAGTTCTGTCAGTCACAGTGCCACGTAGTTCAGTCACGTTTACTGGACAAGTACTGTCAGTCACAGTGCCACGTAGTTCAGTCACGTTTACTGAACAAGTTCTGTCAGTCACAGTGCCACGTAGTTCATTCACGTTTACTGAACAAGTTCTGTCAGTCACAGCACCACGTAGTTCACTCACGTTTACTGAACAAGTTCTGTCAGTCACAGTGCCACGTAGTTCACTCACGTTTACTGAACAAGTTCTGTCAGTCACAGCGCCACGTAGTTTAGTCACGTTTACTGAACAAGTTCTGTCAGTCACAGTGCCACGTAGTTCACTCACATTTACTGAACAAGTTCTGTCAGTCACAGTGCCACGTAGTTCACTTACGTTTACTGAACAAGTTCTGTCAGTCACAGCACCACGTAGTTCACTCACGTTTAATGAACAAGTTCTGTCAGTCACAGTGTGATGTAGTTCACTCACGTTTACTGAATAAGTTCTGTCAGTCACAGTGCCACGTAGTTCAGTCACATTTACTGAACAAGTTCTGTCAGTCACAGTGCCACGTAGTTCACTCACGTTTACTGAACAAATTCTATCAGTCACAGTGCCACGTAGTTCACTCAAGTTTACTGAACAAGTTCTGTCAGTCACAGTACCACGTAGTTCACTCACGTTTACTGAACAAGTTCTGTCAGTCACAGTGCCACGTAGTTCACTCATGTTTACTGAACAAGTTCTGTCAGTCACAGCACCAAGTAGTTCACTCACGTTTACTGAACAAGTTCTGTCAGTCACAGTGCCACGTAGTTCACTCACATTTACTGGACAAGTTCTGTCAGTCACAGTGCCACGTAGTTCACTCACGTTTACTGAACAAGTTCTGTCAGTCACAGTGCCACGTAGTTCACTCACGTTTACTGAACAAGTTCTGTCAGTCACAGCACCACGTAGTTCACTCATGTTTACTGAACAAGTTCTGTCAGTCACAGTGCCACGTAGTTCACTCACGTATACTGAACAAGTTCTGTCAGTCACAGTGCCACGTAATTCAGTCACGTTTACTGGACAAGTTCTGTCAGTCACAGCGCCATGTAGTTCAGTGACGTTTACTGAACAAGTTCTGTCAGTCACAGTGTGATGTAGTTCAGACACATTTACTGAACAAGTTCTGTCAATCACAGCGCCACGTAGTTCAGTCACGTTTACTGAACAAGTTCTGTCAGTCACAGTGCCACGTAGTTCACTCACGTTTACTGAATAAGTTCTGTCAGTCACAGTGCCACATAGTTCAGTCACGTTTACTGAACAAGTTCTGTCAGTCACAGTGCCACGTAGTTCAGTCACGTTTACTGAACAAGTTCTGTCAGTCACAGCGCCACGTAGTTCAGTCACGTTTACTGAACAAGTTCTGTCAGTCACAGTGCCTCGTAGTTCACTCACGTTTATTGAACAAGTTCTGTCAGTCAAAGTGCCACGTAGTTCAGTCACGTTTACTGGACAAGTACTGTCAGTCACAGCGCCACGTAGTTCAGTCACGTTTACTGAACAAATTCTGTCAGTCACAGCACCACGTAGTTCACTCACGTTTACTGAATAAGTTCTGTCAGTCACAGTGCCACGTTGTTCAGTCACAGCGCCACGTAGTTCAGTCACGTTTACTGAACAAGTTCTGTCAGTCACAGTGCCACATAGTTCACTCACGTTTACTGAACAAGTTCTGTCAGTCACAGCGCCACGTAGTTCAGTCACGTTTACTGAACAAGTTCTGTCAGTCACAGAGCCACGTAGTTCAGTCACGTTTACTGAACAAGTTCTGTCAGTCACAGTGCCACGTAGTTCACTCACGTTTACTGAATAAGTTCTGTCAGTCACAGTGCCACATAGTTCAGTCACGTTTACTGAACAAGTTCTGTCAGTCACAGTGCCACGTAGTTCAGTCACGTTTACTGAACAAGTTCTGTCAGTCACAGTGCCACGTAGTTCAGTCACGTTTACTGAACAAGTTCTGTCAGTCACAGTGCCTCGTAGTTCACTCACGTTTATTGAACAAGTTCTGTCAGTCACAGTGCCACGTAGTTCAGTCACGTTTACTGGACAAGTACTGTCAGTCACAGTGCCACGTAGTTCAGTCACGTTTACTGAACAAGTTCTGTCAGTCACAGTGCCACGTAGTTCATTCACGTTTACTGAACAAGTTCTGTCAGTCACAGCACCACGTAGTTCACTCACGTTTACTGAACAAGTTCTGTCAGTCACAGTGCCACGTAGTTCACTCACGTTTACTGAACAAGTTCTGTCAGTCACAGTGCCACGTAGTTCACTCACGTTTACTGAACAAGTTCTGTCAGTCACAGTGCCACGTAGTTCAGTCACGTTTACTGGACCTGTTCTGTCAGTCACAGCGCCACGTAGTTCAGTCACGTTTACTGGACAAGTTCTGTCAGTCACAGCGCCACGTAGTTCAGTCACGTTTACTGAACAAGTTCTGTCAGTCACAGTGTGATGTAGTTTAGTCACATTTACTAAACAAGTTCTGTCAGTCACAGCGCCACGTAGTTCAGTCACGTTTACTGAACAAGTTCTGTCAGTCACAGAGTGAAGTAGTTCAGTCACATTTACTGAACAAGTTCTGTCAGTCACAGTGCCACGTAGTTCAGTCACGTTTACTGAACAAGTTCTGTCAGTCACAGCGCCACGTAGTTCAGTCACGTTTACTGAACAAGTTCTGTCAGTCACAGCGCCACGTAGTTCAGTCACGTTTATTGAACAAGTTCTGTCAGTCACAGCGCCACGTAGTTCAGTCACGTTTACTGAACAAGTTCTGTCAGTCACAGCGCCACGTAGTTCAGTCACGTTTACTGAACAAGTTCTGTCAGTCACAGTGCCACGTAGTTCAGTCACGTTTACTGGACCTGTTCTGTCAGTCACAGTGTGATGTAGTTTAGTCACATTTACTGAACAAGTTCTGTCAGTCACAGCGCCACGTAGTTCAGTCACGTTTACTGAACACGTTCTGTCAGTCACAGAGTGATGTAGTTCAGTCACATTTACTGAACAAGTTCTGTCAGTCACAGTGCCACGTAGTTCAGTCACGTTTACTGAACAAGTTCTGTCAGTCACAGCGCCACGTAGTTCAGTCACGTTTACTGAACAAGTTCTGTCAGTCACAGCGCCACGTAGTTCAGTCACGTTTATTGAACAAGTTCTGTCAGTCACAGCGCCACGTAGTTCAGTCACATTTACTGAACAATTTCTGTCAGTCACAGCACCACGTAGTTCACTCACGTTTACTGAATAAGTTCTGTCAGTCACAGTGCCACGTAGTTCAGTCACGTTTACTGAACAAGTTCTGTCAGTCACAGCGCCACGTAGTTCAGTCACGTTTACTGAACAAGTTCTGTCAGTCACAGTGCCACGTAGTTCACTTACGTTTACTGAACAAGTTCTGTCAGTCACAGCACCACGTAGTTCACTCACGTTTAATGAACAAGTTCTGTCAGTCACAGTGTGATGTAGTTCACTCACGTTTACTGAATAAGTTCTGTCAGTCACAGTGCCACGTAGTTCAGTCACATTTACTGAACAAGTTCTGTCAGTCACAGTGCCACGTAGTTCACTCACGTTTACTGAACAAATTCTATCAGTCACAGTGCCACGTAGTACACTCAAGTTTACTGAACAAGTTCTGTCAGTCACAGTACCACGTAGTTCACTCACGTTTACTGAACAAGTTCTGTCAGTCACAGTGCCACGTAGTTCACTCACGTTTACTGAACAAGTTCTGTCAGTCACAGCACCAGGTAGTTCACTCACGTTTACTGAACAAGTTCTGTCAGTCACAGTGCCACGTAGTTCACTCACATTTACTGGAGAAGTTCTGTCAGTCACAGTGCCACGTAGTTCACTCACGTTTACTGAACAAGTTCTGTCAGTCACAGTGCCACGTAGTTCACTCACGTTTACTGAACAAGTTCTGTCAGTCACAGCACCACGTAGTTCACTCATGTTTACTGAACAAGTTCTGTCAGTCACAGTGCCACGTAGTTCACTCACGTATACTGAACAAGTTCTGTCAGTCACAGTGCCACGTAATTCAGTCACGTTTACTGGACAAGTTCTGTCAGTCACAGCGCCATGTAGTTCAGTGACGTTTACTGAACAAGTTCTGTCAGTCACAGTGTGATGTAGTTCAGTCACATTTACTGAACAAGTTCTGTCAATCACAGCGCCACGTAGTTCAGTCACCTTTACTGAACAAGTTCTGTCAGTCACAGTGCCACGTAGTTCACTCATGTTTACTGAATAAGTTCTGTCAGTCACAGTGCCACATAGTTCAGTCACGTTTACTGAACAAGTTCTGTCAGTCACAGTGCCACGTAGTTCACTCACGTTTACTGAATAAGTTCTGTCAGTCACAGTGCCACATAGTTCAGTCACGTTTACTGAACAAGTTCTGTCAGTCACAGTTCCACGTAGTTCACTCACGTTTACTGAACAAGTTCTGTCAGTCACAGCGCCACGTAGTTCAGTCACGTATACTGAACAAGTTCTGTCAGTCACAGTGCCTCGTAGTTCACTCACGTTTACTGAACAAGTTCTGTCAGTCACAGTGCCACGTAGTTCACTCACATTTACTGAACAAGTTCTGTCAGTCACAGTGCCACATAGTACATTCACGTTTACTGAACAAGTTCTGTCAGTCACAGCACCACATAGTTCACTCACGTTTACTGAACAAGTTCTGTCAGTCACAGTGCCACGTAGTTCACTCACGTTTACTGAACAAGTTCTGTCAGTCACAGTGCCAAGTAGTTCAGTCACGTTTACTGGACCTGTTCTGTCAGTCACAGTGCCACGTAGTTCAGTCACGTTTAATGGATAAGTTCTGTCAGTCACAGCGCCACGTAGTTCAGTCACGTTTACTGAACAAGTTCTGTCAGTCACAGTGTGATGTAGTTCAGTCACATTTACTGAACAAGTTCTGTCAGTCACAGCGCCACGTAGTTCAGTCACGTTTACTGAACAAGTTCTGTCAGTCACAGAGTGATGTAGTTCAGTCACATTTACTGAACAAGTTCTGTCAGTCACAGTGCCACGTAGTTCAGTCACGATTACTGAACAAGTTCTGTCAGTCACAGCGCCACGTAGTTCAGTCACGTTTACTGAACAAGTTCTGTCAGTCACAGCGCCACGTAGTTCAGTCACGTTTATTGAACAAGTTCTGTCAGTCACAGAGTGATGTAGTTCAGTCACATTTACTGAACAAGTTCTGTCAGTCACAGTGCCACGTAGTTCAGTCACGTTTACTGAACAAGTTCTGTCAGTCACAGCGCCACGTAGTTCAGTCACGTTTACTGAACAAGTTCTGTCAGTCACAGCGCCACGTAGTTCAGTCACGTTTATTGAACAAGTTCTGTCAGTCACAGCGCCACGTAGTTCAGTCACATTTACTGAACAATTTCTGTCAGTCACAGCACCACGTAGTTCACTCACGTTTACTGAATAAGTTCTGTCAGTCACAGTGCCACGTAGTTCAGTCACGTTTACTGAACAAGTTCTGTCAGTCACAGCGCCACGTAGTTTAGTCACGTTTACTGAACAAGTTCTGTCAGTCACAGTGCCACGTAGTTCACTCACATTTACTGAACAAGTTCTGTCAGTCACAGTGCCACGTAGTTCACTTACGTTTACTGAACAAGTTCTGTCAGTCACAGCACCACGTAGTTCACTCACGTTTAATGAACAAGTTCTGTCAGTCACAGTGTGATGTAGTTCACTCACGTTTACTGAATAAGTTCTGTCAGTCACAGTGCCACGTAGTTCAGTCACATTTACTGAACAAGTTCTGTCAGTCACAGTGCCACGTAGTTCACTCACGTTTACTGAACAAATTCTATCAGTCACAGTGCCACGTAGTTCACTCAAGTTTACTGAACAAGTTCTGTCAGTCACAGTACCACGTAGTTCACTCACGTTTACTGAACAAGTTCTGTCAGTCACAGTGCCACGTAGTTCACTCACGTTTACTGAACAAGTTCTGTCAGTCACAGCACCAAGTAGTTCACTCACGTTTACTGAACAAGTTCTGTCAGTCACAGTGCCACGTAGTTCACTCACATTTACTGGACAAGTTCTGTCAGTCACAGTGCCACGTAGTTCACTCACGTTTACTGAACAAGTTCTGTCAGTCACAGTGCCACGTAGTTCACTCACGTTTACTGAACAAGTTCTGTCAGTCACAGCACCACGTAGTTCACTCATGTTTACTGAACAAGTTCTGTCAGTCACAGTGCCACGTAGTTCACTCACGTATACTGAACAAGTTCTGTCAGTCACAGTGCCACGTAATTCAGTCACGTTTACTGGACAAGTTCTGTCAGTCACAGCGCCATGTAGTTCAGTGACGTTTACTGAACAAGTTCTGTCAGTCACAGTGTGATGTAGTTCAGACACATTTACTGAACAAGTTCTGTCAATCACAGCGCCACGTAGTTCAGTCACGTTTACTGAACAAGTTCTGTCAGTCACAGTGCCACGTAGTTCACTCACGTTTACTGAATAAGTTCTGTCAGTCACAGTGCCACATAGTTCAGTCACGTTTACTGAACAAGTTCTGTCAGTCACAGTGCCACGTAGTTCAGTCACGTTTACTGAACAAGTTCTGTCAGTCACAGCGCCACGTAGTTCAGTCACGTTTACTGAACAAGTTCTGTCAGTCACAGTGCCTCGTAGTTCACTCACGTTTATTGAACAAGTTCTGTCAGTCAAAGTGCCACGTAGTTCAGTCACGTTTACTGGACAAGTACTGTCAGTCACAGCGCCACGTAGTTCAGTCACGTTTACTGAACAAATTCTGTCAGTCACAGCACCACGTAGTTCACTCACGTTTACTGAATAAGTTCTGTCAGTCACAGTGCCACGTTGTTCAGTCACAGCGCCACGTAGTTCAGTCACGTTTACTGAACAAGTTCTGTCAGTCACAGTGCCACATAGTTCACTCACGTTTACTGAACAAGTTCTGTCAGTCACAGCGCCACGTAGTTCAGTCACGTTTACTGAACAAGTTCTGTCAGTCACAGAGCCACGTAGTTCAGTCACGTTTACTGAACAAGTTCTGTCAGTCACAGTGCCACGTAGTTCACTCACGTTTACTGAATAAGTTCTGTCAGTCACAGTGCCACATAGTTCAGTCACGTTTACTGAACAAGTTCTGTCAGTCACAGTGCCACGTAGTTCAGTCACGTTTACTGAACAAGTTCTGTCAGTCACAGTGCCACGTAGTTCAGTCACGTTTACTGAACAAGTTCTGTCAGTCACAGTGCCTCGTAGTTCACTCACGTTTATTGAACAAGTTCTGTCAGTCACAGTGCCACGTAGTTCAGTCACGTTTACTGGACAAGTACTGTCAGTCACAGTGCCACGTAGTTCAGTCACGTTTACTGAACAAGTTCTGTCAGTCACAGTGCCACGTAGTTCATTCACGTTTACTGAACAAGTTCTGTCAGTCACAGCACCACGTAGTTCACTCACGTTTACTGAACAAGTTCTGTCAGTCACAGTGCCACGTAGTTCACTCACGTTTACTGAACAAGTTCTGTCAGTCACAGCGCCACGTAGTTTAGTCACGTTTACTGAACAAGTTCTGTCAGTCACAGTGCCACGTAGTTCACTCACATTTACTGAACAAGTTCTGTCAGTCACAGTGCCACGTAGTTCACTTACGTTTACTGAACAAGTTCTGTCAGTCACAGCACCACGTAGTTCACTCACGTTTAATGAACAAGTTCTGTCAGTCACAGTGTGATGTAGTTCACTCACGTTTACTGAATAAGTTCTGTCAGTCACAGTGCCACGTAGTTCAGTCACATTTACTGAACAAGTTCTGTCAGTCACAGTGCCACGTAGTTCACTCACGTTTACTGAACAAATTCTATCAGTCACAGTGCCACGTAGTTCACTCAAGTTTACTGAACAAGTTCTGTCAGTCACAGTACCACGTAGTTCACTCACGTTTACTGAACAAGTTCTGTCAGTCACAGTGCCACGTAGTTCACTCACGTTTACTGAACAAGTTCTGTCAGTCACAGCACCAAGTAGTTCACTCACGTTTACTGAACAAGTTCTGTCAGTCACAGTGCCACGTAGTTCACTCACATTTACTGGACAAGTTCTGTCAGTCACAGTGCCACGTAGTTCACTCACGTTTACTGAACAAGTTCTGTCAGTCACAGTGCCACGTAGTTCACTCACGTTTACTGAACAAGTTCTGTCAGTCACAGCACCACGTAGTTCACTCATGTTTACTGAACAAGTTCTGTCAGTCACAGTGCCACGTAGTTCACTCACGTATACTGAACAAGTTCTGTCAGTCACAGTGCCACGTAATTCAGTCACGTTTACTGGACAAGTTCTGTCAGTCACAGCGCCATGTAGTTCAGTGACGTTTACTGAACAAGTTCTGTCAGTCACAGTGTGATGTAGTTCAGACACATTTACTGAACAAGTTCTGTCAATCACAGCGCCACGTAGTTCAGTCACGTTTACTGAACAAGTTCTGTCAGTCACAGTGCCACGTAGTTCACTCACGTTTACTGAATAAGTTCTGTCAGTCACAGTGCCACATAGTTCAGTCACGTTTACTGAACAAGTTCTGTCAGTCACAGTGCCACGTAGTTCAGTCACGTTTACTGAACAAGTTCTGTCAGTCACAGCGCCACGTAGTTCAGTCACGTTTACTGAACAAGTTCTGTCAGTCACAGTGCCTCGTAGTTCACTCACGTTTATTGAACAAGTTCTGTCAGTCAAAGTGCCACGTAGTTCAGTCACGTTTACTGGACAAGTACTGTCAGTCACAGCGCCACGTAGTTCAGTCACGTTTACTGAACAAATTCTGTCAGTCACAGCACCACGTAGTTCACTCACGTTTACTGAATAAGTTCTGTCAGTCACAGTGCCACGTTGTTCAGTCACAGCGCCACGTAGTTCAGTCACGTTTACTGAACAAGTTCTGTCAGTCACAGTGCCACATAGTTCACTCACGTTTACTGAACAAGTTCTGTCAGTCACAGCGCCACGTAGTTCAGTCACGTTTACTGAACAAGTTCTGTCAGTCACAGAGCCACGTAGTTCAGTCACGTTTACTGAACAAGTTCTGTCAGTCACAGTGCCACGTAGTTCACTCACGTTTACTGAATAAGTTCTGTCAGTCACAGTGCCACATAGTTCAGTCACGTTTACTGAACAAGTTCTGTCAGTCACAGTGCCACGTAGTTCAGTCACGTTTACTGAACAAGTTCTGTCAGTCACAGTGCCACGTAGTTCAGTCACGTTTACTGAACAAGTTCTGTCAGTCACAGTGCCTCGTAGTTCACTCACGTTTATTGAACAAGTTCTGTCAGTCACAGTGCCACGTAGTTCAGTCACGTTTACTGGACAAGTACTGTCAGTCACAGTGCCACGTAGTTCAGTCACGTTTACTGAACAAGTTCTGTCAGTCACAGTGCCACGTAGTTCATTCACGTTTACTGAACAAGTTCTGTCAGTCACAGCACCACGTAGTTCACTCACGTTTACTGAACAAGTTCTGTCAGTCACAGTGCCACGTAGTTCACTCACGTTTACTGAACAAGTTCTGTCAGTCACAGTGCCACGTAGTTCACTCACGTTTACTGAACAAGTTCTGTCAGTCACAGTGCCACGTAGTTCAGTCACGTTTACTGGACCTGTTCTGTCAGTCACAGCGCCACGTAGTTCAGTCACGTTTACTGGACAAGTTCTGTCAGTCACAGCGCCACGTAGTTCAGTCACGTTTACTGAACAAGTTCTGTCAGTCACAGTGTGATGTAGTTTAGTCACATTTACTAAACAAGTTCTGTCAGTCACAGCGCCACGTAGTTCAGTCACGTTTACTGAACAAGTTCTGTCAGTCACAGAGTGAAGTAGTTCAGTCACATTTACTGAACAAGTTCTGTCAGTCACAGTGCCACGTAGTTCAGTCACGTTTACTGAACAAGTTCTGTCAGTCACAGCGCCACGTAGTTCAGTCACGTTTACTGAACAAGTTCTGTCAGTCACAGCGCCACGTAGTTCAGTCACGTTTATTGAACAAGTTCTGTCAGTCACAGCGCCACGTAGTTCAGTCACGTTTACTGAACAAGTTCTGTCAGTCACAGCGCCACGTAGTTCAGTCACGTTTACTGAACAAGTTCTGTCAGTCACAGTGCCACGTAGTTCAGTCACGTTTACTGGACCTGTTCTGTCAGTCACAGTGTGATGTAGTTTAGTCACATTTACTGAACAAGTTCTGTCAGTCACAGCGCCACGTAGTTCAGTCACGTTTACTGAACACGTTCTGTCAGTCACAGAGTGATGTAGTTCAGTCACATTTACTGAACAAGTTCTGTCAGTCACAGTGCCACGTAGTTCAGTCACGTTTACTGAACAAGTTCTGTCAGTCACAGCGCCACGTAGTTCAGTCACGTTTACTGAACAAGTTCTGTCAGTCACAGCGCCACGTAGTTCAGTCACGTTTATTGAACAAGTTCTGTCAGTCACAGCGCCACGTAGTTCAGTCACATTTACTGAACAATTTCTGTCAGTCACAGCACCACGTAGTTCACTCACGTTTACTGAATAAGTTCTGTCAGTCACAGTGCCACGTAGTTCAGTCACGTTTACTGAACAAGTTCTGTCAGTCACAGCGCCACGTAGTTCAGTCACGTTTACTGAACAAGTTCTGTCAGTCACAGTGCCACGTAGTTCACTTACGTTTACTGAACAAGTTCTGTCAGTCACAGCACCACGTAGTTCACTCACGTTTAATGAACAAGTTCTGTCAGTCACAGTGTGATGTAGTTCACTCACGTTTACTGAATAAGTTCTGTCAGTCACAGTGCCACGTAGTTCAGTCACATTTACTGAACAAGTTCTGTCAGTCACAGTGCCACGTAGTTCACTCACGTTTACTGAACAAATTCTATCAGTCACAGTGCCACGTAGTACACTCAAGTTTACTGAACAAGTTCTGTCAGTCACAGTACCACGTAGTTCACTCACGTTTACTGAACAAGTTCTGTCAGTCACAGTGCCACGTAGTTCACTCACGTTTACTGAACAAGTTCTGTCAGTCACAGCACCAGGTAGTTCACTCACGTTTACTGAACAAGTTCTGTCAGTCACAGTGCCACGTAGTTCACTCACATTTACTGGAGAAGTTCTGTCAGTCACAGTGCCACGTAGTTCACTCACGTTTACTGAACAAGTTCTGTCAGTCACAGTGCCACGTAGTTCACTCACGTTTACTGAACAAGTTCTGTCAGTCACAGCACCACGTAGTTCACTCATGTTTACTGAACAAGTTCTGTCAGTCACAGTGCCACGTAGTTCACTCACGTATACTGAACAAGTTCTGTCAGTCACAGTGCCACGTAATTCAGTCACGTTTACTGGACAAGTTCTGTCAGTCACAGCGCCATGTAGTTCAGTGACGTTTACTGAACAAGTTCTGTCAGTCACAGTGTGATGTAGTTCAGTCACATTTACTGAACAAGTTCTGTCAATCACAGCGCCACGTAGTTCAGTCACCTTTACTGAACAAGTTCTGTCAGTCACAGTGCCACGTAGTTCACTCATGTTTACTGAATAAGTTCTGTCAGTCACAGTGCCACATAGTTCAGTCACGTTTACTGAACAAGTTCTGTCAGTCACAGTGCCACGTAGTTCACTCACGTTTACTGAATAAGTTCTGTCAGTCACAGTGCCACATAGTTCAGTCACGTTTACTGAACAAGTTCTGTCAGTCACAGTTCCACGTAGTTCACTCACGTTTACTGAACAAGTTCTGTCAGTCACAGCGCCACGTAGTTCAGTCACGTATACTGAACAAGTTCTGTCAGTCACAGTGCCTCGTAGTTCACTCACGTTTACTGAACAAGTTCTGTCAGTCACAGTGCCACGTAGTTCACTCACATTTACTGAACAAGTTCTGTCAGTCACAGTGCCACATAGTACATTCACGTTTACTGAACAAGTTCTGTCAGTCACAGCACCACATAGTTCACTCACGTTTACTGAACAAGTTCTGTCAGTCACAGTGCCACGTAGTTCACTCACGTTTACTGAACAAGTTCTGTCAGTCACAGTGCCAAGTAGTTCAGTCACGTTTACTGGACCTGTTCTGTCAGTCACAGTGCCACGTAGTTCAGTCACGTTTAATGGATAAGTTCTGTCAGTCACAGCGCCACGTAGTTCAGTCACGTTTACTGAACAAGTTCTGTCAGTCACAGTGTGATGTAGTTCAGTCACATTTACTGAACAAGTTCTGTCAGTCACAGCGCCACGTAGTTCAGTCACGTTTACTGAACAAGTTCTGTCAGTCACAGAGTGATGTAGTTCAGTCACATTTACTGAACAAGTTCTGTCAGTCACAGTGCCACGTAGTTCAGTCACGATTACTGAACAAGTTCTGTCAGTCACAGCGCCACGTAGTTCAGTCACGTTTACTGAACAAGTTCTGTCAGTCACAGCGCCACGTAGTTCAGTCACGTTTATTGAACAAGTTCTGTCAGTCACAGCGCCACGTAGTTCAGTCACGTTTACTGAACAATTTCTGTCAGTCACAGCACCACATAGTTCACTCACGTTTACTGAATAAGTTCTGTCAGTCACAGTGCCACGTAGTTCAGTCACGTTTACTGAACAAGTTCTGTCAGTCACAGCGCCACGTAGTTCAGTCACGTTTACTGAACAAGTTCTGTCAGTCACAGCGCCACGTAGTTCAGTCACGTTTATTGAACAATTTCTGTCAGTCACAGCGCCACGTAGTTCAGTCACGTTTACTGAACAATTTCTGTCAGTCACAGCACCACATAGTTCACTCACGTTTACTGAATAAGTTCTGTCAGTCACAGTGCCACGTAGTTCAGTCACGTTTACTGAACAAGTTCTGTCAGTCACAGCGCCACGTAGTTCAGTCACGTTTACTGAACAAGTTCTGTCAGTCACAGTGCCACATAGTTCACTCACGTTTACTGAACAAGTTCTGTCAGTTACAGTGCCACGTAGTTCAGTCACGTTTACTGGACAAGTACTGTCAGTCACAGTGCCACATAGTTCACTCACGTTTACTGAACAAGTTCTGTCAGTCACAGTGCCACGTAGTTCACTTACGTTTACTGAACAAGTTCTGTCAGTCACAGCACCACGTAGTTCACTCACGTTTACTGAACAAGTTCTGTCAGTCACAGTGCCACGTAGTTCAGTCACGTTTACTGGACAAGTTCTGTCAGTCACAGCGCCACATAGTTCAGTCACGTTTACTGAACAAGTTCTGTCAGTCACAGTGTGATGTAGTTCAGTCACATTTACTGAACAAGTTCTGTCAGTCACAGCGCCACGTAGTTCAGTCACATTTACTGAACAAGTTCTGTCAGTCACAGTGCCATGTAGTTCTCTCACGTTTACTGAAAAAGTTCTGTCAGTCACTGTGCCACATAGTTCAGTCACGTTTACTGAACAAGTTCTGTCAGTCACAGCGCCACGCAGTTCAGTGACGTTTACTGAACAAGTTCTGTCAGTCACAGTGCCACGTAGTACATTCACGCTTACTGAACAAGTTCTGTCAGTCACAGCACCACATAGTTCACTCACGTTTACTGAACAAGTTCTGTCAGTCACAGTGCCACGTAGTTCACTCACGTTTACTGAACAAGTTCTGTCAGTCACAGTGCCAAGTAGTTCAGTCACGTTTACTGGACCTGTTCTGTCAGTCACAGTTCCACGTAGTTCAGTCACGTTTAATGGACAAGTTCTGTCAGTCACAGCGCCACGTAGTTCAGTCACGTTTACTGAACAAGTTCTGTCAGTCACAGTGTGATGTAGTTCAGTCACATTTACTGAACAAGTTCTGTCAGTCACAGCGCCACGTAGTTCAGTCACGTTTACTGAACAAGTTCTGTCAGTCACAGCGTGATGTAGTTCAGTCACATTTACTGAACAAGTTCTGTCAGTCACAGTGCCACGTAGTTCAGTCACTTTTACTGAACAAGTTCTGTCAGTCACAGCGCCACGTAGTTCAGTCACGTTTACTGAACAAGTTCTGTCAGTCACAGCGCCACGTAGTTCAGTCATGTTTATTGAACAAGTTCTGTCAGTCACAGCGCCACGTAGTTCAGTCACGTTTACTGAACAATTTCTGTCAGTCACAGCACCACGTAGTTCACTCACGTTTACTGAATAAGTACTGTCAGTCACAGTGCCACGTAGTTCAGTCACGTTTACTGAACAAGTTCTGTCAGTCACAGCGCCACGTAGTTCAGTCACGTTTACTGAACAAGTTCTGTCAGTCACAGTGCCACATAGTTCACTCACGTTTACTGAACAAGTTCTGTCAGTCACAGTGCCACGTAGTTCAGTCACGTTTACTGGACAAGTACTGTCAGTCACAGTGCCACGTAGTTCACTCACGTTTACTGAACAAGTTCGGTCAGTCACAGTGCCACGTAGTTCACTTACGTTTACTGAACAAGTTCTGTCAGTCACAGCACCACGTAGTTCACTCACGTTTACTGAACAAGTTCTGTCAGTCACAGTGCCACGTAGTTCACTCACGTTTACTGAACAAGTTCTGTCAGTCACAGTGCCACGTAGTTCAGTCACGTTTACTGGACCTGTTCTGTCAGTCACAGCACCACGTAGTTCAGTCACGTTTACTGGACAAGTTCTGTCAGTCACAGCGCCACATAGTTCAGTCACGTTTACTGAACAAGTTCTGTCAGTCACAGTGTGATGTAGTTCAGTCACATTTACTGAACAAGTTCTGTCAGTCACAGTGCCACGTAGTTCTCTCACGTTTACTGAATAAGTTCTGTCAGTCACAGTGCCACATAGTTCAGTCACGTTTACTGAACAAGTTCTGTCAGTCACAGCGCCACGCAGTTCAGTCACGTTTACTGAACAAGTTCTGTCAGTCACAACACCACGTAGTTCAGTCACGTTTACTGAACAAATTCTGTCAGTCACAGTGCCACGTAGTACACTCACATTTACTGAACAAGTTCTGTCAGTCACAGCGCCGCGTAGTTCAGTCACGTTTTCTGAACAAGTTCTGTCAGTCACAGCACCACATTGTTCACTCACGTTTACTGAACAAGTTCTGTCAGTCACAGTGCGACATAGTTCACTCACGGTTACTGAACAAGTTCTGTCAGTCACAGCACCACCTAGTTCACTCACGTTTACTGAACAAGATCTGTCAGTCACAGCACCACGTAGTTCACTCACGTTTACTGAACAAGATCTGTCAGTCACAGCACCACGTAGTTCACTCACATTTACTGAACAAGTTCTGTCAGTCACAGCGCTGCGTAGTTCAGTCACGTTTACTGAACAAGTTCTGTTAGTCACAGCACCACGTTTTTCACTCACGTTTACTGAACAAGTTCTGTCAGTCACATTGCGACATAGTTCACTCACGGTTACTGAACAAGTTCTGTCAGTCACAGCGCCACGTAGTTCTCTCACGTTTACTGAACAAGTTATTTCAGTCACAGCAACACGTTGTTCACTCACGTTTACTGAACAAGTTCTGTCAGTCACAGTGTGATGTAGTTCACTCACGTTTACTGAACAAGTTCTGTCAGTCACAGTGCCACGTAGTTCAGTCACGTTTACTGGACAAGTTCTGTCAGTCACAGCGCCACGTAGTTCAGTCACGTTTACTGGACAAGTTCTGTCAGTCACAGTGTGATGTAGTTCAATCACATTTACTGAACAAGTTCTGTCAGTCACAGCGCCACGTAGTTCAGTCACGTTTACTGAACAAGTTCTGTCAGTCACAGCACCACGTAGTTCACTCACGTTTACTGAACAAGTTCTGTCAGTCACAGTGCCACGTAGTTCAGTCACGTTTACTGAACAAGCTCTGTCAGTCACAGTGCCAAGGAGTTCAGTCACGTTTACTGGACCTGTTCTGTCAGTCACAGCGCCACATAGTTCAGTCACGTTTACTGGACAAGTTCTGTCAGTCACAGTGCCACATAGTTCAGTCAAGTTTACTGAACAAGTTCTGTCAGTCACAGTGTGATGTAGTTCAGTCACATTTACTGAACAAGTTCTGTCAGTCATAGCGCCACGTAGTTCAGTCACGTTTACTGAACAAGTTCTCTCAGTCACAGTGCCACATAGTTCACTCATGTTTACTGAATAAGTTCTGTCAGTCACAGTGCCACATAGTTCAGTCACGTTTACTGAACAAGTTCTGTCAGTCACAGCACCACGTTGTTCACTCACATTTACTGAACAAGTTCTGTCAGTCACAGTGTCACGTAGTTCACTCACATTTACTGAACAAGTTCTGTCAGTCACAGCGCCGCGTAGTTCAGTCACGTTTACTGAACAAGTTCTGTCAGTCACAGCACCACGTTGTTCACTCACGTTTACTGAACAAGTTCTGTCAGTCACAGTGCGACATAGTTCACTCACGGTTACTGAACAAGTTCTGTCAATCACAGCACCACGTAGTTCACTCACGTTTACTGAACAAGTTCTGTCAGTCACAGCAACACGTTGTTCACTCACGTTTACTGAACAAGTTCTGTCAGTCACAGCGCCACGTAGTTCACTCACGCTTACTGAACAAGTTCTGTCAGTCACAGTGCCACGTAGTTCACTCACGTTTACTGAACAAGTTCTGTCAGTCACAGTGTGATGTAGTTCACTCACGTTTAGTGAATAAGTTCTGTCAGTCACAGTGCCACGTAGTTCAGTCACGTTTACTGAACAAGTTCTGTCAGTCACAGTGGCACGTAGTTCACTCACGTTTACTGAACAAGTTCTGTCAGTCAAAGTGCCACGTAGTTCACTCACGTTTACTGAACAAGTTCTGTCAGTCACAGCACCACGTAGTTCACTCACGTTTAATGAACAAGTTCTGTCAGTCACAGTGTGATGTAGTTCACTCACGTTTACTGAAGAAGTTCTGTCATTCACAGTGCCACGTAGTTCGGTCACATTTACTGAACAAGTTCTGTCAGTCACAGCGCCACGTAGTTCACGCACCTTTACTGAACAAGTTCTGTCAGTCACAGTGCCACGTAGTTCACTCACGTTTACTGAACAAGTTCTGTCAGTCACAGTGCCACGTAGTTCACTCACGTTTACTGAACAAGTTCTGTCAGTCACAGTGCCACGTAGTTCACTCACGTTTACTGAACAAGTTCTGTCAGTCACAGCACCACGTAGTTCACTCACGTTTACTGAACAAGTTCTGTCAGTCACAGTGCCACGTAGTTGACTCAGGTTTACTGAACAAGTTCTGTCAGTCACAGTGCCACGTAGTTCACTCACGTTTACTGGACAAGTTCTGTCAGTCACAGTGCCACGTAGTTCACTCACGTTTACTGAACAAGTTCTGTCAGTCACAGTGTGAAGTAGTTCACTCACGTTTACTGAACAAGTTCTGTCAGTCACAGTGTGAAGTAGTTCACTCACGTTTACTGAACAAGTTCTGTCAGTCACAGTGCCACGTAGTTCACTCACGTTTACTGGACAAGTTCTGTCAGTCACAGTGCCACGTAGTTCACTCACGTATACTGAACAAGTTCTGTCAGTCACAGTGCCACGTAGTTCAGTCACGTTTACTGGACAATTTCTGTCAGTCACAGCGCCATGTAGTTCAGTCACGTTTACTGGACAAGTTCTGTCAGTCACAGCGCCATGTAGTTCAGTCACGTTTACTGAACAAGTTCTGTCAGTCACAGTGTGATGTAGTTCAGTCACATTTACTGAACAAGTTCTGTCAATCACAGCGCCACGTAGTTCAGTCACGTTTACTGAACAAGTTCTGTCAGTCACAGTGCCACGTAGTTCACTCACGTTTACTGAATAAGTTCTGTCAGTCACAGTGCCACATAGGTCAGTCACGTTTACTGAACAAGTTCTGTCAGTCACAGCGCCACGTAGTTCAGTCACGTTTACTGAACAAGTTCTGTCAGTCACAGTGTGATGTAGTTCAGTCACATTTACTGAACAAGTTCTGTCAATCACAGAGCCACGTAGTTCAGTAACGTTTACTGAACAAGTTCTGTTAGTCACAGTGCCACGTAGTTCTCTCACGTTTACTGAATAAGTTCTGTCAGTCACAGTGCCACATAGTTCAGTCACGTTTACTGAACAAGTTCTGTCAGTCACAGCGCCATGTAGTTCAGTCACGTTTACTGAACAAGTTCTGTCAGTCACAGCACCACGTAGTTCACTCACGTTTCCTGAACAAGTTCTTTCAGTCACAGGACCACATTGTTCACTCTCGTTTACTGAACAAGTTCTGTCAGTCACAGTGTGATGTAGTTCACTCACGTTTACTGAACAAGTTCTGTCAGTCACAGCGCCACGTAGTTCAGTCACGTTTACTGGACAAGTTCTGTCAGTCACAGCGCCACGTAGTTCAGTCACGTTTACTGGACAAGTTCTGTCAGTCACAGTGTGATGTAGTTCAGTCACATTTACTGAACAAGTTCTGTCAGTCACAGCGCCACGTAGTTCAGTCACGTTTACTGAATAAGTTCTGTCAGTCACAGTGCCAAGTAGCTCACTCACGTTTACTGAATAAGTTCTGTCAGTCACAGTGCCACATATTTCAGTCACGTTTACTGAACAAGTTCTGTCAGTCACAGCGCCTCGTAGTTCAGTCACGTTTACTGAACAATTTCTGTCAGTCACAGCACCACGTAGTTGACTCACGTTTACTGAACAAGTTCTGTCAGTCACAGTGCCACGTAGTTCACTCACATTTACTGAACAAGTTCTGTCAGTCACAGCGCCGCGTAGTTCAGTCACGTTTACTGAACAAGTTCTGTCAGTCACAGCACCACGTTGTTCACTCACGTTTACTGAACAAGTTCTGTCAGTCACAGTGCGACATAGTTCACTCACGTTTACTGGACAAGTTCTGTCAGTCACAGCGCCATGTAGTTCAGTCACGTTTACTGAACAAGTTCTGTCAGTCACATTGCTACATAGTTCACTCACGGTTACTAAACAAGTTCTGTGAGTCACAGCGCCACGTAGTTCACTCACGTTTACTGAACAAGTTCTTTCAGTCACAGGACCACGTTGTTCACTCACGTTTACTGAACAAGTTCTGTCAGTCACAGTGTGATGTAGTTCACTCACGTTTACTGAACAAGTTCTGTCAGTCACAGCGCCACGTAGTTCAGTCACGTTTACTGGACAAGTTCTGTCAGTCACAGCGCCACGTAGTTCACTCACGCTTACTGAACAAGATCTGTCAGTCACAGTGCCACGTATTTCACTCACGTTTACTGAACAAGCTCTGTCAGTCACAGCGCCACGTAGTTCAGTCACGTTTACTGAACAAGTTATGTCAGTCACAGTGCCACGTAGTTCACTCACGTTTACTGAATAAGTTCTGTCAGTCACAGTGCCACATAGTTCAGTCACGTTTACTGAACAAGTTCTGTCAGTCACAGCACCAGCTAGTTCAGTCACGTTTACTGAACAAGTTCTGTCAGTCACAGCACCACGTAGTTCACTCACGTTTACTGAACAAGTTCTCTCAGTCACAGTGCCACGTTGTTCACTCACATTTACTGAACAAGTTCTGTCAGTCACAGCACCGCGTAGTTCAGTCACGTTTACTGAACAAGTTCTGTCAGTCACAGCACCGCGTAGTTCAGTCACGTTTACTGAACAAGTTCTGTCAGTCACAGTGCCACATAGTTCACTCATGTTTACTGAATAAGTTCTGTCAGTCACAGTGCCACATAGTTCAGTCACGTTTACTGAACAAGTTCTGTCAGTCACAGCACCACGTTGTTCACTCACATTTACTGAACAAGTTCTGTCAGTCACAGTGCCACGTAGTTCACTCACATTTACTGAACAAGTTCTGTCAGTCACAGCGCCGCGTAGTTCAGTCACGTTTACTGAACAAGTTCTGTCAGTCACAGCACCACGTTGTTCACTCACGTTTACTGAACAAGTTCTGTCAGTCACAGTGCGACATAGTTCACTCACGGTTACTGAACAAGTTCTGTCAATCACAGCACCACGTAGTTCACTCACGTTTACTGAACAAGTTCTGTCAGTCACAGCACCACGTTGTTCACTCACGTTTACTGAACAAGTTCTGTCAGTCACAGCGCCACGTAGTTCACTCACGCTTACTGAACAAGTTCTGTCAGTCACAGTGCCACGTAGTTCACTCACGTTTACTGAACAAGTTCTGTCAGTCACAGTGTGATGTAGTTCACTCACGTTTAGTGAATAAGTTCTGTCAGTCACAGTGCCACGTAGTTCAGTCACGTTTACTGAACAAGTTCTGTCAGTCACAGTGGCACGTAGTTCACTCACGTTTACTGAACAAGTTCTGTCAGTCAAAGTGCCACGTAGTTCACTCACGTTTACTGAACAAGTTCTGTCAGTCACAGCACCACGTAGTTCACTCACGTTTAATGAACAAGTTCTGTCAGTCACAGTGTGATGTAGTTCACTCACGTTTACTGAATAAGTTCTGTCATTCACAGTGCCACGTAGTTCGGTCACATTTACTGAACAAGTTCTGTCAGTCACAGCGCCACGTAGTTCACGCACCTTTACTGAACAAGTTCTGTCAGTCACAGTGCCACGTAGTTCACTCACGTTTACTGAACAAGTTCTGTCAGTCACAGTGCCACGTAGTTCACTCACGTTTACTGAACAAGTTCTGTCAGTCACAGTGCCACGTAGTTCACTCACGTTTACTGAACAAGTTCTGTCAGTCACAGCACCACGTATTTCACTCACGTTTACTGAACAAGTTCTGTCAGTCACAGTGCCACGTAGTTCACTCACGTTTACTGAACAAGTTCTGTCAGTCACAGTGCCACGTAGTTCACTCACGTTTACTGGACAAGTTCTGTCAGTCACAGTGCCACGTAGTTCACTCACGTTTACTGAACAAGTTCTGTCAGTCACAGTGTGAAGTAGTTCACTCACGTTTACTGAACAAGTTCTGTCAGTCACAGTGTGAAGTAGTTCACTCACGTTTACTGAACAAGTTCTGTCAGTCACAGTGCCACGTAGTTCAGTCACGTTTACTGGACAAGTTCTGTCAGTCACAGTGCCACGTAGTTCACTCACGTATACTGAACAAGTTCTGTCAGTCACAGTGCCACGTAGTTCACTCACGTTTACTGGACAATTTCTGTCAGTCACAGCGCCATGTAGTTCAGTCACGTTTACTGGACAAGTTCTGTCAGTCACAGCGCCATGTAGTTCAGTCACGTTTACTGAACAAGTTCTGTCAGTCACAGTGTGATGTAGTTCAGTCACATTTACTGAACAAGTTCTGTCAATCACAGCGCCACGTAGTTCAGTCACGTTTACTGAACAAGTTCTGTCAGTCACAGTGCCACGTAGTTCACTCACGTTTACTGAATAAGTTCTGTCAGTCACAGTGCCACATAGGTCAGTCACGTTTACTGAACAAGTTCTGTCAGTCACAGCGCCACGTAGTTCAGTCACGTTTACTGAACAAGTTCTGTCAGTCACAGTGTGATGTAGTTCAGTCACATTTACTGAACAAGTTCTGTCAATCACAGAGCCACGTAGTTCAGTAACGTTTACTGAACAAGTTCTGTTAGTCACAGTGCCACGTAGTTCTCTCACGTTTACTGAATAAGTTCTGTCAGTCACAGTGCCACATAGTTCAGTCACGTTTACTGAACAAGTTCTGTCAGTCACAGCGCCACGTAGTTCAGTCACGTTTACTGAACAAGTTCTGTCAGTCACAGCACCACGTAGTTCACTCACGTTTCCTGAACAAGTTCTTTCAGTCACAGGACCACGTTGTTCACTCTCGTTTACTGAACAAGTTCTGTCAGTCACAGTGTGATGTAGTTCACTCACGTTTACTGAACAAGTTCTGTCAGTCACAGCGCCACGTAGTTCAGTCACGTTTACTGGACAAGTTCTGTCAGTCACAGCGCCACGTAGTTCAGTCACGTTTACTGGACAAGTTCTGTCAGTCACAGTGTGATGTAGTTCAGTCACATTTACTGAACAAGTTCTGTCAGTCACAGCGCCACGTAGTTCAGTCACGTTTACTGAATAAGTTCTGTCAGTCACAGTGCCAAGTAGCTCACTCACGTTTACTGAATAAGTTCTGTCAGTCACAGTGCCACATATTTCAGTCACGTTTACTGAACAAGTTCTGTCAGTCACAGCGCCTCGTAGTTCAGTCACGTTTACTGAACAATTTCTGTCAGTCACAGCACCACGTAGTTGACTCACGTTTACTGAACATGTTCTGTCAGTCACAGTGCCACGTAGTTCACTCACATTTACTGAACAAGTTCTGTCAGTCACAGCGCCGCGTAGTTCAGTCACGTTTACTGAACAAGTTCTGTCAGTCACAGCACCACGTTGTTCACTCACGTTTACTGAACAAGTTCTGTCAGTCACAGTGCGACATAGTTCACTCACGTTTACTGGACAAGTTCTGTCAGTCACAGCGCCATGTAGTTCAGTCACGTTTACTGAACAAGTTCTGTCAGTCACATTGCTACATAGTTCGCTCACGGTTACTAAACAAGTTCTGTGAGTCACAGCGCCACGTAGTTCACTCACGTTTACTGAACAAGTTCTTTCAGTCACAGGACCACGTTGTTCACTCACGTTTACTGAACAAGTTCTGTCAGTCACAGTGTGATGTAGTTCACTCACGTTTACTGAACAAGTTCTGTCAGTCACAGCGCCACGTAGTTCAGTCACGTTTACTGGACAAGTTCTGTCAGTCACAGCGCCACGTAGTTCACTCACGCTTACTGAACAAGATCTGTCAGTCACAGTGCCACGTATTTCACTCACGTTTACTGAACAAGCTCTGTCAGTCACAGCGCCACGTAGTTCAGTCACGTTTACTGAACAAGTTCTGTCAGTCACAGTGCCACGTAGTTCACTCACGTTTACTGAATAAGTTCTGTCAGTCACAGTGCCACATAGTTCAGTCACGTTTACTGAACAAGTTCTGTCAGTCACAGCACCACGTAGTTCACTCACGTTTACTGAACAAGTTCTCTCAGTCACAGTGCCACGTAGTTCACTCACATTTACTGAACAAGTTCTGTCAGTCACAGCACCGCGTAGTTCAGTCACGTTTACTGAACAAGTTCTGTCAGTCACAGCACCGCGTAGTTCAGTCACGTTTACTGAACAAGTTCTGTCAGTCACAGCGCCACGTAGTTCACTCACGTTTACTGAACAAGTTCTGTCAGTCACAACACCACGTTGTTCACTCACGTTTACTGAACAAGTTCTGTCAGTCACAGTATGATGCAGTTCACTCACGTTTACTGAACAAGTTTTGTCAGTCACAGTGTGATGCAGTTCACTCACGTTTACTGAATAAGTTCTGTCAGTCACAGTGCCACATAGTTCAGTCACATTTACTGAACAAGTTCTGTCAGTCACAGTGACACGTAGTTCAGTCACATTTACTGAACAAGTTCTGTCAGTCACAGCGCCACGTAGTTCACTCACGTTTTCTGGACAAGTTCTGTCAGTCACAGTGCCATGTAGTTCAGTCACATTTACTGAACAAGTTCTGTCAGTCACAGCGCCACGTAGTTCACTCACGTTTTACTGAACAAGTTCTGTTAGTCACAGTGCAACGTAGTTCACTCACGTTTACTGAACAAGTTCTGTCAGTCACAGTGCCACGTAGTTCACTCACGTTTACTGAACAAGTTCTGTCAGTCACAGTGCGACATAGTTCACTCACGGTTACTGAACACGTTCTGTCAGTCACAGCGCCACGTAGTTCACTCACGTTTACCGAACAAGTTCTGTCAGTCACAGCACCACGTTGTTCACTCACGTTTACTGAACAAGTTCTGTCAGTCACAGTGTGATATAGTTCACTCACGTTTACTGAACAAGTTCTGTCAGTCACAGCGCCACGTAGTTCACTCACGTTTACTGAACAAGTTCTGTCAGTCACAGCGCCACGTAGTTCACTCACGTTTACTGAACAAGTTCTGTCAGTCACAGTGCCACGTAGTTCACTCACGTTTACTGAACAAGTTCTGTCAGTCACAGTGCCACGCAGTTCACTCACGTTTACTGAACAAGTTCTGTCAGTCACAGTGCCACGTAGTTCACTCACGTTTACTGAACAACTTCTGTCAGTCACAGTGCCACGTAGTTTAGTCACCTTTACTGAACAAGTTCTGTCAGTCACAGTGTGATGTAGTTCGCTCACGTTTACTGAATAAGTTCTGTCAGTCACAGTGCCACGTACTTCAGTCACATTTTCTGAACAAGTTCTGTCAGTCACAGCGCCACGTAGTTCACTCACGTTTACTGAACAACTTCTGTCAGTCACAGTGCCACGTAGTTCACTCACGTTTACTGAACAACTTCTGTCAGTCACAGTGCCACGTAGTTCAGTCACGTTTACTGAACAAGTTCTGTCAGTCACAGTGCCCCGTAGTTCACTCACGTTTACTGAAAAAGTTCTGTTAGTCACAGTGCCACGTAGTTCACTCACGTTTACTGAACAAGTTCTGTCAGTCACAGCACCACGTAGTTCACTCACGTTTACTGAACAAGTTCTGTCAGTCACAGTGTGATGTAGTTCACTCACGTTTACTGAACAAGTTCTGTCAGTCACAGCGCCACGTAGTTCACTCACGTTTACTGAACAAGTTCTGTCAGTCACAGTGCCACGTAGTTCACTCACGTTTACTGAACAAGTTCTGTGAGTCACAGTGCCACATAGTTCACTCACGCTTACTGAACAAGTTCTGTGAGTCACAGTGCCACGTAGTTCACTCACGTTTACTGAACAAGTTCTGTCAGTCCCAGTGTGATGTAGTTCACTCACGTTTACTGAATAAGTTCTGTCAGTCCCAGTGTGATGTAGTTCACTCACGTTTACTGAACAAGTTCTGTCAGTCACAGTGCCACGTAGTTCAGTCACATTTACTGAACAAGTTCTGTCAGTCACAGCGCCACGTAGTTCACTCACGTTTTATGGACAAGTTCTGTCAGTCACAGTGCCATGTAGTTCACTCACGTTTTATGGACAAGTTCTGTCAGTCACAGTGCCATGTAGTTCAGTCACATTTACTGAACAAGTTCTGTCAGTCACAGTGCCACGTAGTTCACTCACGGTTACTGAACACGTTCTGTCAGTCACAGCGCCACGTAGTTCACTCACGTTTACTGAACAAGTTCTGTCAGTCACAGCACCACGTTGTTCACTCACGTTTACTGAACAAGTTCTGTCAGTCACAGTGTGATATAGTTCACTCACGTTTACTGAACAAGTTCTGTCAGTCACAGCGCCACGTAGTTCACTCACGTTTACTGAACAAGTTCTGTCAGTCACAGTGCCACGTAGTTCACTCACATTTACTGAACAAGTTCTGTCAGTCACAGTGCCACGTAGTTCACTCACGTTTACTGAACAAGTTCTGTCAGTCACAATGCCACGTAGTTCACTCACGTTTACTGAACAAGTTCTGTCAGTCACAGTGTGATATAGTTCACTCACGTTTACTGAACAAGTTCTGTCAGTCACAGCACCACGTAGTTCACTCACGCTTACTGAACAAGTTCTGTCAGTCACAGTGTGATGTAGTTCACTCACGTTTACTGAATAAGTTCTGTCAGTCACAGTGTGATGTAGTTCACTCACGTTTACTGAACAAGTTCTGTCAGTCACAGCGCCACGTAGTTCACTCACGTTTACTGAACATGTCCTGTCAGTCACAGTGCGATGTAATTCACTCACGTTTACTTAATAAGTTCTGTCAGTCACAGTGCCACGTAGTTCAGTCGCATTTATTGAACAAGTTCTGTCAGTCACAGCGCCACGTAGTTCACTCACGTTCACTGAACAACTTCTGTCAGTCACAGTGCCACGTAGTTCACTCACGTTTACTGAACAACTTCTGTCTGTCACAGTGCCACGTAGTTCACTCACGTTTACTGAACAAGTTCTGTCAGTCACAGTGCCACCTAGTTCAGTCACGTTTACTGAACAAGTTCTGTCAGTCACAGTGCCACGTAGTTCACTTACGTTTACTGAACAAGTTCTGTTAGTCACAGTGCCACGTAGTTCACTCACGTTTACTGAACAAGTTCTGTCAGTCACAATGCCACGTAGTTCACTCACGTTTACTGAACAAGTTCTGTCAGTCACAGCACCACGTAGTTCACTCACGTTTACTGAACAAGTTCTGTCAGTCACAGTGTGATGTAGTTCACTCACGTTTACTGATTAAGTTCTGTCAGTCACAGTGCCACGTAGTTCAGTCACATTTACTGAACAAGTTCTGTCAGTCACAGTGCCACGTAGTTCACTCACGTTTACTGAACAACTTCTGTCAGTCACAGTGCCACGTAGTTCACTCACGTTTACTGAACAAGTTCTGTCAGTCACAGTGCCACGTAGTTCAGTCACGTTTACTGAACAAGTTCTGTCAGTCACAGTGCCACGTAGTTCACTCACGTTTACTGAACAAGTTCTGTCAGTCACAGCACCACGTAGTTCACTCACGCTTACTGAACAAGTTCTGTCAGTCACAGTGTGATGTAGTTCACTCACGTTTACTGAATAAGTTCTGTCAGTCACAGTGTGATGTAGTTCACTCACGTTTACTGAACAAGTTCTGTCAGTCACAGCGCCACGTAGTTCACTCACGTTAACTGAACATGTCCTGTCAGTCACAGTGCAATGTAATTCACTCACGTTTACTTAATAAGTTCTGTCAGTCACAGTGCCACGTAGTTCAGTCGCATTTATTGAACAAGTTCTGTCAGTCACAGCGCCACGTAGTTCACTCACGTTTACTGAACAACTTCTGTCAGTCACAGTGCCACGTAGTTCACTCACGTTTACTGAACAACTTCTGTCAGTCACAGTGCCACGTAGTTCACTCACGTTTACTGAACAACTTCTGTCAGTCACAGTGCCACCTAGTTCAGTCACGTTTACTGAACAAGTTCTGTCAGTCACAGTGCCACGTAGTTCACTTACGTTTACTGAACAAGTTCTGTTAGTCACAGTGCCACGTAGTTCACTCACATTTACTGAACAAGTTCTGTCAGTCACAGTGCCACATAGTTCACTCACGTTTACTGAACAAGTTCTGTCAGTCACAGCACCACGTAGTTCAGTCACTTTTACTGAACAGGTTCTGTCAGTCACAGCGCCACGTAGTTCACTCACGTTTACTGAACAAGTTCTGTCAGTCACAGCACCACCTAGTTCACTCACGTTTACTGAACAAGTTCTGTCAGTCACAGTGTGATGTAGTTCACTCACGTTTACTGAATAAGTACTGTCAGTCACAGTGCCACGTAGTTCAGTCACATTTACTGAACAAGTTCTGTCAGTCACAGCGCCACGTAGTTCACTCACGTTTACTGAACAAGTTCTGTCAGTCACAGTGCCACGTAGTTCACTCACGTTTACTGAACAAGTTCTGTCAGTCACAGTGTGATGTAGTTCACTCACGTTTACTGAACAAGTTCTGTCAGTCACAGTGCCACGTAGTTCACTCACGTTTACTGAACAAGTTCTGTCAGTCACAGTGCCACGTAGTTCACTCACGTTTACTGAACAAGTTCTGTCAGTCACAGCGCCACGTAGTTCACTCACGTTTACTGAACAAGTTCTGTCAGTCACAGCACCACCTAGTTCACTCACGTTTACTGAACAAGTTCTGTCAGTCACAGTGTGATGTAGTTCACTCACGTTTACTGAATAAGTTCTGTCAATCACAGTGCCACGTAGTTCACTCTCATTTACTGAACAAGTTCTGTCAGTCACAGCGCCACGTAATTCAGTCACGTTTACTGAACAAGTTCTGTCAGTCACAGCGACACATAGTTCACTCACGTTTACTGAACAAGTTCTGTCAGTCACAGTGCCACGTAGTTCACTCACGTTTACTGAACAAGTTCTGTCAGTCACAGCGCCACATAGTTCACTCACGTTTACTGAACAAGTTCTGTCAGTCACAGTGCCACGTAGTTCAGTCACGTTTACTGAACAAGTTCTGTCAGTCACAGTGCGACATAGTTCACTCACGTTTACTGAACACGTTCTGTCAGTCACAGCGCGCTGAACAGATGCTTCTTTACTGTACTCTGTCACGATTTACGCTTCTTGTCTTCCAGTGGGTTGTAAGCGAAAATACACCAATGAGGATGACAGAATAAACTACATACATATTCTAGAATACCCGATGCGTTAGAATCGGGCCACCATCTAGTTGTATAATAATTGACTCTCAATATTGCCCTACACAGAAGTAGCAGGAGAGCATCTTACAGAGAAGAGCTAACATAGATAAACAAATCCTTTTTTCTCTAAATTTTATTCAATAACTACCTGTCATGCATCTGGATTTAGACCCCTGTGCTTTTGTCTTTTTAGGGTAACGGGTGCTTTCATTTACTCATATTTCTGCCCTATCACCTTTTGGGAAAAAAGAAAAAAATTAAAATAAGAAATAAATAATCCAAGTGAGGGGATATGTGTCCATCATACTATATATGTGGGCAGTGGGACCATCATACTATATATGTGGGGCAGTGTGATCATCATATTACAGGTGCATCTCACAAAATTAGAATGTCATCAAAAAGTTAATTTATTTCAGTTCTTCAATACAAAAAGTGAAACTCACATAATATATAGAGTCATTACAATATATATTGAATATATGTGGAGCAGTGAGGACCATCATACTATATATGTAGGTAGTGGGACCATCATACTATATATGTGGAGCAGTGTGAACCATCATACTATATATGTGGAGCAGTGTGGACTATCATACTATATACGAGGGGCGTTCATTAACGTTCATTAAAGATTTCCCCTGACCCACTTCTATTTATCACAGGACGCTGAAATTTCACATGTGTAATGATATAAGTCTCTATATGTGGGGCAGTGTTGAACCATCATACTATATATATATATATGTATATATATATATATATATATATATATATATATATATATATATACAGTACAGACCAAAAGTTTGGACACACCTTCTCATTTAAGGATTTTTCTGTATTTTCATGACTATGAAAATTGTACATTCACACTGAAGGCATCAAAACTATGAATTAACACATGTGGAATTATAGACTTAACAATAAAGTGTGAAACAAATGAAAATATGTCTTATATTCTAGGTTCTTCAAAGTAGCCACTTTTTGCTTTGATGACTGCTTTGCACACTCTTGGCATTCTCTTGATGAGCTTCAAGAGGTAGTCACCGGAAATGGTCTTCCAACAATCTTGAAGGAGTTCCCAGAGATGCTTAGCACTTGTTGGCCCTTTTGCCTTCACTCTGCGGTCCAGCTCACCCCAAACCATCTCGATTGGGTTCAGGTCTGGTGACTGTGGAGGCCAGGTCATCTGGCGTAGCACCTCATCACTCTCCTTCTTGGTCAAATAGCCCTTACACAGCCTGGAGGTGTGTTTGGGGTCATTGTCCTGTTGAAAAATAAATGATGGTCCAACTAAACGCAAACCGGATGGAATAGCATGCCGCTGCAAGATGCTGTGGTAGCCATGCTGGTTCAGTATGCCTTCAATTTTGAATAAATCCCCAACAGTGTCACCAGCAAAGCCCCCCCCCCCCCACCATCACACCTCCTCCATGCTTCACGGTGGGAGCCAGGCATGTAGAGTCCATCCGTTCACCTTTTCTGCATCGCACAAAGACACGGTGGTTGGAACCAAAGATCTCAAATTTGGACTCATCAGACCAAAGCACAGATTTACACTGGTCTAATGTCCATTCCTTGTGTTCTTTAGCCCAAACAAGTCTCTTCTGCTTGTTGCCTGTCCTTAGCAGTGGTTTCCTAGCAGCTATTTTACCATGAAGGCCTGCTGCACAAAGTCTCCTCTTAACAGTTGTTTTAGAGATGTGTCTGCTGCTAGAACTCTGTGTGGCATTGACCAGGTCTCTAATCTGAGCTGCTGTTAACCTGCGATTTCTGAGGCTGGTGACTCGGATAAACTTATCCTCAGAAGCAGAGGTGACTCTTGGTCTTCCTTTCCTGGGGCGGTCCTCATGTGAGACAGTTTCTTTGTAGCACTTGATGGTTTTTGCAACTGCACTTGGGGACACTTTCAAAGTTTTCCCAATTTTTCGGACTGACTGACCTTCATTTCTTTAAGTAATGATGGCCACTCGTTTTTCTTTACTTAGCTGCTTTTTACTTGCCATAATACAAATTCTAACAGTCTATTCAGTAGGACTATCAGCTGTGTATCCACCAGACTTCTGCACAACACAACTGATGGTCTCAGCCCCATTTATAAGGCAAGAAATCCCACTTATTAAACCTGACAGGGCACATCTGTGAAGTGGAAACCATTTCCGGTGACAACCTCTTGAAGCTCATGAAGAGAATGCCAAGAGTGTGCAAAGCAGTTGTAACGGGTCTGGGAGGCGGAACCTCAGAGCTACTATACAAGGAGGCGGTCCTTGTAAGGGAGCGGGTGGCGACCAGGGAAGACGGGCTGGAAGTCTCAGCAGGTGAACGGGACAGTCTCTGAGTGAACAGGACAGTCTCTGAGTGAACGGGCTGGAGATCACGGCAAGTGACCGGGACAGTCTCTAGGTATAGGGTTGGTACGACCTGTGGCGGCTGAAGATAGACGTGAGCTCCCAGGTGAGCAGGCGAGAGTCTCTGGATGAACGGGTGGTCACAGCATGTGACGGCGGAGCCTCCAGGAAGACCAGCGGACAGGTGACAGATGAGCGCTCCCAGGTGAGCGGGCAGAAGTCTCTGGACAGGCGGGTGGTCACAGCATGTGACGGCAGAGCCTCCGGGTAGGCAAACAGACAGGTAGCAGAAGAGCGCTCCCAGGTGAGCGGGCAGGAGTCACAGGACAGGCAGGTGGTCACAGCACGTGACGGCGGAGCCTCCAGGTAGGCTAGCAGGCAGATAGCAGATGTGCGCTCCCAGGTGAGCGGGCAAGCTGGTCCATAGACAGACTGACAGGAGTTGGAAGGCAGACCGTCGGACCTCAGGCAGGCAGGCAGGTAGCTGATGTGCGCTCCCAGGTGAGCGGGCAGGCTGGTCCTTAGACAGACTGACAGGATTAGTAAGGCAGACCGTCGGACCTCAGACAAGCTGGCAGGTATCAGATGTGCGCTCCCAGGTGAGCGGGCAGGCTGGTCCTTAGACAGACTGACAGGATTAGAAAGGCAGACCGTCGGACCTCAGACTAGCAGGCAGGTAGCAAGTAATCAGGCAGGAATCTGGCAGGTAACTGGCAACGGGACCTGAGGGCTGAAGCACAGGTGAGACACAGGTGCAAACAACATTGCTCGGGCACCTCCATTTTGGAGGAGGTGCCTTATATACGGTAAAGTCCTCCGGCCATTGGCCGGGGACTCCTTAGGACGGCGCGCGCGGCCCCTTTAAGAGGGAGGGAGGGCACGCGCGCGCGCCCTAAGCACATTGGCCAGGAAGGAGCGCGCGCTGCCAGCAGAGCGGGAGAGGGACACCGGGCTCGGAGCAGAGCGTTGAGGGGAACAGCGTCCCTGCCTAGCAGAGGGCAGGGACGCTGGCACTACAGTACCCCCCCTTTAGGCCCCCCCTTTTTTAGGCCAGATAGAAATTTAGCTAGGATGAGAGGGGCATGGATGTTCTCCCGGGGCTCCCACGTTCTCTCCTCAGGACCAAACCCCTTCCAATCTACCAGAAAAAAGGTCTTTCCTCTTACCCTTTTGGTGGCAAGAATGTTCTCTACCTCAAACTCGTCCTCAGCAGAAACCGGAGCAGGAGGCGTACCTGTAGACTTGGAAAAAGAGTTAAGCACCACGGGTTTGAGGAGAGATACATGGAAGGAGTTGGGGATCCGTAAGTTGGCCGGGAGTTTCAATTTATAGGCCACCGGATTGATCTGACTGATGACCTCCAGAGGGCCGATGAACCGAGGCCCTAACTTGTAAGAAGGTATCTTGAGTCGAACATATTTAGATGAGAGCCAAACTTTATCTCCTGGACGAAATTGTGGAGGATCCAGGCGTTTTTTGTCAGCGTGTCTTTTCATACGCTCGGATGACAGAAGGAGTGCGGACCGGGTACTCTCCCATATGGAGGAAAATTTGCTAACGAGAGATTCCGCAGCCGGGTTGTCCACAGAGGTGGAGACAGGAAAACGAATCCGAGGATGCTGACCAAAGACTACAAAAAACGGGGATTTGGAGGAGGATTCGCTCTCGTGATTATTATAAGAGAACTCGGCCCATGGTAGGAGATCCACCCAGTCAGAATGGTGGGCATTAACGAAGTGCCGGAGGTAACTGGTCAGGTTCTGATTGATCCGCTCCACTTGACCATTGGACTGTGGGTGGTAAGCGGAAGAGAAGTCCAGGGTGACGTCTAGTAGTTTACAAGTGGCTCTCCAGAAACGTGAGGTGAACTGTACCCCACGATCCGACACGATGTGGAGGGGCAGGCCATGAAGACGGAAGATGTGGCGGATAAAGTCTTTAGCCAGCTCGGGTGCAGACGGAAGGCCTGGCAGGGGAATAAAGTGAGCCATCTTGGAAAAGCGGTCAGCGACCACCCAAATGACCGTACAACCGGCAGAGACGGGGAGATCAGTTATAAAGTCCATTGCTATATGCTGCCAGGGGGCAGCAGGTACAGGAAGCGGAAGGAGGCGTCCGGCTGGCAGATGTCTCGGGACTTTGTTGCGAGTGCAGGACACACAGGCAGAAACAAAGTCTATTATGTCCTTGTGCAGGGTAGGCCACCAATAGTGCCGGGCAATAAGCTGGAGGGTCTTTTTCTGACCGGCGTGGCCAGCTAGTTTAGACGAATGGCCCCAGTGTAGGATCTTCTCCCGATCAGGTACTGAAACAAACGTCTTACCGGGAGGGAGACGATTTAGACTCACGGGAGCCACCTGCATTACTCTGGCGGGATCGATGATATGTTTAGGTTCTTCCTCGAGATCGGACACCAGAAAGGATCGGGACAAGGCGTCTGCTTTGACGTTTTTGTCAGCCGGGCGAAAATGAAGAACAAAATCAAAACGAGCAAAAAACAAGGACCACCGGGCTTGGCGCGGGTTAAGTCTCTGGGCATGCTGGAGGTAAGCCAAGTTCTTGTGGTCAGTGTAAATTATTACCGGATGAAGAGCCCCCTCGAGTAGGTAACGCCACTCCTCCAACGCCAGTTTGATGGCCAATAACTCTCGGTCTCCTATGGAATAGTTGCGCTCAGAAGAGGAGAAGAGTTTGGAGAAGAAGCCACAAGTTACCATTCTCCCGGAAGATGATTTTTGAGTAAGTACCACTCCGGCTCCAGAGGAGGAGGCGTCAACTTCCAGGAAGAACTGCTTGTTGCTGTCCGGGCGATGCAGCACCGGGGCGGAAGAGAAGGCCTGTTTTAGGGAAAGAAAGGCCTCCTCTGCTTCGGGCGGCCACTCTTTGGGATTAGTACCCTTACGGGTGAGTGCGGAAATTGGGGCAGTCCGGGAAGAGAAGTGCGGGATGAAGAGGCGGTAATAGTTGGCGAAGCCCAGGAACCGTTGAATAGCCTTCAACCCCTCTGGTCGGGGCCATTTCTCGATGGCAGACAGTTTCTCAGGATCCATTTGTAGGCCGGTCTGAGAGATAATGTAGCCCAGAAACGGAAGCGAGGTCTGCTCAAAGAGGCACTTCTCATATTTAGCGTAGAGATGGTTCTGCCTGAGCCTGAGCAGGACCTGACGAACGTCCCTCCGGTGAGTCTGGAGATCCGGAGAGAAGACCAAGATGTCGTCCAGGTACACCACTACGCAGGAGTAGAGAAGGTCCCGGAAGATGTCATTGACCAACTCTTGAAAGACGGCAGGAGCGTTACAGAGACCAAAGGGCATTACTAGATATTCATAGTGGCCGTCCCGGGTGTTGAATCATAGAATCATAGAATCATAGAATCATAGAATGGTAGAGTTGGAAGGGACCTCCTGGGTCATCTGGTCCAACCCCCTGCTCAAAGCAGGATTCACTAGATCATCTCAGACAGATGTCTGTCCAGCCTCTGTTTGAAGACGTCCATTGAAGGGGAACTCACCACCTCTGGTGGCAGCCTGTTCCACTCATTAATCACCCTAACTGTCAAAAAGTTTTTTCTAATATCTAATCTGTGTCTCCTCCCATTTAGTTTCATCCCATTGCTTCTAGTCTTTCCTTCTGCAAATGAGAATAAAGATGATCCTTCTACAATGTGACAGCCCTTGACATATTTGTAGACAGCTATTAAGTCTCCTCTCAGTCTTCTTTTTTGCAAGCTAAACATTCCCAAATCCTGCAACCGTTCCTCATAGGACATGGTTTGCAGACCAGTCACCATTCTGGTCGCTCTTCTCTGAACTTGCTCCAGTTTGTCTATGTCTTTTTTAAAATGTGGTGCCCAAAACTGTACACAGTATTCCAGATGAGGTCTGACCAAAGAGGAGTAAAGACCGATAATGACTTCACGTGATCTAGACTGTATGCTTCTGTTAATACATCCCAGAATTGTATTTGCCTTTTTTGCTGCTGCATCACACTGTTGACTCATGTTTAGTCTATGATCTATTAGTATACCTAAGTCTTTTTCACATGTACTGTTGCTTAGCTCTATTCCTCCCATTCTGTATATGCTTTTTTCATTTTTATTGCCCAGATGTAGTACTTTGCATTTTTCCCTGTTAAAAACCATTCTGTTGGTTGCTGCCCACTGCTCCAGTTTATTTAGGTCTTTTTGAATCCTCTCTCTCTCTTCTCTAGTATTAGCTATCCCTCCTAGCTTTGTGTCATCAGCAAATTTAATCAGTTTACCCTCAATTCCTTCATCTAAATCATTGATAAAGATGTTGAACAATACAGGTCCCAGGACGGAGCCCTGTGGTACCCCACTTGAGACATTCATCCAGCTGGATGTGAAGCCATTTACAACCACCCTTTGAGTCCGATCACTAAGCCAGTTATGAATCCACCTAACAGTTGCCTGGTCCATTGCATACTTGGTCATTTTTTCAATAAGGATGGTGTGAGATACTTTGTCAAATGCTTTGCTGAAGTCAAGATATACTATATCTACAGCATTTCCCTGATCCACCCAGTCAGTGATTCTGTCATAGAAGGAAATTAAGTTAGTCTGACATGACTTGTTAGTTACAAACCCATGCTGACTCTGGTTAATCACTTCATTCTTATCCATGTACTTACATACATGTTGTTTAATAATTTGTTCAAAGATCTTTCCTGGTATAGAAGTCAGACTCACCGGCCTATAGTTCCCTGGGTCCACCTTCTTCCCCTTTTTGAAGATAGGAACAACATTTGCTCTTCTCCAGTCTTCTGGGACTTCTCCTGTTCTCCAAGAATTTTCAAAGATTATGGAGAGTGGTTCTAAAATTTCTTCTACGATCTCCTTCAGTACTCTGGGGTGTAATTCATCTGGACCTGGAGACTTGAACTCATTTATGTTAGCTAAATATTCCCTCACAATCTTTCTGTTTACAGATAACTTTGATTCCTCTATTCCTTTAAAAGGACAGTGAAGATCAGTTGATGTTACATTTTCTTTCTGAGAGAAAACAGATGCAAAATAGGAATTAAAAAGTTCGGCCTTCTCAACATCCTCTCTTACCATTTCTCCATTTTCATCCTGTAAAAATCCTATAGCATCTTTGACTTTTCTTTTACTTTTGACATACCCCCAAAATCCTTTTTTATTGCTTTTGACATCTCTTGCAAGCCTTAATTCATTGTCAGCTTTAGCTAACCTGATACGTGCCCTACAGGATCTGCAGACTGCATTATAATCTTCTTTAGATATGCCTCCCTCTTTCCATTTATTAAACATTTCTTTCTTTCTTTTTAGCATGTGTTTAAGTTCTGTGTTCATCCATCCTGGTTTCCTTAAATGCTTCCCATTCTTCCTACTTTTCGGGATTGTTAACGATTGTGCTTTGAGAATCTCATTTTTAAAAATTTCCCATCCTTTGTGGACATTTTTGTCTTTAAGGACATCCAGCCATTGGATCCCTCCTATTCTCTTTCTGAGTCTCTTAAAATCTGCCTTTCTAAAATCTAACCTTGAAGTTTGAGTCTTCACATGTCTTCCTCCTCTAGTTATCCAAAATTCTATAATAGCATGATCACTGCCTCCTAGGGTCCCAGCCACCTTTACCTCCTCAACCATTTCCTCCGTTTATAAGGATTAGATCCAAAGTAGCAGATCCCCTTGTTTTCTCCCCTACCTTTTGGAAGATAAAGTTGTCAGCAAGAGAGGATAAGAATTTGCTTGACCTGTTAGTTTTACTTGAGAGAGATTCCCAACAAATGTCTGGATAGTTGAAATCTCCCATGACCACTACGTCATATTTTTTGGAGAACTTGGTCATTTGATACATAAAGAGTTCATCCATATCTTCAGCTTGCCCAGGTGGCCTGTAGTAAATGCCTACAATGGTGTCCTTTCCGTTGTTCTCTCCTTGTATTCTTACCCAAACAGTTTCCACAGAACTCCCAGTCTCTGAAGCTTCAATCTCTGTGCAGATATACGCTTTTCTAACATACAATGCAACACCTCCTCCTCGTTTATCAATTCTGTTTCTTGCAAATAAGTTGTATCCTTTTAGCCTTTTATTCCAATCATGTGTATCGTCCCACCAAGTTTCAGTGATTCCAATGACATCATATTTCTTTTCCTGCATTAGTAGTTCTAATTCTCCTTGTTTGTTGCCCATGCTTTGTGCATTTGTATAAAAACATTTTAGTTTGTGATTGGTTTCTCTTCCTCCCATATTTTTATTATTTAAATTGTTTTGTCTTTGTTCTTCCTTTCCACTTCCAGTAGCAGAGATCTCAATAGTATTTGTCAGCTGTATGGCTTTTTCTGGCCTTTTGCTTCCCTTCCCACATTGTTCTAGTTTAAAGCTCTCCTGATGAGTGTAGCAAGGCGACTTCCAAATACATGTTTTCCAGTCTTCGTAAGGTGCACCCCATCTCTAGCAAGTAGTCCATCGTATAGGTAATTCATTCCGTGATCCAGAAATCCAAATCCTTGTTGACGGCACCATCGACGTAGCCAGTTGTTCACCTGTAGAATCTTATTCCACCTCATTGTTCCATGGCCATCCACTGGGAGGATGGATGAGAAGACCACCTGCGCTCCCAATTCTTTCACTTTCTTGCCTAAGTCTTCAAAGTCACTGCAGATGGTTTCCAGGTCCTTTCTTGCGGTGTCATTTGTCCCCACATGTATTAGCAGGAATGGGTAGTGATCTGTAGGTCTGAAGAGTCTTGATATCCTGTCAGACACATCTTTAATTTTTGCTCCTGGAAGACAGCACATTTCTCTTGAGGTTATGTCTGGTCTGCAGATAGCGGCCTCTGTTCCTCTTAACAGGGAATCCCCCATGACCACCACTCTCCGTTTTTTCTTCACATCATTCTTCTTTCTCCCTCTAGGAGGATTCTGAGGGCTTACAAGGTTATTCATTGCTGGCAAAGTCTTATTTTGCTGTATTTCTTCATGGTTCATGGTGAATGCCGTCTTCCATTCATCCCCCTGACGGATACGAACCAGGTTGTACGCCCCACGGAGGTCCAGTTTGGTGAAGATTCTAGCCCCCCTCAGACGATCAAATAACTCCGGAATGAGCGGAAGGGGGTACTTATTCTTCACCGTGATCTGGTTAAGGCCTCTATAGTCTATACAGGGACGGAGAGAGCCGTCCTTCTTTTTGACGAAAAAGAAGCCTGCTCCCGCCGGGGAGGTAGATTTCCGAATGAATCCCCTGGCCAGATTTTCCTCAATATATTCGGACATCGACGGGGTCTCAGCAGCGGATAATGGATAAATACGCCCACGGGGAGGAGAAGTACCAGGTAACAGGTCGATAGGACAGTCGTATGGTCTATGAGGGGGTAGTGTCTCTGCCTCCTTTTTATTAAAGACAGCAGCATAAGACCAATTAGGAATCGGAAGTCCAGGTAGATTAGCTGGGGTAGGAGAAGGACGGACGGGATGAACGGGAACCAGACAGGTCTTATGGCAGCCCTGTCCCCAGCGAAGGACTTCTCCGGTCTGCCAGTCAAGAACGGGTGCATGTCTCTGGAGCCAAGGTAGGCCTAGCAAGAGGGCGTGAGAGAGTCCAGGCAGAACATGGAAGGAGATACTTTCAGAATGCAGCATTCCCACCTGCAGAGTAATGGATTCGGTGATGAGTTGGATGGGGCGTGGTAAGAGCCCCCCATCCACGGCAGCAACAGACAAGGGTACAGCCAGAGGTTTGGTGGGGATGTGGTATTTCTCTACCAGGGACTGTGAAATAAGATTCCCGGCTGCTCCAGAGTCCAGTTGGGCTAGTTCGAAATAACGGTTCTCCCCGTAGACGATTGAAACTGACAACAGCAGGGATGGAGAGGATTTATTCTTGTCTAGGTGGACCTCTCTGAGCGAACCTAGACACAGGCGTTTCCCGATCTCTCCGGGCAGGCACGGATCCGGTGCTCCTTACTGCCACAGTAGAAGCAGGTCCCCTCGGCACGACGTAAGTCCTGACGGGTCTTGACCATCTTGGTCTGGTCGACCTGCATAGGCTCAGGAGGGTGTACCTGGTTAGAGACAGAAGGAGTGACGGGTTTCTGAAAAGTAGGAGCTAGACGTGGTAACCTCCTCTCACGGGTGACCTCTCTGGCACGCTCCTGGAACCGTAGGTCAATCCGGGTGGCAAGAGTTATTAAGTCATCGAGAGTGGTAGGAATGTCCCGACCGGCAAGTTCATCTTTAATACGGCCGGACAGACCCTCCCAGAAGACGGAAACCAGAGCGTCGTTATCCCAGGCCAGCTCCGAGGCAAGGGTACGGAACCGTATGGCGTATTGGCCCACGGTGAGACTCTCCTGACGGAGGCGTAGCAACGATGATGCGGATGAGGTCTTCCGTCCGGGTTCGTCGAAGACTTTCCGGAAAGCCGTGAGAAAAGCAGGCAAGTTGGACACCAGGGGGTCTCCTCTCTCCCATAGAGGATTTAGCCAGGCCAGGGCCTCCCCGGTGAGATGGGACATGATGAATGCAATTTTGGCTCGGTCGGAGTTAAACTGGTGGGACAAAAGTTCAAAATGCAGGGTGCACTGATTTATGAAGCCCCGAGCCTGGGCGGAGTCGCCTCCGAAGCGAGGAGGTGCAGAAAGCCGGGGTCCAGGGTAGGATACCATGGTATTAGTGGGCAGCGGAGCTGCCGGATTGCGAGACATGGCACTGGCGGAGGTTGCTGGTGGAGCAGTCAGAGTGTCCAGGCGAGTATTGACATTCCGCAGGTGACCCAGGATGGACTCCTGTTGGGACCTTTGACGGGACAGTTCATGACACAGGTCCGAGAGCGAGGGAGCTTGGGTGCCACCGGGTTCCATGGCCCGAGCAAACTGTAACGGGTCTGGGAGGCGGAACCTCAGAGCTACTATACAAGGAGGCGGTCCTTGTAAGGGAGCGGGTGGCGACCAGGGAAGACGGGCTGGAAGTCTCAGCAGGTGAACGGGACAGTCTCTGAGTGAACGGGACAGTCTCTGAGTGAACGGGACAGTCTCTGAGTGAACGGGCTGGAGATCACGGCAAGTGACCGGGACAGTCTCTAGGTATAGGGTTGGTACGACCTGTGGCGGCTGAAGATAGACGTGAGCTCCCAGGTGAGCAGGCGAGAGTCTTTGGATGAACGGGTGGTCACAGCATGTGACGGCGGAGCCTCCAGGAAGACCAGCGGACAGGCGACAGATGAGCGCTCCCAGGTGAGCGGGCAGAAGTCTCTGGACAGGCGGGTGGTCACAGCATGTGACGGCAGAGCCTCCGGGTAGGCAAACAGACAGGTAGCAGAAGAGCGCTCCCAGGTGAGCGGGCAGGAGTCACAGGACAGGCAGGTGGTCACAGCACGTGACGGCGGAGCCTCCAGGTAGGCTAGCAGGCAGATAGCAGATGTGCGCTCCCAGGTGAGCGGGCAAGCTGGTCCATAGACAGACTGACAGGAGTTGGAAGGCAGACCGTCGGACCTCAGGCAGGCAGGCAGGTAGCTGATGTGCGCTCCCAGGTGAGCGGGCAGGCTGGTCCTTAGACAGACTGACAGGATTAGTAAGGCAGACCGTCGGACCTCAGACAAGCTGGCAGGTATCAGATGTGCGCTCCCAGGTGAGCGGGCAGGCTGGTCCTTAGACAGACTGACAGGATTAGAAAGGCAGACCGTCGGACCTCAGACTAGCAGGCAGGTAGCAAGTAATCAGGCAGGAATCTGGCAGGTAACTGGCAGGTAACTGGCAACGGGACCTGAGGGCTGAAGCACAGGTGAGACACAGGTGCAAACAACATTGCTCGGGCACCTCCATTTTGGAGGAGGTGCCTTATATACGGTAAAGTCCTCCGGCCATTGGCCGGGGACTCCTTAGGACGGCGCGCGCGGCCCCTTTAAGAGGGAGGGAGGGCGCGCGCGCGTGCCCTAAGCACAGTGGCCGGGAAGGAGCGCGCGCTGCCAGCAGAGCGGGAGAGGGACGCCGGGCTCGGAGCAGAGCGGTGAGGGGAACAGCGTCCCTGCCTAGCAGAGGGCAGGGACGCCGGCACTACAGCAGTCATCAAAGCAAAAGGTGGCTACTTTGAAGAACCTAGATTATAAGACATATTTTCAGTTGTTTCACACTTTTTTGTTAAGTATATAATTCCACATGTGTTAATTCATAGTTTTGATGCCTTCAGTGTGAATGTACAATTTTCATAGTAATGAAAATACAGAAAAATCTTTAAATGAGAAGGTGTGTCCAAACTTTTGGTCTGTACTGTATATGTGGATCAGTGTGACCATCATGCTATATATATGTGGCAGTGGGACCATCATACTATATATATATATATATATATATATATATATATATATATATATATGTGGATCAGTGTGACCATCATACTATATATATGTGGCAGTGGGACCATCATCCTATATATATGTGGGCAGTGGGACCATCATAGTATATATGTGGGGCAGTGGGGACCATCATACAATATTTATGTGGGCAGTGGGACAATCATACCATATACACAGGTGGTCAAAATTGTTGGTACCCCTCGTTTAATGAAGAAAAACCCACAATGGTCACAGAAATAACTTGAATCTGACAAAAGTAATAATAAATTAAAAATCTATGAAAATGAACAAATGAAAGTCAGACATTGCTTTTTAACCCTTCTTCCACAGAATTTAAAAAAAAATTAAACTCATGAAATAGGCCTGGACAGAAATGATGTTACCCTTAACTTGATATTTTGTTGAACAACCTTTTGAGGCAATCACTGCAATCAAACAATTCCTGTAGCTGTCAATAATGAGACTTCTGCACCTCTCGACAGATATTTTGGCCCACTCCTCATGAGCAAACTGCTCCAGTTGTCTCGTGTTTGAAGGTTGCCTTTTCCAGACGGCATGTGTCAGCTCTTTCCAAAGATGCTCAATAGGATTTAGGTCAGGGCTCATAGAAGACCACTTCAGAATAGTCCAATGTTTTCCTCTTAGCCATTCTTGGGTGTTTTTAGCTGTGTGTGTTGGGTCATTATCCTGTTGCAAGACCCATGACCTGCGACTGAGACCAAGCTTTCTGACACTGTGCAGCACATTTCTCTCTAGAATCCCTTGATAGTCTTGAGATTTCATTGTACCCTGCACAGATTCAAGACACCCTGTGCCAGGTGCAGCAAAGCAGCCCCATAACATAACAGAGCCTCCTCCATGTTTCACAGTAGGGACAGTGTTCTTTTCTTGATATGCTTCATTTTTCTGTCTGTGAACATAGAGCTGATGTGCCTTGCCAAAAACTTCCATTTTTGTCTCATCTGTCAATAGGACATTCTCCCAGAAGCTTTGTGGCTTGTCAACATTTAGTTTGGCAAATTCCAGTCTGGCTTTTTTATGATTTTTTTTCAACAATGGTGTTCTCCTTGGTCGTCTCCCATAAAGTCCACTTTGGATCAAACAACGACAGATGGTGCGATTTGACACTGATGTTCCTTGAGCTTGAAGTTCACATTTAATTTCTTTAGAAGTTTTCCTGGGCTCTTTTGTTACCATTCGTATTATCCGTCTTTGACTTGGCATCAATTTTCCTCCTGCAGCCACATTCAGGGAGATTGACTACAGTCCCATGGATCTTGAATTTCTGAATAATATGTGCAACTGTAATCACAGGAACATCAAGCTGCTTGGAGATGGTCTTATAACCTTTACCTTTAACATGCTGGTCTATAATTTTCTTTCTAATCTCCTGAGACAACTCTTTTTTTTGCTTCCTCTGGTCCATGTTGAGTGTGGTACACAACATGTCACTAAACAGCACAGTGAGTATCTGTAGCCCTATATACAGGCCCACTGACTGATTACAAGATTGTAGACACCTGTGATGCTAATTAGTGGACAAAACTTGATTTAACATGTCCCTTTTGTCATTATTTTCAGGGGTACCATCATTTCTGTTCAGGCCTATTTCATGAGTTTCATTTTTTTTAAAAATTCTGTGGAAGCAGGGTGGAAAAACAAGGTCTTGATAAAACACAGTGGACCCACACTAGCAGATGACATGGCTCCCCATACCATCACTGATTGTGGAAACTTCACACTAGACCTCAAGCAGCTTGGATTGTGTGCCTCTCCACTCTTCCTCCAGACTATGGGACCTTGATTTCCAAATGAAAATTGGAACTCTGGGACCTTGTGAAGTGTGTCAATGACTGCCTTCTGGACATCTGTCAAGTCAGCAGTCTTCCCCATGATTGTGGAGCCTACTGAAACAGACTAAGGGACCTTTTTAAACGCTTAGGAAGCCTTTGCAGCTGTTTTTTGTTAATTATTTTAATTTACTGAGATAATGACTTTTGTGTTTTCATTGGCTGTAAGCCATAATCATCAACATTAACAGAAATAAACACTTGAAATAGATCACTCTGTTTGTAATGACTCTATATAATGTACGAGTTTCACTTTTTGAATAGAACTGAAATAAATAAACTTTTTGATGATATTCTAATTTAGTGAGATGCACCTGTATATACAGCTCTGGCAAAAATTAAAAGACCACTGAAAAATTTTCATTTTCTATGATTTTTCTCTTTATAGGTATATTTTTGAGTAAAATGTACATTGTTGTTTTATTCTATAAACTACTGACAACATGTCTCCGAAATTCAAAGCTAAGAATTTTGTATTTATTTGCAGCAAATGAGAAATCGTCAAAATACTAAAAAAGAAACAGCGCTTCCAGACCTCAAATTACTCATGTTTTAACTCATTGATTTCTGAACTCTTCCTATTTGGTGGACTAACCATGATTTTTAATCACAGCTTTCCACCAGTCTTTCCATGCTTTCCAATAGAAAACTGTTCAGTGGTCTCTTAATTATTGCCAGAGCTGTATGTGGGACTTTGTATAGAGTGTTTTGTTATGCAGAGGTAATGGTCATATTACATTATGTGCTCGCTGTGTAGTGGTGATGGTAGTGGACATTGTGTAGCTGTATTATTTTGGCCTTTTATAGTAGTAATTTCGATAATATTGGCCTTTGCATAGTGTATTTTAGGTTGGCAACAGTGGTATACTGTAATTATATCTGTATAGTTCCTCTTTTAAATGGCGTGGGGGTTCGTATAGGGAGACATGCTCTTTGGGACTTGGGCCCCTGATCTTTTAGGAGCCTAGCAATGCCCCTGATTTATTGTAATTCACATCACTTGATGAATAAATGAACTGACTTGATAAATAAATTTAGTTATTGTTGGCATTATTTTCTTGCATGCCATTGAGTTACTGTATGTCATTAGAGAAACTATTGGTAAGAGTCTGAGCACTGGTAAGCGTCTGATTAGAAAGATAGGGATTTCAGTCCTCATTCTTTGGTGTCTGGGTATTTAGAGTTGCACTGCATTGACATGAACAACAATAGTGACAGTGGAGTGTCAGCAGTTAGTGCCACAATGATTTTCTTTTTACAATAGAAGATAATTTTATCCATTCTAGTTTTTACAGTGTAAGGAGGACATTGCTTAGGCTTCATTCACATCTGCGTTGGTGCACTATCACATGACAGATACCAGGGGACTCCATGGAGTTTCCATCATGGTAACTACCTTTTTTACTGAACAAATTAGTGCAGCATGCTGAATTATTTTTATTTGGTATTTTTGGATGGATTTGCAATGATGTGTGAACATAATCTTAAAATTGAATTATTTATTTTTTTCTGAACTTTTGTGGTTCTACAGGTAGTTTAGACACAGTTTGTACAAGCTCCAATTCATAAGTTTACTTGTTGGTTTCTAAGCATTCCTTTCCTTAGATACAAACAGAATGAAAATCGTGCAAATGCGTGTAGCCAAGAGTGAAAAAAAATAATCTTTTATGTGGTTAGAAGACGTAGTGGAGAATGCATTATTGTGCATTGAGTGTATGACATTGATACAGTTCTGAAGGTTTTAACTCTCTTAAATGATGTCACCACGTTAAAATTTGATCGAAAAGTGCTAATACTTATTATATGATACTGTGATATTACCATGTTTACCTAGATGAAGGCGAAAACTTCTATGAAGCAGATGATGATATATTACAGGAAAAAAGTCTTTGATTTCAAATATGTGAATCAGAATAAATCCTTGGATTAATGACCATGTTCTAAATATTTTGATATAATATTTTTTCAAGGAAAACATCCAATTACCTCTTAATTTGTTTTAAGAATCAACCATCACAAGCTGGTGTGGCAAGGAATTCCATAGTCTCACTGCACTTACAGTAGAGAATCCCTGTCTGTGAGTATGATGAAACCTTCTTCCCTCTACATATAGTGGACGCCTCCTTGTCATGATTACAGACCTAAGTATATGATCAGTCCAGTTATATAAAAGTTAATATTTTAACACGAATAGTTAGTTAATCCATTGAAATAAAGAGAACTCTCCACCTCATTCAGAGCCATTCTCAGCTAGCTTCAATTTACAGAAAATCATGAAGAAGCAATATGAGATAATGCTATGGGAGTAAAATATTTATGTATCTTCTAGCTGTCCACTTATAAATCGTTAACCGATGCTTGAAGCCAAATCGAGATTCTTATATGATGGACAATAGTGGCTTCATACCAGGGGCGGAACTACAGCCCGTGCAGCCGGTTCATTGAACGGGGGCCCCGAGGGAGAGGGGGACCCTCCAGCAGGGCTGCCATCAGGGCATGACTGCCCTGACTCCAGTATGGGGCCCGGCCGGTAGGGGCCCCCTCGGGGGCCCCCCTCTTGTGCGTCTCTCTCCTCATGGGGCCCCCGGCCCCATGCTATGCGCCGGGTCCGGGACATCTCAGCGCTGCGCTGCGCTGTTGCAGCAGCGCCTTCATGATTCCCCTGACTTCCGGTCATGTGACGGTGCCGTCACATGGCCGGAAGTCAGGAGAACCTGCTGTCAGCTATTTGGACGAGCGCCAGGATTCTGCAGGGATCGCATGGGGGTAAGTATAACAAGTTTTATTTTTTTTAAAATACAATTAACTAGGAGTGGAGAGATGGGAGATGCACATGTGTGTGTGGGGGGAGATGGGAGATGCACATGTGTGTGTGTGGGGGGGCAGATGGGAGATGCACATGTGTGTGTGTGGGGGGGGAGATGGGAGATGCACATGTGTGTGTGGGGGGGGAGATGGGAGATGCACATGTGTGTGTGGGGGGGGGAGATGGGTGATGCACATGTGTGTGTGTGTGTGGGGGGGAGATGGGAGATGCACATGTGTGGGGGGGGTGGGAGATGCACATGTGTGGGGGGGGTGGGAGATGCACATGTGTGGGGGGGTGGGAGATGCACATGTTGGGGGGAGATGGGAGATGCACATGTGGGGGAGGGAGATGGGAGATGCACATGTGGGGGGGGAGATGGGAGATGCACATGTGGGGGGGGGAGATGGGAGATGCACATGTGGGGGGGGGAGATGGGAGATGCACATGTGGGGGGGGGAGATGGGAGATGCACATGTGGGGGGGGGAGATGGGAGATGCACATGTGGGGGGGGGAGATGGGAGATGCACATGTGGGGGGGGAGATGGGAGATGCACATGTGGGGGGGGATGAGAGATGCACATGTGGTGGAGGGGGATGAGAGAGGTGCACATGTGGTGGAGGGGGATGAGAGAGGTGCACATGTGGTGGAGGGGGATGAGAGAGGTGCACATGTGGTGGAGGGGGACGAGAGAGGTGCACATGTGGTGGAGGGGGACGAGAGAGGGGCACATGTGGGGGAGGGGGACGAGAGAGGGGCACATGTGGGGGAGGGGGACGAGAGAGGGGCACATGTGGGGGAGGGGGACGAGAGAGGGGCACATGTGGGGGAGGGGGACGAGAGAGGGGCACATGTGGGGGAGGGGGACGAGAGAGGGGCACATGTGGGGGAGGGGGTGAGAGCTGCACATGGGAGGCTTTGAGAGCTGCACATGGGGGAATTGGGAGTAGGGGGATAATGAGCTGCACATAACGAATGTGGGGTGGGGGAGAGTAAATGATAAATGATGATGGGGTGGGGAGAGCACGGACATGATATAATGAATTGGGGCAGGGGGTGCATGTAAATATTGAATGCGGGGAGCAGGAAGTATAGAGTAGGGGGCGTTGCGGATGCAGGAGTGTGACTGGTAACAAATTGGCGGAAAGAGTAGAGGTTCTAATTAAATTATATATTAAGTGCCTATTTACAGTTAATGGGGGCACCGTGGTGGATTACAATTTATATTTGGAATGGTAGGTTGCATAATAACTAACCATATATTGATGGTGGATGCACGTCTGTATTCAGCTGCGTAATGTAGAAGTTGGGGAATGTGCTCTAGATAACTGTGTTATTTTATGCAGAGACAAGTCCTGGCTGGAAGACGTGATGGCGGTCTGTGCTGGATGAAGGAGAAAAGCGAAGATGAAGGACTTCACCTAGAGACGTCACCGGTGAGTCAGTGTATTACATGTACACTGTGTATAATGTCACTGGTGATCACTGTATTACCTGTACACTGACACTATATACAGAGCTCCTGTGTATAATATCACTGGTGATCACTGTATTACCTGTACACTGACACTATATACAGAGCTCCTGTGTATAATTTCACTGGTGATCACTAGATTACCTGGACACTTACGTTATACATACCATGTATAGAGCTCCCGTGTATAATGACACTTATGGTAATATTAGTAATGTGGTGGTAATATTAGTAATGTGGTGGTAATATGTGGTCTGGTCATGGTGTGGCAGTTTTTCTCCCTTCTGTGTGGTATTATTCGGTCACTATGTTGTGGTAATATGTGGTCTGGTCATGGTGTGGCGGTATTCCCTGTATGTGGTATTATTGGTCATTTTAAAAAAAAATGTATGTGACACATTCCCTTAAAGAAAACTAAATAAAAATATATCTAAAAAGAGTATTGGATATTTTAAGAAAATTTTAATAGGTTAGAGTAGGGCCCGCCCAGAAGAGTCTACCTTATCGTGGTGGCGGCTTTAAAAATCTTTTGGCCAAAACAAAAGCTGATGGCTATGTATGTGGCGCCGTCACATGGCCGAACGTCAGGAGAACCTGGTGGCAGCGACATGGACGAGCGCCAGGATTCTGCAGGGATCGCATGGGGGTAAGTATAACAAGTTTTATTTTTTTTAAATACAATTAATTAACTAGGAGTGGGGGGAATCAGAGATGCACGGGGGGGGTGAGAGATGCACATGGGGGGGTGAGAGATGCACATGGGGGGGTGAGAGATGCACATGGGGGGGTGAGAGATGCACATGGGGGGGTGAGAGATGCACATGGGATGAGAGATGCACATGGGGGGATAAGAGATGCACATGGGGGGATGAGATGCACGGGGGGTGAGAGCTGCACATGGGTGGGATGAGAGCTGCACATGGGGGGGTGAGAGATGCACATGGGGGGTTATGTTTACATAACTTTGTTGCCTTATGAAGGGCAGGGGGGGCCCCCCAAAATTTCTTGCACAGGGGCCCACTACAGTCTGTGTCCGCCCCTGCTTCATACTGTGTATCATACTGTGTGGGGTTCTGCAGGGACATTATACCATGTGGTGTGCTGCGGAGGCCTTCATACTGTGTGAAGGTTATTGTGGTCGCATCATACTGTGTTGAGCGGCTGTGGGTTCATTACACTATGTTTGAGGCACTGTGAAGTCATCATTCTGTTTCAACCCCTGGTGTGTACATCTTTCCATTTTGGGAATTATTTTTCAGGGACACCATGGCAGTATCATACTGCATTAGCGACACTAATGGAGGCATCATATTTTTCTGTGTGCAATGTTGGGTCATGATACTGTGCATATGGAGGGTATTGTGGAGCATCGTACTGTGTGTGGGGGCATGATACTCTATGGAGGTCATATAAGGGGTATTGTAGTGGGTGAGAACACTAAGAGGCTTCAATAGGGGCAAAACTATTGTGTAAGTGCTACAATACTTGTCCTTTTACTAGTACTATACTATGCCATTTTGTGACTGTATCTATGCGCAATGACCCCACCTACTTCACTGTATTTTTTTCTGGGGGGAAGGGTACCCAATTAGAACTTTTTCCATGGGGCTCCATGGTTTTTATGCATGCCCCTGCTCACATGCATTATTAGTTCTGAAGGGGGCTTTCAGGGCATCTTATTTGTTTTAAATAGGCACTCGGGCATTATTACTTCTTGAGGGGGCACTTAAGCCATTATTCTTTTTTAAGAGGGCACTTGGGACATTATTATTTTTTAAGAAGGCACTTTGAGCATTATTACTTTTTAATGGGGGCACTTGGGGCTTTATAACCTTTTTAGTTGAATTGTTATTTTATGGTGACACTCAATGGTCATTATTACCTTGAAGGGGACATTACTACCTTCAACGGAGCATATGTTGCATTATTACAGTCTAGGAACAAGAAGGGAGCCTTATTATTATTTATTATTTTAGCGCCATTTATTCCATGGCGCTTTACATGTGAAAGGGATATACAGTACAGACCAAAAGTTTGGACACACCTTCTCATTTAAAGATTTTTCTGTATTTTCATGACTTTGAAAATTGTACATTCACACTGAAGGCATCAAAACTATGAATTAACACATGTGGAATTATATACTAAACAAAAAAGTGTGAAACAACTGAAAATATGTCTTATATTCTAGGTTCTTCAAAGTAGCCACCTTTTGCTTTGATGACTGCTTTGCACACTCTTGGCATTCTCTTGATGAGCTTCAAGAGGTAGTTACTGGAAATGGTTTTCACTTCACAGGTGTGCCCTGTCAGGTTTAATAAGTGGGATTTCTTGTCTTATAAATGGGGTTGGGACCATCAGTTGTGTTGTGCAGAAGTCTGGTGGATACACAGCTGATAGTCCTACTGAATAGACTGTTAGAATTTGTATTACGGCAAGAAAAAAGTAGCTAAGTAAAGAAAAACGAGTGGCCATCATTACTTTAAGAAATGAAGGTCAGTCAGTGTGAAAAATTGGGAAAACTTTGAAAGTGTCCCCAAGTGCAGTTGCAAAAACCATCAAGCGCTACAAAGAAACTGGCTCACATGAGGACCGCCCAAGGAAAGGAAGACCAAGAGTCACCTCTTCTTCTGAGGATAAGTTTATCTGAATCACCAGCCTCAGAAATCGCAGGTTAACAGCAGCTCAGATTAGAGACCAAGTCAATGCCACACATAGTTCTAGCAGCAGACACATCTCTACAACAACTGTTAAGAGGAGACTTTGTGCAGCAGGCCTTCATGGTAAAATAGCTGCTAGGAAACCACTGCTAAGGACAGGCAACAAGCAGAGGAGACTTGTTTGGGCTAAAGAACACAAGGAATGGACATTAGACGAGTGGAAATCTGTGCTTTGGTCTGATGAGTCCAGATTTGAGATCTTTGGTTCCAACCACCATGTCTTTTTGCGACGCAGAAAAGGTGAACAGATGGACTCTACATGCCTGGTTCCCACCGTGAAGCATGGAGGAGGAGGTGTGATGGTGTGTGGGTGCTTTGCTGGTGACACTGTTGGGGATTTACTCAAAATTGAAGGCATACTGAACCAGCATGGCTACCACACCATATTCCAGCGGCATGCTATTCCATCCGGTTTGCGTTTAGTTGAACTATCATTTATTTTTCAACAGGACAATGACCCCAAACACACCTCCAGGCTGTGTAACGGCTATTTGACCAAGAGGGGGAGTGATGGGGTGCTACGCCAGATGACCTGGCCTCCACAGTCACCAGACCTGAACCCAATCGAGATGGTTTGGGTTGAGCTGGACCGCAGAGTGAAGGCAAAAGGGCCAACAAGTGCTAAGCATCTCTGGGAACTCCTTCAAGATTGTTGGAAGACCATTTCCAGTGACTACCTCTTGAAGCTCATCAAGAGAATGCCAAGAGTGTGCAAAGCAGTCATCAAAGCAAAAGGTGGCTACTTTGAAGAACCTAGAATATAAGAAATATTTTCAGTTGTTTCACACTTTTTTTGTTAAGTATGCAATTCCACATGTGTTAATTCATAGTTTTGATGCCTTCAGTGTGAATGTACACTTTTCAAAGTCATGAAAATACAGAAAAATCTTTAAATGAGAAGGTGTGTCCAAACTTTTGGTCTGTACTGTACATAGCACAAACAATTACAATAAATTTTGAACAATACAAGTCGGCGACTGGTACAGGAGGAGCGAGGACCCTGCCCGTGAGGTCTCACAATCTACAAGGGATGGGTGAGGATACAGTAGGTAAAGGTAGAGCTGGTTGTGTAGCGGTATGGTCAAGCGATGGTTACTGCAGGTTGTAGGTTGTCGGAAGAGGTGGGTCTTCAGGTTCCTTTTGAAGGCGAGAGTCTGTAATGTTGGGGTAGAGAAGGGGGGATGCACGGGAGAAATCTTGTGGGAAGACTAATAAAGAACAGAAATACCACTTAAAGTGCAAATAGTATTTATTTTTATTGTACACGATATTCCAGCAATTTAAAATAAGTGCAAATATCAAAAAGCATAATAAAGAATGGCTAAGGTGAGATATACGGTGAGGGGTAAGATGGAAAAAGAACCCCAACAAAGAGAAAAAAAAAAAAAAAGTAGGCTCATACCCTGCTACAGAAAGCACTCCATAGAAAATGCCTACAAGTAAATCCTAGAGCCCCAGCCTATATCCAAGGATGTAGGAGGCAATGGGGGTCTAAGAAAATAAATATAAATAGAGGGTTGGAGGGCCAGCTGATAAGTACAACAATATATATAATAAAATAACATATATAACACAGGCGCGCTGTTCTTTACCCGTACTGCAGACTTTGCATCTCCTTCATCTGCCATGACTCAAGGTAATGTGAGGCTATGCTGAATATCTACTTATATGTTATTTTATTATATATATTGTTGTACTTATCAGCTGGCCCTCCTACCCTCTATTTATACTTAGACCCCCATTGCCTCCTACATCCTTGGATATAGGCTGGGGCTCTAGGATTTACTTGTAGGCATTTTCTATGGAGTGCTTTCTGTAGCAGGGTATGAGCCTACTTTTTTTTTTTTTTTTCTCTTTGTTGGGGTTCTTTTTCCATCTTACCCCTCGCCGTATATCTCACCTTAGCCATTCTTTATTATGCTTTTTGATATTTGCACTTATTTTAAATTGCTGGAATATCGTGTACAATAAAAATAAATACTATTTGCACTTTAAGTGGTATTTCTGTTGTTTATTAATGTGATCGGTGCCTTCCACACACTATTCAGTGGATACTGGCCTTACTTCTCCACTTCTCTTTCATTTTATTGGATATATATACCTCTGGTTGTCAGTTCTTTTTATAGGTTTATATACAGTAGGTCACAGATGTATAGAGGAGACAGGTTGTGGATGGCTTTGTATGTCATGGTTAGGGTTTTGAACTGGAGTCTATGGGCAATGGGGAGCCAGTGAAGGGATTGACAGAAGAGAGGCCGGGGAATAGCGGTGGGACAGGTGGATTAGTCAGGCAGCAGAGTTTAGGATATATTGGAGGGGTGCGAGAGTGTTAGAAGGGAGGCCACAGAGTAGAAGGTTGCAGTAGTCGAGGCAAGAGATGATGAGGGCATGCACTAGTGTTTTTGCAGATTCGTGATTGAGGAATGTGCGGATCCGGGAGATGTTTTTGAGTTGGAGTCGGCACGAAGTGGAAAGGGCTTGGATATGTGGTCTGAAGGAGGGATCAGAGTCCAGGGTTAACCCGAGTAAGCGAGCTTGCGGCACTGGGGAGAGTGAGCAGCCATTAGCTATGATGGATAGGTCAAATGGGGGGGTTAAGTGAGACGGTGGAAAGATGATGAATTCAGTTTAATCCATGTTAAGTTTTAGAAATGTGTCAGAGCAGAAGGATGAAATAGCGGACAGACATTGTCAGATTCTGGTTTGCAGGGAGGAGATATCGGGTCCAGAGAGGTAGATCTGTATGTCATCAGCATAGGTGATACTGAAAGCCATGGGATTCTATGAGCTGTCCCAGGCCGAAGGTGTAGATGGAAAAGAGCAAGGGTCCTAGGACTGAACCTTGGAGGACACCAACAGAGAGGAGGCGCGATGAGGAGGTGGTGTGTGAGTGGGAGACACTGAATGTCCTGTCTGTTAAATATGAGGAGATCCAAGATAGGGCCAAGTCTTTGATGCCAAGAGATGAGAGAGTCTGTAGTAAGAGGGAATGGTCCACTGTGTCAAAGGCAGATGAGAGGTCCAGGAGGAGGAGGACAGAGTAGTGTCGCTTGGATTTGGCAATTAGTAGGTCGTTGGTGACTTTAGTCAGGGCAGTTTCAGTGGAGTGGTGCGGTCAGAAGCTAGATTGTAAGCGGTCAAAGACAGAGCAGGTGGAGAGGTGGGAGGACAGTTTAGAATGGACATGTTATTCCAGTAGTTTTGAGGCGTAAGGGAGAAGTGATATGAGGCGATAGCTAGACAGAGAGGATGGGTCAAGAGATGGCTTTTTGAGGATGGGTGTGATCGAGGCATGTTTGAAGCATGAGGGGAAGACACCAGTTATTAGTAACAGGTTGAAGAGGTGGGTTAGGGTTTGGATGAAGACTGCGGTAAGGTTAGGGATGAGGTGGGACAGGATTGGGTCAAGTTCGCAGGTGGTGAGGTGTGATTTGGAGAGTAAAGAGGAAACTTGATCATCCGTAATGGTGGAAAAGCTGGTTTTGGAGGAGGACGGTTGAGTAGATATGAGGAGGGGCTGTGGGGACTTTAGACAAAAGCTTTGTCTGATGGTGTCAATCTTCTGCTTGAAGGATGAGGCAAAGTCTTCGGCTGAGATGAGAGGAGAGGGAGGAGGTGCTGGGGGATGGGGGAGAGAATTGAAAGTGTTGAATAGCTGTTTAGGGTTGAGAGACAGGGAGGATATGAGCGATGAGAAGTATGTTTTGCTGCAGTAAGTGTGGACTTGAAAGAAGTGAGGGACTGTTTGAATGTGATGAAATGCTCGTTGGAGTGGGACCTTTTCCATTTCCGCTCAGCAACCCTGGAGGCACTTCGCAGTTCTTTAGTCTGGTTGGTGTGCCAGGGTTGCCTGCCTGTTAAGTGGGCGAGCTGTGGTATGTGTGAGGGGGGTGACCGAATTGAGAGCTGCAGCTGTTGTGGTGTTATATAAAGTGGCAGCAGCATCTGCATAGTGTAATGAACTTATGCCTGTGAGAGGGAGAAGAGATTCAGAGAGTGAGTGTGGGTCAAGGTGTTTGAGATTTCTGCAAGGGTGTGCAAGTTTGTGGAGTGGGGCTTGTGCACCTGGAGAGGAGAGGGAAGAGAATGTAAGTAGGCTGTGGTTAGACAGGAGGAGAGGAGAGTTAGAGAAGTTAGATAGGGAACAGAGGCGGGTGAAGATGAGGTCCAGTGTGTGGCCATCTTTGTGATTGGGGCAGAAGACCATTGAGCAAGGCTGAAGGAGGAAGTGAGGGATAGAAGCTTAAAGACAGATGAGTGGGAAGTGTCAATGGGGATGTTGAAGTCACCCATGATGATAGTTGGGATGTCAGCAGAAAAGAAATGAAGCAGCCAGGTGGTCAAAGAAGGTGGTGGCTGGTTCTGGGGGGCGGTAAATGACAGCCAGTTAGAGGTTGGAGGGGGAGTAGATGCACACACAATGCACCTCAAAAGAAGGGAGAATAATGGAGGGTGGCAGTGGGATATGGGTGAAGGAGCAGTTGTCTGACAGGAGAAAACCTACTCCTCCACCATGCTTGCCATTGGAGCGGGGGTTTGAGAAAGATGGAATCCACCATATGAAAGTGCAGCTGGAGAGGCCGTATCAGAGGGGGTGAGCCAGGTTTCGGTGATGGCGAGGAAGGAAAGTTTGTTAGTAATGAAAAGATCATGGATGTAGGAAAGTTTGTTGCAGACGGAGCGAGCATTCCATAGAGCTCCTGTTAGTGGGACTGGGGAAATGGGGGCTGGGCGGATGGGTATAAGGTTAGAAAGGTTGCGAGAGTTTGTGACAGATCGTGGATAGAAGGTGGAAGTGACTGTGGGGATGTGCTGAAGAGGGCCAGGATTTGGAGAGATATCTCTGGCAGTCAGAAGGAGTAGGGGAAGTGTTAGCAGGTGTTAGCAGGTGGGAGCAGGAGAGAGCATGAGATGGCTGTCTGTGTTTGGAGACACAGGATTGAATATTGAGGAATAGTTCTGAAGAGGAGGTGAGATGAATGGGGAGGATGGAGGGAGAGATGAAGAGTTCCTTACTAGGTGTAGGGATTAGGGGGGTTAGTAGAAAGTGAAGGACTATAGGGGAGAGAGAAAAAACAAACAGAAACATTTATTACTTTTTAGATAGAACTGGGGAGATTATTTTTAGAGACCACACCTATCTAGCACAATTTCTGTGTATTTTTTGCTAGGGAGAGGGTAATTATAGAAATTATACAATTTTTTGAAATATTGAGGTCACTGTTCCACACTGCAGGTGCAAACAGGATGGATGGGGAGTTTGTGCAGTTTGAGACTAGGTGAGAATGGTGTGAGAAGTCAAATAGATGTTTCTTACAAACTTTGAAGGTAAGTAGTGGCAGGAAGATGTCATCATGTTGTTCAAAGTGAAATGGCATAGAAAATAAAAATGAACAACCCCAATCAGAGAGAAATTTACCAGGAAGTCCATTATACAGTGTATACCTGAATCATAATCAATTATATGGTTGGCTGGACTTGTATCTATCACTATATGATCACTGTATGGGGGAAATATTTGTCTTTTTAATAGCTATTATTATTATTATTTAGTAACAGATTGGTGGTGCAATTCAGTCATTATGTAGTGGTAGGTGTATGGTGGTATAGTTGATAATATTGGCCTTTGTACAGTGTGTATTGTTCTGTAGAGGTAAGGTAATATTATTTATTACCTATGTTGTGGTTATGGTAGTCATCATCGTGTAAAGATATTTTTAGTATAGAGGCAATATTGGTCTTTGTATAGTATGTAGATAATTTTTAGTCCTAGTATAGCAGCAACATTGGTATATACTAATTATTCAGGCTGGCCTAAAAGTAGACAGTTGAACCAATGAAATTTATTAGGCTGTGTGCCCACTATGCGTTTTTTAAGCGTTTCCGCAGCGGCAATTTTCTGTATTGCACCCTAAAAAAGGAGGCCATTTATGTAATGTTGGGAGAATGTGGCGGCAATTTATTGCTACCATGTTTTCTGATCAGTAGGGGAGGCATTGTCAAGGTAGTACCTTACTACAAATGCATATTGTGGAGGTGCCGCATTTTGTTGGAAGAACAGTGTGGTGAAATTACCATGGGTCTCAGTTGTGGCACTACCATGTTGCACCTCACATTTAGGTTGTTATTACTAGCCATACTTGTATGGAAGAAAAGTGGTCTTACTACACCTTTGCAAAACAGTGCACCCCACGCTGTGACCGCTGGTTCAGTTGAAATGTGATAGTCAAATGAGGATTTTCATCTGCCCAATACACAGTTATTCCTGTTTATGTTGCCTGACAATTTAATAGAAACCATATCTGACCAGATGATCTTATCGAGAAGGTCTGCTTCATTAGAGGTTTTATTAGACATCATCTGTATCAGTGTATGTGTGAACCCATAAATTCTCATAGAATTCCATTGATTCAACTGTATACCTATTTTTGGGCGCCCTGTAAAAGAACAGATTTTATTTTAAAGGCGGGTGTGCCGTATTGGGATACATAAACTTTGGGGCTTGGGCCCCTGATCTTTTTAAACCCCCTGTCTGATGGGAAGGGTTCATGTCTCAGAGACTGCAAGCTGTTATTAAAGCCAGAGGTGGTGCAACAAAATAATAGTGATGTATTGGAGTGTTCTTTTGTGTATTTGTTTTTCATGATTCCATAATTTTTTCCTCAGAATTGAGTGATTCCATAATTTTTTCCCTCTGCTTGGTCTGAAAAAAATTACCCTTACTGAGTACCACATTTTTTTTTCTTGATTTCTTTTAGTGTTTCTTAAAGCCATAAAGTTGCCATTTGAAATTACTTTAGTTTTGTGCCATGTCTGTGATCAGCTTTATTTCAACAACATTAAACAACTGAATGAACATCCTCCGAGCCCGGTGATTCCGTAATTTTTGCCAGGGGTTGTATAGTATAGATCTATAGCTCATGGCTACTGTACGTTTTCCTTCAACTGCAGAAATGATTCCGTTTGGCAACCTGTTTTCTGAAAACCATTGCATATATTCCTTTTTTCACTTTACATATTTTTAAGTAAACATTATTATACTTTATTAATCATTTTTGTGAGTCTTTAGGTAACTTTTAAATCATAATAAATTGGAATTCTTATGCATTCTTATGAACTCGCCTGTCAGTGAAGAACAGTGAAGGCCATTGTGACTATTACTGGTATGTTCATTTGTGGAGGGGGTTAAAAACTCTGTGTGTACACTGCCCAAATAAGACAGTTGATGTGGCAGACACCCTCCACACTTGCAAATGATTGATAAATCAGCTGCACTAAATATAATCGTCACAGTGTATTACTATTGGGTCGGATCAGCACCATCCGTCCCCTCAGTCCATAATATTGCACCCCTTGCTCACGCCCTGCCAGCCCAGATAGCTTCATCCATGCATAACCTGTCTTTATTCCATTCTGTTTATTCCAGTTTGGAGTGATGGAAACCATGAATCACCGCGTAAAATATTAGATAAAAGAAGTTGGTAAATGAATAAAAAATAATATTCGGCTAGTTTATTATTATTTTCAGACTTCCTGTGTTCTAAATATGACATTTTCATTTCTCTGGCTGATGTCATGGTTTTGCAGACAGTTTAATGGGTTGAACGTTTATCTGTGAGGAGATCTTGAAGACAAAGGGATTCATAACACTGCTGGTGTTTCATTCTGATTGTGCTACGCCATTCCACGTAGATGGAAAACTGTGAAGGCGGGCGAGTATAAGAAAAATGATGCAGACAGCAGCGGTAAAACAACTTCCTATATACCTAATATGTTCTGTTTTGTGGACTTTCACATTGCAAATGGATAGCAATGTAACCACAGGTATGGTCATGTGAATGCATCGCAATGAATTCCACCTTACAGGTTACTAGGTTTCTGCCACAGTAACCAGGTCGTTAGTCTGCAAGAAGTCCTATGATTGTCGGAACCACATGTACAAGAACTTAATGTTTGCGAAAAAATAAAAAATAAATAATAGACGCACTTATACAGTGTTACAGTGTATGTATATATGTGTGTGTATATATATATATATATATATATATATATATATATATATACACTGCTCAAAAAACACTGATTGACAATCAATTTCACATGCTGTTGTGCAAATGGAATAGACAATAGATGGAAATTATTAGTAATTATCAAGACACCCTCAATAAAGGAGTGGTTCTGCAGGTGGGGACCACAGACCACATCTTAGTACCAATGCTTTCTGACTGATGTTTTGGTCACTTTTGAATGTTGGTTGTGCTTTCACACGCGTGGTAGCATGAGACGGACTCTACAACCCACAGAAGTTGCTCAGGTAGTGCAGCTTATCCAGGATGGCACATCAATGCGAGCTGTGGCAAGAAGGTTTGCTGTGTCTGTCAGCGTAATGTCCAGAGGTTGGAGGCGCTACCAGGAGACAGGCCAGTACACCAGGAGACTTGGAGGGGGCCGTAGGAGGGCAGTAACCCAGCAGCAGGACCGCTACCTCCACCTTTGTGCCAGGAGGAACAGGAGGAGCACTGCCAGAGCCCTGCAAAATGACCTCCAGCAGGCCACAAATGTGCATTTGTCTGCACAAACGGTTAGAAACTGACTCCATGAGGGTGGTATGGGGGCCCGACGTCCACAGATGGGGGTTGTGCTCACAGCCCAACACTGTGCAGGACGCTTGGCATTTGCCACAGAACACCAGGATTGGCAAAGTCGCCACTGGCGCCCTGTGCTCTTCACAGATGAAAGCAGGTTCACACTGAGCACATGTGACAGTCGTGACAGAGTCTGGAGACGCCGTGGAGAGCGATCTGCGGCTTGCAACATCCTTCAGCATGACTGGTTTGGCAGTGGGTCAGTAATGGTGTGGGGTAGCATTTCTTTGGAGGGCCGCACAGCCCTCCATGTGTTCGCCTGTGGTAGCTTGACTGCCATTAGGTACCGAGATGAGATCCTCAGACCCCTTGTGAGACCATATGCTGGTGCGGCTGGCCCTGGGTTCCTCCTAATGCAGGACAATGCCAGACCTCATGTGGCTGGAGTGTGTCAGCAGTTCCTGCAAGATGAAGGCATTGAAGCTATGGACAGTCCCGCCCGTTCCCCAGACCTGAATCCGATTGAGCACATCTGGGACATCATGTCTCGCTCCATCCACCAACGTCACGTTGCACCACAGACTGTCCAGGAGTTGTCAGATGCTTTAGACCAGGACTGGGAGGAGATCCCACAGGAGACCATCCGCAACCTCATAAGGAGCATGCCCAGGCATTGTAGGGAGGTCATACAGGCAAATGGAGGCCACACACACAGGGCCGGCGTCAGCACCCGGGCAAATGCCGGGGCCCTGAGCAGGCAGAGGGGCCCACTGGCGGTCGCGCACCCCACTGGGCTATGGGCGGAGGAGAGCGGTGTCAGCGCCCGCCCTTCTCCGCCGCTTGCTCAGGGCCCCGGCAGCCGGATACTTACCTCTCCCCGTGCCTCCGCAGATCAGCTGTCTTCCTGCTCTGCGCTCCCTGTGACGTCTCAGGTCAGAGGGTGCGGTGACGTCTTTACACCGCGCCCTCCCCTGAGCCATCACAGGGAGCGCTGAGCGGGAAGACGCCGACAACGCTGGAGTTCGGACCCGAGCAGCGGGCAGCGGGCAGCAGGTAGCAGAAGGGAGGTGAGTATTTGATTTTTTTTTTTAATGTATGGAGGCATGGGGCAGTATAAAGAGAAGGGGGGGCATTATGCATGGGGCATTATAAAGAGAGGGGGGGACATCCTGCATGGGGCATTATAAAGAGGGGGGGCATCCTGCATGGGGCATTATAAAGAGGGGGGTGACATCCTGCATGGGGCATTATAAGGTGGGGAACAGCCTGCATGGGGCATTATAAGGGGGGGGCAGCCTGTATGGGGCATTATGTGGGGGGTAACAGCCTGCATGGAGCATTAAAAAGGGGGGGCTTGTATGGGGCATTATGTGGGGGGTAACAGCCTGCATGAAGCATTATAAGGGGGGGACAGCCTGTATGGGGCATTATGTGGGGGGTAACAGCCTGCATGCAGCATTATATGGGGGCCAGTATCCTGTATGGAGCGTTATAAGGGAACCGGTATCCTGTATGGAGCGTTATAAGGGGACCGGTATCCTGTATGGAGCGTTATAAGGGGACCGGTATCCTGTATGGAGCGTTATATGGGGGCCAGTATCCTGTATGGAGCGTTATATGGGGGCCAGTATCCTGTATGGAGTTTTATAAGGGGACCAGTATCCTGTATGGAGCGTTATATGGGGACCAGTATCCTGTATGGAGCGTTATAAGGGGACCGGTGTCCTGTATGGAGCGTTATATGGGGGCCAGTATCCTGTATGGAGTTTTATAAGGGGACCAGTATCCTGTATGGAGCGTTATATGGGGGCCAGTATTCTGTATGGAGCCTTATATGGGGGCCAGTTTTCCGCATGGAGCCTTATATGGGGGTCAGTATTCCGCATGGAGCCTTATATGGGGCCAGTATTCCGTATGGGGCCTTATATGGGGGCCAGTATTCCTAATGGGGCCTTATATGGGGGAAAGTATTCCGTATGGGGCCTTATATGGGGGCCAGTATTCCGTATGAAGCGTTATATGGGGGCCAGTATTCCGTATGGAGCCTTATATGGGGGCCAGTATTCTGTGTGGAGCGATTCACCGGTTTCTGAGCTATTGTGGAATATAAAATAGATATCACTCATGTAATGTAAGAAGTGAAATCTTTGCATTGTACTATATATATATATATATATATATATATATATATTTCTCCACCGTATCTCTGCATCATGAATCGTGGTATGTGTTAAAGGGGCCCACTGAGACTCTTTCGCCCGGGGCCCAGAAAAACCTGGAGCCGGCCCTGCACACACAATACTGAGCCTCATTTTGACTTGTTTTAAGGACATTACATCAAAGTTGAATCAGCCTGTAGTGTGTTTTTCCACTTTAATTTTGGGGGTGACTCCAAATCCAGGCCTCCATTGGTTAATAAATTTGATTTCCATTGATGATTTTTGTGTGATTTTGTTGTCAGCACATTCAACTTTGTACAGAACAAAGTATTCAATGAAAATATTTCATTCATACAGATCTATGATGTGTTATTTGAGTGTTCCCTTTATTTTTTAAGCAGTGTATATATATACAGTACAGACCAAAAGTTTGGACACACCTTCTCATTTAAAGATTTTTCTGTATTTTCATGACTTTGAAAAATGTACATTCACACTGAAGGCATCAAAACTATGAATTAACACATGTGGAATTATATACTTAACAAAAAAGTGTGAAACAACTGAAAATATGTCTTATATTTTAGGTTCTTCAAAGTAGCCACCTTTTGCTTTGATTACTGCTTTGCACACTCTTGGCATTCTCTTGATGAGCTTCAAGAGGTAGTCACCAGATATGGTCTTCCAACAATCTTGAAGGAGTTCCCAGAGATGCTTAGCACTTGTTGGCCCTTTTGCCTTCACTCTGCGGTCCAGCTCACCCCAAACCATCTCGATTGGGTTCAGGTCTGGTGACTGTGGAGGCCAGGTCATCCGGCGTAGCACCCCATCACTCCCCTTCTTGGTCAAATAGCCCTTACACAGCCTGGAGGTGTGTTTGGGGTCATTGTCTTGTTGAAAAATAAATGATGGTCCAACTAAACGCAAACCAGATGGAATAGCATGCCGCTGCAAGATGCTGTGGTAGCCATGCTGGTTCAGTATGCCTTCAATTTTGAATAAATCCCCAACAGTGTCACCAGCAAAGCACCATCACACCTCCTCCTCCATGCTTCACGGTGGGAACCAGGCATGTAGAGTCCATCCATTCACCTTTTCTGCATCGCACAAAGACACGGTGGTTGGAACCAAAGATCTCAAATTTGGACTCATCAGACCAAAGCACAGATTTCCACTGGTCTAATGTCCATTCCTTGTGTTCTTTAGCCCAAGTCTCTTCTGCTTGTTGTCTGACCTTAGCAGTGGTTTCCTAGCAGCTATTTTACCATGAAGGCCTGCTGCACAAAGTCTCCTTTTAACAGTTGTTGAAGAGATGTGTCTGCTGCTAGAACTCTGAGTGGCATTGACCAGGTCTCTAATCTGAGCTGCTGTTAACCTGCGATTTCTGAGGCTGGTGACTCGGATAAACTTATCCTCAGAAGCAGAGGTGACGCTTGGTCTTCTTTTCCTGGGGCGGTCCTTATGTGAGCCAGTTTCTTTGTAGCGCTTGATGGTTTTTGCAACTGCACTTGGGGACACTTTCAAAGTTTTCCCAATTTTTCGAACTGACTGACCTTCATTTCTTAAAGTAATGATGGCCACTCGTTTTTCTTTACTTAGCTGCTTTTTTCTTGCCATAATACAAATTCTAACAGTCTATTCAGTAGGACTATCATCTGTGTATCCACCAGACTTCTGCACAACACAACTAATGGTCCCAACCCCATTTATAAGGCAAGAAATCCCACTTATTGAACCTGATAGGGCACACCTGTGAAGTGAAAACCATTTCCGGTGACTACCTCTTGAAGCTCATCAAGAGAATGCCAAGAGTGTGCAAAGCAGTCATCAAAGCAAAAGGTGGCTATTTTGAAGAACCTAGAATATAAGACATATTTTCAATTGTTTCACACTTTTTTGTTAAATATATAATTCCACATATGTTAATTCATAGTTTTGATGCCTTCAGTGTGAATGTACAATTTTCATAGTCATGAAAATACAGAAAAATCTTTAAATGAGAAGGTGTGTCCAAACTTTTGGTGCACACTGTATATATACATATATATATATATATATATATATATATATATATAATAAATTTGGCTCTTCAACTGCCTGCAGATACCCCTGTGAAATACACAGTTCAGGAGATAGGAGCTCACAGCTCTTGCCTGAGAGCATACACGGTGTGGAGTATGAATACATTAGACTATCTATGCCCCCACCGATTGCGCAAAAGAACCCGGAAAAGTGCAATGCTCAGGATACAGGAACTCACAGCTCTTGATTTTGTATTGAATCTGTACTTTGTGCATACAATCAGGCAGGATCTGTGAGATACTGCCTCTTGAGTTGCCTCTTGGAAAAATCAATGGCAAAACGCATATCAGGCGTTTGAAGTTTTCAGGTTTTGGGTTGGTATTCTCCCCTCACTATTACTTTTGAATCATGTTTTGATTTATTAACCGCTTCCCGACCGCCCGCTGTACATAAATGTCTGCGCTTGCTGGGCTCTGTGCAGCGCAGACGTTTATGAACGGTCAGCGGTGTTGCGGCGCTTAGGACCCCCAGGGTCCTGCAAGCGATGTGATTCCATTGCAGAGTGATATCTCTTTGCTATCTTCTAGATGCCGCGATCCATAGTGATCGCGGCATTTAGGAGAGAGGGAGAGGGAGTCATACACTCAACTTTCCGACGGCCCCCATGATAAGATCTGGCATTGTCATGGCACATGATGACCTCCGGGTCTGCCATGTACTGAGGCCTGCTAGGCTCAATCAGCGTCTGAGTCTAACAGGAGATCTGCCAGTGTAAAACTGTCAGGTCTCGTGCAATGCATTACATGTGTATTGCATTGCATGAGACCAGTGGTCATAAAAATAAAAATTTAAGTCCAATACAGGTACTAAGTAAAAAAGTAAAAAAAAAGTTTAAAAATGTTTTCAAGCTATTAAAAAAAATCACAAAATAAATGAATAATAATAAAAAAAAGTATTAAATCAATAAATCTGCATACTTATGCAAAAACAAAAACAGTACACATATTTGGTATCACCGTGTCTGGAACAACCTGATCCATAAAACTGTCACACTAGTTAACCCCTTCTGGGCACACCGTAAAAAAATAAATAAAAAATGGCGCAAAAAAATGCTTTTTCATCATACTGCCAAACTAAAAGTGGAATAAAACGGGATCACAAAGTCAAATGGAAATAAAAATGGTACTGATAAAAACATCATCTTGTCCCGCAAAAAAAAAAGTCAACATACAGCTCCATCAGTAGAAAAATAAAAAAGTTATTGCTCTCTGAACAAAGCGATGCAAAAACAATTATTTTTTCTATAAAATAGTTTTTATTGTGCCAAAACATAAAAAAAACTATATAAATGTGGTATCTTTGTAATCATACTTACCCAAAGAATAAAGCTGCCTTATCAATTTTAGCACACGCATAACGGCATAAAAAAAAAAACTCAAAAAACGAATCCTGAATTGCTGGTTTTTGTTCATTCAACCTCCCAAAAAGCGTAATAGAAAGGGATCAAAAAATGTTGTGTGTCCGAAAATGGTACCAGTAAAAACGTCAACTCGTCCCACAAAAAAAAAGTCCTCACATGACTCTGTCTGCCGAAATATGGAAAAATTATAGCTCTCAAAATATGGCGATGTAAAAACTAGTTTTTGCAAAAAAAAAGGCATCTTTTAGTGTGTGACAGCTGCCAATCATAAAAATCCGATATAAATCTGGTATCGCTGTAATCGTACCGAGCCAAAGAATGAAATCACTTATACACACGAGGAACGGCGTAAAAAATAAATAAAACCAATTCTTCACCTGCTGTTGATTTGTTCATTCTGCTTCCCAAAACAATGCAGTAAGGCTCGGCTCACATTTATCCTGTGCTCGGCGCTGAGCGCTTACAGAGGGGTTTCTGTGTAATCTCTGAAATATGTGATTCAGACGGATATCCCCCGGTGAAAGATTCCCTATGATGAGGCAGATGGACAGTGGTCGCCGTCTTACCTGTGATCCAATGGTGTCAGTTTTTTTAGGCGTGCATAAAAGTGCGGTTGGCCAGTTTTGTGCAACACTGAAAAGAAGTACACCGCTGAACAGAGGCCAAACGAAAAACAGAGTAACTCTGCAGCCTCATTATAGTGAATGGATCCCTCGGGGGTTTCATCTGAATTAGATCACTTGGAGATTTAGATGGAAACCCTGATGTAAGTGCTCAGCGTAGAGTGCCGGATAAATGTGATCCAAAACATTATGTAAAATGTTCCTAATAAAAACTTCAACTCAATCCACAAAAAAGCAAGTCCTGACTCAGGTCCATCATCTGTTAATGGAAATATAGGGTGCTTCCACATTACTGGTAGCACAAAATCTCTGGAAAAGCGAAATGGCCCTTGCCTCCCAAAAGAAAATCAGCAAATTCTGTGCTTCCAAATCCAAATGCCCCCTTCCCTCCTGAGGCCCACAGAGTGCCTAAATCACATTTAGGGTCCACATGTTTGGAATTTCTGTAGCGATAAGAGCCCGCTTAATTTATGGATGCATGTCTCCAGAAGCATGAGCTGGGCACAATGTACTGGTCACTACAGCGTACTGGTCACTACAGCATACTGGTTACTTCAACGGCAGTTTGTAATTTTCACTCAGCAACATCCACTGGAAAATACCCATGGAGTCAAAATCGTCACTACACCTGTACATAAATTCCCAAAGTGGTATAATTTCCAAAATGGGGTCACTTGAGGGGGGATTCTGCTCTTCTAGCACTTAGGGGCTCTGTATATGGAGTTCGCAAACTATTCTACAATAATTTGTTCTCCAAGAGTCAAATAGCGCTCTGTCCCTCCTGAGTCTACTGTGTGGCTAAGCAGTACTGTACAGCCACATATGGGGTATTGCCACGTTCAGCAGAAATTGTGTGACACATTTCGGCACAAATTCCTTGAAGGTCTAGTTTCCAAAATGGGGTCACTTGTGGGGGGTTTCCACTGTTTAGGCACATCAGGGGCCCTCCAGATGTGACATGGCATCTGCTATCAATTCCAGCCAATTTTGCATTCCAGAACGCAAACGGTGCTCCTTCACTTCCGAGCCCTATCGTGCACCCAAACAGTAATTTTCTGCCACATATGGGGTATCGGCGTCCTCTGGAGAAATTGCACAACAAATTTTATAATGCAGTTTCTCCTGTTACCCTTGTAAAAATGAAAAATTTGGGGCTAAAATAATATTTTTGTGGGAAAAAATATGTTTTTTAATTTTCACTGCTCAGGTTCAAGGTGCTCACAACACATCTAGATAAATTTTTTGAGGAGTCTAGTTTCCAAAATTGGGTAATTTGCGGTGGTTTCCACTGTTTATTCACCTCAGGTTCCCTCCAAACGCGACATGGTGTCCGCTATCGATTCCAGCCATTTCACATTCCAAAACTCAAACGATGCTCCTTCCGTTCTGAGCCCTGTCATACGCCCAAACAGTAGTTTTCCACCACACATGGGGTATCAGCGAACACAGGAGAAATCGCACAACACATTTTATGGTGCATTTTCTCCTGTTACCCTTGTGAAAATGAAATATATTTGGCTAAAGTAAAATTTTTGTGGGAAAAGGTAAAATGTTAATTTTTTCTTACACATTCCATTAATTCCTGTGAAGCACCTGAAGGGTTAATAAACGTTTTGAGTGTGGATTTGAGCACCTTGAGGAGTGCAGTTTTTAGAATGGTGTCACTTTTGGGTATTTTCTGTCATAGGCCCATCAAAGTCACTTCAAATGGGTTGTGGGCTGTAAAAAAAAATGGTTTTGAAAATGTTGCTAGAAAAATGAGAAATTGCTAACCCTTCTAACTTCCTAACAAAAAAAAATGATGTTTCAAAAATTGTGCTGATGTAAAGTAGACATTTGGGAAATGTTATTTATTAACTATTTTGTGTGACATAACTCTCTGGTTTAAGGGCATAAAAATTAAAAATTAAGAATTGAAAAAATTGGCTCCTGGTCACAAAGGCGAAAACATGCTCTGGCACGAAAGGGTTAAGCATATTGACTCCTGATTAGCACATTTTTCATATACTTAAATGGCATTATGCACTTTATCATTTCCTATTACTGAGCATGAGACATCGTTGTCTTTCTGAGCACTGCACTTTACATCAGTACTATATATGAATTATACAGGGGTTATGATTTTCATGATTTATTAATTATGCATGAATTTTCACAGATCCTGTCATTTGTTATTTATATTATTTATATCTTCTTGCTCAATATAATATATTTATTATATCTAAACAGTCATGTATGAAACTATTTATGGGATTAATATACCTATGGGATTGACCAATTCATCCTAGACCTTTTTGATTGATGTAATTCACCACTTTTTATCATGTTTTAATTGTCTGTAAATTATGTAAACTATTATCATTTGATTAATGAACAATTTTTTGTATGATATTTTGTGTTATCATTTTTTAGGTTTATATATTTCTCGGGGGTCTTTGGAGCCATCGATGGGATCCCCATCTACCTTTAGGCAATTAAAGGGACAAAAAGACATTAAAAACTTTTGCAAAAAAGCTACTCTGAGTGAGATATTTCCACTGCACAAAAGTTGAAAATTCAGGAATAGAGCTGTACATTTAAAAGTGTTTCTCATTGTAGGTAATTAAATATAGAACAGCATAGTGGCTCTACAGTTTTCGAGGTCCTGGAACATCTACATGAAATTTTTCTGCACTCCATGTGTTTGTGTGGGTTTTATGCCATGCTGCAAAGACATACTGATAGGGAATTTAGTATGTGAGCCCACTGGGGACAGTGAGTGATGACAATGTCTGCATGGGACGGTAGAAGATATTCGTGCTATGTAGGCAAGCATTAAAAAAAGGAAAATATACTGATCTTTTTGTTTTATAGCGTTCACATGTTTTTGTACACACATTTACAAATAAACAATCCTATACTTGTAAATATCAATATGTGTTGGGCAACTTATCTGGAAAACATTTTGTGTCAAAATGCCTGTGTGTCACCCTGGCCTGGATGCCACAAAATGTAATAAAGCTGTGTCTGAGAGCAATGGGGAGGTTCTCCAGTCAGGGGAACATTAGCATGCAGTACCTCCTGTCTCAGGCCAGTAGGGGGAGCAGGCTGCCCCTATAAAAGCTGGTGCTGGGGGCAGGGTTAGAGAGAACTGGATGACCTGTCTCAGCACTGAGACGTGTCCCGGAGCAGAGCAGGGACAGAAAGTTGTATTGCACCTAAGAGGAAGTGTGGCAGGAGGAGAGCCACAAGCCAGAGACAAGAGGCGAAGTGAGCCTGTCTTGGCAGATAAAGGACTTAATTCACCAGACTTTGGTGTCTGAGGCTGGGAGGATTCCACATCCTACAGCAGATAACCAGTCCGCAGGGGACTGTATATTCCTTGGCCTAAGAAGCCTGGAGGCTCTGCCACAACAGAAGGGACCAGTAAAGCCGTACAAGGCTGGGAGCAGAAAGGAACCCACGTGGCAGGCCATACAGGCGAGAATACACGGAAAGCTCTGAAATGTGGGCTGTTACCCTATCAGGAGGAGATAGCCAGAAGGAGTGCAGAAAGCACGGTAGGCCTACAACCTCACCCTGACCAGGGCCAATTTCCCCATTGCTCTCAGACATCCAGGTCCCCTCCTAGCCGGGACTGTTTGTGGGTCAGTTTACCTGTTCTAGTAAAGACCCTGGACTGCAACCTGTTGTCTGTGTGCTCCTTGCTCCTCCAGCACTAACGGCACTGGGACTCTCACCACCATCACTCCCACCATCCATTATACTGCCCTGGAGCCGCACTCTTCCCGTGGGGAGTCACACTACCCTAGCTGCACACCTCATCAGCCCCAGCGGTCTGCATGCAGCGGCGGTTCCTAATAACCGCAATCCACGGGTGGCGTAGTCGGACATAATCAACAGCACATAACGGACTACCACTGGCCTGTCCACCCTGAGCCACGGAACCGGGTTGCCACTACTACTCCCATCGTTCCCCTACTGCCCGGATCCGAGTGCCCCATGGCCCATGGGGCGAGTCAGCTTTGGCGTAGTCGGCAGGATTGCAACCAACCCGCCACAAACGGGTATTGCGTGCCTAGAAAAGACTTTGCACTTACCTGAAAAGAGGTTTCCCGCCATCCGGAGCCGTTTCCCGCCATTTCCAGCCGTCTCCCGCCATCTTCCATCGGTTCCCGCCATCTTCAGCCGCTTTCCCGCCATCGGACGCCATCTTCAGGACGCCGCGCGGGAAGAAGAGGGGCGCGAGATCCGAAGCTCTACCCCACGCACCGACGCTGCGCAAGGTCCTGGAAGGGAGAGAGAGCGACGCTGACGTCATCAGGACGCGACGCAAGGTCCTCGTCCAGAGCAGCAGCAGCGGAGCCGTGACCTACAGAAGAGGATCGTCGGAAGGTAGGCCACGCTTAACTAGGGGGGAGGAAGATGTCGGACACAGAGGCGCCCACTACCACCAACGCAGCTGCAGCAGCGGTGATGCCCTTTTCCCTGCCCTACATCCCTGGAGCGGCATGGCTGCCCAAGTACCCAGGGGAGCCCCATGCCCTAACTGACTTTAAGGAAAGGCTGTACAGTTTGTTCCAAGTCTACCCCCTGACAGAGGAACAGAAGGTCAGCATACTGACAGGGCAGTTAACTGGCGCAGCCCAAAGGGAGGTAAAATCATGGCCCACTGAGGAGAAAAGGACTGTGAAGGGTATTATGGCCCGGCTGCGGGGTACCTTTGACACACGTACCTCCGCTGAGATTAAAATGAGGTTCTATGGATGTAAGCAGCGGGCACAGGACAGCATCAGAGACTATGCCCTAAATGTGCAGGAAGCCTTGAGGGCTATTCAACAAACTGACCCTGGCAGTGTGCAGGAAACGGATAAGCTGCTAACAGAACAATTCATAGAAGGTCTGCTGTCCAGCGCCCACAGGGCCCAGCTGCGCCTCATGTTCTTTCAGAACCCCGACCTGACCTTTGCCCAATTTAAGGACAGGGCCATAAGGGTGCTCCGTGAATCTGCAACCAGTGGCGCTATAAACCCCCGGCGCCCTGCTCTCACTTACCACCAGGAGGCGGCGCCCTCCTCTATGGACGCCGTGGGGGCTGATGCACAGGCCCTGAACCAAGCCCCGTCGAAAGACCTGCACCACCAAGTCCAGGAGCTGACCAGGAGCGTCGCGGCGTTGACCAGGACCGTCCAGGTGTTGCAAGTGGACCCGTCAAGACTCATCGAGCTGGCTTCAAGTCCGGAGGATGTCCCGTGGCGTCAACAGAGGAGGATCCGGTCGTTCCGAGGGAGGCCCACAGACCGCTACGCAGAGGATGGACAGCCCATTTGCCGTCGATGCAACCAGCCTGGACACATTTCCAGGTACTGTAATTAAACGGGTCCAACCTGGGGCAGAGGGCCAACCCCCAGGCATAAGATCACCAGGCCCTTATAATTGGCATGATAAGTACGTTGGGGGGCGCCCGGTTTTACCCGTGGTGCTGGACGGTATCCCCATGAGCGCCTTGCTGGATACTGGGTCGCAAGTAACCACTATCCCTTATGTACTTTTTAAGCAGTATTGGACTGATGCTGATATAACGCGGTATCCAGACAGTAACTTCAGCATCATCGCCAGTAATGGCTTACCCGTGCCGCAGATGGGGTTCAAGTAGATGACCATTAAAATTGGTAAAGTTGAACTACCGGCACAGGGAGTAATTATTGTGGACATTGACCGTCGTGAAAGTCACCCTAAAATAACTGTGGGTACTAACGTGATTGAAAATTGTCTTTCAGAGGTAATTGTAATTCTACAACAGGTGGCGGTGAATGCTAGTTCCAGCCAACAGAGAGTCCTCAACAAGGAGATAAAAGCCCTGATGAGACGGCAGCAGGTAGAACTGTCTGGTTGTGAGATCGGTAGCGTAAGACTGAGTGACCCATTCCCCATTTCCATGCCTCCCAAAAGTGAAATGATGATCAGGTGTCGGACTGCAATCGGGTTGAGAGGTAGAGACTACCAAGCCATGGTAGAACCCGTGTACTCAGACAGCAGGCCCGCCATTTTGACAGCCCGGGGGGTGGTTGATGTCCATCATGGGAGGGTGCCCGTCCGCATCCTCAACATTGGGGAGAGGGAGGTACACTTACCCAGGTACGCTACACTCGCCAAACTGTTTGTTGTCGAACACAAAGCTATCAGGGCCGTGGAACCCTTGCCTCCATCTCCACAGGCGGAGGGTAGTGGCTCCCAGAAACAAAAGGAGGACTGGTGCCAGAAACTCCACGTGGGTGCTGACTCCACTCCCCTGCACCAAAAATAAGCAGTCTACCGGGTGGTACAGGAGTACGAGAGAGTCTTTAGTAAGCACCCGATAGACTTCGGCAGAGTAAAAGGGGTAGAACACCACATCCCCACAGGGAGCCACCCACCAATAAAAGAGAGAGACAGACCTGTACCCCCTGCACATTATCAGAACGCCAAGGGTATGCTGAGGGAAATGAAAGAAGCTGGGGTCATTAGAGATAGCTGTAGCCCCTGGGCAGCCCCCTTGGTTCTGGTAAAAAAGAAAGACGGCACCATGAGAATGTGCGTGGACTATAGACAAATCAACCGTATCACCCACAAAGACGCATATCCGCTGCCTAGAATAGAAGAGTCTTTGGCTGCACTAAAATCAGCTAACTTCTTTTCTACTTTGGACCTTACTAGCGGGTACTGGCAGGTTCCTGTGGCAGAGACTGACAAGGAGAAGACCGCCTTCACCACCCCGATGGGACAGAGCGAGTTCAACTGTATGCCCTTCGGGCTCTGCAACGCACCAGGGACCTTCCAGAGGCTGATGGAATGCTGTCTAGGGCACCGAAACTTCGAGACGGTCCTCCTTTACCTGGACGACGTGATCGTCTATTCGAAGACCTACGAGGACCATCTAAAGCACCTGGCCGAGGTGTTCGAAGCCCTGGCAGGCTATGGCCTGAAGGTGAAACCATCAAAGTGTCACCTGTTGAAACCGAAGGTCCAGTACCTAGGGCACGTGATTAGCGCGGAAGGAGTGGCCCCCGACCCTGACAAGGTCACGGCAATCAAGAGCTGGCCAAGCCCCTCGAACATCAAAGAGGTGAGACAGTTCCTCGGGTTGGTAGGCTACTACCGAAGGTTCATCCCCGGGTTCACTAAGATTGCAGCTCCTATGCAGGACCTCCTGATTGGACAGTCTAAGTCCAGAAGTCAAAAGCCACCCTTCACCGTGTACACGGACAACAGCCCGTTGACACACCTGGACAATGCGAGACTCGGTGCCCTGGAACAGCGGTGGATGGTCCGTCTCTCCAACTATGACTTCGTGATCAAGTACCGGGCAGGAAAAACCAATGCCAACGCTGACGCCCTATCGAGAATGCCTCACTTACCTGAAGGTGACGAAGACCCAGAAGAGCTGGAGGAGGTGGAACTCCCCGCGTTTCACCGGTATGGAGCCGCTCAATTCTCCCACCGCGTGAAGGAGGAGGATCTAACAACCGTGATGATCAATCCCCTACCTCACCACAGCTGGGCCGAGACCCAAGATAGTGACCCTGCCATCCGCCTAGTGAAAGATCTGCTGACCCAGTAAGATGCCCGCATGGATCCGGATGCTCCAGAGGAAGTCAAGCAGCTATGGAAAGAGAAGAGCAAGCTGTTCCTCTACGAAGGCAAGCTGTGCAGAAGGATTGTCAACCACCGGACGCACGAGCTGACCTGGCAAGTCATGGTTCCAAGGCGGGATGCAGCTATGGTCCTGGGGGCTTACCATGACAGAGCGGGGCACTTCGGCTGGAAGAAACTGGAGTTCCTGCTAAGAGGACGGTTCTTTTGGGTCGGCATGAGAGGGGCTGTAGAGAAGTGGTGCAGAGACTGTGGCCCTTGTCACCTAAGGTGGAAGGACCGTGCCAGCCAGAAGACACCCTTGAGGCCCATCGTCACCACGCAGCCTCTTGAGCTGGTAGCTCTGGACCACGTCAAATTGGCTCCAAGCCGGTCAGGATACATCTATGCCCTGACAATCGTGGACCACTATTCCCGTTTTCTAGTGGTGGTCCCGGTAAAGGACTTGACAGCCCAAACAGCGGCCAGAGCCTTCCAGCAATACTTCTGCTGTCCACACGGGTATCCGGAACAGGTCCTGACAGACCAGGGTCCAGCGTTCGAGGCTGAAATCTTCCAAGAGTTCTGCAACCTCTATGGCTGTAAGAAGATTCGGACAACGCCTTACCATCCACAAACCAACGGGATGTGTGAGAAAATGAACAATATAGTCATTGATCTCCTGAAGACGTTGCCCCTGGAGGAACGCAGCCTGTGGCCAGAAAAACTGCCGGACCTGATAGACTTATACAATCATATCCCGGTGAATGCTACCAACTGCACCCCGGCTTACCTGATGCGAGCCAGACCAGGTAAGCTGCCCGTAGACCTGGAGATGGGAGTCCTGACGCCTGAGGACACCTCCCCGGATGCGGACTGGGATACGGAAAGGCAACTGCAGTACAAGAAGGTACAGGAGAGTGTGGAGAGGAGCCTGGCCCAGGTGAGAGAACGGCAAGAAAGACTCTTCAACCAACACGCCCCTGCTGGTCCCCTAGAACCTGGTGAGCAAGTCCTGAAGCGGAAGAGAAGGCTACATAAGTTGGACGACCATTGGGAAAGGGAACCCTACACCGTACTGCAGTCTGACCACGACAACCCGAAGGTGTGCGTGATCACCAAGGACGGAGGAGAAACCACTAGTACCGTCTCCAGAGACCACCTCAAAAGGTGCCCCGAGCAACTCCGTAGTGCAGAAGAGGATCAGAGTGACCTTGAACCCGCAGAGGACAAGGAAGAAATGATCAGCACCATTCTCGGAGAGTTCCCTCAGTCCTGGACTCGAATAAATGATGCCATAGTGGTACCCGTTCTGCATTTCCTGCAACCGGCACAGCAACAACCAACACCAGAGCCGGAAGGTGAAGAGGAGCAAGCGGTTCCAGAGGCAGAAGAGCCTGTATCAGCAGCCCAAGAGAGTCAACCCTCTGCTGACAGTGAGCCTGCCATGCCTGCGGTAAGCCAAAGAACCTGCAGACAGCTGCCTGCCCTACCTGTACACCCAGCTGGTAGCTGTACCCCTAACGCTAGTGGGGAAAGCCAAGTCGGTCCACCACCAGACAGTGGGTTAAGGAGATCAAAAAGGAGCACAAAGGGGCAGATACCCGCTCGCTGGAAAATATAGAGCGCGCTAAAATTGTAAATAACCCTGTTGCCAAATGTTGAATTGTTTGCCAAGTTACCTGCGTGCTTAGTAATTGTGTGTTTCAGTTCCTTGCAGTTGCCGTACAGACTCGAAGGTTATGGACTTTTTACAACCAGAATCTTATATGGACTGCGTTCGGGGCCTAACCAAGGAATGAACTAAGACTGTAAAGGACTTGGGGTAGGACAGACCCCCACCTGGTTAAGGCTCCCCGTTGTATTGGTGATATGGACACCCGGTCACAGACCACACTGTAACCTTAAGAACTCAATTTGTGCGTCACTTTCCTGATAATGTTTTATGGTTATGCATGTTATTCTTTATTTACTGTTTAGTCCCGGAGTACTAAATTTCACTAGGGGGGAATGTGTCATCCTGGCTTGGATGCCACAAAATGTAATAAAGCTGTGTCTGAGAGCAAGGGGGAGGTTCTCTAGTCAGGGGAACATTAGCATGCAGTACCTCCTGTCTCAGGCCAGTAGGGGGAGCAGGCTGCCCCTATCAAAGCTGGTGCTGGGGGCAGGGTTAGAGAGAACTGGATGACCTGTCTCAGCACTGAGACGTGTCCCGGAGCAGAGCAGGGACAGAAAGTTGCATTGCACCTAAGAGGAAGTGTGGCAGGAGGAGAGCCACAAGCTAGAGACAAGAGGCGAAGTGAGCCTGTCTTGGCAGATAAAGGACTTAATTCACCAGACTTTGGTGTCTGAGGCTGGGAGGATTTCACATCCTACAGCAGATAACCAGTCCGCAGGGGACTGTATATTCCTTGGCCTAAAAAGCCTGGAGGCTCTGCCACAACAGAAGGGACCAGTAAAGCCGTACCAGGCCGGGAGCAGAAAGGAACCCACGTCGCAGGCCATACAGGCGAGAGTACACGGAAAGCTCTGAAATGTGGGCTGTTACCCTATCAGGAGGAGATAGCCAGAAGGAGCGCAGAAAGCACGATAGGCCTACAACCTCACCCTGACCAGGGCCAATTTCCCCATTGCTCTCAGACATCCAGGTCCCCTCCTAGCCGGGACTGTTTGTGAGTCAGTTTACCTGTTCTAGTAAAGACCCTGGACTGCAACCTGTTGTCTGTGTGCTCCTTGCTCATCCAGCACTAACGGCACTGGGACTCTCACCACCATCACTCCCACCATCCATTATACTGCCCTGGGGCCACACTCTTCCCGTGGGGAGTCACACTACCCTAGCTGCACACCTCATCAGCCCCAGCGGTCTGCATGCAGCGGCAGTTCCTAATAACCGCAATCCACGGGTGGCGTAGTCGGACATAATCAACAGCACATAACGGACTACCACTGGCCTGACCACCCTGAGCCACGGAACCGGGTTGCCACTACTACTCCCATCGTTCCCCTACTGCCTGGATCCGAGTGCCCCATGGCCCAGGGGGCGAGTCACCTGCATGTAAGAAACTTGTCTTGGGTATTCATTTTGTCATATTTTTAATGTCTATCTATAATGAATAGTAACATTTGTTTTTCTTGTGGAAAATGAAAGTGCTATTTTCACTGTATGCTGTGCACTGACACCTACATAGTAATTTGCTATTCAGTCATCAGACTTAGTCACAGAAAAGTAAGACTACAATAAAAGGCTTGCTGAGAGGGACAGTCTAAACTCAGACATCCTCAGGATGTACATCAGCATATCTCACAATCTTCCTGTGTCATGTTTCAATGTCGGTTAAGTGCTGTATTGTCAACTAATGTGCTTGTTGGGAAGGGGGCTCCTTCCTCGCTCAAAGAAGTAGTCATGGTGGTCTGCTTGAATAGATAATATAAAAAAGAGCATTTACAATCAGTATTTTGCTCTACTACATTGTCTGTAGGGCAGAATTTAAAGTAACTTTTCAGAATTTACATTTCTATCCCTTCCACCTCTTGTATCCTGCATTTTACCAGTTTTCCCCACTGCAGGCTCTGTCTTTTAACTTGCAATTGACTCTTAGCTGGTGGGAGGAGCCTAGCTGCTATGATGTCTTCCATATTGAGTACAGCATACACAGATGTATTCCTGCTCTTCATTTCTTAGTTAGACCACAGATAGCAGCTGCAGCCACTTGGAGGAAATTATATAGCAACAATGCTCAGTGTAGATGTGAAATCTGCTCTAGGGTCAGTTAAAAGACCTCTGTTTGTTTACTCACTCTGCTCATCAACCTTCCTCTCTCTCTCATCCTCATAAAGTTTAATAGGAAGTTAACCTGACATGTCACTTTCTGTCTTGCTTTAAGACAGAGGGGAAGACAGAGGGGAAGAAATGGCTCAAAAGTTAAGAAAGAAGCCGATTTCTCTAAAAAGATACTTTACAAACATCTCTTTTATTTGCTTGTACTATTGATTTATGCAAAGTTTAATGAAAGTATAGTTCTCATTTAATTTAACAAGTAGTATCCATCCTGGGATACAGTGTTATAAGACCCTAGCCTTGATCATCCATGGCTTTACCTTATGGTCCTATTAAAACTTAGAACTCAGAATGGATCTCAGGACCCAACCCAAAGTTAAAATGTTAGATCTTCACCTCCATAAGATTGACTACCCCTGTTCTAGTTCTTATATCATTGTATCAGCAACTGTTTGAGACATTACATAAATCCTTGGTAGTGGCACTCACAGCAAAAAATTAATCCCCTAATCATTTCTAAATATGTATGTCATTTACTGTAAGTGTATTAAAATAATTACAAATTGCAGTGTTCTCTTGTTTTCAATGCAGCTCTGGTCCTTGTCTGGATCACACGACTTCAAATCAGATCACAGGGGTTTATATGTGTACTGGATGTCGCTTTCACAATTTAAGTCTGGGGAGCCTTGTTCTGAGGCACCATAAGCTTGCAATGCAACATCAAATATGAGGAGCAGTCACATGATCGAGAAAAGGACCCGAACGATGCTGGAAACCAGGTAAGACAGTAATCATTAAGTATCTTAATCTTTTTACACTACATCACATACACATTTAGAAAGGATTAGGGTGTAAAAATTTTGCTGAGAGTACTTCTTGAAATAGTTAAACTTGCACACATGTTCATGTACAAATGATTTGCCAAAGTTGACTGCATGCACCATACACATTAGTGCATACTTTTATTGTCAAATACCCATCAATGTATAGATAATAGTTTTGGTTCAAACAGTTTAACCTCCCTATTCTCAGCACAGGAAAGTTTCCTGTGTCGGCATGTCATAATTGCTGTATAATGATGGGGGGTTACTGACTTATTGGTCATTTAATTAGCTAAGCCAACCCTCTTCTTGTCGTAGCCAATACCCAGAGAAGGGGGCTGGATATAGCTATTAAAATAAGCAGTCAGTCAGCCTCCTTCACACACAGCACTGACGTGCCAACACAGAAAACCTCCTGTATCAAGCAGGACTGAGGACCAAGACATAGCGAAACATCAGTGGACACACCTTCTCATTTAAAGATTTTTCTGTATTTTCATGACTATGAAAATTGTACATTCACACTGAAGGCATCAAAACTATGAATTAACACATGTGGAATTATATACTTAACAAAAAAGTGTGAAACAACTGAAAATATGTCTTTTATTCTAGGTTCTTCAAAGTAGCCACCTTTTGCTTTGATGACTGCTTTGCACACTCTTGGTATTCTCTTGATGAGCTTCAAGAGGTAGTCACCGAAATGGATTTCACTTCACAGGTGTGCCCTGTTAGGTTTAATAAGTGGGATTTCTTGCCTTATAAATGGGGTTGGGACCATCAGTTGTGTTGTGCAGAAGTCTGGTGGATACACAGCTGATAGTCCTACTGAATAGACTGTTAGAATTTGTATTATGGCAAGAAAAAAGACGCTAAGTAAAGAAAAATGAGTGGCCATCATTACTTTAAGAAATCAAGGTCAGTCAGTGCAAAAAATTGGGAAAACTTTGAAAGTGTCCCCAAGTGTAGTTGCAAAAACCATCAAGCGCTACAAAGAAACTGGCTCACATGAGGACCGCCCCAGGAAAGGAAGACCAAGAGTCACCTCTGCTTCTGAGGATAAGTTTATCCGAGTCACCAGCCTCAGAAATTGCAGGTTAACAGCAGCTCAAATTAGAGACCAAGTCAATGCCACACAGATTTCTAGCCGCAGACACATCTCTTCAACAACTGTTAAGAGGAGACTTTGTGCAGCAGACCTTCATGGTAAAATAGCTGCTAGGAAACCACTGCTAAGGACAGGCAACAAGCAGAAGAGACTAGACTTGTTTGGGCCAAAGAACACAAGGAACGGACATTAGACCAGTGGAAATTTGTGCTTTGGTCTGATGAGTCCAAATTTGAGATCTTTGGTTCCAACCATCGAGTCTTTGTGCGACGCAGAAAAGGTGAACGGATGGACATGCCTGGTTCCCACCGTGAAGCATGGAGGAGGAGGTGGGATGGTGTGGGGGTGCTTTGCTGGTGGCACTGTTGGGGATTTATTCAAAATTGAAGGCATACTGAACCAGCATGGGTACCACAGCATCTTGCAGTGGCATACTATTCCATCCGGTTTGGACCATCATTTATTTTTCAACAGGACAATGACCCCAAACACACCTCCAGGCTGTGTAAGGGCTATTTGACCAAGAGGAAAGAGTGATGGAGTGCTACGCCAGATGACCTGGCCTCCACAGTCACCAGACCTGAACCCAATCGAGATGGTTTGGGGTGAGCTGGACCGCAGAGTGAAGACAAAAGGGCCAACAAGTGCTAAGCATCTCTGGGAACTCCTTCAAGATTGTTGGAAGACCATTTCTGGTGACTACCTCTTGAAGCTCAACAAGAGAATGCCAAGAGTGTGCAAAGCAGTCATCAAAGCAAAAGGTGGCTACTTTGAAGAACCTAGAATATAAGACATATTTTCAGTTGTTTCACACTTTTTTGTTAAGTATATAATTCCACGTGTGTTAATTCATAGTTTTGATGCCTTCAGTGTGAATGTACAATTTTCATAGTCATGAAAATACAGAAAAATCTTTAAATGAGAAGGTGTGTCCAAACTTTTGGTCTGTACTGTATGTAATTGAAAGTATATGAGTAATGTCTATATTTTTAGAATAGGAACGCAACAGGACATTTTAAGCTTTCAACCTTTTAAGAAGAGCTCTGTGAATTTAACAACGTTACAATATATTACATCCACATCTGCAGAAATAAATGCTTTTTACATACTTTGTTTCTTTGCTGTCTAAAAAAATCATTGGTGTATTGAAGAAAAGTTTTTACATTGGGTACAAGATTATCATTATCAATGTTTAGTGGCAATGATTCATAGAAGAAAGTTTCTATGAGGTTTTCACAAACAAAACCTAGACTGGATGCAATGACAATTAGAAAATAGCTACAGGAACAGGTATTTTAAGAGGTCAAGAAACCTAAAGCAGTGGAACTGCAGGGCAACTAAATAGTTTCTGATGAGTTTACCTAGACATTACTAAATTAAATTGTCTGCTGTGGTACACCATTGGTTCTAGGGTAAAAAAAAAATATTCAGTTATCCTTACAGCATACTGAGATAAATAAAATATAATAATGGCAGTATAAGATGATATTCACATATGGAAAACTGCCCATAGCTTTTTAGGTACTTCAATGGAATCCCATCTATGATATGCCAAGAATGCACAAATCACTGCAGAGCTCTGCTCATGTAAGAAAAATGTAGTGCAAACATCCTAGCATTAAAAGCGGGTCAGGAGACAAACGGTGAATCCAGGCATGTGAAACATGGCAGTCTGTAGCCTTAGTGCAATTACTTTTTAATTCTGGTACTTTACAAAGTAATTTTATATTTTGATACTTTTATTTATTTTTTACGTTATACAAGTCATGTTTGCTCTATGGTAAACCTCTTTGACAAATACAAGGCACAAAAGTATTCTTCCTCCAAAAATTTAATTTTAAATGGTATTCCTAAGAAAAAAGGATAGCTTTGTTGGTTCTTAAAAATCATATGATGGACCGCCCAAGCTTAAAATATAAATCATGTGAGCCCCCATTAACCCCTTTCACCTCCAAGTCTGTTTTCAATTTCATGACCAGGCCAAATTTTTAATTCTGACCACTGTTATTTATGTGGTAATAACTCTGGAACGCTTCAAAAGATCCCACTGATTCAGATTTTTTTTTTGTGACATTGTATTTCATGATAGTGGTAAAATTTCTTCGATATGACTTGCGTTTATTTGTAAAAAAAAAATTCAAAATTTGGCGAAAACGTATAAATTTCGCAATTTTCAAACTTTAAATTTTTATGCCTTTAAACCAGAAAGTTATGTCACACAAAATAGTAAATAATTTACATTACCCACATGTCTACTTTATATCAGCACAATTTTTTAAATATAATTTTTTTGGGGGTAGGAAATTAGAATGGTTAAAGGTTGACCAGTGATTTCTCATTTTTACAACAAAATTTACAAAACCCTTTTTATTTAGAGACCACATCATATTTGAAGTGACTTTGGGGGGCCTATATGACAGAAAATACTCAAAAGTGATACCATTCTAAAAACTGCATCCTCAAAGTGCTAAAAACCACATTCAAGAAGTTTATTAACCCTTCAGGTGCTTCACAGGAATTAATGCAATGTAGAAGGAAAAAATTAACATTTAACTTTTTTCAAAAAAATTATATTTTAGACTAAAAAATTTTATTTTCACCCCTAGGTGCTTCACAAAAGTTTAAAACATTGAGTGGTGAAAATAAAAAATCTAAATTTTCCCACAAAAATGTTCATTTAGCTTCATATTTTGCATTTTCGCAAGGATAACAGGAGAAATTGCCCCATACAATTTGTTGTGCAATTTCTCCTGAGTATGCCGATACCCCATTTGTGGGGGGAAATAACTGTTTGGGCTCATGGCATGATTTGGAAAGGGAAGGAGTTCCATTTGAATTTTGGAGGTCAAAATTGACTGGAATCAAGATCGGACATCATGTCGCGTTTGGATAGCTACCGATGTGCCTAAACAGTGGAAACCCCCCACAAGAGACCCCATTTTGTAAACTAGACCCCAAAACAAATGTATCTAGATGTGTGGTGAGCACATTGAACCCCCAGGTGCTTCACTGAAGTTTAGAGTTGTGAAAAAAATCTATAATCACATTTTTCCCCAAAAAATGTTTTTAGCCCCAAATTTTTAATTTTCACAAGGGTAACTGGAGAAAATGGACACCAAAATGTGTTGTACAATTTCTCCTGAGTAAGCTGATATCCCATATGCGGGGGAAAACTACTGTTTAGGCGCATGGCAGGGCTCAGAAGGAAAAGAATGATGTTTTGGAATGCAGACTTTGATGTCATGTTGCATTTGGAGAGCCCCTGATGTGCCTAAACAGTAGAAACCCCCCTCAAGTGACCCCATTTTGGAAACAAGACCCCTCAAAGAATGTATCTAGATGTGTGGTGAGCAACTTGAACCCACAGGTGCTTCACACAATTTTCCAATGTTGATCTGTGCAAATAAGGAAACATTATTTTTCCCACAAAAATGTTGTTTTAGCCTCAATTTTTTTTTCACAAGCATAGCAGGATAAAATGGACTGCAAAATTTGTTATGCAATTTCTCCTGAGTACACCGATACCCCATGTGTGGTCAAAAACAAATTTTTAGGCACAGTGCAAAGCTCAGAAGGGAAGGAGTCCAATATTGGAGTTCAGATTTTGCTGGACCGGTTTGAGGGTGCCATGTCACATTGGCAGAGCCCCTGTGGTGCAGAACCGCCCATAATTGACCCCATTTTTCAACCTACACCTCTCAATAAATTCATCTAGGGGGACAGTGATCATTTTGACACCCCAGGTGTGTCACTGAATTTTATACCATTAGGCAATGAAGAAAAAATAATTACATTTTTACCCCCAAAATGTTGTTTTAGCCCCAGATTTTACATTTTAACACTGGTAAATGGGTAAAAATGGCACTAAAATTTGTCCCACAACTTCTGCTGAATGTAGAAATACCCCATATGTGGCTGTACAGTACTTATGGAAACACGCACATGTAAATTAGGCGGGCTCTCATTGCTACAGAAATGCCAAACATGTGGACGCTAAATGTGGTTTAGTCACACTGGGGCTCAGAAGGGATGGGGCATTTGTATTTGAGAGCGTAGAATTTGCTGGATTTATTCAGGGGGCAAGGAGCCATAGCGCTTTTCTAGAATCTTAGTACTACCAGTAACGTTAAAAAGCCCCCTATATTTCCGTTAACAGATGACGGACCTGATTGCTTTTATTGAGAACATTTTACATAACATTTGGGATCACATGTATCCAGCGCTCTACACTGAGCACTTACTTTGGGGTTTCCATGTAAGTCTCCAAGTGACGTGAGGCAGCAGAGTAACTCTGCACTCCATCTGGCCTCTGTTCAGCGTTGACCTTCTTTTCAGACGTGCACAAAACTGTGGCCGACAGCACCTATGCATGCCTAAAAAGATGGACGCCACCGGAAAAGCCAGACGGCGTCCACAATGGCTTCATCTGCCTCATTATAGGGAAACTTCAGCCAGGGGTTCCTACTGAATCACGTATTTCAGAGATTTACACGGAAACCCCGGTGTAATCGCTTAGTGCAGAGTGCAGGATAAATGTAAGCTGAGACTTACTGCGATCTTTAGAAGGCAGAATGAACAAATCCACAGCAGGTGAAGAATTGTTTTATTTTTTTTTTACAATGTTCCTCGTGCGGTATAAGTGATTAACTGAAAACGTCATCTTGTCCCGCAAAAAACAAGCCGCTATAAGCTCCATTAGCGTAAAAATAAAAAAGTTATAGCTCTCAAAATAAAGCGACTCATTTTGGTGCCATTTTTACCCATTTTCCCTTATGAAAATGTACAATTTGGGGCAAAAACAAAATTTTTGTGGTAAAAATGTAATTATTTTTTTCTTTACTGCCTAATGGTATAAAATTCTGTGACACACCTGTTGTGTCAATATGATCACTACATCCTTGGATGAATTCATTGAGAGGTATGGTTTGTAAAATGGGATCACTTATGGGGGGTTCTGCTTTTCTGGCACCTGAGGGGCTCTTCCAGTGGGTCATGGCACCCGCAAATCATAATAACAAAATATGCAGTATAATATGGCGCTCCTTGCTTCAGAGCTTTCCACTGTGTCTGAAAAGTATTTCCCGAGTACAGGTAGGGTATTGGTGCACTCAGTTGAAATTGCACAACAAACTGTGAGGTCCATTTTTTCCTATCAGCCCTCATAAAAATTAAAAACTTGGGGTTAAACCAACATCCTAGTGGTAAAAATGTAATTATTCTTTCTTCACCGCCCAATGGTATAAAATTCTGTGAGGTACATATGTTGTCAGCATGCTCACTGCACCCCTATATGAATTCATTGGGATTGTAGTTTATAAAATGGGTTCACTTATGGGGGTGTTCTGCTGTTCTGGCACCTTAGGGGCTCTGCCAATGTGACATGGTATCCTCAAACCATTCCAGTAAAATCTGAAATTCAATATGGCGCTTCTTCCCTTCTGAGCTTTACACTGTGCCTCAAAAGTAGTTTTCGACTACGTATGGTGTATTGGCATACTCAGGAGAAATCGTGTAACAAATTGTACCATTCATATTCTGCTATTATCCCTTTTCAAAAAATTAAAAACTTTGGGCCAAAACAACATTTTAGTGGAAAAAATTGTAATTTTCCATTTTCTCAGACCAATGTTCTACAATTCTGTAAATTGCTTCAGGGTAAAAAATGCTCACTACATCCCCAGATTAATTTCTCAAGAGGTGTAGTTTCCAAAATGGGGTCACTTGTTGGGGTTTCTGCAGTTTTGCATGTCAGGGGCTCTTTAAATGTGACAAGACATCCACAATCTATTCCAGCCAAAATTGAGCACCAGAATTCAGTTGGCGCCCTGCCGTGCACCCAAACAGTAGTTTTCAAGCACATATGGGGTATCAGTGTACTCAGGAGAAATTGTACAACAAATTGTACAGTTCATTTTCTCATGTTACCCTTGAAAAAATGAAAAATATGGGGCAAAAGGGACATGTTTGTGGGAAAAATTTATTTTTTTATTTTCACGGCTCAACGTTATAAAATTCTGTGATGCACCTGTGGGTTCAAGGTGCTTACTACACATCTAGATAAGGGGGTGTAGTTACCAAAATGGGGTCACTTGTGGGGGATTCCACTGTTTAGGCATATCAGGGGCTCTGCAAACACGACATGATATGCTATCTATTCCAGCCAATCTTGCTCTCCAAAGGTCAAATGGCGCTCTTTGCTTTCTGAGCCCTGCCGTGCTCCCAAATAGTAGTTTTCCTCCACATGTGGAGTATTGGCATACTCATGAGGAATTGCACAACAAATTTTATGGTTCATTTTCTCCTGTTACCCTTATAAAAATGCAAAATTTGGGGCTAAATAAACATTTTTATGGGAAAAATTAAAATGTTCAGTTTTTCCTTACACATTGCTTTATAGTAAAAAAATAGTTTTGTAAATTTTGTTGGAAAAATGAGAAATTGTTGATAAACATTTAACCCTTGGAACTTACTAATTTTTTCTTGTTATATTTCAAAAATGAAGCAGATGTAAAGTAGGCATGTGGTAAATGTTATAAATTATTTTGTACTAACTGGTTTAAGGATATAAAAATTGAAAGCTTGAAAATTGCAAAATTTTCTAAATTTTTGCCAAAATTCCTATATTTTCACAAAAATTAGCACAAAAAAATGTGACCTAAATTTACCACTATTATAAAGTACAATGTGTCACTAAAAAAACTATCTCAGAATCAGTGGAATCTGTTGAAGCGTTCCAAAGATATTACAACATAAATTGACACTGGTCAGAATTGTAAAATCTGGCCTGGTCATGAATGTGAAAACAGGCTCTGGGGTAAAAGAGTTTAAAAAAATTGTGTTATATAGGGTATACTGTTTTTATGGATTCCGGAGCCATAAACTAAGGAAGGTTATCCTGCACTCATCCAAGGATAAGTTAAAAGCCACAATTTATTGAATAGTTTTTATGGGTTGATGTTTTTAAGAGTCACTTAATCAGTTACTGGATTTGAACAACAGACTGTGCTATTTAATACAGCTGGACATAAGAAATACTATGTATGCTAACCCAACAGGGATCAAAATGACTGTCTTTTAGTCTCCTTCAGGTAAATGAGTGTCTTTGGATATTGTTGATGTATGCAGGGCAGAAAAAACATCAAACTGGTTCAAAATTCAGCCCATACACCAGTATTTTCCGGTTTTCTTCAGAATAAGCAAGTATAGCTACTTCTCTCCTTCCATACAAGTCCATAGAAGTAAAAAACCTGTGTATCCAAGTTGAAAGGGCTTGTTAGAGAAAAAAAGTAGCTATGTAATAAGTAAAATGTAAATAAAACTTACCGTTAATTAAAAGAATTAACAGTAAGTAAAAAATAGGTCATTTACTTTGGTGTGCTCATGTTGGAGTTTTTCTTTGTCTTAATGTATGGTATATTGTATAAATATCTACACTTTATTAGGAAAATGAATACAAAATACACAGCCACATGAAAGTAAAATGCTGCTGTAAATTCTCTGTTGTTTGTATTTGCTGTTTATTTAAGTTAAGTAGAAAGTGTAAAAATAACCAGAAACCAAAAAAAGACGCACACCTCCTAATCTGCAGCCAAGAGGAAACAAAAGCCACAACTACAAAACATCTTGACTGATTTGTGATTTTTTTTTTTTGTACGAAAGGAAAGCAGGAGTCTAAAAACTACCTTCTGCCTTGGTCAATATCGTCAGGTTTCATAATGAATAGTAAATAGGAAGATAGAAGTGAATTTTACCTCTTGTTACTGTAAATGCTATAGAAAGAAAATAACGTGGGTGGGGATAATCTCTATAAAATACAATATATCTCCCATGACAAAAATAGCTAAAAGCTCTACGTTATCTTACAGTACATGCTTCTATTTAACTGTTAAAGGGGTTTTCCGGGTATGAAAAAAAAAATAATAATAATAATCTGGCTGTCCCTGTAGTGAGTCCCCAAACCCTTCTGTTACCTTTATTTTTGTTGTTTAGCTCCGTTTCAGCTTCCTGCAGCCATTCTTGTGGTCTGTTACTGTTTACATCATGAACTTTCGACCATTTCTCCCTCTGTGTTTCTAGACTATATTTCTTAAGAGGCAGAGCTGTGTCTTTTTCATAGCTCCCTCACTTCCACCCTCAGTGACCGTCCACTCCACCTAAAAAGCATCATTCCTGACACTCCCATACAGTCTCAAGATGGACAAATCACTGCCCACAGTTTCTCCTTCCTAATATTCCTCCCACCTCACCTAGCATTCACTGTCTAGAGACTCTTGCAGTGAGTAATGTTACAAGTTCTGACACTGGCTGTAAGGGAGCAATGAGTCATATAATGGATTCATAAATTATGATATAACCTATCACTCTGGAATGCCCATCCTCACCTCTGGCTAAAGTCACAAGCTGATAATGTAGCACCCCGAGGGCTCGGCTGCTACAGGGGTATTGCACCTCAAACCAGAGGTGTGATATTCCACTCCCGGGTAAGGATGGAGTGTGGACCAAGACTCAGTAAGCTGCATGCACCACACACACCCCATTTCCGAGGGACAGCTCAACGGTGCTCCCACTAGACAGAAGTGCAGGCACGACAGCATCTGTTCCTGGCTGGAGTGGGGAGGGGGAGGAAAACCCAGTGGTGTAGGAGCAGATAGGGGTGGGTTTCTGGGCATAGGTAGGAGCCCATTGGTTGCTAGTCACCTGGGCTCGGGTGTTAGAAGGAGGTATATAAGGTGGGCACCATCTTAGAACAGTGTTCAGTGCAGTGCAGAGAAGAAGCTAAGAGTGAGAGGAGAAGACAGGAAGCAGAGCCCCTGCATGGGCTCTGCTCCGCAGGCAGGCCTTGTCAGGAGGCTGGCGCCTGAGAGAGAGAGAGAAAGGAGAATGAACAGAAAGGACAGTAAGAAAGGAAGCAAGGAACAGGAACACAGAGAAAGGCCCAGAGACACGAGGACAGAAGGAACCCCATATGCCCAGGAGATACAGGGTGAAGGCTTGGCAGAGCAGGGTACCGGAACCCAAATTGGTGGAGGCGACTAATCCTCAGCCAAAACCGGAGGTTGTGACCACATCTTGATGCGACCCCTCACTACATCCACCAGGAAAGCATACCACATAGGGTCAGGGAAACTGGAGAGAGGTTTCGCCAACAGAAGGCCCGAGGAAGCTGGACAAAGGTGGGTCACTGGTGGGGACAGCCAGAGAAAGGAAAGGAAGGGAGTCCTGTGCCACGCTCTGGAATTGCCTGGGAGTTGGTCGAGCCCCTTGCCTGGTGGACGCAGCACGGCTTGGGCAGTCACCGCCGGTACCGAGGTGACTAGGACCAGTAAAGAACTGTGAGTAAAGCATTGGAAACTGCAACCACACGTCTCTGTGTTTCATCGCCGCACCAGCACCATTAGTACTGGGACGCTCACACCATTACTCCCATCATTCACTCTAGCTGCCCTGAGGCAATACTTCTCCCGTGGGGAGTCATCCCATTCTTGGCTGCGCATATAACATCAGCCTCAGCGGTCTGCAGCGCAGCGGCGGTCCCCACTGACCGCAATCCACGGGTGGCGTAGTCGGACAATTACAATACCAATAGACTGCCACTGGTTTGACCGCCCTGGGCACGGACCGGGTCACCGCCACGGAGACTACAACCCCCAGCATCTTACAGAAGGCCCGGTTCCGGGTTCCCCAGCACAGGCCCAGGGGGCGAGTCAACTTTGGCGTAGTCGGCAGGATCGAGACCAACCCGCCACAAACGGGTATTGCGTGCCTGAAGAAAATTGTACATGTACCTGGAAAAGAAGTCTCCCTCCATTTCCCGAAGTTTCCCGCCGTCCGGAGTCGTTTCCTGCCATCCGGAGCCGATTCCCGCCATCAGACGCCATCTTGGACTGTTTCCCGCCATCGGTCGCCATCTTGGGTCGTTTCCCGCCATCCACAGTCGTTTTCCAGCCATCGGGCGCCATCTTCGGGACGCCGCGCGGGAAGAAGAGGGGCGTGGACGCCGAAAGCGCGCGAGATCTGAAGCTCCGCCCCACGCACCGACGCTGCGTAAGGTCCTGGAAGGGAGAGGGAGCGACGCTGACGTCACAGGAGCGCGACGCAAGGTCCTCAACCCCGACGATCGACTGCGGAGCCGCGGCCTACGGAGGAAGATCAACGCAAGGTAGGCCACGGTCCACCAGGGGGGAGGAGGACCGGCAGCAGACCAAGCTGCCCAGCATCGGCAGTGCCCCAGCCGTCGCGGGCCCCGACCAGCGCCAGGAGAAGACGCGTGATGCAGGAGCGGTCGCGGGAGCAGGTAAGAGGAGTCTCCCTGTCCCGGACGCTGCCAGCGTCAGCCTGCTCCCAGGCCCCCTGGTGGAGCCGCCGATCCCGGGCGCTGAAAACACCGACCTGCTCCAGACCCCGCAACAAGCCCTGCTGCCGAGCCCTCCAGCCCTGGTCACTGCCGCCACCAGCCCGCGCCCAGGCCCAAAGTCGCACCCTCTGACCCCGGGCGTCATTAACAGCGACCTTCTCCAGGCCCGGTCGCAAGGCCTGCTACACAAGGGCGCAAAGGGACTGTATGCCCTCCATGTCCACCAGCTAACCGAGGAAGAGCTGCAGTACCACCAGTACGAGGAAAGCCAAGAGGACCCGGACGGGTCTGAAGATTACGAGGAAGGAGCATCAGGAGGACACCGTTACTAATGAACGGTAAATGGAACTGTATATAGTTACCCGTAAGGGTATAGAAACTGTTACTGAGTGGAGTGTGGTCCCCGTTGGGACTGATATAGAACTGTGTAGAAGTTACCCCCTATATCCCTTATCTGGCTGGGGACTGAGAACAGCCATCCCTTTTTCCTAATCTGGCTGGGGACTGAGAGCAGCCATTCCCCTAAGAAGAAAGAACACCTGGTCGCAAGTTGCACCGCGGCCAGAACTCAAGAATGTGTTTTTGAAAAAAAAAAAAAAAAAAAATGTTTTACTTAAGAATGTCTTATACTGAAAAAGTTTAATTTGCTGCTAAAAGAGCCTATAGTATTTTCCGTGTATGAAGAAAGTCTTATAATGTTTTATGAAAATGTTTTATACCAGTAACGTTAAAAAGAAAAGAGTACCTCCCATAAAGGGATGAGTTTTTGGTTAAATGTCTTATATGCGAATGCATTCTAAACATTTGTATGTTTTATATTGTTTTGCTCTTTTCCAGCCCGAGGACGTGCTGTGATTTACCAGGGGGGAATGTAGCACCCCGAGGGCTCGGCTGCTACAGGGGTATTGCACCTCAAACCAGAGGTGTGATATTCCACTCCCGGGTAAGGATGGAGTGTGGACCAAGACTCAGTAAGCTGCATGCACCACACACACCCCATTTCCGAGGGACAGCTCAACGGTGCTCCCACTAGACAGAAGTGCAGGCACGACAGCATCTGTTCCTGGCTGGAGTGGGGAGGGGGAGGAAAACCCAGTGGTGTAGGAGCAGATAGGGGTGGGTCTCTGGGCATAGGTAGGAGCCCATTGGTTGCTAGTCACCTGGGCTCGGGTGTTAGAAGGAGGTATATAAGGTGGGCACCATCTTAGAACAGTGTTCAGTGCAGTGCAGAGAAGAAGCTAAGAGTGAGAGGAGAAGACAGGAAGCAGAGCCCCTGCATGGGCTCTGCTCCGCAGGCAGGCCTTGTCAGGAGGCTGGAGCCTAAGAGAGAGAGAGAAAGGAGAATGAACAGAAAGGACAGTAAGAAAGGAAGCAAGGAACAGGAACACAGAGAAAGGCCCAGAGACACGAGGACAGAAGGAACCCCATATGCCCAGGAGATACAGGGTGAAGGCTTGGCAGAGCAGGGTACCGGAACCCAATTGGTGGAGGCGACTAATCCTCAGCCAAAACCGGAGGTTGTGACCACATCTTGGTGCGACCCCTCACTACATCCACCAGGAAAGCATACCACATAGGGTCAGGGAAACTGGAGAGAGGTTTCGCCAACAGAAGGCCCGAGGAAGCTGGACAAAGGTGGGTCACTGGTGGGGACAGCCAGAGAAAGGAAAGGAAGGGAGTCCTGTGCCAGGCTCTGGAATTGCCTGGGAGTTGGTCGAGCCCCTTGCCTGGTGGACGCAGCACGGCTTGGGCAGTCACCGCTGGTACCGAGGTGACTAGGACCAGTAAAGAACTGTGAGAAGCATTGGAAACTGCAACCACACGTCTCTGTGTTTCATCGCCGCACCAGCACCATTAGTACTGGGACGCTCACACCATTACTCCCATCATTCACACTAGCTGCCCTGAGGCAATACTTCTCCCGTGGGGAGTTATCCCATACTCAGCTGCGCAAACAACATCAGCGTCAGCGGTCGGCAGCGCAGCGGCGGTCCCCACTGACCGCAATCCACGGGTGGCGTAGTCGGACACTTATTATAACACCAATAGACTGCCACTGGTTTGACCACCCTGGGCACGGACCGGGTCACCGCCACACGTAGACTACAACCCCCAGCATACTACAACAGGCCCGGTTCCGGGTTCTCAGCACAGGCCCAGGGGGCGCGTCAATAAGATTACTTGTTCTGTGTCCTCTTACTTCTTTCCCGTCCTGCTCATATCTCCAGTCACTGTAAACTTGCCCAAAATCTCATGTTAAGCCCCCAAGATGTCACCTTTCAGAGCACACTCCAGATCTGCTGGTTGAGCCATTCAAAGCACAGACAGAAAATCTCTGTACTCTGTGCTTTGAACAGACCGTAGCGGGAAGTAAGAAGCTGGAGGTGACATCACCGTATGCGACAAGTCAGGAATAGAGCAGAATTTTAACAGCAAGTACATTATGAAGTTTCTTCATTTTTAATAGGCTTAATAATACATTAATTATCTATGTGCTCAGAAAAACCCTTGCTGTGGATGAGATTTTCAGGAGTATTTGGTCCATGCATTAGTTTTTACCATCAGTTTCATCTTTTTGTATGAATATAAGAAGTTTTCTTAAGCTTCTTCCAAACATGAAAATTGGACAGGACATGGATTCCACATGAATGGCATTTGAGTGCTGTCTTATTTTTTTCATTGACTTGCTTTAGTGATTTTAATCCATGACTCGGATCAAAATCGGACAGGTCTTTTTGTTTTAGTGTGGATCAAATAAATACAGACATGTGAACAGCCTCATAGACTACAGTGGCAGGGGCTTAAGAAACGTGGTTGCAGCCCTTGAGAATGTGGAGGAAGGGGCCTCTCCAGGGTCAGCACTATTTTCAACATAGGGGGACACTATTGGGTATGGGACCACATACGGAGATATTGATAATGTATAGGACATACATAAGGGGACATTATTAATATATGGGCGCATATAGAGTACATTATTAAAATATGGGGGCCACATATGGGATATTATTAATGTATGAGGCCACATTGTGGGACATTTATAATGTATGGGATCTACATAAGGAGAGATTATATTGGGGCCACATACAGGACATTATTAATTTACGGGGCATTATAGGTGAACATTATTAAAGTTTGGAGATCACATAGGAGGACATTATTAGGATATGGGGGATAGGTAGGTAGAACATTATTAATTTATGAGGGCCACAATGGTGATCATTACTATTATATCAGAACCACACAGAGTAGCGTCCACCCAGAAATGGACACCACTCAGGAGAGTCTTCTGTCATCATTATATCCAGCTGTCAACAATAATACATCTCAATTTTCACTAGTACTAGTACTTTACATAGGGCACTACTGTACTTTTATGGTCCTAATGATATAACATGCTTTAACACTAAGATACAAAATATATCCATGCAATGAGCATTGTACTTTTATATGATAATTTGACTCCCTCACGATATATGGTTTAAAAACCATCCTGGGTGTGTGCCCCTTGTTCTTACATGGTCATTTTTTTATCCTTTTGTTATCACTTGATTGTTAAATAAAGATTAACTGTGGTTTACATTTTAGATATATCTGGGCTTTTAATGTCGTTTATTCTATCTCCTTCATTCATCCATGGCTTCCACCAATTGTCTGGTCTCCCTTGCTATAACGGTCTGAATATGTTATGTGGATTTTTCATGAGCATTGCTTAGTTGCAGGTTTTAAATATAGTCACAATTTCCACATATACCTTTTCTCCCTTGTTCCTCGTCTAATTTTATTAATAAGCAGTATGGTGGTATTATTCGGTCACTATTTAGTGGTCATATATGGTCATTGTGTGGTGGTATTTGACCCTTGCTTGTGTCATATTATTTTTAGTATATTGAATTTTTCTTAGTTATAGGATAGTGGCTATATTCAGACACTATATGGTAGTAATATTTGGTCATGGTGTGGCAACATTATTTTGCCCTTGTATGTAGTATTATTGTTAATTGCTTTGTTTTTCTGTGAGATTTATATTTTGTATTTGCATAATTTTTTTAAAGGGGCTAAAACATACTCCATTAATGCCATTGGGCCCACACATCTCAGCAACATGCTGGTGGTGGTGGGGGCCCAGGTCCAAATTTTTTCCTGGGGCCAATAGGATTCTAGTTCTAATTCTGCAAGAAAAAGCAGAAAATGATGAACTGATTACCTCTGCAGCTGGTAATTGGTTGCTACAATCACATGCCCATCACTGGTGGAAGGTGAAGTTCTAATAATGATGGGTAATCATGGCTGTACCAAGCGAGAAGCATTGGGGAATTGGTAGGTGGGCATATATTTTTAGATATATTTAAACCATACTGAGCCAGTAGTGGAAAACCCCTTAAAATGAAAATTATTTGACATATTGATGTATTTTTACTTTCAGATGCATTGGGACTTTGAAAATCCAAATTAGCCTGTCCAGCAAAAAATCAAGTTAAAGGCTATGTTCACACTGACTCTCCCAAACCCTCGTCAAAAGGTACATGCACACAACGTCTTGTTCAGGCAGATTGCGTTCTGAAAACTAAAAGCTCAAAAGAATAAACATGCGGATTTCTATGTAAAAACGTCTTGCCATTCATATGTTCAGTCTTTCGAGTATTTTTTAACCACTTCAGGTTTCCAAAGATATCGAGGGGATGAAAGAATTAAGTAGACCATTATTCAAGGGTTTCCACTCAGAAGATACTCTATACTTTATAATAGAAGCCAAATGGGAAGGCTCAAATGATGCATAGAAGACACCTTGATGTCTTTTGGAGCATTTTGCCACAGATTTTGCTCGAAAAACTGCCAGTGTTTGAATGAAGTTAAAAAAAATGATTGGAAAATGGCAGTAAAAAAGACACCACAAAAACGCTGAAGAAATACTCAAAGAAAAAACAGCTAGGAGTCAAAAACAACAAAACTCGCTTAGGAACCGACCAAAAAAAACCTCTAAAGTAGACACCTTAAGCTAAAAAAAACACCGATGTTCCCACATTTATCTTCTCTTGAAAAATGTGACGGTATTACCCACCTAAAAAAGATATTGTTGCACAAAAGTTTTTGGAAAACTCTTACATTTAATTTCTATGGCAAATCTTCTTTGCTCTTCATGCAAGGCTTTTTTTTTTAGCTTTTTGTTTTTAACAGCGGGGGAAGGAGAGGAGGGTGGGTAAGTGCAAGTCACTTGTTTGAAGCAGATCCTGGGAAATCTCTCCAAACTAAGCAATGTCTAATCAAAAGGCTGTGAAGAATGGTTCAGGAAAAAAAACTCTTCCAAAACTTTTTAAAAGCTTTTCAAAACAACTTCAGGAAAATAAAAACTAAAAACTCCTCCAAACCCCACTCGCTCCTCCCAAAAAAGGAGAGTTTTCTGAAGCAGTTTCTGCTTGAAAACTCATTTTTGATCTCCTGAAGAAAGTCAGTGTAAACATACCTGTAGCGCCGGCGTCCCTGCCCTCTGCTAGGCAGGGACGCTGTTCCCCTCACCTCTCTGCTCCGTGCCCGGCGTCCTCCTCCCGCTCTGCTGGCAGCGCGCGCTCCTTCCCGGCCACTGTGCTTAGGGCGCGCGCGCGCGCTCTCCCTCCCTCTTAAAGGGGCCGCGCGCGCCGTCCTAAGGAGTCCCCGGCCAATGGCCGGAGGACTTCACCATATATAAGGCACCTCCTCCAAAATGGAGGTGCCCGAGCAATGTTGTTGCACTGTTCACTACTCTGCTTCAGCCCTCAGGTCCCGTTGCCAGTTACCTGCCAGTTACCTGCCAGTTACCTGCCAGTTACCTGCCAGTTACCTGCCAGTTACCTGCCAGTTACCTGCCAGTTACCTGCCAGCTTGCTGTCTTATTCCTGCCTGATATTCTGCTACCTGCCTGCTAGCCTGAGGTCCGACGGTCTGCCTTACTACTCCTGTCAGTCTGTCTAAGGACCAGCTTGCCCGCTCACCTGGGAGCGCACATCTGCTACCTGCCTGCTAGCCTACCTGGAGGCTCTGCCGTCACGTGCTGTGACCACCTGCCTGTCCAGTGACTCCTGCTCGCTCACCTGGGAGCGCTCATCTGCTGCCTGTCTGCTAGCCTACCTGGAGGCTCTGCCGTCACGTGCTGTGACCACCTGCCTGTCCAGTGACTCCTGCCCGCTCACCTGGGAGCGCTCATCTGCCGCCTGTCTGTTGGTCTTCCTGGAGGCTCCGCCGTCACATGCTGTGACCACCAGTTTATCCAGAGACTCTCGCCTGCTCACCTGGGAGCTCACGTCTACCATCAGCCGCCACAGGTCGTACCAACCCTTTACCCAGAGACTGCCCCGGTCACTTGCCGTGACCATCTGCCCGTTCACCCAGAGACTGCCCCGGTCACTTGCCGTGACCATCTGCCCGTTCACCCAGAGACTGCCCCGGTCACTTGCCGTGACCATCTGCCCGTTCACCCAGAGACTGCCCCGGTCACTTGCCGTGACCATCTGCCCGTTCACCCAGAGACTGCCCCGGTCACTTGCCGTGACCATCTGCCCGTTCACCCAGAGACTGCCCCGGTCACTTGCCGTGACCATCTGCCCGTTCACCCAGAGACTGCCCCGGTCACTTGCCGTGACCATCTGCCCGTTCACCCAGAGACTGCCCCGGTCACTTGCCGTGACCATCTGCCCGTTCACCCAGAGACTGCCCCGGTCACTTGCCGTGACCATCTGCCCGTTCACCCAGAGACTGCCCCGGTCACTTGCCGTGACCATCTGCCCGTTCACCCAGAGACTGCCCCGGTCACTTGCCGTGACCATCTGCCCGTTCATCCAGAGACTGCCCGGTCACTTGCCGTGACCTCCTGCCCGTTCTTCTAGAGACTGTCCCGGTCACCTGCTGTGACTGCCTGCCTGGTCGCCACCCGCTCCCTTACAAGGACCGCCCCCTTGTATAGTAGCTCAGAGGTTCCGCCTCCCAGACCCGTTACAATACCGAAAAAGTTAGCTGCAGAAATCAGTGGCAGCCTATTTTTTAATTCTAGTAGCAGTGTTAAAATTGTAATGATGACAGATTCCCTTTACCCATGTCATAATATAACACTGTAATAAGAAAATATGGATATGTCACAAAAGTCATCAGATACACCTTTAACTGACATACGAGCTATGCTGCAGATAGATTTTGGCATTTATATAACCTTGATTAATAGATTAAACTTAATAACTAATAATCAATATTATGTTAGGATGCACAGAAAATAGCAGCATTTACATAATAAACTGGCTGTTCTATACCTATATATCTATCCTATGAATGCATTCTTAAATTAAAACAAGAATTATGTACCATCAAACTGTATAAAACTAGGGTCTATTAACATATAAAATAAATACTAAATAGCTTCTAAATACCTTGTGGCAATTCTGTCAGGGAGATTCAAGTGTAATTGGATCAGTTTTATCCTTCTGAAGCTTTCATTGTACACTTGCACTTATATCAATCACTTCGGAGGCAAGACTGACTCATATCACAGTTAAAGCCCACATGTCTTATATCGAGCTGCTATCCATTACAAGGCCAAAGCCTGTTTCCGTCATGTCTGGTTCAGACTAAATAGTTAGTCGGAATATTAGTGGTGACCTTATAAGCAGAAACAACAGGTTTCATAAGATGGCAACCAAAGAGATCGCAGAACTTGCATTCCTTATATGCTAATAGTATAGTTTGTTAATTTATGCTAATACCATTTATAGGACTCAGAAGCTGAAAGTAGAGAAAAACTGCTCCTTTCACCAGAAACAGAAAAAGGATATATTCAGAAGGACAAATTGGTTGCTACTTCACCACTGGTAGTGATGAGTAGATTGGAGGGACAGTCAAAAGAATCTGCTCTAGGCTTATCAAATAGACTGAAAATGCCTATGATCATCTTTCAAGAAATGTATAGTAGATGCATGTAAAACAGGCTGGTAGCTGGATAGATCCCAAAAATTTCTGATCCAGAGAGGACGTCCTAGATTGTACTTTGCCACATTCCAGGGTTTTCCCTTTTCTGTGTAAAGACATAGACATACTGCCCATGTTCCCCCTTGAAGAAACAAGTTTAATGTTATACGGTGTAATGGGAAATATGATGTATAATGTGAAATGTGATGTGCATTAAAGGTGTCAGTAATATTGTATATATTCCCGACCAAGTTGCTTTTCAGTAAAAAGTTTATTATTGATGGGTGGTCTCCCTCATTGAACTGTGAAACATCTGGTCCTGGCAAACCAGCATCATCTGTCACATGCAGCCTTCACAAGCATAGTACTTTCACACCACAAGTCCACACACGCAGCCAGGACCCCCACTTTCATGTAACATTCCTGGGTGCAACAGACGAGTACCTCGCCCATGGCCACCACCCCGCACCACTTTACACCTGTCCGGTAATGTCCTGAAAGTCCTAACAACTGACTGAAGGTTTGGAAATCAAGAGCCTATTGATGAATAAAAGTCGCATTGCTTTGCTTACTCTACCTGCTTTTTCAAGATAGTGAAACTCTCCAGTATAATTCAAAATTAATACAGAAAGCTTGAAGTGATGAATATTCTATGGGATGAGCAGTAAGATCTTAGTAACATGGCACCCTTCGGGGACTGTTTAGCTGTTACGATACTGGCGTATTACTGCTGGAGACCAGTGGACGAAGGAGCACAAGCAGGAACAGCAAGCAGTAGTGGAAGTTATTGGAGTTAGCAAAAAGAGTTGTAGGAAACAATCCGTAGATAGGTGAGAACAGCCTGGGTAAGAATGTTCAGGATCTGGAGATTGAACTAGGCTAACAGCTAGACACAATACTCAAGCAATGAGTGAGAGATCCATGCGGCTTTAAGTAGGCCCAAACAGGAAACAAGATGGATCCCACAGGTTCAGAATCTGCCATCTTAGTAAAGGGCAATTGCAGAACACAACCGTAGCCTCCACTGGTAAGGAGTGGGTTTGCAGCACAATTATTAAGGTGAACAATAGCAGTCACTAGTGGTCAAACTGTAGAAGGACAACAGGAATTCTGACATTAGCATTATTTAGCCTTATGTGGACCTAATATGACATTATGTGGGTTTAATATAATTATGAGGTCCTAGTATGGTAAAGTATGGTACACTCTGGAGACTGCCACTATGTGGATATATCATATGACTAATCATGTACTATATGGCTCTATGAGGCCCAGTATAACACTATATTGGCACCACTATATGTGTGTGGAAAAGACTGTTTGGTCATATAAGTCCACTTTGTAGCTCATTATGGGCCCTGTACAATAATTATAATTTATCTAAATGTTTGGCACTATGGCTGTATGTCAATACAGTATATCAATGTATGCAAGGCAGAGCTAAAACCTGGAGAATTTACACAATGCTGTCACTCTTTCTTCTCTTAGACACTTTTTGGTGTGTAGATGTAACTTCTGTAAAACCTGAAAGATGCAGAGACGACTGCTACATCAATGGAAAACGGAGCTAAGAAAATTAGACCTGCAAAAGTTCAGACACTGATAAAGGTTTTATCTAGCCTCTCTTACAATTCTACCAGCAATACTAAAGGTGTTAGTACAATATGCATGAGTGAACATATATCGGTCCATTTGAGGGCTCAGAAGCTAGTGAGATGGTAGCTCCCCCTATCTGTGGTTATGCAAGTATAGCTAATGTACTTTGGCTTACCTACGTATGCAAAACCAACTACTTTAGGCTGTGAGCCCACGATGTGTTTTTCAAGCGTTTACGCTGCGGAATTTCCGCAGCGTAAACGCTTGGGAAACGCTTGGTAAACCTTCCCCCATGGTCTCCAATGCAATTCCGCACTTTCAATGCCCATGCTGCGTAGTTTTCCGCAGCATTTATGATGGGGTGCTACGCCAGATGACCTGGCCTCCAGTCACCAGACCTGAACCCAATCGAGATGGTTTAGGGTGAGCTGGACCGCAGCGTGAAGGCAAAAGGGCCAACAAATGCTAAGCATCTCTGGGAACTCCTTCAAGATTGTTGGAAGACCATTTCCGGTGACTACCTCTTGAAGCTCATCAAGAGAATGCCAAGAGTGTGCAAAGCAGTCATCAAAGCAAAAAGTGGCTACTTTGAAGAACCTAGAATATAAGATATATTTTCAGTTTTTTCACACTTTTTTGTTAAGTATATAATTCCACATGTGTTAATTCATAGTTTTGATGCCTTCAGTGTGAATGTACAATTTTCAAACTCATGAAAATGCAGAAAAATCTTTAAATGAGAAGGTGTGTCCAAACTTTTGGTCTGTACTGTATATTGTTCTCACAGGGGAACACATGATAAAATAGAAATTGGTTTTCTTTCTACCGTGGTACATAAAGCAGACTACATCTCAGCTTAATATTATTCAAAGCAGATATTGTTCTCTACAGACATAATAAACTCAAAATTGGTATATAAATCAGACTGCATCTCAGCTTAAAATTCTTTGGGGAAAATATTGTTCTCCATACAGGGAAAAAAAAAGGTTGGGTCCGAGCAGCTTCCTGACCCTCCACTGTACTGTGCTGTCATTGCCAGAAGAGGAGGAGGGGGGTGACTCTCAGGGTGAGGAATGGGATAACACATTGGACGATGATGAGGTTGTAGATCCCACTTGGTGTGAACCCAGAGGCACACAGCTGAGTAGCTCATCTGAGGAGGTGGAGGAGGACGAAGACGAGGAGGTTACATTGCGTCCAAAGGCGCAGACATGTAGTGATGCAATCGCAACAAGCACTGCATCCTTGAGCAGTAACCAGCATCGGTCGTAGGTCTGCAGCTCACAGGGGCGACAAGGGTTGTCTAGTTTGGGCCTTTTTTGACACCGCTAAGGATGAGCCAACTCACATTATCTGGCAACTATGCAAGAAAAAACTCAGTAGAGGGAAAAAGGGCAATAATTTGACTACTACATGCATGAACCTTCACATGCGCAATCAACATGTGTTACTCTGGCAATCTCACTGCGATAAAATGCGGACCTCAACAACCATCAGCCACCCGATCAACCGCATCTTCTGCTTCTTCCTCCTCCTCTGTTACCATGCCAAGTATTGTCACACAGGTCTCCCACCGCAGAACCTCTGGTTCTTTACCCACTCCAGTCAGGCTGAGTGAGAGCCCGTCAGCTATAACGGAAGTGGACATGCCTGCTGTTTTTGACAGATCTCAGAAAAGCGCAAACCACAACTTTATTAATCCATCATAACATCTCCGCCTGCATCTCACTCATGGTCCAGCAGTTTGTCCGGTTCACCGTACTCCGATAAAAATTAACCTTGATTAGAAACGTTTAAAATAGACCCAAAGTGCAATTGTGCATCCAAAAGTATAAGATGTACCGTATAGTACTAAATGGTATAATGAAAAACCAAAAAATAGGAACTACGTTGCCCAAAAAAATGGGACAATCCTATATAGGTACAGTCAAAGGGTCCTATGAGATACCCCCTCACAGGTGAACTGGTAGAGTCTTATAGGTAGTAATAATGATAGAATCCACCAACAGACCATACCCTTTCTAGCATAATTCCCACCCGACAGTAAACCATATCAATTACAGCCACACTATTAATAGGCTTGCATAACAACACATGGCCATAGAGAATAGTACAGGCTAACTTAGTACATGTAAGATCAGCCAAACATATAGATATGCCCAAAGACAATCAAATTATGTCTGTGGTTAACTAAACCATGTAACCACATAAAAATTATACCACCATATACTCGTGGTGTCAAAAATACATCATACGATCATAGAGGAAACCTATTCAACTTATCTGATCCTCCATTGATGAAGGTATGAGAAGACATATGTAGGCGGGCTCCCGACGCGTTTCCCTTTTGTCATCAGGGGAGTAAATATGCCCAAATTTATGCCCCCATTCGCTTGAATATGTTGGACGGCTGATTTATTTCCAGAAATGATCATGGTGCTTCTTATACACATGCTGCACGCTAGACCCGGCGGTGCACTTCCGGGTATGACGTAATATCCTGTGCGCGGTCACAAATGAGTGACAACATCCGGTCAGTGGAATGCACATGGAGCGCACCATTCCCGCGCATGCGCACATGGTATTCAATAGGAATCCTCTTCCATACCACATGCTGGCAGGGGGCGTGTTGGTAAATACACGCTCATCATGATGACGCTCCGGATGCAGAGCTCATTACGATATATCCGCATCACAGAGTGATCCAGTGAACTCAAAGCACAAAATCGATGATTTCAAAACAGTCCTACATAGTCACTGTAGAAGGTACATACCTTATGGGAATAAAAGGGCTAGGAATAGGAGGAAGCCAATGTGGCTAAATAAGGAAGTCAAGAGGGCAATGAAAAACAAAAAAAGGGCTTTCGGTAATCTTAAACAAGAAGGCAGCGAGGAAGCGCTAATATCTTATAGGGAAAAAAACAAAATCTGTAAGAAACAAATAAGAATAGCAAAAGAGGAGACAGAGAGACTAATTGCCAAGGAAAGTAAAACGAATTCCAAACTGTTCTTTAACTATATAAACAGTAAAAGGATTAAAACTGATGGAGTTGGCCCATTGAAAAATAACCTGGGTAAAATCATAGAGGGCGATGAGGGTAAAGCTAACCTACTCAATAGCTTCTTCTCGACTGTTTTCACAAAAGAAAACAATTTATCGGAGGAAATGCAGAGTGATAAAGTAAACCCTCCGCTAAATATCACCCACCTAACCCAGGATGAAGTTCAGAAACGCCTAAATAATATCAAATTAGACAAGTCACCAGGCCCAGATGACATACACCCCCGGGTACTAAAATAATTAAGTAATGTGATAGACAGGCCGCTGTATCTTATATTCAAGCACTCTTTATGGACAGGGACTGTCCCACTAGACTGGCGCCAAGCAAATGTGGTACCAATATTCAAAAAGGGGTCTAAAAGTGACCCTGGGAACTATAGGCCAGTCAGCTTAACGTCTGTTGTGGGTAAATTGTTTGAAGGATTTCTTAGAGATGCTATTGTAGAATATCTTAATGATAATAGCTGTCTAACTCCATATCAACATGGATTCATGAGGGATTGCTCCTGCCAAACAAACCTGATCGCCTTCTACGAGGAGGTGAGCTCACAGCTGGACCGGGGAGAGTCAGTGGATGTTGTAAACCTTGACTTCTCCAAAGCGTTTGATACCGTGCCACACAAAAGGTTGGTATATAAAATGAGAATGCTTGGTCTGGGGGATAATGTGTGCAAGTGGGTAAATAGCTGGCTGAGTGACAGAAAGCAGAGGGTGGTTATCAATGGAGTAAGCTCAGGGTGTGTCAGGGTTACTAGCGGGGTGCCTCAAGGGTCTGTCTTGGGCCCTATATTATTTAATATGCCTGCATGAGGCATTATGTGTGGGGAACAGCCTGCATGGAGCGTTATATGGGGGCCAGTATCCTGCATGGGGCATTATAAGGGAGGGGGGGTGACATCCTGCATGGGGCATTATAAGGGAGGGGGGGGTGACATCCTGCATGGGACATTATAAGGAAGGGTGTGTGTGTGTCATCCTGCATGGGGCATTATAAGGGGGGGTGACATCCTACATAGGGCATTATGTGGAGGGGAACAGCCTGCATGGGGCATTATGTGGGGGGAACAGCCTGCGTGGGGCATTATGTGGGGGGAACAGCCTGCGTGGGGCATTATGTGGTGGGGAACAGCCTGCATGAGGCATTATGTGTGGGGAACAGCCTGCATGGAGCGTTATATGGGGGCCAGTATCCTGCATGGACCGTTATATGGGGGCCAGTATTCTGTATGGAGCATTATATGGGGACCAGTATCCTGTATGGAGCGTTATATGGGGCCAGTAATCCGTATGGAGCGTTATATGGGGGCCAGTATCCTGTATGGAGTGTTATATGGGGGCCAGTATTCCGTATGGAGCGTTATATGGGGGCCAGTATTCTGTATGGAGCATTTTATGGGGGTCAGTATTCCGTATGGAGCGTTATATGGGGGCCAGTATCCTGTATGGAGTGTTATATGGGGGCCAGTATTCCGTATGGAGCGTTATATGGGGGCCAGTATTCTGTATGGAGCATTTTATGGGGGCCAGTATTCTGTATGGAGCATTATATGGGGGCCAGTATCCTGTATGGAGCGTTATATGGGGGCCAGTATTCTGTATGGAGCGTTATATGGGGGCCAGTATTCTGTATGGAGCATTATATGGGAGCCAGTATCCTGTATGGAGCGTTATATGGGGGCCATCATCTGTATGGAGCGTTATATGGGGGCCAGTATTCTGTATGGAGCGTTATATGGGGGCCAGTATCCTGTATGGAGCATTATATGGGGACCAGTATCCTGTATGGAGAATTTTATGGGGGCCAGTATACTGTGTGGAGCGATTCGTCGGTTTCGGAGCTATTGTGGAATTTACAATAGATATATCTCATGTAATGTAAGAAGTGAAATCTTTGCATTGTACTATATATATATTTCTCTTCGGCATCTGTGACCATGGCTTGCCCCCCCCCTAGTTTTGATCCTGGGTACGCCCATGCATCCGCCTGTCAACTGAAAATGCAGACAGGCTGACTCTTATAAAAATGAACAAGGGCTGGATTGGACCAGACTTCTCAACACCACCGAATGATAATAGCGTAACATAAACTCAAATACAGTGTCCTTTTCTTGGGAGGTCTAACCTTGCACCTCTGTCTTCACACTCAGACATGGGTATATGCTTCCTGATTTTGTCTATTTGCTCTTGCCCTCCTCCTTCTCCGCATCCTCATCCTCCACCACCATATATACCATATCAACATATCTACGTCTCTTGCAAGGGGCATTGGAGTTCCTCCAAATGTTTGGTAGCCCTTGCTTCACTGCATAGGCAAACAGTATGGGAGACCCGCTTCCTAATGAGAGCATTGTTTTCAGGAGGCCCTCTGACCTCTACGTCTCTTGCAAGGGGCATTGGCGTTCCTCCAAATTTTTGGCAGCCATTGCTTCACTGGCTTCACTGCATAAGCAAACAGTATGGGAGACCCAATTCCTAATAATGGGAACATTGTTTTCAGGAGACCATCCAACCTTTACGTCTCTTGCAAGGGGCATTGGAGTTCCTCCAAATTTTTGGCAACTCTTGCTTCACTGCATAGGCAAACAGTATGGGAGACTCACTTCCTAATAATGGGAACATTGTTTTCAGGAAGCCCTCTGACCTCTACATCTCTTGCAAGGGGCATTGGAGTTCCTCCAAATTTTTGGCAGCCGTTGCTTCACTGCATAGGCAAACAGTATGGGAGACTCACTTCCTCATAATGGGAACATTGTTTTCAGGAGGCCCTCTGACCTCTACGTCTCTTGCAAGGGGCATTGGAGTGCCTCCAAATTTTTGACAGCCATTGCAGTCACTGCATTGGCAAACAGTATGGGAGATCCTCTCCTTTCTAATGGGAATATATCGTTACTGAGGCCCCTCTCTATGTGTCTTTAAATTGTTAGTGGGGTTTTTCCTAAATGTTGGCAGCTGTTGGATTCACTGCATACCCTATAACTGAATAGCAGACCCTCTCCTTTAAATGGGAACATGTCGCACTCGTTACTGTGGCCCAGCTCTATGTGTCTTTAAATTGTTAGTGGGGGTTTTTCCTAAATTTTGGCAGCCGTTGGACTCACTGCATATCCTATAACTGAATAGCAGACCTTCTACTTTCTAATGGGAACATGTCGTTACTGTGACCCAGCTCTATGTGTCTTTAAATTGTTAGTAGGGTTTTTCCTAAATTTTGGCAGCCATTGCACTCGCTGCATACCCTATAACTGAATAGCAGACCCTCTCCTTTCTAATGGAAACATTTCGTACTCGTTACTGTGGCCCAGCTCTATGTGTCTTTAAATTGTTAGTAGGGTTTTTCCTAAATTTTGGCAGCCGTTGCACTCGCTGCATACCCTATAACTGAATAGCAGACCCTCTCCTTTCTAAGAGGAACATGTCATGCTCGTTACTGTGGCCGAGCTCTATGTGTCTTTAAATTGTTAATGGGGTTTTTCCTAAATGTTTGCAGCCGTTGGACTCACTGCATACCCTTTAACTGTATAGCAGACCCTCTCCTTTATAATGGGAACATGTCGTTACTGTGGCCCAGCTCTATGTGTCTTTAAATTGTTAGTAGGGTTTTTCCTAAAATTTGGCAGCCGTTGCACTCATTGCATACCCTATAACTGAATAGCAGACCCTCTCCTTTCTAATGGGAACATGTCGTTACTGTGGCCCAGCTCTATGTGTCTTTAAATTGTTAGTGGGGTTTTTCCCAAATTTTGGCAGCCCTTGCAGTCATAGCATGGGCATTACCACTATAGGAGACCCGCTCCTTTATAATGGGAACATTTTTATTTACTGAGACCCTCCTCTATGTCTCTCCAAAGGGGTATTGAGTTGCGTCCAAATTTTTGGCAACTCTTTCAGTCACTTCATACGCAATAACAGTATAGGAGACCCACTCGTTAATAATGGGAACAACAAAGCATAGCCGGCTGATGGCTCTCTAACAATAGCGAGGGCCGACTGCTGGCCCTTTAAGAATAGTAAGGGCCGCCTGATGGCTCTATAAAAATAGGCTTTGTGACTTTCAGAGTCCCTCCATCATAAATGAAACAGGATGTGTCTGATGATGTGTCACACACCACATGGCCATATAAGGTTGTAAAATTTTAAAATGACATTTCCTGGTGAATGTATTTGTCTTGGTTGAAAGCAATGCAAAAGTGCAAAAATGCATCAAAAACGCTACGTGTGAAGATAACCCAAGGCGTGGAGGTGAATTTTTGTTTTTGTATATTTATTTTGCCTTATATACAAGTCATTACCCTGGAAAGGATGTTCCTTAACATATTTCCCTGGAAAATCCATTTTGGTTTGGTTTTTGAATGTTTTATTGTGAGTCCGTAAAAGTGGTGTAATACCTCTGACAACATTGTTGACAGCATTGACCTGTGAGTCAGAAATGCTTCCAGGGGTCTTCCCCTGTTATTTGAGCACTGTTCCCATCGATTTGGGCAATTTTTAGGCCCTCTGCCGACCGCCGGGGGGAGCCGCCAGAAAAGTGCATTTTAGTGCTCGCTCATCACTAGCTATGGTGACTGGGAACTGAAATGCAACCACAGAACCGTACTTTTTTAGATTTTGATATAACAGTTGAGTTATTCAAATGTAAAATCTGCTCACCCAGAGCAATCTTATTTAGATTACATGTAGGAAGATGTTAACATTTGTGCTGGCTACATTCACATATCCAGGACTGGTCCCTGGCACGTTGGATGTGTAAGTTATAAAAGATTAAACAGGAGATTTGGCCTTATGTTTTGCACACTGAATAGTTATGTTCAGTCGTATGCGTTCCATTGAGACGTCATATATTGTTAAATTATTATATTGTATCTTATCCACATACAGTTGAAACCAGACGTTTACATACAATATATAAAAAGACACATATGCATGTTTTTCTCAATATCTGACATGAAATCAGAATAAACCTTTCCCGTTTTAGGTCAATTAGGATTGCCATAATTTTTAATATTTGCCAAATGCCAGAATAATGAGAGAGAGAGAATCTTTCAAGGCAATTTTATTACTTACTGCAAAGTCAAAAGTTTACATACATTTCATCAGTATTTAGTAGCATTGCCCTTAAACTGAATGACTTGGGTCAAGCGTTTGGGATATCCTTCCACAAGCTTTTCACAATGGTTGGTTGGAATTTGGGCCCATTCCTACTGACAAAACTGGTGTAACTGATCTAGGTTTGTAGGTCGCCTTGCTTGCACCTGCCTTTTCAACTTTGCCCCTAAAAATTTTCAATAGGATTGAGATCAGGGCTTTGTGATGCCCATTCCAAAATATTGACTTTGCTATCCTTAAGCCACTTTGTTACCATTTTGGCAGTATGCTTCAGGTCATTGTCCATTTGGGAGATGTATTTCCGCCCAAGCTTTAACTTCCTGGCTGATGTCTTGAGATGTTGCTTCAGTATTGCCACATAATCTTCTTTTCTCATGATGCCATCTATTTTGTGAAGTGCACCAGTCCCTCATGCAGCAAAACAAGCCCACAACATGATGCTGTCACCCCCATGTTTCATAGTTGGGATGGTGTTTTTAGGCTTCCAAGCTTCTCCCTTTTTCCTCCAAACGTAACGATGGTCTTTATTAGAGATGAGCGAATGTTTCATTATTCAGTTTGCATTGCATTCGCCGAATTTGCAATTTTCGCCGATTTATTCGTCGAACATTACCGAACGCCATAGGATTCAGGGGGGGGGGGGGGCAAAAACAAAGGAAAATACAACACCTTCAAATGGGCCCAAAAGCTGCCAAAACACATAAAATTAGGAGTAGACACCAGGAAAGTGCCATCAACTGACCCAGAGTACAAGTACTATAATTATTATTGTTATTACAGCGACATTTATTCCGTGGCGCTTTACATGTGAAAAGGGGTCACCGACTGGTACAAGAGAAGAGAAGACCCTGCCCGCGAGGGAGCACAAACAATCTACAAGGGATGGGTGAGGATACAATAGGTCATCTACAGGGTACATCTAGTCGTGCAGCGGTATGCTGGAGCGAGGGTTACCGCAGATTGTACGCTTGTCAGAAGAAGTGGGTCTTCAGCTTCCTTTTCAAGGTTTCCACAGTAGGCGACAGTCTGATGTGTTGGAATACAGAGTTACACAGTAGGGGATATGCACGGGACAAATCTGCTGAGAGCCTAAATGAAGGGAAGCTTCCAGAAGCTCACAACTGACCAGATTAACCCCTGCACCGATTAATATGAAGGCGAAAGGCTTCTAATGAGTGCAGGAGTGGGAGGAATCAGACGCTGCGGTCTTCTGGCTCCTCTCTGTCACGGTAAACCTGTGACACCTTACAAACTTCAACACAGTGTTCACAAGGTAGACAGCAGCGGTGCTTGGTCTTCTAGACAGCGAGCTAACTATCTCCTTAGCTTGCTGCTGGTACTTTTCTGTGGGAATGAGCTCGTCTCCAACCAGCCTGGAATATTTCCAGTGAATTATGGCACGCCATGGTATTAGCAGTGCACGCAGTACCAGAAGATAAGCAATCCACAATTTACTTCTCAGGAATTTAATTGGTAGACTTGCTGCCCAAACATTAGTTTCTCAAAAAAGAGCTGAAGACACTGTGTGGCAGTAGGTGTAAGTTTCTCCAGCATGTTAGATATCAGAACCGGGAGAACATAGAGGGCAACATGGTGGTTCAGTGGTTAGCACTGCAGCCTTGCAGTGCTGGAGTCCTGGGTTCAAATCACACCAAGTACAATAACTCCAAGTAGTTTGTATGTTTTCCCTGTGTTTGCAGGGGTTTCCCACATGCTCTCCAGCTTCCTCCTTCATAAAAAAGCAGCCATACAGTGTCCAGGAACCTTCACACAGACTTTTCTTAACCAGGCAGGGATGGACAGGCCCACCAAAGAACCGGAGAATCCTCCAGTGGGCCCTGGCCTCTCTTTCAGGAGTGTTCATAGTGCAAACCTTGCAGTTGCTATGAGGCTCTTGAGTGGAGGAGAAAGATGGGCCCTCAGATTCAAATCCTCTGTTGGGCCCAATGTTCTTCAGTCTGACACTGCTTCTTGGTGACAGTTGTATTTCACCTCAGCCATATTCTTTAGGTCAGTGAAAGGACTGGCATAAAGGGAAACTATATCTACTCCGGCTGTCATTTCTCCCAGGAAGTCCTCTAATGCAGCTTGTTCCATAAGTAATGGCAGCCTGTCCAACATCATCTCACACATCTCAGTGGTGCTTAGTCACACACAAAGATCTTTCTTGACTTCTTGAATTTCATGACTACAGAGTTGGGAAATGGCTTGATCTGCAATGCATTTTGAGAAGTTACGTGCATAAGCGAAGCCACGGTTTAGGTTACTGAAGGTCATCGTTAAGCGAAACACATATAGCTTTCCCACAGACTTTTAGAGGGGTATCAAGACTTCCTAGACAGACATGACTTCTCTGACCCCACCAAGAGGACGACTGTCCATGTTCTCCTCCTCCCCCTCATTATCAACCAATCCACATTGAGATGAGCCTGGGCTGTGCAGCATCACCCTTTATGGTTCCTTGCTCCGCCTGCAATGCCAGAGATGGATGATGAAGAGGAGGAGGAGGTGCAGGAGCTGTAGAATATGGGGCAACCCTGATTGACCCAGGTCCCGCAATCCTCAGCGTCAAGAGTACGTGTTCCGTCCCAAGGTCTGACTGGGTCCTGGCTTCCACTACATAAACCCAGTGTGCCGTCAGCGAGATGTACCGTCCCTGCCCATAAGCACTTGTCCACGTGTCCGTGGTTAGGTTGACTTTCCCAGTAACTTTGTTGTTAAGGGTAAGTCTAATGTTGTGGGACACGTGCTCGTGTAATGCGGGGACGGCACACCGAGAGAAATAATGATGGCTGGGGACCGAGTAACGAGGGATGGCCACCGCCATCAGGTTGTGGAAAGCTTCCGTCTCCACAAGCCTAAAAGGCAACATTTCGAGTGCAAGCATTCGCGAAATGTGTGAATTTAGTAGTGTGGCCTGTGGGGCGTTGGCTGCGTATTTGCGCTTGCGTTCCAAGGACTGGGGTAGGGACAACTGAACGCTTCACTGGGACAAGGATGTGGATGTGCTTGCTGATGGTGCTAGTTGAGAGTGTTCAACTATAGGTGCAGGGCGGGAGGCATCTTGACATGAGCCATGGACAGGGGACTGGCGTGCACGCACAACAGCGGAACAAGCAGTGGTGGTGTCACACGCAGATACTGTGATAAAGTGACTGGAAGCATTATCTGTTATCCAACCAACAACCTTTTGACACTGCTCTGTGTTCAATAGTGGTGTTCTGCGGTCCACTAGTAATTGGGACAGGAAGGTTGAGCGACAAGATGTGGGTGTTTGTTGTGGCACAATTTCAGCTTGCCCACGGCCACGTCCTCGGACTCTGCATGCACCATTACCATCACGTCCACTTCCCCGTCCCTTGCCACGCACCTTGCCCATTTTAAATAGAGAACAATATTTTCCACGTTCACGAGAAATGGTTGCTTTTGGAACACAGTTATATGTGATACGTCTGACAGAGAACGATGATTTTATATAGCAGGCCTGTAATTTACTAATATTATTCTACACAGAGACCTAGTGTGAATAGCTTGACCAACACACTGCAACAGAATGGAAATGGAAGAAATGGCTGATTTTGGAACAGTCTTATAGGTGATATGTCAGACAGAGAACCACGGTTTTAAATAGCAGGCCTGTAAATTAATAATACTATTCTTCACCGAGACCTAGTGTGAATAGCTTGACCGACTCACTGCAATGAAATGGAAGGCAAAAATGGCTGATTTTGGGAAGCTGTTATATATGTGATATGTCTGACAGAGAACCACGGTTTTAAATAGCAGGCCTGTAATTTACTAATACTATTCTTTACAGACACCTAGTGTGAATAACTTGACCTACACACTGCAACAGAATGGAAATGGAAGAAACGTCTGATTTTGGAACAGTCTTATAGGTGATATGTCTGACATTGAACCACGGTTTTAAATAGCAGGCCTGTAATTTACTAATACTATTCTTCAGACAACTAGTGTGAATAACTTGACCGACACACTGCAAGAGAATGGAAATGGAAGAAATATCTGATTTTGGAACAGTCTTATAGGTGATATGTCTGACAGAGAACCACGGTTTTCAATAGCAGGCCTGTAATTTACTAATACTATTCTTCACCTAGTGTGAATAGCTTGACGACACACTGCAACAGAATGGAAAAGGAGGCCAATATTTTCCATATTCAGTTCAAATTTTTGGATTTTTATCGCTGAAATATGGAACAGATCTGTTCCATATTTCAGCGATAAAAATCCAAAAATTCTGCTGTATTCTGCAGTGCTAACAAGCAAATGGAGCAGAAAAATGGTGCACTCTGGATTGCTTTTTAAGCAAATAAACAGGATTAAGATATAAAAAAAATTGCCCTGGCCCCTGATATCTGGGGCTATGTCTAAAAATATCTGTAATTATTACAGCAGCAGCAGACAGGACGTTCAATGGACCCTCTTGTGCTGTATCATGCACTGCAGTCTGCCACATACACTGCCTGCCTGCCTAGCACTGATTATATGGAGCTGGATTAGTCCTCAGAAGGACTGTTAGTTCAGATGGATATATATGTTGTGGAATACCTATACTAACAGGACGTTCAATGGACCCTCTTGTGCTGTATCATGCACTGCAGTTTGCCACATACCCTGCCTGCCTAACTCCTGATATCACCACTGAATATATGCAGCTGGATTAGTCTTCAGAAGGACTGTTAGTTTAGTTGCATATATACACTGCTCAAAAAAATAAAGGAAACACTTAAACAACACAATGTAACTTCAAGTCAATATTAGTTCTGTGAAATGTATTTCCAGTTATGAAGCAACACTGATTGTGAATCAATTTCTCCTGCTGTTGTGCAAATGGAACAGACAACTGGTAGAAATGATAGGCAATTAGCAAGATACCCCCTATAAAGGAGTGGTTCTGCAGGTGGTGACCACAGACCATTTCTCTGTTCTCATCCTTTTTGGCTGTTGTTTTGGTCACTTTTTCATTTTGCCATTGCTCTCACCCCTAGAGGTACAGTAGCATGAGGCGGTGTCTACAGTACAACCCACAGAAGTTGTTCAGGTAGTGCAGTTCATCCAGGAGTGCACTGTGGCAAGAAGGGTAGCTGTGTCTGTCAGCACAGTGTCCAGAGCATGGAGCAGATACCAGGAGATGTGGAGGGAGCCATAGGAGGGCAACAACCCAGCAGCAAGACCGCTACCTCCGCCTTTGTGCAAGGAGGAACAGGAGGAGCACTGCCAGAGCCCTGCAAAATGACCTCCAGCAGGCCACAAATGTGTATATGTCTGCACAAATGGTTAGAAGCCGACTCCATGAGGGTGGTATGAGGGCCTGACGTCCACAGATGGGGGTTGTGCTCACAGCCCAACACCGTGCAGGACGCTTGGTATTTGCTTGCGCCCTGTGCTCTTCACAGATGAAAGCAGGTTCACACTGAGCACATGTGAGAGACGTGACAGAGTCTGGAGACGCCGTGGATATCGATTTGCTGCCTGCAACATCCTTCAGCATGACCAGTTTGGCAGTGGGTCAGTATTGGTATGGGTTGGCATTTCTTTGAAGGTCCGCACAGCCCTCCATGTGCTCACCAGAGGTAGCCTGACTGTTATTAGGTACCTAGATGAGATCTTCAGACCCCTTGTGAGACCATATGCTGGTGCAGTTGGCCCTGGGTTCCTCCTAATGCAGGACAATGCCAGACCTCATGTGGCTGGAGTGTGTCAGCAGTTCCTGCAAGATGAAGGCATTGAAGCTATGGACTTGCTCGCCCGTTCCCCAGACCTGAATCCGATTGAGCACATCTGGGACATCATGTCTCACTCCATCCAACGTCACGTTGCACCACAGACTGGCCAGGAGTTGGCGGATGCTTTAGTCCAGGTCTGGGAGGAGATCCCACAGGAGACCATCCGCAACCTCATCAGGAGCATGCCCAGGCATTGTAGGGAGGTCACACAGGCATGTGGAGGCCACACACAATACTGAGCCTCATTTTGACTTGTTTTAGGGACATTACATCAAAGTTGGATTAACCTGAAGTGTGTTTTTCCACTTTAATTTTGGGGGTGACTCCAAATCCAGGCCTCCATTGGTTAATAAATTTGATTTCCATTGATGATTTTTGTGTGATTTTGTTGTCAGCACATTCAACTTTGTACAGAACAAAGTATTCAATGAGAATATTTCATTCATTCAGATCTAGGATGTGTTATTTAAGTGTTCCCTTTATTTTTTTGAGCAGTGTGTATATATATATATATATATATATATATATATATATATATATATATGTTGTGGAATACCTATGTGACGCCTCTACTCGAAAAGCCCTTTTCTTTACCCTGGGAGATGGGGGACTCGGAGTCGGGTCCTATGATGGAGAGATGGGGTGCAGATGTGGCCCGGACCCGACCCGTGCTCAGGGCCGTTACATTAAAAGGATGGTGTGGGCTTATCCGGGTTGAGTGGCTGATTCCGACTACACCACCTGTGGCACCTGGTGAAGGCCACCAGTGCCTCTGCAGTCCACTGAGGCATGGTGGTATAGCGGCCAACGTTGTTACTACTCCCCACAGGCAGAGCAAGGCCTCAGGGCAGAGGGCCAGGATGGAGGGGGGTAGTAGTAGAGGAGTACGGGCGCCGCGTCGTGCGGTGTAGCGCAGAATAAACAGTCCGGAGGCCATAGGGGTGAACTTCCAAGGCTTTACTCACTTTAGAGTTGGCAGAAGGAAGGTGACTCCCTGCTCCCCGCGGAGTCCTGCGGTCACCAGGGACGGGGGTCCGACAACCTCCGAGTAAGTCCAACGTTCGATCGGGACCCTACACCAGAGTGTTCCTGAACTACAGACCGAATCCTTTCCTGTCCGTGTGTGTGCAAATAGGCCGGGTCTCCCTTTGAGCTCCTCTCAGAACAAGGGCACGGGTGGCAGCTCCGCTACGTCCGATACCCGGTGGGATCCTCAGGGCCTACCGGGCTTTCCCGACCAGGACTTGGAGTGGCAAGGTCGGGTGTCGGGGGCCGGTACCCCTCTTGCAGCCAGACTCCCTCTGAATATATCAGCATGGCAAGGACAGGTGGCGTACACCGCTCCGTCTGCATCCTGCCTGGTATCCATTTGCTATGCAGCCACACTCTTAAGCTCCGGGCCTTCTTGGTCCTGTTCCTTGACCGGGTCGAGACATTCCTTGTCTGCAACCTATCCCTCGTCCCAAGGCCGGGGCACGAGGGCTGTGTCTCCATCCGTTGCGGACCCACACAGGATCCGCGTTAGGGTGGGAGGTCACAGTCCACTCAGCGACTGACAGCATAGAGACAGTCAAAGAGCGATTGAAGGCAGTCAAAGAACCAAGAACCAAAAATGGCTCTTTATTAAATATGAAATTTTAAAGTGTAACTAACTTGTAAGTCCTCCACCCTCACCCACTAACTGGTTCCCCTAACTCTTGGTTCCCCAGTCTCCCTGTAACCAGGAAGGCAGCACCTAGTGCATACTAGCCCCCTCTGGTGGAGACATGTGGTGTTGGATGCAAAGGAAGGGTCCCGACTATCACACTGTTCTTACCTCAGAGGAGGAACACTACACTCCATTAGAGAAGTGCAGCATCCCTGTGGCGGTCGAACCCTCAGGGGCGCCACACCTATACTAACTATAAACAAGCAAATCTCTCCCTGACACAGCAGCAGCACCTCTCCCTACTCTGCCTGATTCCGGGGTACACTGTGACGAGCATAGCGGCAACAGATCTTATATAGACCTGACGATGCTGTGCGGCCAGCCAATCACTGTAATGCCAATAACCAACATGGCTACGGCATTAAAGTGCGTGGCAAGCAATCCCTGCATGTTCAGTGGCTCTCCACAGAGCTCCAAACATGCAGGGAGGGGACCCGAGTTCCCACCTGAGCAACCCGGAAATACTCGCCGAGCGCTGAGTACCGAGCAGTGGCGAGCAGGTTCGTTCATCACTAACCATAGCGAATTTTCCCATCTTTGTGTTGTTCTACTGCGACCTATTAGTACCTTGGAATTTATAAATTGCACTCTCATGGAATTACATGACATTCTTTAATGTTTTTGTTCCCATCATGTCAGGTGAGAATGTTAGAATTATGGAGAACATGGATCTGTCATTGGGCATGTCTTTTATGGTTTTTAGTGGCCCTAAATTTCATCTTGTTCCTATGGACGTCATCTACCATTTATTTAGTATGTAATAAGACACCATCGTATTAAGCAATATGAATACAAAATCATTGAGCTAGAAGCCAGTAATGAAGTGAGGCTTGCAAAGGAGACCAAAAGCAATAAAAAAGGATTTTGGGGGTATGTCAAAAGCAAAGAAAAGCCAAAGATGCTATAGCAGTTTTACAGGATGAAAATTGTGAAGTGGTCAAAAATTATGTTGAGAAGACCGATCTGTGTTCTCTAAGAAAGCAGTTGTAACATCAACTGATCTTCACGGTGCTATCGAAAGACCAAAGGTATCCACACTATCTAAAAACTGAGAGATGGTGAGGGAACACTTAGCAATTCAGAATTAATTTAAATCTCCTGGTCCAGATAAATTACATCCTAGGGTACTGAAAGAGACAGCAGAGGAAGCTGCAGAGCCACTAGCCAGAATCTTTGAAAAATCCTGGAAAACAGAAGTCCCAGAAGATTGGAGAAAGGCAAATATTATCCCTATCTTCAAAAAAGGAAAGATGGAGCCAGGAAATTAGGGAATTACAGGCCAATGAGCCTTACTTCTAACAGCATGTATGTAAGTACTTGGATAAGAATACAGTAATTAACCAGAGCCAGCATGGGTTTGTAGCAAGCAAGTCATGCCAGACTAATCTAATTTCCTTCTATGATGGAATCATTGACTGGGTGGATCAGGGAAATGCAGTGGATATAGTATATCTCGATTTCAGCAAAGCATTTGATAAAGTATCTCATACTATCCTTGTTGAAAAAATGACCAAGAATGGGATTGACAAGGCTATGGTTAGGTGGATTCATAATCGGCTCAGTGATTATCAAAGAGTGGTAATAAATAGTTGCACATCCAATTGGAAGAGTGTTTCAAGTGGGATCCCACAAGGCTCTGTTCTGACCCCAGTGTTGCTCAACATTTTTATAAATGATCTAGATAAGGGAACTGAATGTAAAGTAATCAAATTTGCAGATGATCCAGGATGGATAGCTAACACTACAGAAGACAGAGAAAGGGTTCAGAAGGATCTAGGTAAGCTTGAACAATGGGCAGCGACTAATAGAATGGTATTTAACAGGGAGAAATGCAAGATTCTACATCTGGGCAAGAAAAATTAAAATTACATCTACAGAATGGGAGGAATAGAAGTAAGCAACAGAACGTGTGAAAAATACTTGGGTATACTAATAGATCACAGACTGCACATGAGTTAACAGTGCAATGCAGCAGCAAAAATGGCAAACACAGTTCTGGGATGTATTTAGAGAAGCATAGAGTCTAGATCATATGAAGTAATTATCCTCCTCTACTCCTCCTTAGTCAGGCCCCATCTGGAATACTGTGTCCAGTTCTGAGCACCACATTTTAAAAAAGACATTGAAAAACTGGAGAAAATTCAGAGAAGAGCTATCTGAAATCTAATTCAAATTATGCTTTTTTCCCCTTGCATATTTTAACCATCAATGGGTATGTGCACACTGAGTTTTTTTGCTAATTTTATACAGCAGAATCCGAGCAGAAACTCACCAAATCCTCCTCAAAAACTCAAATCTCCTAAAAAACTTGGAGTTTCCATTCAGTTTCTGCTGTAAATACTCAGAGAAAAACACACCATGTGCAAATACAAAATGTGTTTTTTCAAATCTGCAGCATGTCAATTCTTTTGATGCTTTTGTAGCATTTTAACCCATTGAAATGACTGGATAAAAAAAATAGATAAAAGTAAAAACAAATCAAAAATGAGTGTATTCTATGCTGCATTTTTCCTGACAAGAGAGGCGTTTTTTATGCAGAAGAATCCAGAGCAAATACTCAAGGTGTACACATACTGTAAGAATAGAAATATTTTTATATTTACTAAACAGGTTAACATTGTAACACAAGTACAAGAAGTAGAAAAAGATGAAGTATCAATAAGCACTAGTGGAAAAATCCAATTAACACAAATGAAAAAGCAGCTTTCCTATATGATGTAATAACTCGATTACTATTGTATACAGATAATATATACAAAGTGCATATGAATACACAATATTATTTATACCATTAATAATTCTGCATTAAAATACAGTCAGTACTGGACACACACAGGTCTAATAGGAGCATGTATGAGGTAGGGTGCTTGTTTAGCGTCTACTTAACCTAACTACTGTGTCTCCTATCTGTATCTACTTTTGAAATTGTGCTTTAGTGTTTTTACTATACCAGTATACTGTGTTGTGCACCATTTTGCAATGTGCTGGACAATGTGGGTCTTTCACACACTGCTTTGATGGTCACAAACTTCAATATCTGTAGTAAAAGTTAAAATAAAGTGTAAGGAAGATATTTAACATGAGCTATTGGAGCTACACTATTGTGATCAACATAAAAAGTTGCACATTATCTCCGTTCCTTCCTTTCCAAAGCCTGTAAAGTTGTCGGCTATGTGATCAAGTGTAGAGATGAGCGGTGTTCGACTAGAACTGTTCGCCAATCTCAAATTCGAGCTGTTTTGGGCGGTGTTCGAGTTGTTCGACGAACCCGAACGATTTGCAAAAAATTCGGCTGTTCGAGGTTATGTTCGATAACTGTTCGTGCACCAAAAGCGTGTCCTGCATGTCTGGTGCTATTTAGAGCACCAATCATGCAGGGATTGTCTGCCACTCACTGTAATGCCACAGCCATGGTGGTTGTGGCATTACAGTGATTGCCCAAATCGATGGGAACAGTGCCAACAGTGAAACATGAAAAGCCGGCAATTCAGCAGCGGCATACACCGGTACCCGACAATTTAGAACCGAAAGAATAGAGCTTCACACATAGATTAGATAGATATAAACATGTCAGCCACATATATACGAAGTACAGTGAAAGTGCTGCTTACTGTACTTGTCATTTAGCGTAAAGGATTTATCAAAAAAAATAATAGTGTTTTCATGCACCGTCTCTTTAAAAAAGCCGGCCGGCAATTCAGCATCTGTACCCGACAATTTAGAATAGAAGGAATAGAGAATCACACATAGATTAGATAGATATAAACATGTCAGCCACATATGTACGAAGTACAGTGAAAGTGCTGCTTACTGCACTTGTCATTTAGCGTAAAGGATTTATCAAAAAAAATAATAGTGTTTTCATGCACCGTCTCTTTAAAAAAGCCGGCCGGCAATTCAGCAGCGGTACCCGACAATTTAGAATAGAAGGAATAGAGAATCACACATAGATTAGATAGATAGAAACATGTCAGTCACATATATATGAAGTACAGTGACAGTGTTGATTACTGTACTTGTCATTTAGTGTAAAGGATTTATCAAAAAAAATAATAGTGTTTTCATGCACCGTCTCTTTAAAAAAGCCGGCCGGCAATTCAGCATCTGTACCCGACAATTTATAACAGACAGAATAGAGCTTCACACATAGATTAGATAGATAGAAACATGTCAGTCACATATATATGAAGTACAGTGACAGTGTTGCTTACTGTACTTGTCATTTAGTGTAAAGGATTTATTAAAAAAAATAATAGTGTTTTCATGCACCGTCTCTTTAAGAAAGCCAGCCGGCAATTCAGCATCTGTACCCGACAATTTATAATAGACAGAATAGAGCTTCACACATAGATTAGATAGATAGAAACATGTCAGTCACATATATATGAAGTACAGTGATAGTGTTGGTTACTGTACTTGTCATTTAGTATTAAAATAAAGGATTTATTATTAAAAAAATTGGCGTGGGGTTCCCCTTAATTTTAGGCTCTAGCGGAGGTTAAGCAGACAGCTGGGGCAGATGTTTGAAGCCTGGGAAGGGGGTAATACCCACGGAGCTTCCCAGGCTACTAATATCAGCCCCCAGCTGAATACATAGCCTTTACTAGCTATTAAAATGGGGGACCCCCCCAAAAAAATGACGTGGGGTCCCCCCTAATTTAATAGCTAGCAAAGGCTAGGCAGCCAGCTGGGGGCTGATATTAATAGCCCAGGAAGGGAGCCATGAATATTGGCCCCCTCCCAGGCTAGAAACACCAGCCGTCAGCCGCCCCAGAAATGGCGCATTCATAGGATGCGCCAATTCTGGCACTTAGCCTCGCTCTTCTACGCTGCCCTGGTGCGGTGGCAGGGGGTAATAGGGCTGGGGTTGATGTCAGCTTATAATGCCAGCTGACATCAAGCCCAGGTTAGTAATGGAGAGGCGTCTATAAGACACCCCCATTACTAACCCCATAGTCAAAGTTAAAAAAAACACAAGCACCCAGAATAAAGTCCTTTAATTGAAATAAAGACACAATTCTTTATTGTTCTAAATTAAACCATACTTACCGTCACGCCAATTCCAGCTGAAGCCAACGATCTCCTGTAATAAAAATAAAATAATAAAGCAACCTCATCCTTACCTTTCCATGGTTCCCACGACAGCTTCAGCTCTGCTACATCGAGATGACAGGCTGGACCGCAGCAGAACGCCGCCATCCAGCCTGTCATCCCGCAGACACTGAGAAGAGCAGGCTTGCTTGCGCTCCACATTGTCTCTCTGTGACGGCATAAAGATGAGCCGAGGTCATGTCCAATGAACTCGGCTCACCTCATGCACGTCACTTACAGCGTGGGAGAATTCTCACGCTGAAGCGCTGAGTGCAGGAGAATTTTCCCACGCTGTCAGTGAGGTGCATGAGGTGAGCTGAGTTCATTGGACATGAGCTCACCTCATGCACGTCACTGACAGCGTGGGAGAATTCTCCTGCACTCAGCACTTCAGCGTGAGAATTTTCCCACGCTGTAAGTGACGTGCATGAGGTGAGCCGAGTTCATTGGACATGACCTCGGCTCATCTGGATGCCGTCACAGCGAGACACTGAGGAGCGCAAGCATGCCTGCTCTTCTCAGTGTCTGCGGCATGACAGGCTGGATGGCAGCGTTCTGCTGCGGTCCAGCCTGTCATCTCGATGTAGCAGAGCTGAAGCTGTCGTGGGAACCATGGAAAGGTAAGGATGAGGTTGGTTTATTATTTTTCTTTTATTGCAGGAGATCGTTGGCTTCAGCTGGAATGGGCGTGATGGTAAGTATAGTTTAATTTAGAACAATAAAGAATTGTGTGTTTATTTCAATTAAAGGACTTTATTCTGGGTGTTGTGTTTTTTTTAAATACTTTACTAGAAATTCATGGCGGTCATGTCTAATACTGGCGTGACCCCATGAATTTTGGGCTTGGGGCCAGCTGATAATACCAAGCTGGCCCTAACCCCTTTATTACCCAGTGAGCCACCGCACCAGGGCCCTGGATGAGTTGGGTACAGCGCCAGAAGATGGCGCTTCTATGAACGCGCCATTTTCCGGGGTGGCTGCGGACTGCAATTTGCAGCGGGGGGGGCCCAGAAAGCTTGGGCCTCCCCGCGCTGCAGATTCCAGCCCCCAGCTGCCTAGTTGTACCTGGCTGGACACAAAAATAGGGCGAAGCCCCACGTATTTTTTTTTTAATTATTTCATGAAATTCATGAAATAATTAAGAAAAAAAGGCCTTCCCTATATTGTTGTGTCCGGCCAGGTACAAATAGTCAGCTGGTGGTTGGGGGCAGCCCGTTCCTGCCTGCTGTACCTGGCTGGACACAAATATAGTGCGAAGCCCCACTTCAATTTTTTTTAATTATTTCATGAAATTCATGAAATAATTAAGAAAAAAAGGCCTTCCCTATATTGTTGTGTCCGGCCAGGTACAAATAGGCAGCTGGTGGTTGGGGGCAGCCCGTTCCTGCCTGCTGTACCTGGCTGGACACAAATATAGTGCGAAGCCCCACTTCAATTTTTTTTAATTATTTCAGGAAATTCATGAAATAATTTAAAAAAAATTGACGTGGGGCTTCGCACTATATTTGTGTCCAGTCAGGTGCAGCAGGCAGGAACGGGCTGCCCCCAACCACCAGCTGCCTATTTGTACCTGGCCGGACACAACAATATAGGGAAGCCCTTTTTTTCTTAATTATTTCATGAAATAATTTAAAGAAAATTGACGTGGGGCTTCGCCCTGTTTTTGTGTCCAGCCAGGTACAACTAGGCAGCTGGGGGCTGGAATCCGCAGCGCAGGGAGGCCCAAGCTTTCTGGGCCACCCCCGCTGCAAATTGCAGTCCGCAGCCACCCCGGAAAATGGCGCGTTCATAGAAGCGCCATCTTCTGGCGCTGTACCCAACTCATCCAGGGCCCTGATGCGGTGGCTCACTGGGTAATAAAGGGGTTAGGGCCAGCTTGGCATTATCAGCTGGCCCTAAGCCCAAAATTCATGGGGTCACGCCAATATTAGACATGACCACCATGAATTTCTAGTAAAGTATTTAAAAAAAACACAACACCCAGAAAAAAGTCCTTTAATTGAAATAAACACACAATTCTTTATTGTTCTAAATTAAACCATACTTACCGTCACGCCCATTCCAGCTGAAGCCAACGATCTCCTGAAATAAAAGAAAAATAATAAAGCAACATCATCCTTACCTTTCCATGGTTCCCATGACAGCTTCAGCTCTGCTACATCGAGATGACAGGCTGGACCGCAGCAGAACGCTGGCATCCAGCCTGTCATCCCGCAGACACTGAGAAGCGCAGGCTTGCTTGCGCTCCACAGTGTCTCTCTGTGAGGGCATCCAGATGAGCCGAGTTAATGTCCAATGAACTCGGCTCACCTCATGCACGTCACTGACAGCGTGGGAAAATTCTCCTGCACTCAGCGCTTCAGCGTGGGAGAATTCTCACACTGAAGCGCTGAGTGCAGGAGAATTCTCCCACGCTGTCAGTGACGTGCAGGAGGTGAGCTGAGTTCATTGGACATGAGCTCACCTTATGCACGTCACTGACAGCGTGGGAAAATTCTCCTGCACTCAGCGCTTCAGCGTGGGAGAATTCTCACGCTGAAGCGCTGAGTGCAGGAGAATTCTCCCACGCTGTCAGTGACGTGCAGGAGGTGAGCTGAGTTCATTGGACATGAGCTCACCTTATGCACGTCACTGACAGCGTGGGAGAATTCTCCTGCACTCAGCGCTTCAGCGTGAGAATTTTCCCACGCTGTCAGTGACGTGCATGAGGTGCGCCGAGTTCATTGGACATGAACTCGTCTCATCTTTATGCCGTCACAGCCAGACACTGCAGAGCGCAAGCATGCCTGCGTTTCTCAGTGTCTGCGGGATGACAGGCTGGATGGCAGCGTTCTGCTGCGGTCCAGCCTGTCATCTCGATGTAGCAGAGCTGAAACTGTCGTGGGAACCATGGAAAGGTAAGGATGATGTTGCTTTATTATTTTTCTTTTATTGCAGGAGATCGTTGGCTTCAGCTGGAATGGGCGTGATGGTAAGTATGGTTTAATTTAGAACAATAAAGGATTGTGTCTTTATTTCAATTAAAGGACTTTATTCTGGGTGTTTGTGTTTTCTTTTAACTTTGACTATGGGGTTAGTAATGGGGGTGTCTTATAGACGCCTCTCCATTACTAACCTGGGCTTGATGTCAGCTGGCATTATAAGCTAACATCAACCCCAGCCCTATTACCCCCTGCCACCGCTACAGGGCAGCGTGGAAGAGCGAGGCTAAGTGCCAGAATTGGCGCATCCTATGAATGCGCCATTTCTGGGGCGGCTGACGGCTGGTGTTTCTAGCCTGGGAGGGGGCCAATATTCATGGCTCCCTTCCTGGGCTATTAATATCAGCCCCCAGCTGTCTGCCTAGCCTTTGCTAGCTATTAAATTAGGGGGGACCCCACGTCATATTTTTGGGGGGGTCCCCCATTTTAATAGCTAGTAAAGGCTATGTATTCAGCTGGGGGCTCATATTAGTAGCCTGGGAAGCTCCGTGGGTATTACCCCCTTCCCAGGCTTCAAACATCTGCCCCAGCTGTCTGCTTAACCTCCGCTAGAGACTAAAATTAAGGGGAACCCCACGCCAATTTTTTTTAATAATAAATCCTTTATTTTAATACTAAATGACAAGTACAGTAACCAACACTATCACTGTACTTCATATATATGTGACTGACATGTTTCTATCTATCTAATCTATGTGTGAAGCTCTATTCTGTCTGTTATAAATTGTCGGGTACAGATGCTGAATTGCCGGCCGGCTTTTTTAAAGAGACAGTGCATGAAAACACTATTATATTTTTTAATAAATCCTTTACACTAAATGACAAGTACAGTAAGCAACACTGTCACTGTACTTCATATATATGTGACTGACATGTTTCTATCTATCTAATCTATGTGTGAGGCTCTATTCCTTCTTGTCTAAATTGTCGGGTACCGGTGTATGCCGCTGCTGAATTGCCGGCCGGCTTTTTTAAAGAAAGCGTCTTCTGATCAGTTTGTCAGCTTTTGGACACCTTTGAAGGTGTTTTCTATGTGTTTCTATGTGTTTTTGTTTGCCTGCCATTGGTTTTAACGGTGTTCGACGGTGTTCTAAGGTGTTCGACGAACAGTTCGACGAACAGTTCCTCGAACATCCCGGTGTTCGACGAACCGAACCGAACCCGAACACTACGGGGGTGGCTCAACACTAATCAAGTGTTGCTTAAATGAAAGTAACCTGCTTTCTGATAACAAGAACTAATCTTGCATTATAAAGCACAGACGGGTCATTTCTGACAAACTTTATGTATTCTCCACAATTACCAGAACATTATTGCATATTGCAATTGAGTTCTTTTCATCATTTTAAGAATGTGACTAATGTTCAGTTATTTAGCTTTCAAAAGTCTTGAAAGTTAATGAAACTTCGAACTTTCAGGTACTTTCCTGTTTTTTTAAGAAAACAAGACGCGTACATAGAAAGGGTTGGAAGAATGTTTTGTGGGGTAGACTCATGGCGTATGTACAGAAAATGCTAATGGAAAATGTGCAGTTTACGCTACAAACTGTATGTCTCCACTATTAAGCTCCTTTTATTGCTAACGAGTAACTATAGAATGATAATGATTAGAATGGAACATATTCCTTGACATGACATTTTTATGAAAATTAATTTTTTAATTTTACTGTTTATTCCAACATTTCTTTAAAATTGTATTGGCAAGGTAATTAATGGATAAATAATGAAACAAAACAATAATGTGGAAATGCTTTAAAATGACAAATAATTTATAATTTAATTAAAATAAAAACATTTTTTTTCAATGTTAGTAGATTAGGATATAAATGTCACAATGGTGTTGGGACTATGGGCGCTAACCAGATCCCTGGAACTAGGGGTGCCCTAATCTATCCATGTCCCCCTGATTACTCCTGAAGGTGGAGGCGCCAGGTTCACGTGCCTTTCTATGCTCCTATATCAATCCTGATTTGTACCCTCCCCCACTCAGGGTAGTGGGAAGCTGAAGTGTATAGGAACACACTAACCAGACAAACAAGGGAAGATGGACAGGCATAAATGAAAATACCAACCATACAAAATACACACACCAAACAACAAAGTGGGACACAAGGGAGTTAAAGGAAGGAGAAACCAAATAGGAGAGGATGAGGATGTTCACACAGACAAAACTCCGAGCAACAATCTCCTGAATAAATATCCAAACCCAACTCCAACCATGAACTACACCTCCAACTCCATAACCAGGCAGTAAGAACTAACACTGGCAATTCCAAAGTGCCAGAGGCAAGTATATATAACAGAGGGGCGTGGCCAACAGGGAACAGCTGAGACAATTCAGGTAGGAAAGCTCCAGGAGCATCAACTGTATAGATTAACTCTAGCATTGCTAGCAAGGAAAAAATCTGCACTACTTAATAAGATGGTGAAGTACTACTAACCAGCGCAGGAGTTCGTAAAACCAGACATAGAGGTCTTCTGGCCCCTCTCTTTCGCAGTATTCCTGTGACAATAATAGAAAAGTACAAGAAAGAAAGGGAGCCTGTTCTTTCTCTACTTTACTTACATGGTGTGTCAGAATAATTAGAAATGTTCTAAGTTTTCAAAATGTGCTATTCAGTTTTACTCTGAACTCTTATCATTTAGTTCCTATATTCTACAATCAAACCTGATTGTGACATAAAAGGGAGAAAGTAAAAGAGGAATCCCTTATTTCTGCACCCCAGGAAATCCTTGTAGTACAATTTACACTAATCCTCAATATGTGTAAAAAGCCAACCCCTTTAAAGGACACTGTTGTCTAATTATGCCTTGAAAATTACCTTTTATTTGCATTTCTCTGCAAACATACCTTAATAAATAATCACTATCATGTATGTACCCAAAACGTAAAAAATACTAGTAGCTCTGCAAAAGACAAAGCATTATACAACTATATAGGCTTAAAGGGGTTAATCACCTTTGAGGACAATCCTTTTTCTACTTATGGTAAGTGGATGTTTTTGCAGCTAAAAAGTTATTTTTGCAATTTGGTTTCATTAAAAATGTTGCACTGTTTGGCTTTCACAGGCTATTTGTTTCTCTGCACATTCAACTTTGAAGTAGTCTTCTTCATCAGGAGAACCACAAGTCAGTTGTACTTTGAAATGCTTAAAGAATAAGCCACAATACTTATCCTAAATCTTTTCTGGAGATTGCCATTCATTCAGATACCAGCAGTGCAGGATAGCCGCCTTTCCACATCATTTTATTTCAACTTTGGATCTGCCACCCAACGGAGCAGCAGCTGCTGGATCCATTGATTCTGAGCTATTTTAAGAGTTATGCTTTCTCACAACTTGATCAGGTGAACAGGTACCGCATCACAAATTGCCTGTTGTCTGGTTAAAGCCCTGTTTTTGCACTCCTTTGTACTTCCAGCCTATAATAAAATATATTTTTGACATTTCTGGGAACAGAAGATTAGACGCAATAACAAAGGATGGATATTCACTTTACAGATAGAGATGGTGTAGTCTTCTAAAGGAGAGAATATTACTTTATGGTCTGTATTCACACAGAGCTCATCCTAACATAGGCACTGTGTCAGTAAATAGTAGTACAACCTCTGGCAAAAATTATGGAATCACCGGGCTCGGAGGATGTTCATTCAGTTGTTTAATGTTTTTGAAAAAAAGCAGATCACAGACATGGCATAAAACTAAAGTCATTTCAAATGGCAACTTTAGGGCATTAAGAAACACTAAAAGAAATCAAGATTAAAAAGAGTAATTTTTTTCAGACCAAGCAGAGGGAAAAAAATATGGAATCACTCAATTCTGAGGAAAAAATTATGGAGTCATGAAAAACAAACACACAAAACAACACTCCAATACATCATTAGTATTTTGTTGCACTACCTCTGTCTTTATTAACAGCTTGCAGTCTCTGAGGCATGGACTTAATGAGTGACAAACAGTACTCTTCATCAATCTGGCTCCAACTTTCTCTGATTGCTGTTGCCAGATCAGCTTTGCAGGTTGGAGCCTTGTCATGGACGATTTTCTTCAACTTCCACCAAAGATTTTCAATTGGATTGAGATCTGGACTATTCGCAGGCCATGACATTGACCTTATGTGTCTTCTTTCAAGGAATGTTTTCACAGTTTTTGCTCTATGGCAGGATGCATTATCATCTTGAAAACTGATGTAATCATCCCCAAACATCCTTTCAATTGATGGGATAAGAATACTGTCCAAAATATCAATGTAAACTTGAGTATTTATTGAAGATGTAATGACAGCCATCTCCCCAGTGCCTTTACCTGACATGCAGCCCCAGCAATGACTGTCCAAATTTGCATGTTCTCTTCATGCAGTCTTCTTTATAAATCTCATTGGAATGGCACCAACCAGCATCATCACCTTGCCCAATGCAGATTCGCGATTCATCACTAAATATGACTGTCATCCAGTCATCCACAGTCCCTGATTACTTTTCCTTAGCCCATTGTAACCTTTCTTCTTTCTGTTTAGGTGTTAATGATGGCTTATGTTTAGTTTTTCTGTATGTAAATCCCATTTCCTTTAGGCAGTTTCTTACAGTTCGGACACAGACATTGACTACAGTTTCCTCCCATTCGTTCCTCATTTGTTTTGTTGTGCATTTCCTGTTTTGGAGACATATTGCTTTAAGTTTCCGGTCTTGATGCTTTGATGTCTTCCTTGGTCTACCAGTATGTTTGCCTTTAACAACCTTCCCATGTTGTTTGTATTTGGTCCAGATTTTAGACACAGCTGACTGTGAACAACCAACATCTTTTGCAACATTGCGTGATGATTTACCTTCTTTTAAGAGTTTGATAATCCTCTCCTTTGTTTCAATTGACATCTTTCGTGTTGGAGCCATGATTCATGTCAGTTCACTTGGTGCAACAGCTCTCCAAGGTGTGATCACTCCTTTTTCGATGCAGACTAAAGAGCAGATCTAATTTGAAGCAGGTGTTAGTTTTGGAAATTAAAATTTACAGGGTGATTCCATAATTTTTTCCTCAGAATTGAATGATTCCATAATTTTTTCCCTCGGCTTGGTCTGAAAAAAATTACCCTTACTGAGTACCACATTTTTTATCTTGACTCCTTTTAGTGTTTCTTAAAGCCCTAAAGTTGCCATTTGAAATTACTTTAGTTTTGTGCAATGTCTGTGATCTGCTTTTTTTCAACAACATTAAACAACTTAATGAACATCCTCCGAGCCCGGTGATTCCATAATTTTTGCCAGGGGTTGTATACGGCACTCGGGAACTGTGAAGAGGTGCCCAAGTAGGGTTACAATCCGTGAAAGATAATTCACTGGTCGACAAAAACATTTTTTTTTCTTTCACAAAAACAAAATTAACTGGATTTAAATTTATTTTTTTGTGCTGAATTTGAATATGCTTTCAGAATTTCTCTATCCTTCAGTGTTTTTTTGTGACATACATTTCAAGTTTTATATGAAATACCTAGAACATTTTTGCTGATTATTTACAGAATATTTTGCTTCAGGGATGTCTCTCTTTATGGTCCAACAATAGTCATCCAGCGTACTGGGTTTCCACTTGCCTTGGTACCTCCGTTCCATCAGAGAAACCTGCTAATGAAAACGCTCCCCATGCTGGTCACTGACAGCACCAAGATTTTCTGGGAAGATGTCCAGATGGGAGTCCAAGAAATGAAGTTTTAAGAACATGTTGCATCCCATATCTTGGTATGATTTCACAAGGTCACTCACTATATCACTGTAGTTCTCTGTTTTTTGATTTTCGAGAAAAGAGGAGACCTTTTTGAAGGACAGTTATTCTGCTTTTTGCAATGGATTTTACAGTTCTTGAAATTGTTTATCGTCCATCACCAATCCTATTTGTGGCCCAATAAAAATGTCTTCTTTAACCCCTTTCCGAGCTTAGACGTATCCATACTGTTTAGCGCCCGTGCTCATTTTCAGCAAGGACTTTTTTTTCCTGTCTTTTTTTTTTATTCCCTTTTTGCACCACATCTGTCGAGCACTGGTTGGTGATGAACATCACTAACTGGTTTCCGGTTGTTGTTTTTTTTTGAGAAAGAATAAAAAAATAATTTAGATTAGTTGATAGGACTAGATTAGGGACAGTAAAAATATACCGTAGTAATCGTCATCTACTACATTATTTTTTACTGAATTGAGTTAGTTAGTAAAGTGTAAAAATATACCGTAGTAATTGTCGTCTATGACGATTACTTTTCCTCCTCTTCCTCAAGTGATGATGAACCGCCACACAGATGCCCCAGAACAGAAACTAAACCAGCACCCACCATTACTGACCCCATATGGACCTCACCCCCCGAAGAGTATGAGCCACTGATTCCTGATTTTGTGTTGCAATCAGGAATCAAATTTGACACCACCAGCCTTACAGAAATTTTTATTTATTTATTTTATTTATTTTACTCACTTATATAAAATAATAAAAATGGAGTCTTTTTTCTCTGAGGATTTTGTAAACCTCACGGAGGGCCAAACAAATTTGTACTTCAAGCAATTTTGGGCACAAAACCTCTTTTCATCATTTTCTAACTGGACTCCTGTAGACGGAGTAGAAATGATGACGTTTTGGGACCTGGTCCTTCACATGGGGATACTGAAGAAGCCAGAACTTTGGCAATATTGGAGTGTTGATGTTTTATACAACACCCCAGTGTTCCGAATGACAGTGACCCATAAACATTTTGAGGCCATCCAAAAATGTTTGCATTACAATGATAATGCACGGTGTCCTCCCCGAGATGACCCCAACTTTGACTGTCTTTTCAAAGTTCGGCTGGTTATTGAGCACTTCAGCAACAAGTTTGCTGAGGTGTACGTGACCCAAAGGGACATCTGCGTGGATGAGTCCCTAATCCATTCTAAGGGGAGGCTTGCATTCCGGCACTACCTGCCCAGTAAGAGGCCAGATATGGAATTAAACTGTACAAATTTTGTGAGAGTACCTCAGGGTACACTCGTAAGTTTAGAGTTTATGAAGGGAAGGACTCCCGGATTGAACCCCCTGAATACCCACCTGTCCTGGGAGTGACTGGGAAAGTTGTGTGGAATTTGGTGCACCCACTGCTGGATCAAGGTTATCACCTCTACATAGATAACTTTTATACCAACATCCCACTCTTCAAGTCCCTCTCTGTTCGAGCTACCACAGCCTGCGGTACTGTACGCAAAAATCAGAAACGCCTCCCTAAGATGTTAATTGGGCAGCTGCTCAGAAAGAGTGAGAGCAGAGCCCAATGTAGTGACACCATGCTGGTGGTCAAGTACAAGGACAAGATGGATCTCCTTTTCTTGACTACCATGCATGGTAATGGCAGCACCCTTAGCAGTGTACGAGGTACTGCTACACAGGTCCACAAACCACACTGTGTACTGGGGTACAACAAGAACTTGGGGGGGTTGATCTCTCTGATCAAGTCCTTCAGCCAGTGCCATGAGAAAGGCCAAGGTGTGGTACAAGAAGCTGGCCGTGCACATCGTACAGATGGCAATGCACCATGTTTTCAGGCTATCACAATGTGCAGGCCAGACCGCTACGTCGTACATTCAGTTCCAGGGAGTAGTGATCAAGGCTCTGATATTTGGCAGTCAGGAAGGAGTGGGCCCCAGCACTTCCGGAACTGAAGGTGCTCGTATCATACCAGGCCAACATTTCCCGGGGGAGGTCCCTCGAGTGTGTTTCAGAAGGGGTATACGCAAGGACACCACTTATCAATGTGACACCTGCTGCGACAAACCTGGCTTGTGCATAAAAGAATGCTTCAAACTGTACCACACATTCATGGACTACTAAATTCATTTCTGACTTAGGCTGTGTGCCCACGATGGTTTTTTTAAGCGTTTCCGCAGGGGCAATTCCACTGCAGAAACGCTTAAAAAACGCTTGGTAGAAGGTCTGCCATGCTTCTCAATGATAATCTGCATGTGCTGTGCACATACTGCGGAAATTTCCACTGCGGATTATAATTGCGTAAAAATACGCAGCACTACCAATTATTTTGCGGAAGAGCTGCGTTTTCGCCGCCATTGACTTGCATTGGAACGCATGGAATCCGCATCACTGCATCTGTACATGTGCAATCCATGTGTTTCAATGTGCGGATGGTACCCGGGTCTGGAGAAGAGGAGACTCTCCTCCGGACCTGGGTACCATAGAACCTGTAAAAAAAAGAATAAAATAAAAAATAAATATTATACTTACCTTCTAATGGCCCCTGGTGTCTTTGTCTTGGCTTGCCGGCAGCTCGCGGTGGATTCAAGGACCTGCCATGACGTAATTTAGTCATGTGACGGGTCACGTGACTGCTGACATCGGCAGGTCCTTCAGTGTACCGCGAGCTGCCGGCAAGCCAAGATGCATCGAATAAAGACTCCAGGGGCCATCAGAAGGTAAGTGTAACATACCTGGCGGCGTCCTTGCATAGTGGTCCATCTCCCACTGTGCAAGAGCGCGCACTTGATCTCCAGTCCAGAATGTCTCTCTGGCTTCCCTCCATGCTGTCTGTTTGTGTCTGTTTCTGCTGCTTAAGGGTGGCGCCCGATCACTTCCTGCTTTTTGTACCTGCTGTGGGTCACACCCCTTGTGCGTCCTCAGCCTATTGCTGTCTGTCACCTGGTATATAACCCAGCTGCTCCAATCAATCCCTGCCTGAGCATAGTGTTTCATTCAGTGTGTGCTTGCACTCTGAAGGTGCCAGGTCCCGTTCTGTGTTCTCTTGTCTGCCTATCCTGGAGGCTGTATTTCCAGGCCTGTCTGAACACGCTCCTAGCCTGTTCCTCCCGCCTTCTAGGGGCCGATTACCTAGACCCGCTCCTGTATCTTGTCTGTCCTGTCTGAACACGCTCCTAGCCTGTTCCTCCTGCCTTCTAGGGGCCGATTACCTAGACCCGCTCCTGTATCTTGTCTGTCCTGTCTGAACACGCTCCTTGCCTGTTCGTCCTGCCTCTCTGGGGGCCGTATTCCCAGACCCGCTCCTGTATTCCGCTGCAGTGTCGGTCTCTCCGTACACTCAGTTCCAGTCTGAACTCTCTCCTATCCTTTACCTGTTTTGCCTCTATGTCCGTTCCCTTCCTTTTTCTGCAGAGTCTGAACTCGTACCTAACTCCTGCTTGTTGTCTCTGTACTCCCGTTTGTGAGTTTGTGGTCCACTCGCTACTTCACTGCAAGTATCCTGTGGGTATCTGGCTCTGCCTTTCCCTTCCTGTCTGTTCCGTGTGAACAGAGCCCTGTGCCCCCTGCTCAGCCTAGCCTGCTCTGACTCCTTTGCTCACCGCTCCGGCGGTTCTAGCCTGCTCTGACTCCTTTGCTCACCGCTCCGGCGGTTCTAGCCTGCTCTAACTCCTTTGCTCACCGCTCCGGCGGTTCTAGCCTGCTCTGACTCCTTTGCTCACCGCTCCGGCGGTTCTAGCCTGCTCTGACTCCTTTGCTCACCGCTCCGGCGGTTCTAGCCTGCTCTGACTCCTTTGCTCACCGCTCCGGCGGTTCTAGCCTGCTCTGACTCCTTTGCTTACCGCTCCGGCGGTTCTAGCCTGCTCTGACTCCTTTGCTCGCTGCTCCGGCAGCCTTGCTCCGCTCTGACCCTTTTGCTCACTGCTCCGGCAGTCTCGCTCAGCTCTGACCCTTTGCTCACCGCTCCTGGCGGCCTTGTCCTGCTCTACTCTTGCTCACCGCTCCAGGCGGCCTTGTCCTGCCCTGTTCTCGCTCACCTCTCTGGGCGGCCTCACTCTGCTGTGTTTGTCCGCCACATCTGTGGTTCTGTTCCTGAGTCCCAGTGTGTACTGGGTCCTATCCCGCCAGTGTCCCTACCTGCTAGTGCCTCCTTGTCTGCACTCTAGCTGTGCTTGCCTGTACCCCTCTGCCTGTATTGTTCCTGAGTCCCAGTGTGTACTGGGTCCTATCCCGCCTGTGTTCCTACCTGCTAGTGCCTCCCTGTCTGCACTCTAGCTGTGCTTGCCTGTACCCCCCTGCCTGCATACCCGCCTGCCTGCATACCAGTCGTGCCTGCCTATACCCACCAGTCAGTGCGCCAGCCTAACCAGTCTGTTCCTGTGTTCCCCTGTGTGGGTCAACAGCCGTGTCCGGGATCTGTCCTGGAGTAGCACCTGGTCCCTCTGCTCGGTTCCTCCTTGGTGCACTGGCGTCGTATGCCGTCGTGCGACCCTGGTCGGATCGGGTGAATACCTAGTTACGCCCCTCCAGGCAATCACTCTCCGGCACGGTCCAGTGGAATCACACGCACACGCCGCTCAGCCCGGGCGTGTGCATTACAGCATGCTCAGGCCATGGTTCCCGTTGAGCCCCACAGCCTTCGCTCTCTGAGAAGTTTTCCAGCGAATACATGCATTAAAATAAATAAATAATTTTTTTTTTCCCTTTAGCTGAGTTCCAGGCGAATTACGCACCCGTCCAGATGGATCTATCTGCTCTCGTTCCTGCGGATCCGCTACGTATTATGGGGATCCAAGACAAAGTCGTGCATTTGTGGAGCAATGCATGCTACACTTCAAGTTCTACCCTCTATGTTTTCCCACCGATCGGGTTAAGGTGGCATTCATTATGTCTTACCTGGCGGGTGATGCCTTGGAATGGATCAACCCCCTATATGAAACACAGGATCCGATCCTCCTGGACCTAATGGCCTTCCTGGTGCCCTTTCTAATGGTCTTCGATGATCCTAACCCGGAGGCTCCTGCTGAAGCTTCACTTCCCAATATCCCGGAGCAGCCCCAATGGGTAATGTGTGTGGGTAGCGCAATAGTCCTCCAGCCCAATGAGACTACTGCCCACCCAGAATCCTCACAGGGTGACTACGCTTTCCGGAATACTTCTCCCAACCTCAAGAGGCAGTCCAGAAGTGCTAGACGTAGAGGCAAGCCGTCACGCCAGGGTCTGTCCTCCCTGAGACCTCCTGACCCCAACCTTGAAGTCCCTACTGAAGCTTCATCTCCCTGTATCCCGGAGAAGCCCCAACGGGTAATGTGCGTGGGTAGTGCACCAGTTCTCCTGCCCGAAGAGACTTCTGCCCATCCAGACTCCACACAGGAGAACTTCCTGCACCCGGCATCAGATGCTTCACCCACTTTAACCGGTGTGCATGTCCAAGGATGCTCCAAAGCTGTGGTTACCTCAGAGTCTGTGCACCTCTACTACCTGGCGGAGGACCCCCTGTTGCCTCCTGAATCCTCCGGGATACCACTCGATGACAAATGGAGAGAGACTTCTCTACACCTGGTACTCGATACTTTGTCCGCTTCGTCCTGTGAGCCTGACAATGGGTACCCCAAAGTGGTAGTTACCCCCGAGTCTCTACACCCCTCCGACCAGGCGGAGGACCTCCAGTTGTCTCCTGAACCCTTCGGGGTGCTACCTGGTAGCGAAAGGACAGAGACTCTCCTATACTCTGTACCTGATACCTCGCTCGCTTCGTCCAGTGAGTCCAACCTAGTGTACCCCGAAGCAGAGGTTACTCCCGAGTCTCTACACCCCTCCAACCAGGCGGAGGACCTCCAGTTGTCTCCAGAACCCTTCGGGGTGCTACCTGGTAGCGAAAGGACAGAGACTCTCCTATACTCTGTACCTGATACCTCGCACGCTTCGTCCACTGAGTCCAACCTAGTGTACTCCGAAGCAGTAGTTACTCCCGAGTCTCTAGACCCCTCTGACCAGGCGGAGGACCTCCAGTTGTCTCCAGAACCCTTCGGGGTGCCACCTGGTGGTGAATGGACAGAGACTTTCCTATACTCGGTACCCGATACCTCGCCTGCTTCGTCCAGTGAGTCCGACCTAGTGTACTCTGAAGCAGATGTTTTCTCTGAGCCTCTGCACTCTTCTGACCCGGCGGAGGACCTCCAGTTGTTTCCTGAATCCTCCGGGGTACCACCAGATAACAAAGAGACAGTGACTTTTCCTCATTATGTACCTGATAACCCGTCTATTTCTTCCTGTGAGCTTGACAAGATGTACCTCGAAGCAGAGATTACCCCCAAGTCTCTGTCCCCCTCCAACCCGGTGGAGGACTTCCAGTTGTCTCCTGTACCCTCTGGGGTGCCACCTGAAAATATGTGGAGAGAGACTTCCTTGTGTGCTGTTCCTGGTACTCCACCCGTTTCGTCTGTTGCTAAGGGTGGCTGGATGGGAGGTAGCATCCTAGCTACCCAGAGGAGACCAGTTTTTCCGGTGGACAGTGGAAGTGATCTCTTCGAAGTGAAGAATTGGCCCTCGAATTCCCTGCGGAAGATTCTGGCAGGCCTGAAGAAGAGGGGGCGTAAGGGGGGGGTACTGTAACATACCTGGCGGCGTCCTTGCATAGTGGTCCATCTCCCACTGTGCAAGAGCGCGCACTTGATCTTGTAACGGGTCCGGGAGGCGGAACCTCTGAGCTACTATACAAGGGGGCGGCCCTTGTAAGGGAGCGGGTGGCAGTCTCTAGGTAAGGGGTAGGTACGACCTGTGATGGCAGATGGTAGATGTGTGCTCCCAGGTGAGCAAGCGAGAGTCTCTGGAATAGCAGGTGGTCACGGCACGTGACGGCGGAACCTCCGGGCTGGCAGGCAGGTAGGTAACGGAGAAGCGCTCCCAGGTGAGCGGGCAAGAGTCTCTGGAATAGCTGGTGGTCACCGCACGTGACAACGGGACCTCCGGGCTGGCAAGCAGGCAGGTAACGGAGATGCGCTCCCAGGTGAGCGGGCAAGCTGGTCCATAGACAGACTGACCGGAGTAGTAAGGCAGACCGTCGGACCTCAGGCAAGCAGGCAGGTAACTGGTATGCGCTCCCAGGTGAGCGGGCAGGCTGGTCCTTTAGACAGACTGACAGGAGTAGTAAGGCAGACCGTCGGACCTCAGACTGGCAGACAGGTAACAAGTATTCAGGCAGGAATCAGGCAGGTAACTAGCAGGAAACTGGCAGGTAACTGGCAGGTAACTGGCAGGTAACTGGCAACGGGACCTGAGGGCTGAAGCACAGGTGAGACACAGGTGCAAACAACATTGCTCGGGCACCTCCATTTTGGAGGAGGTGCCTTATATATGATGAAGTCCTCCGGCCATTGGCCGGGGACTCCTTAGGACGGCGCGCGCGGCCCCTTTAAGAGGAGGGGAGCGCGCGCGCGCGCGCCCTAAGCACAGGGGCCGGGAAGGAGCGCGCGCTGAGAGCAGAGCGGGAGGAGGACGCCGGGAAGGAGCGCGCGCTGACAGCAGAGCGGGGAGAGGACGCCGGGCACGGAGCAGAGCGGTGAGGGGAGCAGCGTCCCTGCCTAGCAGAGGGCAGGGACGCCAGCGCTACAGTACCCCCCCCTTTAGGCCCCCCCTTTTTTAGGCCAGACAGAAATTTAGCTAGGATGAGAGGGGCATGGATGTTCTCCCGGGGCTCCCACGTTCTCTCCTCAGGACCAAACCCCTTCCAATCTACCAGAAAAAAGGTCTTTCCTCTTACCCTTTTGGTGGCAAGAATGTTCTCTACCTCAAACTCGTCCTCAGCAGAAACCGGAGCAGGAGGCGTACCTGTAGACTTGGAAAAAGAGTTAAGCACCACAGGTTTGAGGAGAGACACATGGAAGGAGTTAGGGATCCGTAAGTTGGCCGGGAGTTTCAATTTATAGGCCACCGGGTTGATCTGACTGATGACCTCCAGTGGGCCGATGAACCGAGGCCCTAACTTATAGGAAGGGATCTTGAGCCGGACATATTTGGACGAGAGCCAGACTTTATCCCCAGGGCGGAATTGAGGAGGGTCCAGACGTTTTTTGTCAGCGTGTCTTTTCATACGCTCGGATGACAGAAGGAGTGCGGACCGGGTACTCTCCCATATGGAGGAAAATTTGTTAACAAGAGATTCCGCAGTCGGATTGTCCGCCGAGGTGGAGACGGGAAACGGGATCCGAGGATGCTGACCGTAGACTACAAAAAACGGGGATTTGGAGGAAGACTCGCTCTCGTGATTGTTGTACGAGAATTCGGCCCATGGCAGGAGATCCACCCAGTCAGAATGGTGGGCATTAACGAAGTGCCGAAGGTAACTGGTCAGGTTCTGATTGATCCGCTCCACTTGACCATTAGACTGTGGGTGGTAAGCGGAGGAGAAGTCCAGGGTGACGTCCAGCAATTTACAAGTGGCTCTCCAGAAACGGGAAGTGAACTGTACCCCACGATCCGACACGATGTGACGGGGCAGGCCATGAAGACGGAAGATGTGGCGGATAAAGTCTTTAGCCAGCTCGGGTGCAGACGGAAGACCTGGCAGTGGAATGAAGTGAGCCATCTTGGAGAAGCGGTCAGCGACCACCCAAATGACCGTACAACCGGCAGAGACGGGTAGATCAGTAATGAAGTCCATCGCTATATGCTGCCAGGGGGCAGCAGGTACTGGCAGAGGTAGGAGGCGGCCGGCCGGCAGGTGTCTCGGAACTTTGTTGCGGGCGCAGGACACACAGGCAGAAACAAAGTCTATTACATCCTTGTGCAGGTTAGGCCACCAGTAGTGCCGGGTAATAAGCTGGAGGGTCTTTTTCTGACCGGCGTGGCCAGCTAGTTTAGACGAATGACCCCAGTGTAGGATCTTCTCCCGATCAGGTACTGGTACGAACGTCTTACCAGGAGGAAGACGATTTAGACTCACGGGAGCCACCTGCATTACTCTGGCGGAATCGATGATATGTTTCGGATCCTCCTCGAGATCAGACACCAGAAAGGACCGAGACAAGGCGTCCGCCTTGACGTTTTTGTCAGCCGGGCGAAAATGAAGGACAAAATCAAAACGAGCAAAAAACAAGGACCACCGGGCTTGGCGCGGGTTAAGTCTCTGGGCATGCTGGAGGTAAGCCAAGTTCTTGTGGTCAGTGTAAATTATTACCGGGTGAAGAGCCCCCTCGAGCAGGTAACGCCACTCCTCCAATGCCAGTTTGATGGCCAATAACTCTCGGTCTCCTATGGAATAGTTGCGCTCAGAGGAGGAGAAGAGTTTAGAGAAGAAGCCACAAGTTACCATCCTCCCGGAAGATGATTTTTGAGTAAGTACCGCTCCGGCTCCAGAGGAGGAGGCGTCAACTTCCAGGAAGAACTGTTTGTTGCCATCTGGGCGATGCAGCACCGGGGCGGAAGAGAAGGCCTGTTTAAGGGAAAGAAAGGCCTCCTCTGCTTCGGGTGGCCACTCTTTGGGATTAGTACCTTTACGGGTGAGCGCAGAAATTGGGGCCGTCCGGGAAGAGAAGTGTGGTATGAAGAGGCGGTAGTAGTTGGCGAAGCCCAGGAATCGCTGAATGGCCTTCAACCCCTCCGGTCGGGGCCATTTCTCGATGGCAGACAGTTTCTCAGGATCCATTTGTAGGCCGGTCTGAGAGATAATGTAGCCCAGAAACGGAAGCGAGGTCTGCTCAAAGAGGCACTTCTCAAATTTAGCGTAGAGATGGTTCTGCCTTAGCCTGAGCAGGACCTGACGAACGTCCCTCCGGTGAGTCTGGAGATCCGGAGAGAAGACCAAGATGTCGTCCAGGTACACCACTACGCAGGAGTAGAGAAGGTCCCGGAAGATGTCATTGACCAACTCTTGAAAGACGGCAGGAGCGTTACAGAGACCAAAGGGCATTACCAGGTATTCATAGTGGCCGTCCCGGGTGTTGAATGCCGTCTTCCATTCATCCCCCTGACGAATACGAACCAGGTTGTACGCCCCACGAAGGTCCAGTTTGGTGAAGATCCTAGCCCCCCTCAGGCGATCAAATAATTCTGGAATGAGCGGAAGGGGGTACTTATTCTTCACCGTGATCAGGTTTAGGCCTCTATAGTCTATACAGGGACGGAGAGAGCCGTCCTTCTTTTTGACGAAAAAGAAGCCTGCTCCCGCCGGGGAGGTAGATTTCCGGATGAATCCTCTGGCCAGATTCTCCTCAATATATTCGGACATTGACCGGGTCTCAGCAGCGGATAAAGGATAGATACGCCCACGGGGAGGAGTAGTACCGGGTAGCAGATCGATGGGACAGTCGTATGGTCTATGTGGTGGTAATGTCTCTGCCTCCTTTTTATTAAAGACATCTGCATAAGACCAATAAGGAATCGGAAGTCCAGGTAGATTAGCTGGGGTAGGAGAGGGACGGACGGGATGGACGGGAACCAGGCAGGTTTTATGACAGTCTTGTCCCCAGCGAAGGACCTCTCCGGTTTGCCAGTCTAGCACGGGTGCATGTCTCTGGAGCCAGGGCAGACCTAGCAAGAGGGCGTGAGAGAGTCCAGGCAGAACATGAAAGGAGATACTTTCAGAATGCAGCATTCCCACCTGCAGGGTAATGGATTCGGTGATGAGTTGAATGGGGCGAGGTAAGAGGCCCCCATCCACGGCAGCGACAGACAAGGGTACAGCCAGAGGTTTGGTGGGGATGCGGTATTTCTCAACCAGGGACTGTGAAATAAGGTTCCCGGCTGCTCCAGAGTCAAGTTGGGCTAGTTCGGAATAACGGTTCTCCCCGTAGATGATCGAAACTGACAACAGCAGGGATGGAGAGGATTTATTCTTGTCTAGGTGGACCTCTCTGAGCGAACCTAGACACAGGCGTTTCCCGACCTCTCCGGGCAGGCACGGATCCGGTGCTCCTTACTGCCACAGTAGAAGCAGCTCCCCTCGGCACGGCGTAAGTCCTGACGGGTTTTGACCATCTTGGTCTGGTCGACCTGCATAGGCTCAGGAGAGTGTACCTGGGGAGAGATGGAGGGAATGACGGGTTTCTGGAAAGTAGGAGCTAAACGTGGAATCCTTCTCTCACGGGTGACCTCTTTGGCACGCTCCTGGAACCGTAGGTCAATCCGGGTGGCAAGGGTTATTAGATCATCGAGAGAGGTAGGAATGTCCCGACCAGCAAGTTCATCTTTAATACGACCGGACAGACCCTCCCAGAAGACGGATACCAGAGCGTCGTTATCCCAGGCCAGCTCCGAGGCAAGGGTGCGGAACCGTATGGCATATTGGCCCACGGTGAGACCCTCCTGACGGAGGCGTAGCAGAGAGGATGCGGATGAGGTCTTCCGTCCGGGTTCGTCGAAGACTTTCCGGAAAGCCGAGAGAAAGGCAGGCAAGTTGGACACCAGGGGGTCTCCTCTCTCCCATAGAGGATTTAGCCAGGCCAGGGCCTCCCCGGTGAGATGGGACATGATAAAGGCAATTTTGGCCCGGTCGGAATTAAACTGATGGGACAAAAGTTCAAAGTGCAGGGTGCACTGATTTATGAAGCCCCGAGCCTGGACGGGGTCGCCTCCGAAGCGAGGAGGTGCAGAAAGCCGGGGTCCGGGGTAGGATACCATAGTATTAGTGGGCAGCGGAGCTGCCGGATTGCAAGATATGGCACTGGCGGAGGTTGTTGGTGGATCAGACAGAGTGTTCAGGCGAGTATTAACATTCCACAGGTGACCCAGGATGGCCTCCTGTTGGGACCTCTGACGGGACAGTTCAAGACAGAGGTCCGAGAGCGAGGGAGCTTGGGTGCCACCGGGTTCCATGGCCCGAGCAAACTGTAACGGGTCCGGGAGGCGGAACCTCTGAGCTACTATACAAGGGGGCGGCCCTTGTAAGGGAGCGGGTGGCAGTCTCTAGGTAAGGGGTAGGTACGACCTGTGATGGCAGATGGTAGATGTGTGCTCCCAGGTGAGCAAGCGAGAGTCTCTGGAATAGCAGGTGGTCACGGCACGTGACGGCGGAACCTCCGGGCTGGCAGGCAGGTAGGTAACGGAGAAGCGCTCCCAGGTGAGCGGGCAAGAGTCTCTGGAATAGCTGGTGGTCACCGCACGTGACAACGGGACCTCCGGGCTGGCAAGCAGGCAGGTAACGGAGATGCGCTCCCAGGTGAGCGGGCAAGCTGGTCCATAGACAGACTGACCGGAGTAGTAAGGCAGACCGTCGGACCTCAGGCAAGCAGGCAGGTAACTGGTATGCGCTCCCAGGTGAGCGGGCAGGCTGGTCCTTTAGACAGACTGACAGGAGTAGTAAGGCAGACCGTCGGACCTCAGACTGGCAGACAGGTAACAAGTATTCAGGCAGGAATCAGGCAGGTAACTAGCAGGAAACTGGCAGGAAACTGGCAGGTAACTGGCAGGTAACTGGCAGGTAACTGGCAACGGGACCTGAGGGCTGAAGCACAGGTGAGACACAGGTGCAAACAACATTGCTCGGGCACCTCCATTTTGGAGGAGGTGCCTTATATATGATGAAGTCCTCCGGCCATTGGCCGGGGACTCCTTAGGACGGCGCGCGCGGCCCCTTTAAGAGGAGGGGAGCGCGCGCGCGCGCGCCCTAAGCACAGGGGCCGGGAAGGAGCGCGCGCTGAGAGCAGAGCGGGAGGAGGACGCCGGGAAGGAGCGCGCGCTGACAGCAGAGCGGGGAGAGGACGCCGGGCACGGAGCAGAGCGGTGAGGGGAGCAGCGTCCCTGCCTAGAAGAGGGCAGGGACGCCAGCGCTACAGATCTCCAGTCCAGAATGTCTCTCTGGCTTCCCTCCATGCTGTCTGTTTGTGTCTGTTTCTGCTGCTTAAGGGCGGCGCCCGATCACTTCCTGCTTTTTGTACCTGCTGTGGGTCACACCCCTTGTGCGTCCTCAGCCTATTGCTGTCTGTCACCTGGTATATAACCCAGCTACTCCAATCAATCCCTGCCTGAGCATAGTGTTTCATTCAGTGTGTGCTTGCACTCTGAAGGTGCCAGGTCCCGTTCTGTGTTCTCTTGTCTGCCTATCCTGGAGGCTGTATTTCCAGGCCTGTCTGAACACGCTCCTAGCCTGTTCCTCCCGCCTTCTAGGGGCCGATTACCTAGACCCGCTCCTGTATCTTGTCTGTCCTGTCTGAACACGCTCCTAGCCTGTTCCTCCCGCCTTCTAGGGGCCGATTACCTAGACCCGCTCCTGTATCTTGTCTGTCCTGTCTGAACACGCTCCTTGCCTGTTCGTCCTCCCTCTCTGGGGGCCGTATTCCCAGACCCGCTCCTGTATTCCGCTGCAGTGTCGGTCTCTCCGTACACTCAGTTTCAGTCTGAACTCTCTCCTATCCTTTACCTGTTTTGCCTCTATGTCCGTTCCCTTCCTTTTTCTGCAGAGTCTGAACTCGTACCTAACTCCTGCTTGTTGTCTCTGTACTCCCGTTTGTGAGTTTGTGGTCCACTCGCTACTTCACTGCAAGTAGTACCCTGTGGGTATCTGGCTCTGCCTTTCCCTTCCTGTCTGTTCCGTGTGAACAGAGCCCTGTCCCCCCTGCTCAGCCTAGCCTGCTCTGACTCCTTTGCTCACCGCTCCGGCGGTTCTAGCCTGCTCTGACTCCTTTGCTCACCGCTCTGGCGGTTGTAGCCTGCTCTGACTCCTTTGCTCACCGCTCCGGCGGTTCTAGCCTGCTCTGACTCCTTTGCTCACCGCTCCGGCGGTTCTAGCCTGCTCTGACTCCTTTGCTCACCGCTCCGGCAGTTCTAGCCTGCTCTGACTCCTTTGCTTACCGCTCCGGCGGTTCTAGCCTGCTCTGACTCCTTTGCTCGCTGCTCCGGCAGCCTTGCTCCGCTCTGACCCTTTTGCTCACTGCTCCGGCAGTCTCGATCAGCTCTGACCCTTTGCTCACCGCTCCTGGCGGCCTTGTACTGCTCTACTCTTGCTCACCGCTCCAGGCGGCCTTGTCCTGCCCTGTTCTCGCTCACCTCTCTGGGCGGCCTCACTCTGCTGTGTTTGTCCGCCACATCTGTGGTTCTGTTCCTGAGTCCCAGTGTGTACTGGGTCCTATCCCGCCAGTGTCCCTACCTGCTAGTGCCTCCTTGTCTGCACTCTAGCTGTGCTTGCCTGTACCCCTCTGCCTGTATTGTTCCTGAGTCCCAGTGTGTACTGGGTCCTATCCCGCCTGTGTTCCTACCTGCTAGTGCCTCCCTGTCTGCACTCTAGCTGTGCTTGCCTGTACCCCCCTGCCTGCATACCCGCCTGCCTGCATACCAGTCGTGCCTGCCTATACCCACCAGTCAGTGCGCCAGCCTAACCAGTCTGTTCCTGTGTTCCCCTGTGAGGGTCAACAGCCGTGTCCGGGGTCTGTCCTGGAGTAGCACCTGGTCCCTCTGCTCGGTTCCTCCTTGGTGCACTGGCGTCGTATGCCGTCGTGCGACCCTGGTCTGATCGGGTGAATACCTAGTTACGCCCCTCCAGGCAATCACTCTCCGGCACGGTCCAGTGGAATCACACGCACACGCCGCTCAGCCCGGGCGTGTGCATTACAGTAAGTATGATATTTATTTTTTACCATTCTTTCAGTCACACTATATAAATTCATGCCATTTGCATGGATTTATATAGTGTGACCAAGTTGTCAAGCACTTTCCAAGTGATGCTAAAATCGCTTGGAAAGCGCTTGACAACCCGCATGCGGAAATGCATGTGAAGAATGCTTCACTTTCGCTTGTCCCTGGCAGGAAAAACGCATGTACAATCCGCATGCGTTTTTTCTGCCAGGGAGATGCAGAAACGCTCAGGAAAAAATCCACATAGCCTTACACAACTTATGCATGCCAACCTGACGAACACTACACAACTCACGTGTGACAACCTGACGAACACTACACAATTCACGTATACCAACCTGATGCACTCTACACAACTCACGTATGCTACTACATTATAAAATTCACATACCAGGAAACAGTAGATCAGTTCCAAAATGGGGTCAGTTGTGGGGCATTTCCACTGTTTAGGTACGCTAGGGGTTCTGCAAATGCGACATGACACCCTTAGACCATTCCATCAAAGTCTGCATTCCAAAACATCACTGCTTCCCTTCCAAGCCCTGATGTGCGCCCAAACAGTAGTTTTCTCCCATACATGGGGTATCAGCGTACTCAGGAGAAATTGCACAACAGATGTCCATTTTCTCCTGTTACCCTTGTCAAAATAACTTTTGTTTGGCTAAAATAACATTTTTGTGGAAAAAATGTGATTGTTTTTCTTTTCACAACTCAACGTTATAATTTTCTGTGAAGTACTTGGGGGTTCAAGGTGCTCACCACACATCTAGATAAATTCCTTGAGGGGTCTAATTTCCACAATGGGGTCACTTGTGGGGCATTTCCTCTATTTAGGCACACCAGGGGCTCTGCAAACGCTACATGATGCCCGCAGACTGTTCCATCAACGTCGGCATTCCAAAATGTCACTCCTTCCCTTCCGAGCCCTGACATGCGCCCAAACAGTAATTTTCTCACACATATGGGGTATCAGCGTACTCAGGAGAAATTACAAAACAAATTGTATGTTCCATTTTCTCTTGTTACCCTTATGAAAACATTTTATTTTTTGCTAAAATAACATTTTTGTGGAAAAAACTTGATTTTTTTCTTTATCACAACTCAAAGTTATAATTTTCTGTGAAGCGCCTGGGGGTTTAAGGTGCTTAGCACACATTTAGATAAGTTCCTTAAGGGGTCTAGTTTTCAAAATGGGGTCACTTATGGAGGGGATAGGCACATCATGGGCTCTCCAAACGAGACATGGCATCAGCTCTCAATTTCAGTCAATTTTGTGTTGAAAAAGTTAAACGGTGCTCCTTCCTTTCCGAGCTCTGGCGTGTGCCCAAACAATGATTTTCCCCCACATATGGGGTATCAGCATACTCAGGATAAATTGCACAAAAACTTTTGGGGACCAATTTCTCCCGTTACCCTCGTGAACATAAAAAATTTGGGGCCAAAAGACGATTTTTGCGGAAAAAAATGTGATTTTTTATTTTCATGACTCTATGTTTTACACTTCTGTGAAGCACTTGGGAGTTCAAAGTGTTCCCCTCACATTTAAATAAGTTCCTTGATGGGTCTAGTTTCCAAAATGGGGTCACTTGTGGGGGGATTCCACTGTTTAAGCACATCAGGGGCTCCCCAAACGCGACATGGCATCTGTTCTCAATTCCAGCCAATTTTGCGTTAAAAAAGTCAAATTGTGCTCCTTACCTTCCGAGCCCTGCCGTGTGCCCAAACAGTGGTTTTCGCCCATATATAACGTTTCAGCATGTTCAGGAGAAATTGCACTACAAATTTTGGGGTCCATTCTTTCCTGTTACCCTTGTGAAAATAAAAAAAATTGTGTCCAAAGTAAAATTTTGAAAAGTGAAATAAAGTTAAATGTTCATTTTTTCCTTTCACATTCCATTAATTCCTGTGAAGCACCTGCAGGGTTAATAAACTTCTTGAGTGTATTTCTGAGCACCTTGAGGGGTGCAGTTTTTAGAACGGTGTCACTTTTGTGTATTTTCTCTCATATAGACCCCTCAAAGTGACTTCAAATATGATGTGGTCCCTAAAAAATGGTTTTGTAAATTTTGTTGGAAAAATGAGAAATCATTGGTCAAATTTTAACTCTTATAACTTCCTACCAAAAAAAATTTTGTTTCAAAAATTGTCCTGATGTAAAGTAGACATGTGGGAAATGTTATTTATTAACTATTTTCAGGAGACTTCTCTCTGATTTCATCACATAAGAATTCAAAGTTTGACAATTGCAAAGTGTTCAAAATTTTCGCCAAATTTCCGTTTGTTTTTTTTCACAAATAAATGCAAGTCCGATCGAAGAAATTGTATCACTATCATGAAGTATAATATGCCACAAAAAAAACTATCTCAGAATCAGTGGGATCCGTTGAAGCGTTCCAGAGTTATTACTTCATAAAGTGACACTGGTCAGAATTGTAAAATTTGGCCCGGTCATGAAGGTGAAAACAGACTCATGGGTAAAGGGGTTAACTCTGTCAAAGTTTGAGCCGAGTGTCAGTGCACTGTGCTCCGATTCTCTCACATGAGAGAATCGCAGCACAGGGGCAAAGGATTCAATAATTCTTCCACAATAATCCAGTCCACAATAATCGGACTGCACTTAGATGACATCTTCTACTTCTACTATGCACTATTTTACTAAGCACTTTTACAATGACCAACTTCTAACAAATGTTTCTTTACTTTTGCATGACAGGAAATGTCTGCACCACCATGTACAGCATGCGAATATATCTGGGAGTATGTAGTTTGTAAGGAAAACGATCTGCAATCCTCATACTCACTGTTTAATTGCATTGTTATGTTAAAGGGGTTTTCTGGCTTTGGAATATTTTATTTATGGCAAAATGAGGAAGCTTTGTAGAAAAATGGTTGCAATTCCTAAACGTTTAATTAAACCTGAAAGTCTACACTTCAATTACATCTCTGTTGTTTTATTTTAACTAAAAAATAGTGGTATGCAAGTGCCGGGGTCCTGAGCAGGCGGGAAACCCACTCGCGGTCGGGCACCCCGCCGGGCTATGGGCGAAGGAGAGCGGTGGCAGCGCCCGCCCTTTTCCACCGCTTTCTCAGGGCCCCGGCAGCTGGATACTTACCTCTCCCCGTGCCTCTGCAGATCCGCTGTCTTCCTGCTGTGCGCTCCCTGTGACGTCTCAGGTCAGAGGGTGCGGTGAAGTCTTTCTACCGCGCCCTCCCCTGAGCCATCACAGGCAGCGCAGAGCAGGAAGACGCCGTCGGCGCTGGAGTGCAGACCTGAGCAGCGGCAGCAGGTGAGGAGAAGTGAGTTGAGTATTTGTTGTTTTTTTTTAATGTATGGAGGCATGGGGCATTATATAGGGGGTGACATCCTGCATGGGGCATTATATGGGGGGGAAAGGGACATCCTGCATGGGGCATTATATGAGGGGTGACATCCTGCATGGGGCCTTTTAAAAAGAGGGGGATGATATCCTGCATGGGGTATTATATGGTGGGGGAAAGCGACAGCCTGCATGGGGCATTATATGGGGGGAAAGGGACATCCTGCATGGGGCATTATATTGGGGGGGAGAGGTGACATCCTGCATGGGGCATTATATGGGGGGAAAGGGACATCCTGCATGGGGCATTATATGAGGGGTGACATCCTGCATGGGGCCTTTTAAAAAGAGGGGGATGATATCCTGCATGGGGTATTATATGGTGGGGGAAAGCGACAGCCTGCATGGGGCATTATATGGGGGGAAAGGGACATCCTGCATGGGGCATTATATTGGGGGGGAGAGGTGACATCCTGCATGGGGCATTATATGGGGGGAAAGGGACATCCTGCATGAGGCATTATATGGGGGGAAGTGACATCCTGCATGGGGCATTATATGGGGGGAAGTGACATCCTGCATGGGGCATTATATGAGGGTTGACATCCTGCATGGGGCATTATATGAGGGCTGATATCCTGCATAGGCCATTATATGGGGGGAGAAGTGAAATCCTGCATGGGGCATTATATGGGGGGTGACATCCTGCATGGGGCATTATATGGGGGGAGAAGTGATATCCTGCATGGGGCATTATATGGGGGAGTGACATCCTGCATGGGGCATTATATGGGGGGTGACATCCTGCATGGGTCATTATATGGGGGGTGACATCCTGCATGGGGCATTATAAGGGGGGAACAGCCTGCATGGGGCATTATAAGGGGAGAACAGCCTGCATAGGGCATTATGTGGGGGGAACAGCCTGCATGGAGCATTACATGGGGGCCAGTATTCTGTACAGAGCGTTATATCGGGGCCAGTATTCTGTACAGAGCGTTTTATGGGGGCCAGTATTCCATATGGAGCGTTATATGGGGGCCAGTATTCCGTATGGAGCGTTATATGGGGGCCAGTATTCTGTATGGAGCATTATATGGGAGCCAGTGTAACATCCCTGGTGGCGTGCTGGCATGGCTTACCACCTCCCACCCAGTCCTGGCTGCGCACTTTGCTCCAGTACCTGCTGTGTGCATGTCTCTTGTCTGATTACTTAGGGTGGTGGCGCGGTTACTGCCTGATTCTTATAGTTACAGTGTGCACAGTCCTAATGCCTCCCCAGCCTATTGCTGTGAGTCACTAGATACTTAAACCCCCTCCACCCAGTAGGAGGTGCCTGAGCACCACTTTCTTTCAGTGTGTTCTGTGCAACTGAGTTACCAGGTCCTGTCCTGTATCTTGTCTGTTCCGCCACACTGGGGGCTGTATACCCAGGCCCGTTACCTGTATCTGTGACTTCTAGTCTGTTTCCGCCACCCTGGGGGCTGAGTTCCTAGCCTCGTTCCTGTATCTTGTTCCTGGTTTAGTTCCTGTCTGAACAGTGTCCTAGCCCATTACTTGTTTGTCTCTATGTTCCTATCTTCCCTTTTCCTGCAGTGTATGAACCTGCACCTAACTCCAACTCGTTGTCTCTGTACTTCTGTTTGTGAGTTTAGTGTCCACTCGCTACTTCATTGTAAGTACCTTGTGTGTATCTGCTCTGCTTGTCTACCGCACCTGCGGGTTTTTCTCTGCTCTGCTTGTCTACCGCACCTGCGTGTTTTGCTCTGCTCTGCTCGTCTACCGCACCTGTGGGTTTTGCTCTGCTCTGCTCGTCTACCGCACCTGCGGGTTTTTGCTCTGCTCTGCTTGTCTGCCGCACCTGCGGCTCTGTTCCTGTATCCCAGTCTGTACTGGTCCCTATCCTGCCTGCGTTCCTACCTGCCAGTACCCACCTGTCTGTATACCAGCCGTGCCTGCCAGTACCCACCTGTCTGCATACCAGTCTAACCTGCCTGTTCCTGCATTCCCCGGTGTGGGTCACCAGCTGTGACCGGGGTCTGACCTGGAGTAGCACCTAGTCCCTCTGCTCGGTTCCTCCCTGGTTCACGGAGTTAATTGAGCCGCTGTGCGACCTTGGTCGAACTGAGTTGATACTTAGTCACGCCCCGGGCGTGTGCGTAACAGCCAGTATACTGTGTGGAGCATTATATGGGGGCCAGTATCCTGTATGGAGCATTATAAGGGGGCAGTATCCTGTATGGAGCATTATATGGGGGCCAGTGTCCTGTATGGAGCGTTTTGCACACTCTTGGCATTCTCTTGATGAGCTTCAAGAGGTAGTCACCGGAAATGGTCTTCCAACAATCTTGAAGGAGTTCCCAGAGATGCTTAGCACTTGTTGGCCCTTTTGCCTTCACTCTGCGGTCCATCTCACCCCAAACCATCTCAATTGGGTTCAGGTCTGGTGACTGTGGAGGCCAGGTCATCTGGCGTAGCACCCCATCACTCTCCTTCTTGGTCAAATAGCCCTTACACAGCCTGGAGGTGTGTTTGGGGTCATTTTCCTGTTGAAAAATAAATGATGGTCCAACTAAACGCAAACCGGATGGAATAGCATGCCGCTGCAAGATGCTGTGTAGCCATGCTGGTTCAGTATGCCTTCTATTTTGAATAAATCCCCAACAGTGTCTGCGCTGGGGTAGAGGACTCTGGCTTCAACCACTTTTGGATGAGGTGCAGCAGAGCAAACATTTGGGATAGGAGTTTGTCACGGTGAAGTGCCCAGCGGTGGACCCATAGTGCCCTGACAGATACCTGTCACCCCCAAGCGCGCCAAAATTTTCTAGTTCAGTTTTGCATATGCTTTGGCATCCTGTAAGGCTAAATCATAGTAGGCCTTTTGTGGCTCCCCCGTTAAGTAGGGTGCCAGGACTTCCGCCCACTGCTATGGTGAGAGTTTCTCCCTTTAGGCGACCCTTTCAAAAACTGTTGAAAAGGCCTCTATGGAAAAATGCAAGAGCGCAATAGGGTCTTATCCATTTAATAATTGTTACAGAAGTATTAAAAACTGCTCACCTAGTAGGGTTGTGTGGGACACAACACCTATAAAGCCTGTACTCCAGATGCTGCAGCTTCCTATGGATATGTCAGAGATAGATGCTGGGAAAGAAAGTTGTTTCTACGCTCTCTGGAGTCACGACAAACTATTAGTATGGATAAAAATGAAAGTTTATTGTCTCCGCGTTTCAGGGTCCACCAAATCCTTCCTCAGGACAACCATACATAACAACTATGTATGGTTGTCCTGATGAAGGAGTTGGTGGACTCTAAAATGCGTAGACAATAAACCTAGATTTTTATCCATACTAATGGTTTGTCGTGACTCCAGAGAGCGCAGAAACAACTTCCTTTCCCAGCATCTAAAAAGGCCTCTATGTCATTTCCCGGGATCATTTTCTGCAAGGCTCTCCTCACCGCCTTCCAAATAGAAAAATCATCAGCTGACCTTGGAGTTGGAGTTGCCGGCGTGCCATGAACCGCCTGTGTGAGTAATTCAGCCTATACTAAGGTCAGAAAGGAAATAGTGGAGCATATAGCTGCCTTCACCCACAACATGCAGCACTTCAGTAGCAGTCACACGTGTTCCTTGGGAACGCTACCCATACTTCTAACACCAAATGTAACAATATTATCACAGGTATCACAGGAACTGTTTCTATTTAAAGTCCGGTTGCTTTATTTCAGTCCTCATAAACCACATCACAGGAAAACTTAAATACAGCCTTTGTCTGGCGCAAACTGAAACACGAAGTAACAAGTACTTACAATTGTGCTGGTTAGCCTGCCTGGCTTAGAGTCTAGCTTCTTAGTCCTTTAGCAAAGGCACTCAATCCAGGAGTTCTGCACACCTCCATACACACAGACATGTGTGAGACAAACAGGTCTCATTTTGCAGGGTGAACCACACCAAGGGGTGGAGATATGGTGAGCAGCCGTCCCACCAACTCTTCAGCCGCTCGCAATCAATTTGTCATGGCCGCTTAACCCCCTTTACTCCTATATGTACTAAAGCATTACTCCAGCTTTATCTCCCATCCACTAGGTGTCCTACAGCCACCTTACAATGAAAATGGCACCCGCCCGCTCCTCGAAGGCTCACGCTAATGCACTCTATTAATCCCCAACCTCTGATCTCTGATAAACAGAAATAAGAACAACAAGGACTGCTAATTAGAGCCTAAATAGCCCTTAGTTTGTCAAGTAACTGTATCAAAATATACATCAAACCATAACAGTTTAGGTATGTATTTATACCTTAGCTTATTAATATACCAACAAATTGCTAGTTATAGGTCTTTAGATGAATTAACCTTTATCATAACTTAATCAAACAATGCAGTAAACTAGTCACATTGACCTCTGAGATTTTCCAGGCATCCTAATGGAAGTTTACCTGGCTTGCAATATACCAATCACAGGTATCCCAATAGATAATTCCCTTTAATACTTGATGTGTTTCACCTCCTAAGGCTACGGCATCACTATAAGTATTTGGGTATTTTTGAGTATTTTTTCTCAGGAGTGGGAGTGTTTTCAGAAGAAAGTAAATTTTGCATTTAATTTGGAAATCAAGGTCCCAAAGTCTGAAGGAAGAATGGAGAAGCACACAATCCAAGCTGCTTGAGGTCTAGTGTGAAGTTTCCACAATCAGTGATGGTTTGGGGAGCCATGTCATCTGCTGGTGTAGGTTCACTGTGTTTTATCAAGACCAAAGTCAGCGCAGCCATCTACCAGGAAATTTTAGAGCACTTCATGCTTCCCTCTGCTGACAAGCTTTTTGGAGATGGAAATTTCATTCTCCAGCAGGACTTGGCACCTATCCACGCAGCCAAAAGTACCAATACCTGGTTTAAAAACAACAGTATCACTGTACTTGATTGGTCAGCAAACTCACCTGACTTAACCCCATAGAGAATCTATGGGGTATTGTCAAGAGGAAGATGAGAGACACCAGACCCAACAATGCAGACGAGCTGAAGGCTGCTATCAAAACAACCTGGGCTTCCATAACACCTCAGCAGTGCCACAGGCTGATCGCCTCCATGCCACGCCACATTGATGCAGTAATTGATGCAAAAGGAGCCCCGACCAAGTATTTAGTGCATTTACTGAACATGCATTTCAGTAGGCCAACATTTCGGATTTTAAAAACATTTTTCAAGCTGTTGTTATAAAGTATTTTAATTTACTGAGATAATGACTTTTGTGTTTTCATTGACTGTAAGCCATAATCATCAACATTAACAGAAATAAACACTTGAAATAGTTTGTAATGACTCTATATAATAGATGAGTTTCACTTTTTGTATTGAAGAACTGAAATAAATTTACTTTTTGATGATATTCTAATTTTGTGAGGAGCACCTGAATGTATAAACCGTATTTTGCAGATTATAAGACACACCGGTTTATAAGACGCGCCCCAAATTTTGGGGAGGAAAATAAGAAAAAATCTTTTGTAATAAACCAGTGCATGTTATAATCAGCTGACCTGGGGGGGCGGAGGCGTTGGTGGAGCGTGGTCCCAGGTGGTAGGGTCACTGCTGGGGGAGGGAGAAGATGCTGCGGAGGCAGGACGGGGTGTTCAGAGGCAGGAGTCGGGAGATGGGGGCAGGTGTGGGGCTCCGGCTTTCACAACATATCAGCGGAGCCCCCACACCTGCCTCCATCTCCCGACTCCTGCCTCTGAACACCCCGTCCTGCCATACTTTCTAATGTGGTGGACTCCGGGAAAATGACCGCTGGAGATGGTGCATGCTCAGTTTGAGATCTCGGCACAGTAGATCTCGTCTCCCAATCTCAATCTGAGCATGCGCCGCCTCCAGCGGCCATTTTCCCCGAGTCCACTACATAGAAGAGTATGGAAGGTGTGGGCCTCTGGCTTTCACAAAATGTCGGCAGAGCCCCAAAACCACCAAACACCTCATCCTACCAGCTTGGGGCCCGCAGCCATCTCCTGCCTCCGCCAGAAGCATCCGGCAGCAGCGACCTAGGTACCCCACTCCACCGCAACCAGTAAGCTCCACCACTCAGTTCGAATTATAAGACGCACCACCATTTTCCTCCCAAATTTGGGCAGAAAAAGTGCGTATTATAATCAGAAAAATACGGTATATATATATACACAGTTGAAACCATAAGTTTACATACATTATATAAAAAGACACATATGCATGTTTTTCTCAATATCTGACATGAAATCAGAATAAACCTTTCTCGTTTTAAATCAATTAGGATTACCATAATTTTTAATATTTTCCAAATGCCAGAATAATGAGAGAGAGAGAATAATTTAAGGCAATTTTATTACTTACTGCAAAGTCAAAAGTTTACATACACTAAGATTGCTATGCCTTTAAACAATTCTGAACTGGCCATATGATGATGTCATGTGTTTGGAAGCTTCTGAAAGTTTTTTTGGCAACATCTGAGTTAATTAGAGACACAACAGTGGATGCATTTTAATGCACAACTGAAACACACTGCTTCTTTGTATAGCATCATAAAAAAGTCTAAAGAAATCAGCCAAGATATCAGGAAGAGAACTGTGGACTTGCACAAGTATGACTCATCCTTGGGTACAATTTCAAGATACCTGATGGTGCATCATTCATCTGTACAAACAATTATATGCAAGTACAAACAAGATGGGAATGTCCAGCCATCATATCGCTCAGGAAGGAGACGGGTTCTGTGTCCCAGAGAAGAATGTGCTTTGGTCCGACATGTGCATATCAACCCAAGGACAAAAGGAAAAGACCTTGTGAAGATGATGGGGGAAGCTGGTAAGATTGTGTCAATAACCACAGTGAAACGAGTACTGTATCAACATGGGCTGAAAAGCCACTCTGCCAGGAAGAAGTCATTACTCCAAAAGAAACATAAACAAGCCAGATTAATGTTTGCAAATGCACACAGGAACAAAGACATTCATTTTTGGAGACATGGCCTGTGGTCTAATGAAACTAAAATGTAACTTTTTTGGGCATAATGACCATTGTTACGTTTGGAGGAAAAAGGGAGAAGCTTGGAAACCTAAAAACACCATCCCAACTCTGAAACACGGGTGTGGCAGCATCATGCTGAGGGGTTGTTTTACTGCAGGAGGGACTGGTGCACTTCACAAAATAGATGGCATCATGAGAAAAGAAGATTATGTGGCAATACTGAAGCAACATCTCAAGACTTCAGCCAAGAAGTTAAAGCTGGGCGGAAATGGGTCTTCCAAATGGACAATGACCCGAAACATACTGCCAAAATGGTAACAAAGTTGCTTAAAGATAACAAAGTCAATGTTTTTGGATTGGCCCATCACAAAGCCCTGATTTCAATCCTATTGAAAATTTATAGGCAAAGCTGAAAAGGCAGGTGCAAGCAAGGCGACCTACAAACCTGGATCTGTTAAACCAGTTTTGTCAGGAGGAATGGGCCCAAATTCTGAGCAGTTGGAAGCTTGTGGAAGGATATCCCAAGCGTTTGACCCAAGTCATTCTGTTTTAGGGCAAAGGTACCAAATACTAATGAAATTAGGCAAATGGCATTTGGCAAATATTAAAAATTATGGTAATCCTAATTGACCTACAACGGGAAAGGTTTATTCTGATTTCATGTCAGTTATTGAAAAAAACATGCATATGTGTTTTTTTATATAGTGCATGTAAACTTCTGGTCTCAACTGTATATATATACATAAATATAAATATATATATATATATATATATATATATATATATATATATATATATATATACACAGTGGTGGCCAAAAGTATTGGCACCCCTGCAATTCTGTCAGATAATACTCAGTTTCTTCCTGAAAATGATTGCAATCACAAATTCTTTGGTATTATTATCTTCATTTAATTTGTCTTCAATGAAAAAACACAAAAAGAATTGTCCTAAAGCCAAATTGGATATAATTCCACACGAAACCTAAAAAACTGGGTGGACAAAAGTATTGGCACTGTTTGAAAAATCATGTGATGCTTCTCTAATTCGTGTAATTAACAGCACCTGTAACTTACCTGTGGCATCTAACAGGTGTTGGCAATAACTAAATCACACTTGCAGCCAGTTAACATGGATTAAAGTTGACTCAACCTCTGTCCTGTGTCCTTGTGTGTACCACATTGAGCATGGAGAAAAGAAAGAAGACCAAAGAACTGTCTGAGGACTTGAGAAACCAAATTGTGAGGAAGCATGAGCAATCTCAAGGCTACAAGTCCATCTCCAAAGACCTAAATGTTGCTGTGTCTTCCGTGCGCAGTGTCATCAAGAAGTTTAAAGCCCATGGCACTGTGGCTAACCTCCCTAGATGTGGACGGAAAAGAAAAATTGACGAGAGATTTCAACGCAAGATTGTGCGGATGGTGGATAAAGAACCTCGACTAACATCCAAACAAGTTCAAGCTGCCCTGCAGTCCGAGAGTACAACAGTGTCAACCCGTACTATCCGTCGGCGTCTGAATGAAAAGGGACTGTATGGTAGGATACCCAGGAAGACCCCACTTCTTACCCCGAGATATAAAAAAAGCCAGGCTGGAGTTTGCCAAAACTTACCTGAGAAAGCCTAAAACGTTTTGGAAGAATGTTCTCTGGTCATATGAGACAAAAGTAGAGCTTTTTGGGAAAAAGCATCAACATAGAGTGTACAGGAAAAAACAAGAGGCATTCAAAGAAAAGAACACGGTCCCTACAGTCAAACATGGCGTAGGTTCCCTGATGTTTTGGGGTTGCTTTGCTGCCTCTGGCACTGGACTGCTTGACCGTGTGCATGGCATTATGAAGCCTGATGACTACCAACAAATTTTGCAGGATAATGTAGGGCCCAGTGTGAGAAAGCTGGGTCTCCCTCAGAGGTCATGGGTCTTCCAGCAGGACAATGACCCAAAACACACTTCCAAAAGCACTATAAAATGGTTTGAGAGAAAGCACTGGAGACTTCTAAGGTGGCCAGCAATGAGTCCAGACCTGAATCCCATAGAACACCTGTGGAGAGATCTCAAAATGGCAGTTTGGAGAAGGCACCCTTCAAATATCAGAGACCTGGAGCAGTTTGCCAAAGAAGAATGGTCTACAATTCCAGCAGAGCATTGTAAGAAACTCATTGATGGTTACCGGAAGCGGTTGTTCGCAGTTATTTTGGCTAAAGGTTGTGCAACCAAGTATTAGGCTGAGGGTGCCAATACTTTTGTCTGGCCCATTTTTGGAGTTTTGTGTGAAATGATCAATGATTTGATTTTTGCTTCATTCTCTTTTGTGTTTTTTCCTTGCAAGCAAATTAAATGAAGATAATAAGTAGAGATGAGCGGTGTTCGACTCGAACTGTTCGCCAATCTCAAATTCGAGCTGTTTTGGGCGGTGTTCGAGCCGTTCGGCGAACACGAACGATTTGAAAAAAATTCAGCTGTTCGAGGTTATGTTCGATAACTGTTCTTGCACCAAAATCATAACTGGATTTTTTCTCAGTAATGCTGAAAATTAATGTTAATACGCAGTTTGAGTGTACAGCGGGGCGGGGGGAGGGGCAGGGGATGGATCTCTGCAGGAATAATGAAGATCTCCATTTTTTTTCTCTTTCCCGCATTTACAGTGGGGAGGTGCGGTCTGTCAGCCTATCAGCAGCGCACACACGGAGCGAACTGCTTTTTTTCACACAAGCAAGGGCATGTGTCATTGGCAGTGTATGTCACATGTCCTTGCCCTATAAGACCCAGCCATTTTCCCCGTCGCCACCATTTTCTCACTGCTGCAGCTGCGTGTTAGACGGCACCGCTGTTGCTGTGTGCGCTATACTTTGTTAATTTCAAGCCAATTTTCGCACAAATCTACAGATAGCTTGGGAGTAGGGAAGAGTTGTGATTGCAGTCCTTTTAAGGACTAGGTTACATCATTTCCTACTACTTTTATCAGGCAGGTCTGTGCTCTTAAATAGATAGGTTGTGGGAGTAAAGACTAATTGTAATTGCAGTCCTTTTCAGGGCTAGGTTACATCAGTTCCTATCACTTTTTGACAGGCAGGTCTGTACCAGTGCTGAGCAAGTTTTTTTCACAGCATTTGACTAAATCTAGCAAAGCAAATCCTTTTTGGCCTATTGCAGAGTGTGTTAGTCAGTGGAGTAGCCTATCTGTGTTGCAAGCTACACCACGTGTGTATAGAATACCAATTTTTTTACTGCACCTAGTGAAGTAAAATCTTTTGGGCATAGCATCATTCTATTAGTCCATCTATACTAACCTCCACCAGGTTGCAAATTCAATATAATATTTTTCTGCATCGAGCTCTGAAAAAATATTTAGGCTTCTAGCAGTGTGTGGGACTTCTTCTATTAGTCCATCTATACTAACCTCCATCATTTTGGAAATTCAATATAATTTTTTTCTGCATCTAGCCCTAAAAAAATATTTCAGCTTCTAGCAGTGTGTGGGACTTGTTCTATTAGTCCATCTATACTGACCTCCATCAGGTTGCAAATTCAATATAATTTTTTTCTGCATCTAGCTCTGAAAAAATATTTCAGCTTCTAGCAGTGTGTGGGACTTGTTCTATTAGTCCATCTATACTGACCTCCATCAGGTTGCAAATTCAATCTAATTTTTTTCTGCATCGAGCTCTGAAAATTTTTAGGCTTCTAGAAGTGTGTGGGACTTAGTCTATTAGTCCATCTATACTGACCTCCATCAGGTTGCAAATTCAATATAATTTTTTTCTGCATCTAGCTCTGAAAAAATATTTCAGCTTGTAGCAGTGTGTGGGACTTGTTCTATTAGTCCATCTATACTGACTACTGGTGGAGGCGGAGCCTGCCGTGTGCTGCAAGAGTTGTGCTGTGTGTGGAGAGAGCTCCTGGGAAGGGAGGAGAGCCAGGCGGAGGTGACCGAGCGGACCGGGAGGACCAGTAGGAGGCGACCGGAGGGACGAGCGCAAGAGAGCGCTGTGGCAGCGTGCAGTGCCGGCCAGCGGAGGGTGCCAGGTGGTGGTGACCAGGAGGTGATCAGGAGGACCGGTAAGAGGCGACCGGAGGGACAAGCGCGCTGTGATAGCGTGCAGCATCCCTAGAGGAGGTGAGTGAGGGGCAGGAGGCCGCGATAAGCGGCCCTACTGAACCCAAGTGTGTACTGTACTGTATTGTATTTGTATCTGTATTGTAATTGTATTGTATTCCCTAGTCCATATTTAATTGATTACCCCCCGTCCATATTTAATTGATCACCCCCGTCCATATTTAAATTGATTCCCCTGAACACCCCCGTCCATATTTAACTGATCCCTCTGACCACATTAAATTGACCCCCCGTCCTCATTTAATTGATCCCCGACCACCCCCCGTCCATATTAAAGTGATCCCCCTGACCACATTTAAATGATTGACCCCCCCAGCCCATAATTGATTGATCCCCCTTGTCCTATTTAATAGATTCCCCTTGTCCACTTTTACTCATCCCCAGTCCCTATCTATTTGCCTTATCCCCCACCATATTTAATTAACCCCTGTCCATAATTAATTGATTGATTCCCCAGACCACAATTAATTATTTCCCCAGTCCATATTTATTGATATTATTGATACTTATTGATCCCCAGTCCTTAGTTAATTGACCCACTGTCCATACCTATTTATTTGCTTTACCCCCCATCCTATTTAATTAAACCCCCTGTCCATAATTAATTGATTGATTCCCTAGTCCACAATTAATTATTTCCCCAGTCCATACTTATTGATCCCAGTCCATAGTTAATTGACACACCATCCATACTTAATTAATCCACCTGACCCACTCAGCTGATCCCCGTCCATACTTAATTGATACTTAATTGATCCCCCGTCCATACTTAACTGATCCCGTGCCGATATCTAATCGATACACTTGCACATCCCCGTCCATACACCTATATATAAATAATTGTGTTTTGTACTTGTACATATATACTGACTGTATCCCCATATTTAGAATGACGTCCATGTTGGCCGGAGTCGTGCAGTGTACATCTTGCGCAATGTATGCATTCCCTGAGCTACCGCTCAGGGATCCATACTGCTGCGAGAGATGTGAGCATATCGTGCACTTGGAAGCCCAAATCCTGGATCTAAGTGCTCAGATAGCGGTACTGAGGAGCATCGACAACATGGAATGGAGTTTGCTGCTCACCGAGCAGACACTCAATGGGTCAACACTGGGGGTGGAGCTTAGTGGGGAAGCGCAGGCTGAACAGGCAGGGAGCTGGGTAACAGTTAGAAGGGATAGAGGGAAGAAGTATAGGAAGGCTGGTTCAGAACCGGCATTACTGGAGCACGACAGATCCTCTGACCGCCGGGGGAGTGTATGCTCCAGTAATGAGGGGGAGGGGGGAAGTGTAGGGCAGGCTAGACAGGTCCTGGTAGTGGGTGACTCTATTATTAGGGGGACAGACAGGGCAATCTGTCACAAAGACCGGGATCGCCGAACGGTGTGCTGCCTCCCTGGCGCTCGAGTCCGGCACATCGCGGATCGGGTTGACAGGTTACTGGGTGGGGCTGGCGAAGACCCAGCGGTCATGGTCCACATTGGCACCAATGACAAAGTGAGTGGTAGATGGAGGGTCCTTAAAAATGATTTCAGGGATCTAGGTAGGAAGCTTAGGGCAAGGACCTCCAAGGTAGTTTTCTCAGAAATACTACCAATCCCGCGAGCCACACAGGAGCGCCAACGGGAGGTTAGGGAGGTGAATAAGTGGCTAAAGAGTTGGTGCAAGGCAGAAGGGTTTGGGTTCATGGAGAACTGGGCCGACTTCGCTGTCGGCTACAGGCTCTACCGTAGGGACGGGCTGCACCTCAATGGGGAGGGTGCAGCGGTGCTGGGGAAGAAGATGGCTAATAGGTTGGAGGAGTTTTTAAACTAGAGATGGGGGGGGAAACCAAGGAAATAGGTGGGATGTGAGGCAAGCAAGGGGGAAGGGGAGAAGTGAATATAATGAGGGTGGAGAGGGGGTGGGGATAGTACAGTTAGATCATTAGAGAAGAATAGGATGCTAAATAACCCCAAAGTTTTATCTTGCATGCTGACCAACGCAAGAAGCCTGACCAATAAGGCGGATGAGCTGCGGGCGCTTATATCGGAGGAGAGGTATGACATCGTAGGTATAACAGAGACTTGGCTAGACGATAGCTACGACTGGGCGGTAAATTTAACAGATTATAGTTTATTTAGAAGGGACCGGAAACAGGGGAAGGGCGGAGGAGTCTGCTTATATGTAAGGTCACGTCTAAAGCCCAGACTAAGGGAAGATATAGGAGAGGGAGAAGAGGGGGTCGAGTCCATGTGGGTAGAGATAGAGGGGGCAAAAAATAATAATAAAATATTACTGGGGGTCTGCTATAAGCCACCTAATATAACAGAGGAGAATGAGAAACTGCTATTAGGACAAATAGACAAAGTAGCAAAACATAATGAGGTGATTGTAATGGGGGACTTCAACTACCCGGATATTGACTGGGAAACAGAAACCTGTAGATCGCAGAAAGGAAAAAGGTTCTTGACAAATATTAAGGATAATTATCTCTCCCAACTAGTGCAGGAACCAACGAGAGGGAAGGCAGTGTTGGACTTAATATTGACTAATAGGCCTGATAGAATAACTGAGGTACAGATAGGGGGGCACCTAGGTAATAGCGATCATAATATTATCAATTTCAAAATGCCCTTCAGTAGGGTTATCAATAAGGGAACAACTAAAACATTAAACTTTAGGAGGGCGAAGTTTGATCAGCTGAAAGAAAACCTTCAACTTATAGACTGGGACAAAGTTCTTAATCAAGGAAATACGAATAGTAAATGGGAAACCTTCAAAAGAATTCTGAATACTCAGTGCGAGAGGTATATACCGTATGGGAATAAAAGGACCAGAAATAAGAGGAAACCAATATGGTTGAATAAGAACGTAAAAGGGGCGTTAAATAGCAAAAAAGAGGCATTCAAGAGATTAAAACAGGAAAACAGCAAGGAGGCACTAATGTGTTACAAGGAAAAAACGAGAACCTGCAAAAAACAAATAAAAATAGCAAAGGAGGAAACAGAGAGACGTATTGCTAGGGAAAGTAGATCAAATCCCAAACTGTTCTTTACGTATATAAATAGTAAAAGGATTAAATCGAATAATATTGGACCGATAAAAAGTGATGAAGGCAAAATCATAGAGAAAGATGAGGATAAAGCTAATCTATTAAATAATTTTTTTTCGTCAACTTTCACAAAGGAAAAAGAACTAACAGGCGAAATGAGAAGTGACAAACTTAATCCTCCACTAAGTATGACAAATCTAACCCAAGCTGGGGTACAGAAACGCCTCAGTAACATTAAAATAAACAAATCACCAGGACCTGATGGCATACACCCACGGGTACTAAGGGAACTAAGTAATGTGATAGACAGACCGTTATATCTTATATTTAAGGACTCTGTTGAGACTGGGTCTGTACCACTTGATTGGCGACAGGCGAATGTAGTGCCAATATTCAAAAAGGGAGCAAAAAGTAACACCGGAAACTATCGGCCAGTGAGTCTGACGTCCGTTGTGGGCAAAATTTTTGAAGGCTTTATTAATGAGGCAATCATGGAGCATCTTGATGCTAATAATCTATTAACCCCGAACCAACATGGATTCATGAGGAATCGCTCCTGCCAAACAAACCTGATTGACTTCTACGAGGAGGTTAGCTCTCGAGTAGATCAGGGGGAACCAGTGGATGTCGTGTATCTCGACTTCTCAAAAGCGTTCGATAGCGTGCCACATAATAGGTTGGTATACAAAATGAGAATGATGGGGCTGGGGGAAAATGTCTGCAAGTGGGTAGCTAACTGGCTAAAGGATAGAAGGCAGAGGGTGGTTATAAATGGAATATACTCAGATTGGGTAAGCGTCACTAGTGGGGTACCACAGGGGTCTGTACTAGGCCCAATGTTATTTAATATCTTTATTAACGACATAGTCAACGGGATAAATAGTAAAATATCAATATTTGCAGATGACACAAAGTTATGTAAAACAATTAATACAAAAGAGGATAGTGAAGACCTACAGAGGGATTTGGATAAGCTGGGTAGGTGGAGCATTAAATGGCAAATGAGGTTTAACGAGGAGAAATGTAAGGTCATACATATGGGAAGGAAAAATGGAAGTCACCAGTACTCACTGAATGGGAAACCATTGGGGAATTCAGAGATGGAGAAGGACTTGGGCATCTTGATTGATAGCAAACTAAATTGGAGTGCCCAAAGTCAGGCCGCTGCTGTAAGGGCAAACAGGGTAATGGGATGTATCAGAAGAGGTATAGCTGCAAAGGATGAGAACATTGTTCTTCCACTGTACAAAGCACTGGTCAGACCACACTTGGAATACTGTGCTCAGTTATGGGCCCCAATATATAGAAAGGATATAAATGAGCTTGAAAAGGTACAAAGGAGGGCAACAAAATTAATAAGGGGAATGGAGGGACTGCAATACCCAGAGAGGTTGGCAAAACTAGGACTATTCAGCCTGGAAAAGAGAAGGTTGAGGGGGGACATAATAAATGTGTACAAATATGTTAGGGGACAGTATAGAGACCTTGCCCGGGATTTGTTCAAAAGGAGGGATATTACGGTAACAAGAGGGCACTCACTAAGACTGGAAGAGAAAAGGTTTCAGCACCAGCATAGGAAGGGGTTCTTTACGGTAAGAGCAGTGAGAATATGGAATTCACTGAGTGAGGAGACGGTAATGTCGGATTCACTAAACCAGTTCAAGCGGGGACTGGATGCTTTTCTAGATACCAGGCAGATTTCTGCATATACTTAAAAATAGAATAAAATAGTAGGTTGATACAGGGATTTATTCTGACTGCTGGTTTCAGAGTCGGGAGGGAATTTTTCCTCAGGTGAAGATTGGCTAAATCATTTGGGGTTTTTGCCCTCCTCTGGATCAACTTTAGCAATTACAGAACTAACAGGTCGAACTTGATGGACGCAAGTCTTTATTCGGCTTTACTAACTATGTAACGTTGCAAATTCAATCTAATTTTTTTCTGCATCTAGCTCTGAAAAAATATTTCAGCTTGTAGCAGTGTGTGGGACTTGTTCTATTAGTCCATCTATACTAACCTCCACCAGGTTGCAAATTAAAAATAATTTTTATCTCCATCTAGCTCTGAAAAAATATTTAGGCTTTAAGCAGTGTGTGGGACTTGGTCTATTAGTCCATCTATACTGACCTCCATCAGGTTGCAAATTCAATCTATTTTTTTCTGCATCTAGTTCTGAAAATATTTAGGCTTCTAGCAGTGTGTGGGACTTGGTCTATTAGTCCATCTATACTGACCTCCATCAGGTTGAAAATTCAATCTAATTTTTTTCTGCATCTAGCTCAGAAAAAATATTTCAGCTTGTAGCAGTGTGTGGGACTTATTCTATTAATCCATCTATACTGACCTCCATCAGGTTGCAAATTCAATATAATTTTTTTCTGCATCTAGCTCTGAAAATATTTAGGCTTCTAGCAGTGTGTGGGACTTGTTCTATTAGTCCATCTATACTAACCTCCACCAGGTTGCAAATTAAAAGTAATTTTTATCTGCATCTAGCTCTGAAAAAATATTTAGGCTTCTAGCAGTGTGTGGGACTTGGTCTATTAGTCCATCTATACTGACCTCCATCAGGTTGCAAATTCAATCTAATTTTTTTCTGCATCTAGCTCTGAAAAAATATTTCAGCTTGTAGCAGTGTGTGGGACTTGTTCTATTAGTCCATCTATACTGACCTCCATCAGGTTGAAAATTCAATCTAATTTTTTTCTGCATCTAGCTCTGAAAAAATATTTAGGCTTCTAGCAGTGTGTGGGACTTGGTTATTAGTCCATCTATACTGACCTCCATCAGGTTGAAAATTCAATCTAATTTTTTTCTGCATCTAGCTCTGAAAATATTTAGGCTTCTAGCAGTGTGTGGGACTTGGTCTATTAGTCCATCTATACTGACCTTCATCAGGTTGAAAATTCAATCTAATTTTTTTCTGCATCTAGCTCTGAAAATATTTAGGCTTCTAGCAGTGTGTGGGACTTGGTCTATTAGTCCATCTATACTGACCACCATCAGGTTGCAAATTCAATCTATTTTTTTTCTGCATCTAGCTCTGAAAAAATATTTCAGCTTGTAGCAGTGTGTGAGACTTGGTCTATTAGTCCATCTATACTGACCTCCATCAGGTTGCAAATTCAATATAATTTTTATCTGCATCTAACCCAGCCAATACTTTTGGCCTAATACCACAGTTTGGCCACTCAGCTCTGCTCGGTTCCCATCCATTGTTTTTTTGTGCAAACAACTCCAGAGTTGTGAATTAGTTAACCACCAAAATGAGTGGAAAAAGGCCTGCTGCTGGTGGAAAGGGGAATAGGCGTGTTGGGAAGGGGAAAAAAGGTTGTGTCCGTGGGGTAGGTGTTAAAGCAACAGTAACATCTGCAGAAGAAAGACCATCTTCCAGCCAAACTAAAATGTCTACTTCTTTTAGCGGACAATGTGATAAGATCCCTTTCTTACGGCCACGCCAATCGCTACAAATTCCAGATGAGGCACAAAAACAGCAGGTGCTTCAACGGATATCAAGTGCTCCTTTAAGTGGGCTCTCCTCCACCTCAACTTCAACATCACAAATACTCCAGTCCTCAGAGGTGTCACCCCAATCGCACTTGCTTCCTCACAGCTCCCAAGTCTCCAGCTGCCCGTCTGAGTATGGGGTAGAACAGATGATTGAGTCTGCAGAGCTGTTTACTCATACTATAGCCTGGGAATCAGAGGTCGGCTCCAGAGCTTCTGTGAATCCAGACGAGGAAATGATCTGCACTGATGCCCAGAATCTTTATGAGTCGGATCCAGGACCAGACGCAGAAGGTTCTGACCATAATGTAGACCCTTGTTCCCAAACTGTAACTCCTGTTGGTGGAGACAATGAGGAAGACGATGATGAGACTCAAATACCTGATTGGAGCGACAACTTTAGTTTTTTGTCAGGGCAGGAACAGGTTGGCTCTGAGGACGACGGCTGTGATAACACACAGGGTGATGATGATGAGGTTGGAGATCCCATTTACTGTCAACCCACAGTCAACCAAGAGATGAGGTCAGCAGAGGAGGTGGAGGAGGATGCTAGTGACGACGAGGTCAGGTTGCGCCTTCCTGGACAGAGACGTAGTACAGGAAGCACGTCAACAACTGCATCCTCAAACACAACTCTGCCTCTGACCACAAGTCGTGGTGGCTCTTCAGGTCGCATGGGTGCTAAGCCTTGCATAGCCTGGGCATTTTTTCAGATCGATAAAGATGACCCAACTCGTGTTATCTGTAACATTTGTCAGCAAAAGCTAAGTAGAGGCCAAAAAATACATAGTTTGAGTACTTCATGCATGAACCGGAACATGGACATGAAGCATAAGTTGCAGTGGGAAGCTCACTGTGCTACAATGCGGCCTAGCCGGCCGGGCCAACCACCGTCTGCCCCATCTTGTGCATCTGCGACCCCTTCATCCTCTGTGACTGAGGGGACAGCAGTCACACCTGTTTTGGGATGCAGACCTGCCACCTCTTTACCCGCAACAGCCAGCGTGATTGGCAGGTCATCATTTTCTTTGGAGGTGGTAACACCAGCTGGTGTTGAGCGCTGTCCGACATCGATAGCACCACCTTTGGATCAAGGCAACCTAACATGTCCGCCTGCATCTTACTCACAGACCGGCAGTTTGCCGGGGACACCCTTCTCAACCCCGTCTAAGCACAACAGCCAGCCCTCGATCCCTCAGATGTGGACAGGTAAAAGACCATTTCCTCCTAGCCATGAGAAAGCTAAGAGGTTGAATTTCACCATCTGCAAGCTCTTGGCTACAGAAATGCTTCCTTTCCGCCTGGTGGACACAGAGGATTTTCGAGACCTTATGTCCGTCGCAGTGCCCCAGTACCAGATGCCCAGTCGGCACTACTTCTCAAAGAAAGGTGTGCCTGCGCTCCACCAGCATGTCGCACACAACATCACCGCTTCTTTGAGAAACTCTTTGTGTGACAGGGTGCATTTCACCACAGACACTTGGACGAGTAGGCATGGACAGGGGCGTTACATGTCGCTGACTGGGCACTGGGTAACTATGGTGACAGCAGGACAAGGGGCTGCTGTCCAAGTCTTGCCGTCCCCACAAGTTGTGGGTCAATCCTCTTTATCTCAAAGTTCCTCCACTGCTTCTGCCTCCTCAACCTCCTCTCGGTCCTCCACCTGCACCCAAAGCCTGTCTGGTCATGCCACAAGCTTTCTAACTGCGCAGAAGGGATCCTGCACACTTCCTTACTATGCTGGCAGCAGGGCTCAACGTCATCAGGCGGTTATTACTTTGAAATGTCTGGGAAATGTGAGTCACACAGCTGAGGAGTTGTGGTCAGCTCTGGAGAACCAGTTTCATGAATGGTTGTCTCCACTGGACCTGAAACCAGGGAAGGCCGTGTGCGACAATACTGCAAACCTGGGTGCGGCCCTTCGCCGGGGCAATGTCACACACGTGCCTTGTATGGCTCACGTGTTGAACCTGGTTGTCCAGCAATTTTTAGCCCACTATCCCGGACTAGATGGCCTTCTGCAGAGGGCATGGTCGCTGTGTGCTCACTTCCGCCGTTCGCATCCTGCAGCTTAGCGACTTACATCTCTACAGAAGTCGTTGGGCCTGCCACTTCACCGGCTAAAATGCGATGTGCCTACCCGGTGGAATTCAACTCTGCACATGTTGCAGCGACTGTGGCAGCACCGACAAGCCTTGGTACAATACGTTCTGATGTATAGCCTGGGCCAGCGAGATCCAGAGGTGGGGCAAATCACTCTGGAGGAGTGGTCTCAGATCAGGGACCTATGCACCCTTCTGCACTGTTTTGAAATGGCGACAAAGATGTTTAGTGCTGACGATGCCATTATCAGCATGACTATTCCGGTGATTTACATGCTGGAGCACATGTTAAACAGAATTCGGAGTCAGGTGGTGGCACAAGAGGAGGTGGAGGAAGTAGAGGAGGAGGAGTTGTATGCGGAAGGGCTAACATCTGCAAGGTCCAGACGGTCGGCAGCACCAAGGCGGCAGGCATGTGAGGGTGGGGGAGATAGTTTTACCAGGGCGCATGGTAGCAGCCAAACTAGTGAGGAAGGTGCAGGAGCCCAGGAAGAAGTGGAGGACGAACTGATGGAAGACTCATCAGATGAGGGAGACCTTGATCACATTTCTGTTGTGCGAGGTTGGGGGGAGAGGACAGAGGAAGGAAGCATGAGTGTTACCTCGCCACCAACACAACAGGGACTTGGTGCTCCTGGATGCGCAAGACACATGAGTGCCTTCCTTCTGCACTACCTGCAACATGACCCTCGAATTGTGAGAATTAGAAATAATCCTGACTACTGGGTTGCCACACTGTTAGATCCCGGGTTCAAAAGTAAATTTGCAGAAATTATTCCTGCCATAGAAAGGGATGCACGCATGCAGAAGTATCAGCAGAGACTGTTGCAGAATCTTACATGTGCTTTTCCACAAAACACCAGTGGTGCACATAGTGAATCTCACAGTTCCAGCTTGCCAACCGTGGGACCGTCGAGTGTTCAGCACTCAAACCGTAACAGAAACACAGTATCTGCTGGTAACATCAATTTTGCGGAATCATTTCACCACTTTTTTAGCCCATCCTTTGCAAGGCCACAGGAGACAAGAAGTCTGACACATAGTCAACGCCTAGAGACGATGGTACAGGAGTATCTCCAAGTAAACATTGAAGCCATGACTGTGTCACTAGACCCTTGCTCTTTTTGGGCTTCCAATCTGGATAAATGTCCGGAGCTCGCCACTTACGCCTTGGAGATCTTGTCATGCCCCGCAGCCAGCGTTCTGTCTGAACGTGTGTTCAGCGCTGCTGGTGGTGTGCTGACAGATAAGCGCACGCGGCTCTCCACTGATAATGTAGACAGACTCACGTTCATAAAGATGAACAAATCATGAATCCGAAATGACTTTTCTACCCCTGTGTCATCCTGGAGAGAGTAAAAGCTTGATGATTTGTTAAAATCACCTCACCAACCGTTTTAAGCTTTAAAATTACTAATCATGTTTATCTGTATCTTGGCTGGAAAATAATTTGGGCTTTGTAGCAGTGTGCAGTATTGATTCTATTAGGCCATCTATACTAAGCTCCACCAGATTTAAAATTACTAATCATGTTTATCTTTATCTTGGCTGGAAAATAATTTGGGCTTTGTAGCAGTGTGCAGTACTGATTCTATTAGGCCATCTATACTAAGCTCCACCAGATTTAAAATTACTAATCATGTTTATCTGTATCTTGGCTGGAAAATAATTTGGGCTTTGTAGCAGTGTGCAGTACTGATTCTATTAGGCCATCTATACTAAGCTCCACCAGCTTTCAAATTAATAATAATTTTTAGCTGCATCTAGCCCGGAAAATAATTTTGGGTCTCCTAGATGCGCAAGACACATGAGTGCCTTCTTGCTGCACTACCTGCAACATGACCCTCAGATTGTCAGAATTCGAAGTAATCCTGACTACTGGGTTGCCACACTCTTAGATCCCCCACACTCTTCGATCAACCTTTTCATTTTAATAAAGAACAAAAAAATGGTCATTTTTGAAATTATAAGCATTAGCAGGTTATTAGAAACTGAAATCAAACAGATTTCAACTCAAAACTTTATTCTAGGTGATGTTACATTTGCACATAGGACCGCTTGTTCGAAAGGAGCTTCTGAACTGTCTCGTCCATTGAATTTGTCAGGTTTTGGATGGTTTCTGCTTCAATTGTTTTGCATGAGGACAGAATACCCTCCCAGAGCTGTTGCTTAGATGTGAACTGCCTCCCGCCATCATAGACACTCCTTTTGATGATTCTCCAGAGGTTCTGAATGGGGTTGAGGTCAGGGGAGCATGGGGGTCACACCATAAGTTTTTCCCTTTTTATGCCCATATCAGCCAAAGATGCAGATGTGTTATGTGCAGCATGAGACGGTGCATTATCATGCATGAAAATGATCTTGCTGTGGAATACATGGTTCTTCTTCTTGAACCATGGCAGTAAGTGCTGTTTGAGAAACTCCACATACATTATGGAGTTCATCTTTACCCCTTCAGGGATCCTAAAGGGGCCGACAATCTCTCTCCCCATCATTCCAGCCCAAAACATTACTCCACCTCCTCCTTGTTGGCGCCGTAGCCGTATTTGCATGGGGTGTCCATCAACCAGCCATCCTCCACTCCATCCATCTGGACCATCGAGCGTTGCACGGCACTCATTGGTGAACAAAACAGTTTTGAAGTCAGTCTTCATGTATTGTTTGGCCCACTGGAGCCGTTTCTGCTTGTGTACAGTGGATAGAGGAGGTCGACAGGATGACTTACGCACAGCTGCAAACCTCTGAAGGACCCGGCATCTTGTTGTTCAGGGGACGTTGGAGGCACCAGCAGCTTCAAAAACTTGTCTGCTGCTATGACAAGGCTTTTTTGCCGCTGCTCTTTTAACCTGACGTAATTGCCTGTAGGAAAGAGTCCTCATTTTTCCCTTATCAGCACGTACACGTGTGTACTGTGAATCAGCTACATACTTCTTGACCTAAACACTCCACAATTTGTAGCTCCTCAGCAGCCGACACATCCTTTTTCTTTCCCATTTTGGCAGAAAATGTAGGCTGCTTAATAATGTGGGACAGCCTTCTTAAGTAATTTTGCCTTTCATTGGACACACCTGCCAAACTAATTAGCACAGGTGTCTGCAATTACTTACAGTGATATAAAGAGCCCTGACACACATCACCATCAATGAGTTTAACTGACAAACAAACAAATTCTTCCCTTATCACTCCTAAACACTTTTTGCATAATAATTTGGAACACAGTGTACATGTGCTTTTCCACAAAACACCAGTGGTTCACGTAGTGAGTCTTACAGTTCTAACTTGCCAACCGTGGTCTGTATGGAGTTGTTCAATAAAGGGCCCAAAATTAAGATAACATAGACGGGAGAGGTCTCTATGAATACGAATTCCTAAGTATTTGATACCCTGTGAGGGCCAGGCAAAGGGAAAGTTGGACTGAATGGAATCCTGTATGGATTTGGGGAGGGAGACATCGAGGGCCTCAGACTTCGCTGCATTGATTTTAAAATTTGACCATGTAACAAAGTGATCTATTTCAGCCATAACAGCAGGGATGGATATATGTGATTGAATGATAAATACCGTATATTCCGGCGTATAAGACGACTTTTGAAGACTGAAAAATCTTCTGTCTAGTCTGGGGTCGTCTTATACGCCGGTAATGCTTTTGAACTTTCAGAAATTGACATGCGGGGATACTCTGGGGGTGTTAATAAGCTGCCGTGGCCGTATCCCTGCCATGTCGGAGTTAATATAAGGTGGAGGGAGTGCTTGCTAGAGATGGGGTGCACCTTACGAAGACTGGAAAACATGTATTTGGAAGTCGCCTTGCTACACTCATCAGAAGAGCTTTAAACTAGAACAATGTGGGAAGGGAAGCAAAAGGCCAGAAAAAGCCATACAGCTGACAAATACTATTGAGATCTCTGCTACTGGAAGTGGAAAAGAAGAACAAAGACAAAAAAATCTAAATAATAAAAATATGGGAGGAAGAGAAACCAATCACAAACTAAAATGTTTTTATACAAATGCACAAAGCATGGGCAACAAACAAGGAGAATTGGAACTACTAATGCAGGAAAAGGAATATGATGTCATTGGAATCACTGAAACTTGGTGGGACGATACACATGATTGGAATAAAAGGCTAAAAGGATACAACTTATTTGCAAGAAACAGACTTGATAAACGAGGAGGAGGTGTTGCATTGTATGTTAGAAAAGCGTATATCTGCACAGAGATTGAAGCTTCAGAGACTGGGAGTTCTGTGGAAACTGTTTGGGTAAGAATACAAGGAGAGAACAACGGAAAGGACACCATTTTAGGCATTTACTACAGGCCACCTGGGCAAGCTGAAGATATGGATGAACTCTTTATGTATCAAATGACCAAGTTCTCCAAAAAATATGACGTAGTGGTCATGGGAGATTTCAACTATCCAGACATTTGTTGGGAATCTCTCTCAAGTAAAACTAACAGGTCAAGCAAATTCTTATCCTCTCTTGCTGACAACTTTATCTTCCAAAAGGTAGGGGAGAAAACAAGGGGATCTGCTACTTTGGATCTAATCCTTATAAACAGGGAGGAAATGGTTGAGGAGGTAAAGGTGGCTGGGACCCTAGGAGGCAGCGATCATGCTATTATAGAATTTTGGATAACTAGAGGAGGAAGACATGTGAAGACTCAAACTTCAAGGTTAGATTTTAGAAAGGCAGATTTTAAGAGACTCAGAAAGAGAATAGGAGGGATCCAATGGCTGGATGTCCTTAAGGACAAAAATGTCCAGGAAGGATGGGAAATTTTTAAAAATGAGATTCTCAAAGCACAATCGTTAACAATCCCGAAAAGTAGGAAGAATGGGAAGCATTTAAGGAAACCAGGATGGATGAACACAGAACTTAAACACATGCTAAAAAGAAAGAAAGAAATGTTTATTAAATGGAAAGAGGGAGGCATATCTAAAGAAGATTATAATGCAGTCTGCAGATCCTGCAGGGCACGTATCAGGTTAGCTAAAGCTGACAATGAATTAAGGCTTGCAAGAGATGTCAAAAGCAATAAAAAAGGATTTTGGGGGTATGTCAAAAGTAAAAGAAAAGTCAAAGATGCTATAGGATTTTTACAGGATGAAAATGGAGAAATGGTAAGAGAGGATGTTGAGAAGGCCGAACTTTTTAATTCCTATTTTGCATCTGTTTTCTCTCAGAAAGAAAATGTAACATCAACTGATCTTCACTGTCCTTTTAAAGGAATAGAGGATTCCAAGTTATCAGTAAACAGAAAGATTGTGAGGGAATATTTAGCTAACATAAATGAGTTCAAGTCTCCAGGTCCAGATGAATTACACCCCAGAGTACTGAAGGAGATTGTAGAAGAAATTTTAGAACCACTCTCCATAATCTTTGAAAATTCTTGGAGAACAGGAGAAGTCCCAGAAGACTGGAGAAGAGCAAATGTTGTTCCTATCTTCAAAAAGGGGAAGAAGGTGGACCCAGGGAACTATAGGCCGGTGAGTCTGACTTCTATACCAGGAAAGATCTTTGAACAAATTATTAAACAACATGTATGTAAGTACATGGATAAGAAAGAAGTGATTAACCAGAGATAGCATGGGTTTGTAACTAACAAGTCATGTCAGACTAACTTAATTTCCTTCTATGACAGAATCACTGACTGGGTGGATCAGGGAAATGCTGTAGATATAGTATATCTTGACTTCAGCAAAGCATTTGACAAAGTATCTCACATCATCCTTATTGAAAAAATGACCAAGTATGCAATGGACCAGGCAACTGTTAGGTGGATTCATAACTGGCTTAGTGATCGGACTCAAAGGGTGGTTGTAAATGGCTTCACATCCAGCTGGATGAATGTCTCAAGTGGGGTACCACAGGGCTCCGTCCTGGGACCTGTATTGTTCAACATCTTTATCAATGATTTAGATGAAGGAATTGAGGGTAAACTGATTAAATTTGCTGATGACACAAAGCTAGGAGGGATAGCTAATACTAGAGAAGAGAGAGAGAGGATTTAAAAAGACCTAAATAAACTGGAGCAGTGGGCAGCAACCAACAGAATGGTTTTTAACAGGGAAAAATGCAAAGTACTACATCTGGGCAATAAAAATGAAAAAAGCATATACAGAATGGGAGGAATAGAGCTAAGCAACAGTACATGTGAAAAAGACTTAGGTATACTAATAGATCATAGACTGAACATGAGTCAACAGTGTGATGCAGCAGCAAAAAAGGCAAATACAATTCTGGGATGTATTAACAGAAGCATACAGTCTAGATCACGTGAAGTCATTATCGGTCTTTACTCCTCTTTGGTCAGACCTCATCTGGAATACTGTGTACAGTTTTGGGCACCACATTTTAAAAAAGACATAGACAAACTGGAGCAAGTTCAGAGAAGAGCGACCAGAATGGTGACTGGTCTGCAAACCATGTCCTATGAGGAACGGTTGCAGGATTTGGGAATGTTTAGCTTGCAAAAAAGAAGACTGAGAGGAGACTTAATAGCTGTCTACAAATATGTCAAGGGCTGTCACATTGTAGAAGGATCATCTTTATTCTCATTTGCACAAGGAAAGACTAGAAGCAATGGGATGAAACTAAATGGGAGGAGACACAGATTAGATATTAGAAAAAACTTTTTGACAGTTAGGGTGATTAATGAGTGGAACAGGCTGCCACGAGAGGTGGTGAGTTCCCCTTCAATGGACGTCTTCAAACAGAGGCTGGACAGACATCTGTCTGAGATGATCTAGTGAATCCTGCTTTGAGCAGGGGGTTGGACCAGATGACCCAGGAGGTCCCTTCCAACTCTACCATTCTATGATTCTATGAAAATACGGCGGCGGTAGGTCCAGACAGTCAGCGCTTCTGTGCTGAAACTGACACATCGCTGCGTATTCCCAGCTCCGGACACAGCGCAGGGCTTCTGTGCCGACAGCTTTCACTTGTCACAGAAGCGCTGCGCTGTGTCCGGAGCAGGGAAGTTCGCATCGCTTCTGTGACAATATATAAAAAGCCGGCAATTCAGCAGCGGCATAAGCCGGCACCCGACAATTTAGAATAGAAAGAATAGAGCTTCACACATAGATTAGATAGATAGAAACATGTCAGTCACATATATAAGAAGTACAGTGACAGTGTTGCTTACTGTACTTGTCATTTAGTGTAAAGGATTTATTAAAACAAATAATAGTGTTTTCATGCACCGTCTCTTTAAAAAAGCCGGCCGGCAATTCAGCAGCGGTACCCAACAATTTATAACAGACAGAATAGAGCTTCACACATAGATTAGATAGATAGAAACATGTCAGTCACATATATATGAAGTACAGGGACAGTGCTGGTTACTGTACTTGTCATCTAGTGTTAAAATAACGGATTTATTAAAAAACAAATTAGCGTGGGGTTCCCCTTAATTTTAGTCTCTAGCGGAGGTTAAGCAGACGGCTGGGGCAGATGTTTGAAGCCTGGGAAGGGGGTAATACCCACGGAGCTTCCCAGGCTACTAATATCAGCCCCCAGCTGAATACCTAGCCTTTACTAGCTATTAAAATGGGGGATCCCAAAAAAATGACGTGGGGTCCCCCCTATTTTAATAGCTAGCAAAGGCTAGGCAGACAGCTGGAGGCTGATATCAATAGCCCAGGAAGGGAGCCATGAATATTGGCCCCCTCCCAGGCTAGAAACACCAGCCGTCAGCCGCCCCAGAAATGGCGCATCCATAGGATGCGCCAATTCTGGCACTTAGCCTCGCTCTTCCCACTGCCCTGTAGCGGTGGCAGTGGGGTAATAGGGCTGGGGTTGATGTCAGCTTATAATGCCAGCTGACATCAAGCCCAGGTTAGTAATGGAGAGGCGTCTATAAGACACCCCCATTACTAACCCCATAGTCAAAGTTAAAAAAAACACAAACACCCAGAATAAAGTCCTTTAATTGAAATAAAGACACAATTCTTTATTGTTCTAAATTAAACCATACTTACCATCACGCCCATTCCAGCTGAAGCCAACGATCTCCTGTAATAAAAATAAAATAATAAAGCAACCTCATCCTTACCTTTCCATGGTTCCCAGGACGGGTCCAGCTCTGCTACATTCACATGACAGGCTGCACCGCAGCAGAACGCCACCATCCAGCCTGTCATCCCGCAGACACTGAGAAGCGCAGGCATGCTTGCGCTCCTCAGTGTCTGACTGTGACGGCATCCAGATGAGCCGACAATGAACTCAGCTCACCTCCTGGACGTCCGTCACTGACAGCGTGGGAAACTTCTACTGCGCATGCGGGGAGCAGGAGAATTTTCCCACGCTGTCAGTGACGTGCATGAGGTGAGCCGAGTTCATTGGACATGATCTCGGCTCATCTGGATGCCGTCACAGTCAGACACTGAGGAGCACAAGCATGCCTGCGCTTCTCAGTGTCTGCCGCATGGCAAGCTGAACGGCAGCGTTCTGCTGCGGTCCAGCCTGTCATGTGAATGTAGCAGAGCTGGACCGGTCCTGGGAACCATGGAGAGGTAAGGATGAGGTTGCTTTATTATTTTACTTTTATTGCAGGAGATCGTTGGCTTCAGCTGGAATGGGCGTGATGGTAAGTATGGTTTAATTTAGAACATTAAAAAATTGTGTCTTTATTTCAATTAAAGGACTTTATTCTGGGTGTTGTGTTTTTTTTAATTACTTTACTAGAAATTCATGGTGGTCATGTCTAATATTGGCGTGACCCCATGAATTTCGGGCTTAGGGCCAGCTGATAATGCCAAGCTGGCCCTAACCCCTTTATTACCCAGTGAGCCACTGCACCAGGGCCCTGGATGAGTTGGGTACAGCGCCAGAAGATGGCGCTTCTATGAACGCGCCATTTTCCGGGGTGGCTGCGGACTGCAATTTGCAGCGGGGGGGGCCCAGAAAGCTTGGGCCTCCCTGCGCTGCGGATTCCAGCCCCCAGCTGCCTAGTTGTACCTGGCTGGACACAAAAATAGGGCGAAGCCCCACGTATTTTTTTTTTAAATTATTTCATGAAATAATTTAAAAAAAAAGGGCTTCCCTATATTGTTGTGTCCGGCCAGGTACAAATAGGCAGCTGGTGGTTGGGTGCAGCCCGTTCCTGCCTGCTGTACCTGGCTGGACACAAAAATATGGCGAAGCCCCACGTCAACATTTTTGGGAAAAATTAATTACAAAATTAATAATTTAGGGACTGCATCTTTATTAACCCCTCAATTGTCATTTAGTGTTAAAATAAAGGATTTTTTAAAAAGAAAATTGGCGTGGGATCCACCATCATTATAGTCTCTAGCGGAGGTTAAGCAGACGGCTGGGGCAGATGTTTGAAGTCTGGGAAGAGGGTAATACCCACGGAGCTTCCCAGGCTACTAATATCAGCCCCCAGCTGAATACCTAGCCTTTACTAGCTATTAGAATGGGGGACCCCCCCAAAAAATGACGTGGGGTCCCCCCTATTTTAATATGTTTATGAGTGACAGTTTTCCTGCTATATACCTGCATGTCATAAGAATTTAAATTAAAAAAAGGACAATGTTAAATTCAATTCTGTTTTTTTTTAATTTTTACCGGTGTTTGGTATGCGTTGGAAAAGGGGTAGTCTTATACGGTGAATATATCCTAAACTCGATATTTTAACAGGAAAGTAGGGGGGTCGTCTTATACACCAGGTCGTCTTATACGCCGGAATATACGGTACTAGGACATCATCAGCAAATGCAGAGCACTTGTACTCGGTGCCTCCCACCTCAATCCACCTAATTTTGGGGTTATGGCGAATTGATGAGAGCAGGTGCTCCGTCACTAGGATGTATATGAGAGGGGACAGAGGACATCCCTGCCTTGTACCATTGGTGATTATGAAAGGTGATGAAAATGTTCTGATGCGCCCCCTGGGCCTTGGGACACCCGGAGCCGGACCCTTTTTGGTGGATGCTGATGGTTGTAGTCTCCGTGGCGGCGACCCGATTCCGTGGCTCAGGGCGGTCAAACCAGTGGCGGAACTATTTATGTGGTTTTGATGTATAAATGTCCGACTACGCCACCCGTGGATTGCGGTCAGAGTGAACTGCCGCTGCAGGGCAGACCGCTGAGGCTGGTGTTGTGGGTGCAGCAGAGCGTAGTATAACTCCCCACGGGAAGAGTATAGCCTCAGGGCAGTGTATGCGGAGGATGGGGGTGATGGTGCAGGGCAGCAGCAGTAACGACACGGAGTCAGTGATGCAGTCCAGGGCCTTTACTCACAGTTCTTAATATCCACACCACTTCTGCAGGTAACGGCTGCCCACGTCGTACTGTGCTCACCAGGTGAGGGGCTCAGACAACTCCCAGATAACTTTGGAGCGCTTCACAGGACCCCCTTTGTGTGTCCTTTGTCTGGCCTTTCTTACTAACGCTTCTGTCCAGCTGCCTCAGGCCTCCTCTTGGTAAACTTGGCGCCAGTTTCCCTGACCCTATGTGGTGCCTTCCTAGCGGGTGTAGCGAGGGGCTGCGCCACATAAAATGTCACAGCCTCCGGTTTCTAGCTGAGGGTCTTTTCCCACCTCCACTAGTTTCGGGGACCGGTCTCCTCCTTTGGCCTGACCCCTCCACGCAGGTGGATTCGGGCGTGCGGTGGCGACTCGCCCGTCCGCACCCCTGGGATCCCTTCGTTCCTCGTTCCTGGAGCCTTCTCCGCTCCTCTTCCTTCCTTCTCCCTCTTCCAGGCCTGGGCCTCTGTTACTAGGCCCGCCTCCAGAGCAGAGCTCATGCAGAGCCCCTGCTCCCTGTCACTTCTGCTCAGACTTCTCTGCACTGAACTAAGATGGTGCCCACCTTTTACACTCCCTTCTCAATGCACCCAGGAACTGCTTCCTCCCTGCTCCTGCACTACAGGGTTCCCCTTCCTTGGTGTTCCCTCCCCCCACTCCAGCCAGGGACAGGGACTGTCGTGCCCATCTTAGTGGCATATTGGTCGCCCTGCCCCACGGCAATGTGGTGTAATGCATGCAGGTGTCGTGGTCCTGATCCACACTCCATCCTTACCTGAGAGTGAGATATCACACCTCTGGGTGAGGTGCAATACCTCTGTAGCAACCGAGCCCTCGGGGTGCTACAGTTCCATTTATCTTCAGCCTAGGTGACGTATTGCAATACAGGGCCGTGATTTTGGCTATAAACGGGTCCCCTAGACCCCTACCCCAAGCTTTTTAAGAGAATAATATATGGCGTGCCAGGAGACTCTATGGAATGCTTTCTCATCATCCAACGAGTGTATCTAATTACAAATTTTTAACTGCATCTAGCCCAGGAAATACTTTGTGCCTAGTAGCAGTGTCTGCTAGTCAGCGGATTATCCCAGCTGTTAAGCAAGCTACACCACCTGTAGTTTGGACACTTAATTTTTTCAAAGGAAATGCTTCGGGACCCCGGGATACTCAGTGAAGAGCATCAGGAGGCACCCCAAGGCATAGGGGCTGTGACTGGCGGTAGGACGCCTTGCGGTGGACCGCCGAGCTCGATCCTTATAAAAGCTTTTTAACTGCAGCAGCTTTAGTGGACGCTACTGGAGCTGGAATTACGCGGCTCCTGGCATGAGACTTGCCCTCCAATAGATCCTTGTAAAAGGATTTAAAGTGTATTCATTCAAATTAGAGAGACAATTTAAATTAAAAAGCTTAGACCTGCTTCCACCACAGGGGGGCTCGCTCGACCCACCAGCGGACAGGCACCAGTATTGGGAGAGGGGGGCTGGCCGTCAGGGTCCTCCGCAGCTCTGGCACAAAGCCGGCGACACGGAGGTCGCACGGGCAGGAACGGACTGGCCGTGTCGGCTTCGCACTTTTTTGGTTTTAGAAGGGCATGACATGCCTATATCTGTGTCTCCCCCTCCTTTTACTCCTCCACCTCTTTTCTTTTCGCATGACTATATGTACTTGTCACTTTTCCATGTGTTAGTTGTGTCTTCTGAGCAGTTTGTCAGATTTTGGACACCTTTGAAGGTGTTTTCTATGTGTTTCTGTTTGCCTGCCATTGGTTTTAACGGTGTTCGAAGGTGTTCGACGAACAGTTCGACGAACAGTTCGGCGAACATACGGGTGTGGCTCAACACTAATAATAAGACCAAAGAATTTGTGATTGCAATCATTTTCAGGAAGAAACTGAGTATTATCTGACAGAATTGCAGGGGTGCCAATACTTTTGACCACCACTGTGTATATATATATATATATATTAATATACAGTTAACCATGAAGTATTTCTCCCAGAAAATTATTCCAATTATACATGTTTTGTTATACACATGTTTATTTCCTTTGTGTGTATTGGTACAACACAAAAACAGAGACAAAAGGCAAATTGGACATAATTCCACACAAAACCCCAAAACTAGGCCGGACAAAATTGTTGGCACCATCAACTTAATATTTGGTTGCACATCCTTTGGAATAAATAACTGAAATCAATTACTTCCTATAACCATCAACAAGCTTCTTACACTTCTCAACTGGAATTCTGGAGCACTCTCCTTTTGCAAACTGCTCCAGGTCTCTCATATCTGAAGGACGCCTTCTCCCAACAGCAATTTTAAGATCTCTCCACAGGTGTTCAATTAGAATTAGATCCGGACCCACTGCTGGCCACTTTAGAACTCTCCTGCTCTTTGTTTTAATCCATTTCTGGGTGCTTCTTGAAGTATGTTTGAGGTCATTGTCCTGCTAGAAGACCCATGACCTAGAACACAAACCCAGCTTTCTGACACAGGGCACTACATTGCGACCCAAAATCCTTTGGTAATCTTCAGATTTCATGATGTCTTGCACACAGTCAAGCCACATCCACCATATTTGACTGTAGGTACTGTGTTATTTTCTTTGTAGGCTTAATTCCATTTTCTGTAAAAAGTAGAATAATGTGCTTTACCGAAAAGTTCTATCTTGGTCTCATCTATTCACAAGACGCTTTCCCAGAAGGATTTTGACTTACTTACGTACATATTGGCAAACTGCAGTCTAGCTTTTTTATGTCTCTGTGCCATCAGTGGGGTCATCCTGGGTCTCCTTCTATAGCATTTCATTTCATTAAAATGTCGACATATAGTTTGTGCTGATACTGATGCACCCTGAGCCTGCAGGACAGCTTGAATTTCTTTGGAACTTGATTGGGGCTGCTTATGCACCACCCAGACTATCCTGCGTTGCAACCTTTCATAATTTTTTCCCTGCGGTCCACGTCCAGGGACATTAGCTACAGTACCATGGGTTGTAATCTTCTTGATTATGTTGCGCACCGTGGACAAAGGAACATCAAGATCTCTGGAGATGGACTTGTAGCCTTGAGATCGTTGATATTGTTCAACAATTTTGGTTCTCAAGTCCTCAGACAGTTCTCGTCTCGTCTGTTCTTCATGCTTAGTGTGGCACACACAGACATGCAATGCAAAGATTGAACCAACTTCTCCCCTTTTTATCTGGTTTCATGTGTGATTTTCATTATTGTGCACACTTGTTACTTGCCACAAGTGAGTTTGAAAACAAAGTTATTTGCCCACAATTTTGGCAAGGTACCGATAATTTTGTCCGGCCCATTTTGGGGGTTTTGTGTGAAATTGTGTCCAATTTGCCTTTTTTGCTGTTTGTGTTGTTCCAATACACACAAATATATGTATATGTTTTTATGTGTGTATATATATGTATGTATGTGTGTCTGTGAACATATTTTTTTGGTTAATGTATAATTCTGTAATTGTAAAGAATAGAAGAATGAACCTGGCTCTTTAAAGGGTTATTCATCAAATAATCAAGTTATCTCCGATACATAGGATAGGGGATAATTTGATGATCACGGGGGATCCAACTGCTGGGCCCCTCATAGATTTCGAGAACAGGGCTCTGCAATCTCGTCCTGAATGGAGCAGAGTTGTGCATGCTTGGCCTCTGTTCTATTCATTATAATTATGTATAGAACTACATACACACACACACACACATATATATAAACACACATATATACAGTACAGACCAAAAGTTTGGACACACCTTCTCATTTAAAGATTTTTCTGTATTTTCATGACTATGAAAATAATTCACACTGAAGGCATCAAAACTATGAATTAACACGTGTAATTATATACTTAACAAAAAAGTGTGAAACAACTGAAAATATTTCTTATATATTAGGTTCTTCAAAGTAGCCACCTTTTGCTTTGATGACTGCTTTGCACACTCTTGATGAGCTTCAAGAGGTAGTCACCGGAAATGGTCTTCCAACAATCTTGAAGGAGTTCCCAGATATGCTTAGCATTTGTTGGCCCTTTTGCCTTCACTCTGCGGTCCAGCTCACCCCAAACCATCTCGATTGGGTTCAGGTCTGGTGACTGTGGAGGCCAGGTCATCTGGCGTAGCACCCCATCACTCTCCTTCTTGGTCAAATAGCCCTTACACAGCCTGGAGGTGTGTTTGGGGTCATTGTCCTGTTGAAAAATAAATGATGGTCCAACTAAACGCAAACCGGATGGAATAGCATGCCTCTGCAAGATGCTGTGGTAGCCATGCTGGTTCAGTATGCCTTCAATTTTGAATAAATCCCCAACAGTGTCACCAGCAAAGCACCCCCACACCATCACACCTCCTATTCCATGCTTCACAGTGGGAACCAGGCATGTAGAGTCCATCCGTTCACCTTTTCTGCGTCGCACAGAGACACGGTGGTTGGAACCAAAGTTCTCAAATTTGGACTCATCAGACCAAAGCACAGATTACCACTGGTCTAATGTCCATTCCTTGTGTTCTTAAGCCCAAACAAGTCTCTTCTGCTTGTTGCCTGTCCTTAGCAGTGGTTTCCTAGCAGCTATTTTACCATGAAGGCCTGCTGCACAAAGTCTCCTCTTAACAGTTGTTGTAGAGATGTGTCTTCTGCTAGAACTCTGTGTGGCATTGAGCTGGTCTCAAATCTGAGCTGCTGTTAACCTGCGATTTCTGAGGCTGGTGACTCGGATAAACTTATCCTCAGAAGCAGAGGTGACTCTTGGTCTTCCTTTCCTGGGGCGGTCCTCATGTGAGCCAGTTTCTTTGTAGCGCTTGATGGTTTTTGTAACTGCACTTGGGGACACTTTCAAAGTTTGCCCAATTTTTCGGACTGACTGACCTTCATTTCTTAAAGTAATGATGGCCACTCGTTTTTCTTTACTTAGCTGCTTTTTTCTTGCCATAATACAAATTCTAACAGTCTATTCAGTAGGACTATCAGCTGTGTATCCACCTGACTTCTGCACAACACAACTGATGGTCCCAACCCCATTTATAAGGCAAGAAATCCCACTTATTAAACCTGACAGGGCACACCTGTGAAGTGAAAACCATTTCCGGTGACTACCTCTTGAAGCTCATCAAGAGAATGCCAAGAGTGTGCAAAGCAGTCATCAAAGCAAAAGGTGGCTACTTTGAAGAACCTAGAATATAAGACATATTTTCAGTTGTTTCACACTTTTTTGTTAAGTATATAATTCCACATGTGTTAATTCATAGTTTTGATGCCTTCAGTGTGAATGTACAATTTTCAAAGTCCCAATTGATTTTTTTAATTCACGGTTTGTTTTGCCCACGAATTCAAGTGGACAGGAGCATTTAAAAAAATATCACCTGTTGTTTTCCAGTTTGGGAAGTGTTGGATGGGGACCTTTAGCTGTGGAAAGTGCAGCTACTATAAATATATTCAGGTGGGTAATAGATTTATGAGTGAGGCTACAGGTAGAACTTTCCAATGTTACACTATTCTGTGTTTCATCTGTGGGTTTAAAATGGTCACTACACCCTAGACGAATTCATCAAGAGCTTTGAATTTTCATGCCCTTAAATCAGAGAGATATGTCACACAAAATAGTTAATAAATAACATTTCCCACATGTCTACTTTACATCAGCACAATTTTGGAACCAACATTTTTTTTGTTAGGAAGTTCTAAGGGTTAAAAGTTGACCAGCGATTTCTCATTTTTCCAACAAAATTTGCAAAAACATTTTTTTAGGGACCACATCTTATTTGAAGTGACTTTGAGGGGCCTTTATGACAGAAAATACGCAAAAGTGACACCATTCTAAAAACTGCACCCCTCAAGGTGCTCAAAACCACATTCAAGAAGTTTATTAACCCTTCAGGTGCTTAACGGGAATTTTTGGAATGTGGAAGAAAACAATGAACATTTAACTTTTTTTCACAAAAATGTTACTTTAGACACAATTTTTTTATTTTCACAGGGGTAACAGGAAAAATGGACTACACAATTTGTAGTGAAATTTCTCCTGAGCACACTGATACCCCATATGTGAGGGAAAAACACTGTTTGGGCGCACTGCAGGGTTCGGAAGGGAAGGAGCGCCATTAGACTTTTTGAATGTAAAATTTGTTTGAATAATTAGCGGACGCCATGTCGCATTTGGGGAGCCACTGATGTGCCTAAACAGTGGAAACCCCCCACAAGTGACACCATTTTGGAAACTAGACCCCTTAGGGAACTTATCTAGATGTGTGGTCAGCACCTTGCAGGTGCTTCACAGAAGTTTATAATATTGAGCCGTAAAAATAAAATGTTCACATTTTTCCCACAAAAAATGTTTTTCATCCCCTAATTTTGCATTATCATAAGGATAACAGGAGAAATTGCACCATGAAATTTGTTGTGCAATTTCTCATTACAGGGAATCTTCCGTCATGGGTTCCGTCTGAATCACGTATTTCAGAGATTTACACGGAAACTCTGGTGTAAGTGCTCAGCGCAGAGCCATACTGCGATCTTTGGGAGACATAATAAACAAATCAGTAGCAGGTGAAGAATTGGTTTTATTTCTTTTATTTATTTTTTACGCTGTTCCTCGTGTTGTACAACTGATAAGATTACTTTATTCTTCGGGTCGGTGCGATTACAGCGATACCAGATTTATATCGGGGTTTTATGATTGACAGCTGTCACACACTAAAAGACCCTTTTTTTTGCAAAATCTAGTTTTTGCATTGCCATATTTTGAGAGCTATAATTTTTCCATATTTCGGCCGACAGAGTAATGCGAGGGCTTGTTTTTTGTGGGACGAGTTGACGTTTTTATTGGTACCATTTTTGGGTGCGTGACATTTTTTGATCGCTTTCTATTCCGTTTTTTGGGAGGTAAAATGAACAAAAAACAACAATTCAGGAATTGTTTTTTGAGGTTTTTTTTATGCCGTTCTGCGTGTGGTAAAAGTGATAAGGCAGTGTTATTCTTCGGGTCAGTACGTTTACAGCGATACTACACTTACCGTATATTTTTTTTTTATGTTTTGGCGCTTTTACACAAAACAATTTTATAGAAAAAATATTTTTTTTACATCGCTTTATTCTGAGAGCTATAACTTTTTTATTTTTCGGCTGATGGAGCTGTATGGCGGCTTTTTTTTTTGCGGAAAAAGATGACGTTTCAGCGGTACCATTTTTATTTCCATTTTGCTTTTTGATCGCATTTTATTCCACTTTTTGTTTGGTGATATGATGAAAAAGCATAGTTTTTTGCTCCGTTTTTTATTTATTTTCTTACGGTGTGCACAGAAGGAGTTAATTAGTGTGACAGTTTTATAGATTGGGTTGTTTCGGACATGGCGATACCAAATATGTGTACTTTTTTTGTTTTTGCATAAATATACGGATTTATTGGTTTAATATTTTATTTATTTATTTTTAGTTATTTTGTGATTTTTTTTAACAATTTGAAAACATTTTTAGACTTTTTTTTTACATTTTTACTTAGTCGTGTATGGGACATTAATTTTTATTTTTCTAATCACTGTTCTCATGCAATGCAATAGACATGTATTGCATTCAGGGGTGGATTAAGAGTAGCAAGGGCCCCGGGCAGTTTAGAAGGCGCGGGCCCCCCCCCCCCCGCACACACCTGATTTATCACGTGACATGTCACATGATCCCCTGTGATAGATCATGTGATAGTTCACGGGAAATTAATTTGGCACAATATTAATTGTGCTGCCCCATCTGAGAGGAGCACAATATAGGGGCAGATACCCTGATTCCAGCGATGTGTCACTTTTTCAGCTGCTTGTTGTCATTTTGAGAAAATCACTGTTTTATCTGCTGCAGATCTAGCAGCTCTCTGAATGCTGCGCTCTGTATAGCCCCGCCCACACCACTGATTGGCAGCTTTCTGCCCATGCTCAGTGTACACAGAAATCTACTGATCAGTGATGGGGGTGGGGTCCTACAGAACTTACTAGTCAATTACCTTCTGACAAATCAATGATTTTATCAAAACAACACTAAGCAGCCCAGTAAGTGACACATTACTGGAATCAGTGCCTCTAACCCTACATTATGCTGCTCTCAGATTAGGTGGCAAAAACCTGATGACAGATTCCCTTTAAAAGAGCTGTAAAGACAAAAAAAGTTTGTATTAAAAAAATACAAGCCATTTGTGAAATTAACTTTTTTTCATTGTTAATTCACATTAGACTGTATCTTCAACACTTTTGTCAGCAGGTCTTATTACAGACTCTGAATAGGGCAGCTCTCTCCCTCTCCCTCAGCAGAAAGTCACAGCATGGTTAAAAAACGGGATCTTTTATGATTTTCTCATAATAAATAAAAAAGGACATGCAAGTCCTCCAAACTATTTTCCGTTTCTGTATAGGGGAGGTCCTAAATCTTTCTTGTTCTTTAGTTGATCACATGTCAAAAAGGCAAAGCATTTACTATGAACTCGCCTAAAAAAATATACACTTGGAGAGTAATATCATCATCTGCATGTAAATATTCCTTGACTCTAAGGGTCGCTCACACTGTCGTATAACACGGCCGAATGCTATGTGATGTTTTATCGGATAGGACTCGGCCCTATGTTATACTATGGGACAGTGCAGATCTGCTATTATTGGCATGAGAAAATAATCTCATTCGATATTCGGACCATGTGCACCCATACAAGACTATGGGTGCACGTAAAACATTGGACTGCACTCAGATGTCATCCAAGTGCAGTCCGATGAACACTCACAGAGACTATGGAGAAGATGGAGAAATTAAGTTCTCCATCTTCTCCGTATCTGTGCTGCAAGAGAATCGGATCACACTCAGTTGAAGCTCTGACAGAGTTTGAGCCGAGTGTCATTAGCATAATTGGCCCTATTCTCTTGCATGAGAGAATATATGGCTTAGTGAGTGGACCCTAAAACTGAATAGTAGTGACAGACAGGCACCTCACAAGCGGGATCCATGTAGCTCTCAGATGTTATGTAGGTAGGGCTTCATTCCATGGGGTAGGGCTTAATTTCAAGGTATATAAAAAAATGGACTTCAAATAAAAATTAAATGAACACAAAAAGCACTAACTGAATTATTTTTTTCGTATTTATGTTTGCAGCCCCTTTAAAAACCCTTTGAGGACCAAGGCACATATATGTCCCATAGTTTTAAACTGGAAAAAAATTTGATTGAATAAAATTTAAGGTCCACCAAGGTTTAAGTAGGTCATAAATTCATATGAATACATGCTCATACAATTACACATGCCAAAAGATGAAGAAGAACAGAATCAAAAATATGACATTAAGTGGAGCACTTACAGGTATTCAAGGTGAAAGAGACCAGCAAAGGCATCGTCTCGAATGACAGTAAATGAGTTAGAATTCAGCAAGCTGAAAATGAAGACAGCAGGTTAGAAGCGAACCAGACTTTATGGTGCTCAGAATTAGTCAAGCAGAATTTATTGACTGCTGTTGCAAAGCACTGAGACTCCCGCAGTGTATAGATGGCGCCGTGCGGCCTCCCGCTGTGTATAGATGGAAGCCGTGCGGCCTCCCACTGTGTATAGATGGCGCCGTGCGGCCTCCCGCTGTGTATAGATGGCGCCGTATAGATGGCTACGTGCGGCCTCCTTCTGAGTATACGTGTATAGATGGCTACGTGCGGCCTCCAGCTGAGCATAGATGCCGCACGGCGCTCCCCCCAGAGACAGCAGGAGGCCGCACAGCGCCATCTATACTCAGCGGGAGACCGCACGTAGCCATCTATACACAGCAGGAGGCCACACGGCGACATCTATACTCAGCGGGGGGCCGCACGTAGCCATCTATACACAGCGGGGGGGCGCACGTAGCCATCTATACACAGCGGGGGGCCGCACGTAGCCATCTATACACAGCGGGGGGGCGCACGTAGCCATCTATACACAGCGGGGGGCCGCACGGTGCCTCCCCCAGAGACATCAGGAGGCCGCACGGCGCCAACTATACTCAGCAGGAGGCCGCATGCAGTCATACACACACACAAACATATACAGACACGCATAAACACATTTGAAACACAAAAATGCATACAAACAGACATCACACAATGACATCTGCCCACACACACAAACAGACAGACATCACACACATACACCTCCCCACACACACACACCTGCCCACACACACACACACACACCTGCCCACACACACATCTGTGTGTGTGTATGTATAGCGTGTGTGTGTATAATGTGTGTGTATGTATAGTGTGTGTGTATGTATAGTGCGTGTGTATGTATAGTGTGTGTGTATGTATAGTGCGTGTGTATGTATAGTGTGTGTGTATGTATAGTGTGTGTGTATGTATAGTGTGTGTGTGTGTATAATGTGTGCGTATGTATAGTGTGTGTATGTATAGTGTGTGTATGTATAGTGTGTATAATGTGTGTGTATGTATAGTGTGTGTGTATGTATAGTGTGTGTGTGTGTGTGTGTGTATAATTTGTGTGTGTGTATTTTTTTTAAGTTAAAAACAAGTAAAATGCATGTGGCATCAATATCAAGACTCCAAATATAAAGGCCTATTCACACTGAATTTTGCAATGCATTCATCTCCTCTTTCCAGGCTTCTATCTAAATCCCTGAAAAATGGCATTCAGATGGGCCTTGACATAGCTATTGATTTGAACAAAGGCAAACCGAGGCTAATGTCTGAATCTTTAGGCTCCATTTGCTCTGCTTTCAGATGTCTCATTTCAGACAGCACAATCCTGAATTTCAGGGATTCAGTTGTAAGCCTTGTGTAAAGACCTGAATGCAGCGCTGAATGTAGTGTGAATAGGTCCTTACATCCTACACCACCTCAAGGGATTGTTGTTATGGAGTATTGCCCCTGGGTGGCCGCAGTTATGACCACCACCAGGGCTCGCGGTCACCCACCCTAGCTTTGGTATTCTGGGGAGCTGGTATAATGAATATCTGAGAAGAGCCCTAGAGAAGCCAGAACATTGGAGAACCAAGAGGTGGTGGCCTCAAGTCAGGTGTAGTGTTCAACAGGGAAAGACTTTCTAAGCTGCCCACACACACACACACACATACACATACCTGCCCACACAGACACACACACATACCTGCCCACACACACACACACACCTGCCCACACACACACACACCTGCCCACACACACACACACACACCTGCCCACACACACACACCTGCCCACACACACACACACACACCTGCCCACACACACACACCTGCCCACACACACCTGCCCACACACACACACACCTGCCCACACACACACACACACACCTGCCCACACACACACACCTGCCCACACACACCTGCCCACACACACACACACCTGCCCACCCACACACACACACCTGCCCACACACACACACACACACCTGCCCACACACACACACGCACACACACCTGCCCACCCACACACACACACCTGCCCACACACACACACACACACCTGCCCACACACACACCCCCACACACCTGCCCACACACACACACCTGCCCACACACACACACCTGCCCACACACACACCTGCCCACACACACACACACACCTGCCCACACACACACACACCTGCCCACACACACACACCTGCCCACACACACACACCTGCCCACACACACACACCTGCCCACACACACACATATACACACACACACACATATACACACACACCTGCCCACACACACACACACCTGCCCACACACACACACACACACCTGCCCACACACACACACACCTGCCCACACAGACACCTGCCCACAAACACACACACACCTGCCCACACACACACACACACCTGCCCACAAACACACACACACACCTGCCCACACACACATATACACACACACCTGCCCACACACACACCTGCCCACACACACACCTGCCCACAAACACACCTGCCCACAAACACACACACACCTGCCCACACACACACACACCTGCCCACACACACACCTGCCCACACAGACACCTGCCCACAAACACACACACACCTGGCCACACACACACCTGCCCACACACACACCCATATACACACACACACATATACACACACACACATATTCACACGCACCTGCCCACACACACACACCTGCCCACACACACACACACACCTGCCCACACACACCTGCCCACACACACCTGCCCACACACACACACACACCTGCCCACCCACACACACACACCTGCCCACACACACACACCTGCCCACACACACACACACGCACACACACCTGCCCACCCACACACACACACACCTGCCCACACACACACACCTGCCCACACACACACCCCCACACACCTGCCCACACACATACACCTGCCCACACACACACACCTGCCCACACACACACCTGCCCACACACACACACACCTGCCCACACACACACGCACACACACCTGCCCACACACACACACACCTGCCCACACACACACACACCTGCCCACACACACACACACACCTGCCCACACACACACACACACACACCTGCCCACACACACACACACACCTGCCCACACACACACACCTGCCCACACACACACACACACACCTGCCCACACACACACACACACCTGCCCACACACACACATATACACACACACCTGCCCACACACACTCACACACCTGCCCACACACACACACCTGCCCTCACACACCTGCCCACACACACACACACACTGCCCACACAGACACCTGCCCACAAACACACACACACCTGCCCACACACACACACACACCTGCCCACAAACACACACACACACCTACCCACACACACACACTCATATACACACACACACATACACACACACACACCTGCCCACACAAACACCTGCCCACAAACACACCTGCTCACAAACACACACACACCTGCCCACACACACACACACCTGCCCACACAGACACCTGCCCACAAACACACACACACCTGGCCACACACACACCTGCCCACACACACACCCATATACACACACACACATATACACACACACACATATTCACACGCACCTGCCCACACACACACACACCTGCCCACACAGACACCAGCCCACACACACATCTGCCCACACACACACACACACACACACACACATACAAACACACTCACCATCCCCCGGCTCCATTCCTCCTGCCTGCTCTGTCTCTTTTCCGGTGCAGCACTGCAGGCCGGGGCGCACTGCGTGACGTCACAGCTAGGAGACACAGCCGCGCACAGGGCGGTGTCTCCTAGCAGTGACGCGGCCGGGCCAGCACAGGGAAGTTAACTGCTGCAGTGCTGGCCCGGCCGATGAAGAAGTAGTGGCGGCCGCAGCTGGGGGAGCGGTCCGGGCCCCCCCCCCCTCCCGCCACTGCTACCGCTATGTGCAGCGGCGGCCCGCACATATAATGAGGGCAATCCGGCATTAGACACCCCGCCTGGAGCCGCGGCCCCCCTGCCGGCTTGGGGCCCCGGGCGGTTGCCCGGATTGCCCTCATTATAATCCGCCTATGATTGCATTGCATGAGAGCTGTTATGATAGGCTACAAGCACTAAGGAAAGACAGGAGATCTGCCCCTACAATAGAACTAAGCTAGATCCCTACGATGTAACGGGGAACCTGATCCTGCGATCAGACCCGCTAAAGTCCTCAGCTAGTCTGAACGAAGACCTATAGATATGAGGGAAGGATCCCTACAAGAACTAGAGACTGAGAGAAAGATGGACACCTCCTAGCAGAAATAGTAGCAGTAAAAAGACAAACACACAACATAGAACATAAAGGTCAAAAGACCTAGCTAAACTGACTGAGAAAGGTTACAAAGCACCTGGCTAGCTTAAGAGTAGAAATTACAATGAAGTCCAGCATGGCCAGAAGGGCGGAGCAGGATTAAATAGGCAAAAAGGTCATGTGACCAGCAAAATAGAAAAAACCTAACAGGAGAGTTCTAACAAGAGCTTTGCTGACAGTTTCACAGTCAGTGTCTCCTGCTAGACTTCAGCTGCAGGCTGAGTCTAGCAGGACACCATATATGGCCGATCGGAGGCGGTCATGTGACCTCCGGCTGCCATGACAACGGCAGGTCCTGTCAAACATCAGGGGGCCGTCGGAGAGGTAAGTGGACGACCCCCTCTCCTCTCACTATCTTCTAAATGCCGCGATCACTATAGATCGCGGCATATAGAAGATAGCAAAGGGTTAACATCATTGGGACCTGATCCAATCAGGTCCCGATGATGTCCCCTGTCAGAGCTGTTGCTCTGCACCGCACCCGCAGCACTTGCAGGACCCTGGGGGTCCTGAGGGCTGCGGGACCACCGACCGTTTATAAACAGCAGCGCTGCACAGAGCCCAGCAAGCGCCGACGTTTATGTACAGTGGGCGGTCGGGAAGCGGTTAAATTTTAGCAGTGAATCACTCATTACAACATCATGCGGCAGAGAGTTCCATAGTCTCACTGCTCTTACAGTAAAGAATCCGCGTCTGTGATTATGAGTAAACCTTCTTTCCTCCAGAAGTAGAAGATGCCCCCTTGTCCCCGTCTCAGGCCTCAGAGTAAAATGATTAGTAGAAAGGTCTTTGTACTGTCCCCTCATATACTTGTATGTAGTAATAAGATCACCCTTAAGCCTTCGTTTTTCCAAACTAAATAACCCCAAGTGTAATAATCTTGCCTGACACTGGCCACCAAACGTGAGCTTGTCGTCCACCAATACACCCAGGTCTTTTTCAGTTACAGTTTTGCCCAGTGTTTTACAATTAAGCATATAATTATACATTTTATTTCCTCTGCCCAAGTGCATTACTTTACATTTATCCCCATTAAAGCTCATTTGCCATTTATCAGCCCAAGCTTCTAGTTTACATAGATCCTCCTGTAATATAAAATTGTCCTCTGTATTGATTACCCTGCAGAGTTTAGTGTCATCTGCAAATATTGAAATATTACTCTGTATGCCCCCTACAAGGTCATTAATAAATATGTTAAAAAGAAGCTGGCCCAATACTGACCCCTGTGGTACCCCACTGTTAACTGTGACCCAGTCTGAGTGTGTTCCATTAATAACCACCCTTTGTTTCCTATCATTGAGCCAGTTCTTAACCCACGTACATATATTTTCCCCTATCCCCACTGTTCTCATTTTATGTATCAACCTTTTGTGTGGAACCGTATCAAAAGCTTGTGAAAAGTCTATATACACAACATCCACTGCATTTCCTTGGTCCAGTCCGGAACTTACCTCCTCATAAAAGCTGATCAGATTAGTTTGACAGGAACCGTCCCTCATAAACCCATGTTGATATTGGGTCATGAGGTTATTTTTCTTCAGCTACTCTAGTATAGCATCTCTCAGGAAACCCTCCAGGATTTTACCCACAGCAGAGGTTAAGCTTACTGGCCTATAATTTCCAAGTTCGTTTTTTGTCCCCTTTTTGAATATTGGCACCACATTTGCTATACGCCAGTCCTGTGGTACAGACGCTGTTAGGCTATATACCCACGATGCAGAAATGCTGCATATTTTTTCCGCTTCTCCCTGGCTGGAAAAACGCATGCGGATTTTACATGCGTTTTTCCTACCAGGTAGAAGCGTTTGTCAAGCGTTTTTGCATGCATTTCTGCATGCGGGTTATCAAGCACTTTTCCAAGAGATTTTAGCATCACTTGGAAAAGTGCTTGACAACTTGGTCACGCTATATAAATCCATGCAACCGGCATGGATTTATATAATGTGACCAAGTAATAGTTAAAAAAAAAAGAATAAGAATGGTGAAAAATAAAAAATAAAGATTATACTTACCCTACGATGGCCCGTGGTCTCCTTCTCCGCTCCGTCCGGTCTCCCCGGTGTCTCGCGGTGGTGTGAAGGACCTGCGATGACGTCATTGAGTCATGTGACAGGTCACAGGTCTTCACACCACCGTGAGCCGCCCAACACACCGCACGCATCGCTGAGGAGGCCTGGGGACATCGGAAGGTAAGTATAATCTTTATTTTTTATTTTACATTTTTTTTTTACAGTTTCTATGGTACCCGGGTCTGAATGAGAGTCTCCTCTTCTCCAGGCCTGGGTACCATCCGCACATTGAATCGCTTCATATCCGCGTGTGCACATGTAGTGATGCGGATATGAAGCGTTTCAATGCAAGTCAATGGCGGCAATTACGCTGCTTGTCCGCAAAATTTATTTTTCTGCAATGATAATCCGCAGCGGAAATTTCCGCAGCATGTGCACAGCACATGCGGATTATCATTGGGGACCATGGGGCACTTATTACCAAGCGTTTTTTAAGCGTTTTCGCTGCGGAAATTCCATGGCAAAAACGCTTGAAAAACGCATAGTGGTCACACAGCCTTATTATGGAATCTTTAAAGATTAAAAATAATGGTCTATCTATGGCGTTACTTAATTCCTGCAGTACTCGCGGGTGTATCCCATTCGGGCCCGGGGATTTGTCAACTTTAGTGATTTTTAGACGCCGCCGTACTTCCTGCTGGGTTAAGCAAGTGACATTTAATGGAGAATTTTTGTTATCACTGATCATGTTTTCTGTCATGCGATTTTCTTGTGTAAATACTGTTGAAAAAAAATCATTTAGCATATTGGCTTTTTCCTCATCCTCATCCACCATTTCACCCACACTATTTTTAAGGGGGCCAACACTATAATTTTTTAGTTTTTTACTATTTATGTAGTTAAAGAATATTTTGGGATTAGTTTTACTTTCTCTGGCAATGAGTCTCTCTGTCTCAATCTTTGCTGCCTTGATTTGGTTTTTACAGAATGCCTTATCACTACCGACTAGGTTAAGTTCTCTAAATGCTTTCTTTTTGTCACTTAATGCGCCCCTTACAGCTCTATTTAGCCATAGTGGTTTCCTCCTATTTCTAGCATGTTTATTCCCATAGGGTATATATTGTGCACATGTCCTATTCAGGATGCTAATAAATGTCTCCCATTTGCTTTGTGTAGTTTTATGTCTCAGGATATCGTCCCAGTTTATTGCACTAAGATCATCTCTCAACCATTGGAAATTTGCCTTCCTAAAGTTTAGTGTCCTTGTAACCCCTCTACTACACATCTTATTAAAGGATACATGAAAACTTATTATTTTGTGATCACTATTACCCAAGTGACCCCCAACTCGTATATTTGATATGCGGTCTGGCCTGTTGGTTAATATTAGGTCTAGCAGTGCCCCCCTTCTTGTTGGGTCCTGACCAGTTGTGAAAGGTAATTGTCTCTCAAAGTTGTCAAAAACCTATTACCTTTGCTTGAACTACAGGTTTCTGTTCCCCAATGTATTTCAGGGTAGTTAAAGTCCCCCATAATAATGACTTCTCCTTGAGTCGCTGCTTCATCTATTTGCTTTATGAGGATATTCTCCGCTGCTTCCATTATTTTTGGAGACTTATAACAAACCCCTATCAGTAATTTATTATTTTTTCCCCCTCCCCTTATCTCCACCCACAGGGACTCTACATTTTCATTAGATTCACATATATTCTCACGCAAGATGGGTTTTAAGGATGATTTTACATATAAACACACACACCCCCCCTCGCTTGTTTGTACGGTAATTTCTGAACAGACTATAGCCCTGTAAATTAACTGCCCAGTCATGGCTCTCGTACAGCCATGTCTCAGATATCCCCACCATGTCATAATTATTTTCCAACAACATTAATTCTAATTCCTCCATTTTGTTGGTGAGGCTTCTGACATTAGTGTACATGCATTTTATGTATCTCTCTGTACCTCTATTCCTTCTTACTATATTGACTGTTCTAACCCCACCTTCAATTTCTTTATTTGTGACCAGGTCACTATCTTCCGCACCTATAAAATGAATACCCTCCCCCCCAATCCCTAGTTTAAACACTCCTCCAACCTTCTAGCCATTTTCTCCCCCAGCACAGCTGCACCCTCCCCATTGAGGTGCAGCCCGTCCCTAGCGTAGAACCTGTAGCCAACTGAGAAGTCGGCCCAGTTCTCCAGGAACCCAAGCCCCTCCTTCCTACACCAATTCCTGAGCCACTTATTTATCTCCCTAATCTCCCATTGCCTCTCTGGCGTGGCACGTGGTACAGGCAGTATTTCAGACAATACCACCTTGGAGGTCCTTGCTTTAAGTTTGCAGCCTAATTCCCTGAAATCTTCTTTAAGGACCTTCCACCTACCTCTAACTTTGTCATTTGTGCCAATGTGCACCATGACCGCTGGGTCCTCATCAGCCCCTTCCAGTAATCTGTCAACCCGATCAGCGATGTGCTGGACTCGAGCGCCAGGTAGGCAGCACACTGTTCGACGATCCTTGTCTTTATGACAGATTGCCCTATCTGTTCCCCTAATAATTGAGTCCTCCACTACCAGCACCTGCCTGGCGTGCCCTGCTCTCCTATTTCCCCCCTTACTGGACCTGACATTCCTCCGGCTTTCAGAGGACATGCCTTGCTGCAGCGGTGCTACCCCTGTACTGATACCGCCCTCATCTGCCAACTTTGCAAACTGATTGGGGTGTGTCACATCAGGACTAGCCTCCCTGGCACTCTTCCCTCTACCCCCCCTTCTAACTGTCACCCAGCTAGCAGCCTCGCTGTCCTGCAGCTCCCTACTACCACCCTCCCCCACATCTACCCCAGTGAGCAGCTGCTCAGTGAGCAGCAGACTCCTTTCCATATTGTCAATGGATCTCAGTGTTGCTAGCTGCTCATTTAGATCCAGTACCTGGACTTCCAAACGCACAACGTGCTCACATCTCGCACAGCAGTATGCACCAACGACCGGCTGTTCAAGGATTGCATACATGTGGCAAGATGTACACTGGATAGCATTGTCAATAGCTCATTTCCTACCTAATGGGGATTGCACTAGACAGAAATGTTAAGTAAAAAGAAATGTAAAAAATTAATAAAATATAGACAGCAATTCAGTCCAAATTCCTCCCTTCCAAACTCCCTGAATCCAAGTCACTGAAAAACAAGTCACACACTTACTTTCGTTTGCACTCATGCTCCGGTCACACTCAGCTCGTTCACACTCGCTAAGGAAGAAGATTTAAATAGGTTTTTTTTCCCCTTTAGCAGCAATCCAACCTACAGCTCAATGCACTTCCAAAGGACTGATTGCCCCAACCAGCTGCCCCTTATAAACACTTAATTATGACCCCTCACCCTTAATTAACCCCTTGTGAGTATAGCTACACCTCAGGATTTAAGTGCAATGTAGTTAACCCTTAAACACACAGGTAGTCAAATAAGAGACTGTAAAACTGTAAATAGCGCTCCTTCTTTTCCAAACTCTGCCATGTGTCCAAACTGTTGTTTTCCCCCACATATGGTGGAATCGGTGTACTCAGGAGAAATTGCGCAACAAATTATATGGTTCATTTTCTACTGTTACCCTTGTGGAAATTAACAATTTGGGGCTAAAGCAACATTTTTGTGGGAAAAATTTAATCTTTTTTCATTTTCACGGCTCAACTTAATAAAACTTGTTGGAGGTTTTTACTGTTTAGGCACATCAGGGGCTCTACAAACACGACACGGCATCTGCTCTCGATTCCAGCCAATTTTGCGGTCCAAAATTCAAATGCTGCTCCTTCCCACCTGAGCCCTGCTATGCGCTGAAACAGTTGTTTTCCTCCACATATGGGGTATCGGCATGCTCAGGATAAATTGCACAACAAATTACACAGTCCATTTTCTCCTGTTAGCCTTGTGAAAAGGCAACATTTGCGGCCAAAGCAACATTTTTGTGGAAAAATTACAATTTTCATTTTTTCCTTCCACATTTCTTTCATTCCTGTGAAGCACCTGAAGGGTTAATAAACTTCTTCAATGTGATTTCAGGGGGTGCACTTTTTAAAATGGTGTCACTTTTGGGTATTTTCTGTCACATAGGCCCCCCAAAGTCAGTTAAAATGTGATATGGTCCCTAAAAAAATGGCTTTGTAAATTTTGTTGGAAAAATTAGAAATTGCTGATAAACTTTCAACCCTTCTAACTTCCTAAAAAAAATGTTTCAAAAAATGATGGTGATGTAAAGTAGACATGTGGTAAATATTATTAACTAGTTTGTGTAATATAACCATTTGGTTTAAGGTCATAAAAATTAAAAGTTTGAATATTTTGAAAGTTTGAAATATTTTACAAATAAACGTAAAAAATATCTACCTAAATTTACCACTAACAAAAAGTACAATGTGTCACAAAAAAAACTATCTCACAGTCACTGGGATCCATTGAAGCATTGCAGAGTTATTATCTCATAAAGTGACACTGATCAGAATTGTAAAATTTGGCCTGGTCATGAAGGTGAAAACAGGTTGGGGGGAGATGGGGTTAAAAAAGCACTCCCATTAAGTTTTTTATTAATTAAATGTGTATATATGTGCATGTAATGTAGTGTGAGTGTATTAATATACTGACCTACTGCCGGTTTCCAGCACTGTTCTTCTCAGTGACGTCTCTTGCAACTAGCCGGCTCACTCTATGCTCTATGTGTGAGCCAGAAGTCTCTTTTACAATGAAAGTCTAGGGAGCCTCACTCTGACACTCCATAGGCTCACAATGTAAAAGCCACTTCCGGGTTACACACAGCGCAGCGCCACCCGGACGTCTATAGAATGCCAACGACACTCAGAAGAGGAGAGGAACCGCACTGGATACCGGAGAGAGCAGCAGTGAGTATATTAATACACTCACACTACATTACATGCATTTATACATACATTTAATGAATAAAAAACTTAATCCAGGGGGGATTTTTCTTGAAGATGAGCCACATTGCAATTTCTGAAGCTACAGATTTTATTTCTTCCAATTGTAGTTTACGGTTAGTGGAGTGCATCCACTTGCCCAGAAGGTGGCACTGGTGCTTTTTGCAGCTAGAATCCAATGATTATTTTACAGACAGTTACCACGTTTTTGTGGTCTACATGACGTATCCGTTTTTACTGTGAAAAAAATTATTTAAATGGATACAATTGTATTTATGTAGATTACAATAGAATAAACTTAGGTCAAATATGCATCTGTTTGACATATACGAATGTGCAGATTTGTTGTGATCTACAGTCTGCTGTGCTTTCTCATTCTTTAAGAAAACAGATCAGTTTTTTTTTATAATATTATATTTTATGGAAAACTGATGAAAATGTATTGTCAAACGTTGCATCCGTTTTCTTTCCTCTATTCCCTTTTCCCCCCAGAAAACAAGTCGCATGATTTCTTGACACTACTCTCATGAATTTAAGAAAAAAGAAAAAAAACAAACATGCAACTGGATATAACATGCAACATATATTTAAAAACAGGTGCACTTTATTTAAAATACATACGTTTTACAAAAGTCAGGATTTTTTTTTCTAACAATAAACTATGAAAAATTACAAAAGCATGGTGTGAGACATGCCTTACTTTTCAAGATTTACAGGTTAATACATTAGCAAAGCCAAACTTATCTGACTACAAAGAATGCTATGATATTTTACACGTCAGGCTGACTAATAAAAGATTCTCATATCTGTTTAACTTACTACTATTTCTTAGCTACTAAGTGACTATTTTCCAGTAACTGCCTCAGGATTTATATATTGTGTACAGTATTTTTGTAAGCAATTGTAGTATTTACCACTTGTGAAAAAATACCCATATTTTTCTATGTCTCATCATTGGCATTTTCAGATGTTACTGACTTAAATTATATGTACAAGCTATGTCATACGAACTAACAGCTACAGTAGGTCCATACATTCAGAGATATCTGATTAATATAGAGATAAACTGCACATTAGGATAAATCCAATTTTGGACATCCATAGGTAAATGAAGCATGATTCGGTTTCACATAAATTAAAACATTTTGAAATTCAATTCAAGTTTTGCAAAATAAAAAAACACAAAACCAAAAACACTGCTGAAGCATCAGAGAGCCAGCTAATGAACCATATTTTTCGAACTATAAGGCGCAACAGACCATAAGGTGCACCTAGGTTTTAGAGGAGGAAAATAGAAAAAAAATGTAAGCAAAAAATGTGGTCATGATGCACTGTTATGGGGGGTGTGTCTGCTGCTGTCACTGTTATAGGGGTAATGTCCCCCAATTCTGTACTAATATCCCTCATCCTGGTATATATGTCCCCCCCTCCTGATATATATGTCACTATCCAGGTATACATGGTCACCAATCCAGGTATATATGGCTCCCCATCCAGGTATGCATGGGACCCCATCCAGGTATACATGGCACCCTTTCCTGGCATACATGTCCCCCCATCCAGGTATACATGGCACCCCATCCCCATCCTGGTATACATGGCCCCCATCCTCGTATGCATAGCCCCCTCATCCCCATCCTGGCATACATGGCACCTCCCACCCCCATCCTGGTATACATGGCCTCCATCCCATCCTCATCCTGGTATGCATGGCACCCTCATCCCCATCCTGGTTTGCATGGCCCCCTCGTCCCCATCCTAGTATGCATGGCCTCCATCACGCTGCACACATAAAAAATAAACGGTTCTACTCATCTTCCTTCCCTCTGCTCCAGTGCTGCGTCCTGTTCTGCTGCCAGCAGCTAATCTCAGTGTGTAAGCAGTGCATGACATCACTGCCATGCGCTCCCAAACGCTGAGATCAGTTGCTGGAATATTCACTGCATGGGAGTTGAGAGCAGTGAATATTAATTGTCAATAATAGCGGGCACACGTGATCGCCAGGCGGCTGCGGAGAACAGTGTGCCCACTATTAAAGAGAATGAATATTCACTGCTCTCCACTCCCACGGGCATGGACAGCAGTGAATATTCATATTGTTTAACAGCTGGCACAGTGTTAGCCGCAGCAGCCGGCTCCTGCCTCTGGTGACCCGCTCCTCTGCCGCTGCCGCTTCTCCCCCCCAGCCACAAACATAAGATACATCCGGGCTATAAGATGCACCCCCCACTTTCTTCCAAAATTTTGGAGGAAAAAAAGTGCGTGTTATGGTCCAAAAAATACAGTAATTTTCGCACAGGTCTCCCCATAATGCCCTGCAGCTATGACATATAGCAGATTATCATACCTTGTACAGTGGTGGTCAGTACCTGGGCCATCTGAGATCACCGATTCCCAGTGGAGCACAGTTTGTATGGCAGTTTGGAGAAGTTTTCTATCTCCAGAGTCTGACTGGGCAAGTCTCTCTCCTCCTGTAAAGTGTAAGCTCATATTGTTAGTAGGGTTCTCTCTCTCCTGTCAAGTGTACGCTCCTATGATCAGTGGGGTCCTCTCTCTCCCATACAGTGTAAACTCTTAAGGTTAGCGGGATCCTCTCTCTTGTAGAGTGCAAGTTTTTATTGTCAGCAGGGTCCTCTTTCTATCGCCTGTAAAATGTAAGCTCTTATGGTCAGCAGAGTCCTTTTGTAAGGGTGGTGGACAATGTATTTCGTGTTCCTACCTCTGAAGACACCAATCGCGTCAATGTATTGTAATGTGAATAATGTCTGGTGTATTTTGTAAGTATTGTGTCCTGTGAATTGTATTGTATTGTGATGTTTGTCTGTGTAATGTCTAGTGTAAAGTAATCTAAAGTAGTAGTAAAGTAAGTAGTGTAAAGCCTAGTGTTATAAGATGTATAATTTTTTGTAAGGAAGATCTTCCCAGCAACAGACTACAGGGACAGAGACAGTTAAGCGTTGGGACTAGCCCACGGTGGGAGGATTTAGCATGTAAGGACAGAGACGGTTCCTCAGTAGTGAGAAGTTGTAGTTGGAGTTTAAGTAGCAGACCTAGTGTGTGATAAGAACAGACATCTAGTAAGCAGGCTGATGAGGCTGTATGCATTGGGTGACTTGTGGCAGGAGAAAGAGACCGGACTGGAGATAGTGTGATCCTTGAGTTGTGGTTTAAGTATCGGACAAGAGCAGCGAGACGGCTGGAGACCAACTCTCGAACGAGTGGCCCTAGACTGAAGGAGCCAGAATACAGGCTAATTGCCAGGCCCCTTAAACGTCAAGGTACCAGGTTATCTGCACTGGTGTTTGATCATAGTCAACGTCCCAAGCGTCTGGGAGCACAAGGCTTTACTCTGGTCATGATGGGACAGTTAAGGAGAAAAAGAAAAATATTTAGCTGCACTCTAGAATGTTAATTTAGAAAATGGAACTGCACTACTGCTATGAAAAATAGATAAGTTCTTCAATATATGCATATGAAATATTGTAAAATTGAAACTGCAATATTGCTCTAGAAAAAAATTGCAGTAAAAAGAAGGTACTTAGCAGAAAAATTGGCCAATGTATATGAGCCCAACAGCTATCGTCAAAGCGTACCTGGTTGTTGGGTCCCTGTCCTAATAAGACACCTCTCTTGGACTAAAAAGCCTACAATTTATGAGGCTGGAAGGAACCAGCTAATTAAAACCACCTAAGGTGGTGAACAAGTGCCAGCTAAGACAACAATTCTAAGAAAAATATTTAGCTCCACCTAAGGCTGACGGGAGTAGGAGTGGACAGGGACCCAACAATAAGTTACACACCCTTTGGAATAAATAACTGCAATCAATCATTTTCTATAACCATCAACAAGCTTCTTAGACTTTCAACTGGAATTTTGGACCACTCTTCTTTTGCAAACTGCTCCAGGTCTCTCATATTTGAAGGGTGCGTTCTCCCAATAGCAATTTTAAGATTTATCCACAGGTGTTCAATGGGATTTAGATCCAGACTCATTGTTGGCCACTTTAGAACTCTCCAGCATTTTGTTTCCATCCATTCCTGGGTGCTTCTTGAAGTATGTTTGGGTTCACTTTCCTGATGGCAGACCCATGATCTATGGCGCAAATCCAGCTTTCTGATACTGGGCAGTACATTGCGACCCAAAATCCTTTTGTAATCTTCAGATTTCTTGATGCCTTGCACACAGTCAAGCCACCCAGTGTCAGAAGCAGCAAAACAACCCCAGAACATCTTTGAACCTCCACCATATTTGACTGTAGGTACTGTGTTCTTTTCATTATAGGCCTCATTCTGTTTTCGGGAAACAGTAGAATGATGTGCTTTACCGAAAAGCTCTTGGTTTCATCTGTCCACAAGACACTTTCCCAGAAGGATTTCGGCTTACTCACGTACATTTTGACAAACTGTAGTCTAGCTGTTTTATGTCTCTGTGTCAGCAGTGAGGTCCTCCTAAGTCTCCTGCCATAGTGTTTAATTTTATTCAAATGTTGACAGATAGTTCGCGCTGACACTGATGCACCCTGAACCTGCAGGACAGCTTGAATTTCTTTGGAACTTGATTAGGGCTCCTTATCCGCCATCTGGACTATCCTCTGTTGCAACCTTTCATCATTTTTTCTATGCTGTCCAGGGAGATTAGCTACAGTGCCATGGGTTGTAAACTTCTTGATTATGTTGTGCACTGTTGACAAAGGAACATCAAGATCTCTGAAGATGGACTTGTAACCTTGAGATTGTTAATATTTTTCAACTGTTTTGGTTCTCAGGTTCTCAAGTCCTCAGACAGTTCTTTCCTCCTCTTTCTGTTCTTCATGCTTAGTGTGGCACACACATACACACAATGCAATGATTGAGTCAACTTCTCCCCCTTTCTATCTGGTTTCAGGTGTGATTTTCATATAGCCCACACCTGTTACTTGTCATAGGTGAGTTTGAACGAGCATCACATGCTTGAAACAAAGTTGTTTACCCACAATTTTGGAAAGGTGCCAACAATTTTGCACATACCATTTTTGGGGTTTTGTGTGAAATTATGTCCAATTTGCCTTTTTTTCCTCTGTTTTTTTGTGTTGTTCCTATACACACAAAAGGAAATAAACATGTGTACATATAACAAAATGTGTAAATACAATACTTTTCTGGGCAAAATACTTCATTTTCTGGAACAATTTCAAGGGTGCCAACACATTCGGCCATGACTGTATACTGCAATACCACAGTATTGTGTGGTAATTTTTATAATACTATAAATGTAACTTTTAAAATGCAATGAATAATATCTTGTTACATAATCAAAGTTTGGAGTTCATGAGATGTTGGTGTGTGTTTCCTGCTTTTAGTTATGTTATAGTCTATGGATGAAGTTCTGTAGATGAACTATCATATGTCAGGCAATAAGGTATCTTCACAGTAATCTTATAAACAGATACTTTTTTTTGTATGTACTGTACACATGCTTAGAGTGCCATTGTATGTTTTTTGTACGTTGCTTTTATCATTATTATTATTATATGAACGTGATCGTCAATCAGTGATATAGCAGTTGATCATTTACATGTAGCAATGGTCAGGAGGAAGTTCTGCTTGTATGATCGATTGCTTATTCAATCTCCCCCTTTACCCCTAATCATACACTTGAAATCAGTGGTAATGTTTAAGCCTACACAAAAGATGCTGCCAAAAGAGAAAAAGGGCTGTCGTTTGTCCACTCGGAAGATTTCTATAGGGCAATTATTGGGAATTAACATTTTTTCGAAGAGACACATTATTTTCTGTGTAAAAGGCCCTTTAACATGACCCATTGAACTCCCTTTTATATAAAGAAATGAAAGTTGCCAGATAAAAGAGTGGAATTAAGTAATACATCATGGTTCACAAACAGGTGCCCAGTAGGTAGGGTAGCCTAATGCCACACAGCTTCCTACTATCTTTTAGTTTACATGTACGAGACTGAGCTAAGGAATGTGATCGCTCACAATTAGGGCTTCTGCGCACAACAGTAGAAATCGTCGTTATGACAGATAGCACTCGTCTCCATGTGAGTCTATGGGGCTTTGCACATGTCCGAGAGAAAAATCGCAGCATACATGATTTGCCTCGGAGAATCGGATAGCACTCGCCCATTCAACTCTGTAGGTCTGTGGAAAAGATTGGTCCGCACTCGGATGACATGTGAGTGCAGTATGATTTTCACGGACTGACAACATAGAGAAAGTGGAGAACCGTTTTTTTTCCTCATCTGAGAGAAAATCGGATCAAACTCTGATCGGAATCTGATCAATGTATGATTAGCATAATGGAACAGATTTTCTCGCATGAGAGAAAAATGGACGTGTGACCCTAACCTTACTATGGGACATACAGTGCTGGCCAAAAGTATTGGCACCCCTGCAATTCTGTCAGATAATACTCAGTTTCTTCCTGAAAATGATTGCAATCACAAATTCTTTAGTATTATTCTCTTCATTTAATTTGTCTTCAATGAAAAAAACACAAAAAGAATTGTCCTAAAGCCAAATTGGATATAATTCCACACCAAACCTACAAAAGGGGGTGGACAAAAGTATTGGCACCCTTTGAAAAATCATGTGATGCTTCTCTAATTCATGTAATTAACAGCACCTGTAACTTACCTGTGGCACCTAACAGGTGTTGGCAATAACTAAATAACACTTGCAGCCAGTTAACATGGATTAAAGTTGACTCAACCTCTGTCCTGTGTCCTTGTGTGTACCACATTGAGCATGGAGAAGAGAAAGAAGACCAAAGAACTGTCTGAGGACTTGAGAAACCAAATTGTGAGGAAGCATGAGCAATCTCAAGGCTACAAGTCCATCTCCAAAGACCTGAATGTTCCTGTGTCTTCCGTGCGCAGTGTCATCAAGAAGTTTAAAGCCCATGGCACTGTGGCTAACCTCCCTAGATGTGGACGGAAAAGAAAAATTGACGAGAGATTTCAACGCAAGATTGTGCGGATGGTGGATAAAGAACCTCGACTAACATCCAAACAAGTTCAAGCTGCCCTGCAGTCCAAGGGTACAACAGTGTCTACCCGTACTATCCGTCGACGTCTGAATGAAAAGGGACTGTATGGTCCAGGAAGACCCCACTTCTTACCCCGAGACATAAAAAAGCCAGGCTGGAGTTTGCCAAAACTTACATGAGAAAGCCTAAAACGTTTTGGAAGAATGTTCTCTGGTCAGATGAGACAAAAGTAGAGCTTTTTGGCAAAAAGCATCAACATAGAGTGTACAGGAAAAAAAAAAGAGGCATTCAAAGAAAAGAACACGGTCCCTACAGTCAAACATGGCGGAGGTTCCCTGATGTTTTGGGGTTGCTTTGCTGCCTCTGGCACTGGACTGCTTGACCGTGTGCATGTAATTATGAAGTCTGAAGACTACCAACAAATTTTGCAGCATAATGTAGGGCCCAGTGTGAGAAAGTTGGGTCTCCCTCAGAGGTCATGGGTCTTCCAGCAGGACAATGACCCAAAACACACTTCCAAAAGCACTATAAAATGGTTTTAGAGAAAGCACTGGAGACTTCTAAGGAGGCCAGCAATGAGTCCAGACCTAAATCCCATAGAACACCTGTGGAGAGATCTCAAAATGGCAGTTTGGAGAAGGCACCCTTCCAATATCAGGGACCTGGAGCAGTTTGCCAAAGAAGAATGGTCTACAATTCCAGCAGAGCATTGTAAGAAACTCATTGATGGTTACCGGAAGCGGTTGTTCGCAGTTATTTTGGCTAAAGGTTGTGCAACCAAGTATTAGGCTGAGGTTGCCAATACTTTTGTCCGGCCCATTTTTGGAGTTTTGTGTGAAATGATCAAGGATTTGATCTTTGCTTCATTCTCTTTTGTGTTTTTTTCCTTGCAAGCAAATTAAATGAAGATAATAATACCAAAGAATTTGTGATTGCAATCATTTTCAGGAAGAAACGGAGCATTATCTGACAGAATTGCAGGGGTGCCAATACTTTTGGCCAGCACTGTAAGAGAGGGGCTGTGTAATGAGCTTATAAATTATTGCACTGTCTTGTCTGTCACACACAAGAGCAAATGAGATTATATGCTGCTTTCAGATGGACACTAAAAACGTTCTATTATGTGGTGTCCATGTAAATGAAATTTTCTCTTTCTACATCATCTCTGCTTTATTTAATGATGATCAAATAAGCGCATCCCTCTATGATGTTCATATGCCCCAATAGGGATTATGGGATGGGAATATACAGTTGGGGCAATCACTTTTATAAATGATAGTAAAACAATGTGCACAAAATAATAATTTAAGGAAAAATGTTTTTTCTTAGAAAGTTTTACAAATGACAGTCCATTTTATACAACAGAGTGAGAAGTGTCCACCTGACATTAATATACCGGATCTCTTCTTGCGCACAGGCCGGATGTTAAAAAATTGGAAAAAATCTATATATTTGTGAGGAACCCTAATATTCTGGTAACCCTGTTAGAAATCCTTTTTTGTTTAATTGATCATGCATTCATCATATAAGATAAATGTTAGAAAAACCCCACGGCAGATTAATGCTGACAAAAAATATCACCAGTTATGTGTTAGTTTTTTCCTGTCAGTGGCTTTCGCAGTAATAGAGGTGGTAGCTTGGCGTGCCTCAAATAGCACAACGTCTCTAGAGAACTGCATTTTAATGAGGTAGGAAAAACAGCTCATCACTGGCATCACGCCGCAGGATGTTTTTGTCTACACAATACTTGGACCCAGGAGGACCAGTGCTATTATATTTGGCACACCTTTATTAGCCATACACTCAGGACTAAAATATAGCATAAGTCTTGACGCAGCCTAGGTTTAACATTAAACCATAATTAATGTCAATGATGCTGATTGCTTGGGAGCAATGCATCCCGTTGTGTTTAATAAAGAATGAGATGTTCATCTCCTGGGATAACCTTCTTTCACACAGTGATAGTTCTCTCTCTACTGAAAATTTTCCTCCAAGTCATCATTTCTGCAAATTTCGCAAACGGATTGTGTGTGGGGGGAAATAATTCTGGTAAGACGTCTACCTACACAGATCCCCTGCATAAAATAGAAAGTGGATTATTCAGGCTTTTAGTGACAAACTTGCAGTTTGATGAGTCACCAGTTTTTTTTGTCCTGTTCCCTTCCTAATGCAGTATAAGGTATAGTCATATCTACTTGGTTATAAGGTATTACTTTATCATGTCTGACGCAGCGGAAGTCTCCATGGTATAGCTTATAAAAGTGATCAGCACCTGCCGACTGCCTTGACAGTTACATGCTGGGAGTTTTAGTTTTACACCGAGATAGTCCGAAGCTGGAAACCATTGGTTTATATAATAACACGTTGCTATACAGACACGGTTTAAGAGAGATCTTCAGCGAGGTCACTTTCATTGGACAAAACCTAAGATAAAAACAAAATAAGCAAATACCCTGCCATAAATAAATAAATCTCAATAATGCATGAAAATAATATGGGGTACTTAGTTAACATAATTTTGATTAAAAAAAACGTAAAAGCCAACACATCACATCAAGGTGACCATATTAAGGACGGTCCTAACCTCTAGTATTAAAACCTTACCATATGTCAAGTGACGTAATGTGAATAAGGGCTGATATATGGTAAGGTTTTAATACTAGAGGTTAAGACCATCCCGAATAGGGTCACCGTGTCGCGGTGGGATGGCTTTTACGTTTTTTAAGTTTTATAAGTTTTTTTATAATCAAAATTATGTTAACTAAGTACTCCATATTATTTTCATGTACTATTGCGGCTTATTTATTATGGTTTTGTGTGTTTAATGCCAGTGTGAACATGAGCTTACATGCTGCATGCACACCAACTTATATTCCAGTTCATCTCTCTAGGTTTCTGCTTCAGATTTTTTGCGCTCTGTGCAAATAAGGGTGTTGCCTACCTTTTCCTTGTGCTGGACATCACATTCATATAGTTCCCCATTACTGGGTATCCATTAGCTGGGTCTCAGTCGTTCTCAGCCCTTATTGACATTAAATCACTTGACATAAGGCAAGGTTTTAATACTAGAAGTTAGCACTGTCCCAAATAGGGTCACCTTGACATGGTGGGATGGCTTTTAAGTTGTTTTTTTTATCAAAATTATGTTAACTAAGCACCCTATATTATTTTCATGCACTATTGCTATTTATTTGCTGCAGGGTATTTGCTTATTTTGCTTTTAGCTTAGATTTTGTTTGTTTAGTGGCCAGTGTGAACATGCACCTACGCGCTGCGTGCACACCAACTTATACTCTAGTTCATCTCTAAGTTTCACTTTCATATGTCAGCACAAAATGACTATTGTTCAACAAAGCACAGGTACTCTGTGCACCCTCAGCATGGCCAATCAGTTTAGTGCACCTTCCCACCTCTTTCCATCTATCTCTGCTCTTTTCTGGCTACTGTAAAGCCAGCGCTGTTACTCAAGGAATAAAAGGGTTGAGGTGGATGCAAAACAAGTAGGTGGGAATGAGTACTGAACTGTTTGGCCACGTTAAGAGTGCACATAGCGCCTGTGCTTGATTTGAACAGTCATTTTGTGCTAAAAAAAAGACTCCCTAGAAAGTTTACTGAAGAGAGTATAGGATAGTCTTACTCTTTAGTAAATTACCTTTAAAAGGTATCTCAGACAACCCCTAACAAAAACCAGTATATATCAAAAGCAAAGCTTACTCTGCAATTTTCTGACCCCTACAGAAATGAGTTGAGAGAGTTCTGTTTGCACACCCATCTCTAACAGTGCTAGAGCCTTGCTCCCAAGAGAGATGTGGGTCACAGCGGTGGGACTTAGATCTAAAATACATTTATGGCATTTATTATGTAAAACCACTTTAAATATGTATTTTTGCAGTTCACCATTATCATTTAGAGACACTCTGTATAAAATAGAAAAGTTAAAAAACAAACTGAAAACCCTGCTCCCTGTCTTTACTCCTGAAAAAATTGTGACGTTCTGCACCATCACTCTCCATTGAACTCTTGGCTTCTATGGTGCTTGAGCTCTGATTCTGATCTACTGTGGGAGAACCAGGTGTTGTATCCATAAATTCATAATACAGAATTTATTTATGCAGGTTTAGATGCAGTTTTTTGGGCCAAAAACAAGAGTAGATACAAAAAAGGGATGTTATTATTAAATTCATACTTGTAACACGAGGTAAAATCTTTGGGAGTCACCACACAAGATTTTCACCCAGGTTTAGTACTTTGTCTCAACCATGAAATCACAGACAAAACACAAAACAATGATTAACAGCTGAACAATCTGACTTCATGATACATAGCTCAAAGAAAAATTATGGAATTATCTTTGAAATTTGCATTTTTAAAACTAAATTGCATGAGTCTAAAAATGCAAATTAGTTTAAAGATAAAGGCACATCCAGAAATGGCGGTTGTGCTAACATTCAAAGGAGCGTAACCCCTTAACGACTGCAGATATGCCATTTAATGGCAGCTGTTAAGGGGTCCTTATTCCTCAGCGCAGCTTTCGCAGTGAGGAATAAGTGAATAGCGCCAACTAGCAGGCGCAAATACCGCGGGTGACAGCTATATATGACAGCTGACTCCATGCGGCATTGGCCCCGACCGGTTTAGGAACCAATCGGAGCCGATTAACCTCTTAAATACCACTGTCAATCGCGACAGCGGCATCTAAGTGGTTAAAAGACTCTCAGGATCATAATTGCGGGTGCCGAGCAGTGCCATGGTGCCCTGAGGTCATCTGATGACCCCAGGGTATGGTGGCTTATAAGATCCTGCCATAAGCAGGGTCTCACAGGATGAGCAGGTAGGCACTGACAGGTCTTCAGCACTGCATTACACGAGTACTGCAATGCATGAGATCAACGATCAAAGTAAAAAATATTCATGTCCCACAGTGGGACTAAGTGAAAAAGTAAAAAAAAAAAAAAAAAAGTGAAAGAAGATATGTTTAAAAAAAACACACAAAAAGGGCACACAAATCATGAAAATCTGTTTCGCCACTAAACAAGCAGCGTTTGCATTAAAACAAAAATAAACAAAAAAAAGTACACATAATTGGTATTGCTGCATCCTGAATGACCTGAACTATAAAACTGACATACTATTTATTCCATACGGCGAACATCATAATAAAAACATGCCAAAAATGTCGCTTTTTCATCATATTGGCACACAAAAAAATTTAATAAAAAGGGATTAAAAAATCAATTGAAAGAAAAAAAAAATAAAAATGCTAAAAAGGCCCACAAAAGAACAATCCCTAATGTGGCTCATTTGGGAAAAAAATAAAAAAAAGTTACAGCTCTCAGAATACGGTGATGCAAAAAAAAAATATATATATATATACATTTTTGTAAAATATTATGTGTAAAAGTAGCAAAGCATAAAAAACTATATAAATCTGGTATCGCCATAATCTGACTTTAAGAACAAATCGGTCTCATCACTATTACCTCATGGTGAACAGCGCAAAAAAAATCAGGATTGCGGTTTTTTTGGGTTTTTTTTCATTTTGTGTCTGAAAAATCTGAATAAAATGTAATCAAAAAAGCGATATGTACCCCAAAATGGTACTTAAAAAATCTCCAACTTGTCGCACAACAAATAAGTCCTCATAGAGCTCTGTTTACCAAGAAATAAAAAAACTATTACTCTCAGAATATGGCGACGAAATAAAAATAAGAACTATTTTTGTACTGTTGTCTATTTCTTAATTCTGCCTTCCAAAAATCGGAAAAAGGCTCAATTCTGAGCGCTTATATCAGGGTTTCAGTGCAAATGCAAAAAAAATTGCGATTCAAGATGAAACCACTCTCTATAATGAGGGGGATGGAGTCAGTTCAGACTCTGTCTGGTCTCTCTGTTCTGGCGGTGTCTCATCATTCAGGCGTCTTTGTAGCGCATAAGTGTGGGCAACCACAGTTCTGTGAACGCTTAAAAAGAGGAACACCACCGGAACAGAAGCCAAGCGGACTCCAAAGTGTCTCCATCTGACTCACTACAGTGAGTGATTCTGTGGTGAGCTGGCAGGCTCTGGCTGTTCTGTGATAATTGAGATAGAGCCTGTGACAGAAATGATTACGCAGGATGGTGTTGCCACCTTGTGGCCAGAGGTTGCACCTGCGCAGGGTGTGATGACAGAGAAAAAGACTGAGTCTCCTGTGTCCCGCCCTAGAGAGTCACGTGACCAGAGTGAGAAGCAGGAAAAAGCGCGCGGAGAGTCTGAGAGAGTCTGTGAAAAGAACCAGGACGGTGTGCAGGTCCTCGTGTGTGCCTTAGAGGATACTCTCAACGTGGCTGCTGTTATCTGACATCTTTTCCTCAGAGCTTTCCCCAGCTTCCGCACTGCTGAAGGATTCAGCTGTTACACTCCCCACTACTGGAGTGTGGACTACACAAAGGAATCCACAAGAGCTGCTATCCGGATCAGAGAGACTGTAAGCGGGACCTCTGGCGAGAGGCTGAAGTATTCCTTCCTTTCAGCGAAATTTGCGACGGGGGACACATCCTTCTGGAGTAAAGGACTGGTAACGTGTGAGTAGGGACAGTGAGGGTCAGCTTATAAGTACACGTTATTGCTGTGAACATTTACGGTTGTCATTTATTGTGTTCTACTATGTTAAAAATGTATACAAGTAAAGATACGGTTATCAAGATAGAGTCTATGTGTGGGGATCTTGCTGGGCCAGATCATAGATACCAACGCGCGGCCTTGCCCGCGGTCACTTCATCTGGCATAGTCGGCAGGATCTGTGACCAACAAGATTCCCACCCAGGCCACGTGTACAGTCAGAAAGCCCCGCCGGTGTCTATTGTGAATCAGGTCAGGAAATTTGGCGGACGAAAGTACCCTGTACCAGAGTGGGCGGAACAAGTCCGGATACTGGGGGAAATGTATAATATTGACCCTAAGACCTTGGCAGAAATGGCGGTACTGACGCTAGAGGGGGAGGCATGGACGACAGTCAGACTGGAGACGGTCAGGGGCCAGCGTACAGTGGATGATTTGGTGTGGGTGCTGGAGAACAACTATCGGCCGACCACATACCAGGGAACACTGCGACACATGTTCTTTAGACGGACGCAGCTTGAATGGGAGGATATTCCCCAATATGCGAACGCCCTTCAGGTACTCCTTGAACAAGCCTGTGGAAAAGGGGAACAACTAGCTGGTATGGCTCCTCGTGACCTGATACTGAGAGACTAATTTGTAATAGGACTGAGAGACCAGTATCTTAAACGCACGTTACAGGACTTGATCCAGATGATGCCGACTCTTACTTTTGCTGAAGTCAAACAGGAAGCCATAGAACGTTCAAGGGGACCCGTCATGGATGTGGGGATTCCAGGTGCTGCGTGCAGATCCATATCTGACATTAAAAATCCGAACAGTGACACGGAAGACCTGAAACAGATGGTAGCAGATTTACAGAAACAGGTATTACAGTTAACATTTGACCGACAGGGAGACCAGCGAAGACAGCCTAGTCGTCCCGTGGGACAGTGTTGGTCATGCGGTGATCCTCGCCATAGGGCAAATCGTTGTCCTCAACACTTCCCTCCGCAAAAATCTCCGTCGCACCAACGAACAAACCCTCAGTCACCCCAGCGAAGGGAATTTCGATCAGACCAGCGAATGGAACCCCAGCCATATCCACAAGCAGAGCTACCACACCGGGCCTCACCACAATGGCCGCCGTTAAACTAGACACCCCTGCAGCTGAGGCTCGCGCAGCAGGGGAGGCCAAAGAGAGGTGTGTGGAAAAACAGAGCCGACGGCGGAGTGCTCTTGCCTCAAATAGCCCGACACTTGAAGTTGTCCTGGAAGGGATTGCCGTACAGGGACTGATGGACACCGGGTCACAAGTGACCACGATCTCTGAACAGTTTTATGAAAATTACCTCAAACCAAGAACTGCTTGTGACCCAGACACCGCCATTAAGATTATTGCGGCTAATAATCTACCCATTCCAGTGACCGGAGTTGCTTGGATGGACACAAAGGCCTGCGGACAGGACTTAGGGAAACGAGGGATCGTCATCGTCAAGGAAGGTTTCGGCTCCGAGACCCCAGTGATAGTTGGAATGAACATCTTGAAAGACCTAGATCTTATGCTGTTGACAAGAAAAGGACCCAAATACTGACAAAGTCACCAAACATAAGCCGACTCGTCTGGCGTTCCAGCGCGTAATCCGGACCGTTGGACTTCAACAGATGGCAGAGGAACAACTACCCCTAGCCGTCATTACGGTGCCACGCCGTACCCGGATTACTTTGCCCGCTGAAAAAGAGACAGTCATTTCCTTACCCCTTAACACCCACCGACAACTTGAGGGGGTTGAAGTGTTGATCGAGCCGACGACCCCAAGTGGGGGTAAGCTAAACCCACTAGTTGCTCACACTCTGGCCGTCGTGAGGAACGGGAGAGTCCCTATCAGGCTAAACAACACCGCAGACGTAGGCCTAGCCCTTGAAGCCGGCACTCAACTTGCCCGGGTATATGCTCTACTCACGGAAGTGAATCCCATTGGACCCCTAAAATTCACCCCGTCTACAGAAGGCGACTGGACGGTAACCGTCTCAGCCATAAACGCTCAAGTAGACGATGAAGACATTGGGCGAAAACTACGGGAAAAAGTACAGCTAGACACGTCTCAATACACCAAACAAGAAGTGTCTCAAGTGGAGGAACTCCTACGGGAACACCAAGACTCCTTTGCAAAGCATGACACAGACTTTAGGTGTACCACCAGTATCCAGCACGAGATACCCACGGGCGATACCCCCCCTATCCGCGAGAGGTACCGGCAGATACCACCTCAACAATACCAGGAGGTGAAAAGCCTATTAGAATCCATGCTACACACCGGAGTGGTACGTGAAAGCCAGAGCCCGTGGGCTGCACCCGTGGTGATAGTCAAAAAGAAAGATGGTTCCCTGAGATTTTGCGTAGACTACCGTAGACTGAACGCTTGCACTATCCGGGACTCATATCCACTTCCCCGGATCGAAGAGTCACTGACCGCCCTGAAGAAGGCCAAATATTTTTCGTCCCTAGACCTGGCCAGTGGATATTGGCAGGTTCCAATGAGTGAGAAGGACAAGGAAAAGACCGCCTTCATCCTTCTCATGGGCCTGTATGAGTTCGAGCGGATGCCGTTCGGCTTGAATAACGCACCAGGGACCTTTCAGAGACTGATGGAACGCTGTCTGGGAGACTTCAACTTTGAGTTTACGCTGATATACCTTGACGACATCGTGGTATACTCCGCCACCTTTGAGGATCATCTTCACAAGCTTGGCCAAGTGTTCCAGCGCTTGAGGGGACACGGCTTGAAGTTGAAGCCCAGCAAGTGCCGTCTGTTCCAGCAGGAAATCGACTACTTGGGTCACCGGATCTCGGCCGAAGGTGTCCAGCCCTCTCCGGAGAAGATAGCAGCCGTTCAAGAGTGGCCGCAGCCAACTACCGTCAAAGAAGTCCGGGCTTTTCTGGGGCTGGCAGGCTACTACCGTCAGTTTGTCAAGGACTTTGCTCGGCTTGCTGAACCACTGCATGAGGTTCTCCGAGGGACCGCGAACAGTCCCAGAGGACGACGCATCAGTTGGGGGCCTGACCAAGAAAAATCCTTTCAGGCACTTAAGGCTGCTCTAACATCACCCCCTGTTCTGGCGTATGCAGATTACACATTACCGTTCCAGTTGCACACCGATGCCAGCCTTCAAGGTCTAGGGGCGGTCCTCTCTCAAGTTCAAGATAATAAAGAACGCGTAATAGCCTATGCCAGTAGGTCTCTCCGTGACACCGAAAAGAATCCCGTCAACTACAGCTCCTTCCGCTTGGAACTCTTGGCTCTGACTTGGGCTATGACGGAGAAATTTGCTGGCTATCTGACAGGAGCGGAGGTGCTGGTCATGACGGACAACAATCCTCTCGCCCACCTAGAGAATGCCAAACTAGGGGCAATGGAACAGCGCTGGATGGCCAGGCTCTCTAGATTCCAGTACAAAATTAAATGCAGAGCGGGGAATGAGAATCAGAATGCTGACAGCCTGTCTAGAGTGACATCATGCCCGCCAGTGGGGGACCGGGATGAAGAGTTGGAGGAAGATGAGATGCCTGACTTTGCCCGGCTCGCAAAGCAAATAGAAGATAGCCGCCAGTATGCTGTAGGAGGGATTGAAGCCGTAGTGGGATCTCCCCTGTCCCAGCAAGAATGGGCCAAGCTTCAAGATCGAGATCCCGAGCACGTCTTACTGAAACGGTATGTGAATAAACAAGAGAAACCGCCCTCCGAAGTGAGAGGCCGACTATCGACCGGAGCCTTGACTCTGCTTGCCCAATGGGATCGGCTGATCGTGAAAGATGGAGTCCTGTATCGCAGGGCCCTTTTATCCCATATGCTGAAGGAGTGTTTGCAGATAGTCGTCCCGGTGCAGTAGGCCCATGAGATGGTGGGCGAAGCTCACAGGAGGAACGGCCACTTCGGCATAGACAAGACCCTCCGGTGGACCCAGCAGTTCATTTTTTGTCCGGGGCTCCGTAAGCTGGTTGAAAACATGTCAAGAATGGCGTACCTGTGAATTCCACAAGTCCGCGGAGCAGCGTGCCCCCGTCCAGACTATTAAGACGTCGAGGCCTCTCGAGCTGTTGATGGTGGACTATCTGTTGATCGGAACGGCGAATAGTGGCTACCAGGACCTTCTGGTGATGGTGGACCACTTCACGAAATTCGCCGTCGCTGTTGCTACCAGGGATCAGACTGCCGAATCAGCTGCACAGGCCATCTGTCAGCAATTCGTTCGGGTCTACGGGTGTCCGGAGCGGCTACACTCTGATCAGGGGGCTTGTTTCGAAGGGCGAGTCATTGAAGAACTCCAACGGATGTATGGAATCAAGATGTCCAGGATCACCCCTTACCATCCACAAGGGAATGGCGCGTGTGAACGCTTTAACCGGACCCTCTTACAACTGATCCGGACACTGGCTGAAGACAAAAAGCCCGACTGGCCTCGATTCCTCCCAGAACTGCTGTGGGCCTATAATAATCAAGTCCATTCCGTCACCGGATACACCCCATACACACTTCTCTTTGGCCGTCCAGGCAAAGACATCCATGAGTTGCAACTGTCTAGCTCCGAAGAAGATACCTGTGGTACCTATCCTTCCTGGCTACAAACACACCGCCAGAGAATGGAGACTGTCTACCGGCTAGTAGGCCGACAAATCCAGGATCAAGTGCACGCTGACCCACTTCCGGTACAAGAGGACTCACTGAATGTAGGTCAACTGGTCCTAGTCCGTACAAAGAAACCGCAAGGGAAACTCCGGCCCAAGTGGGAGACCGAAGTCTATCGAGTAACTGGACAGCCGTACCCCGGTGGCCCCGTCTATCGAGTGCAGGGCGAAGACAGCGGCAGCATCCGAACTTTGCACCGTAATATGTTGCGCCCCTACCTTTCCCAGCTTGACTCCCCTACTGTGATACCTAGAGAGATGGATATCACTAATACTGTCGGAGACACTGACCCCGGGGATATAGAGATTGAATGCATGCCTACCTCTGTCCGTCCGACTGACGCACTTGAACCGATTACCTCCTCTACTGACATGTTGACTGGGAAAGAGAGTGGGGTGACAGATCGGAGAGAGGGGATCCAACCCGTTAGGCGGACGAGGACCACTGCAGGGGTACCTCCAGGACAGTCCTACAGAGACCAATATGTGTGGCCCTCTTCCCAGCCGCCCCCTGTCACATCCACAGCCATCGCCACCCTGGAGCCGGTCGTTGACAGGGACTGCCAACCTTTGAGTGGGGGGGCGTGTAGTGAGCTGGCAGGCTCTGGCTGTTCTGTGATAATTGAGATAGAGCCTGTGACAGAAATGATTACGCAGGATGGTGTTGCCACCTTGTGGCCAGAGGTTGCACCTGAGCAGGATGTGATGACAGAGAAAAAGACTGAGTCTCCTGTGTCCCGCCCTAGAGAGTCACGTGACAAGAGTGAGAAGCAGGAAAAAGCGCGCGGAGAGTCTGAGAGAGTCTGTGAAAAGAACCAGGACGGTGTGCAGGTCCTCGTGTGTGCCTTAGAGGATACTCTCAACGTGGCTGCTGTTATCTGACATCTTTTCCTTAGAGCTTTCCCCAGCTTCCGCACTGCTGAAGGATTCAGCTGTTACACTCCCCACTACTGGAGTGTGGACTACACAAGGGAATCCACAAGAGCTGCTATCCGGATCAGAGAGACTGTAAGCGGGACCTCTGGCGAGAGGCCGAAGTATTCCTTCCTTTCAGCGAAATTTGTTGTTCCTGTTTTTTTTTCTTCGGCTTGGACGCCTTCCTGCAAAGACAGACAGGCCTGCGACGGGGGACACATCCTTCTGGAGTAAAGGACTGGTAACGTGTGAGTAGGGACAGTGAGGGTCAGCTTATAAGTACACGTTATTGCTGTGAACATTTACGGTTGTCATTTATTGTGTTCTGCTATGTTAAAAATGTATACAAGTAAAGATACGGTTATCAAGATAGAGTCTGTGTGTGGGGATCTTGCTGGGCCAGATCATAGATACCAACGCGTGGCCTTGCCCGCAGTCACTTCAATTCCGTCGGAGGTTTCATCTGTATTGCATTTTTGTGGGATTTACACAGAAACCTGGACGTAAATGCTCAGCGTAGAACACAAGAATGTGATCCAGCCTTATACTGCAAGCGATCAAAAAATGTTATGTACCCAAAATGTTACAAAAAAAAATCCTAGCTAATCCCGCAGAAAACCAGCCCCCACTAAGGCCCATCATTTGTTGCTAGACATATAGGGTGTTACTACATTACTAGGAGAACAAAGACTCTGGAAAAGCCACGTGGCTCCCACTCCCTCAAATAAAATCCAGTGAAATTTGCGCTCCCAAAATGAAATGTCCCCTTCTTCTGAGCCCCTTTGTGCCTAAACTGCAGTAAGCAGCCACATTTTTGGCATTATTGTAGTGAGGCAAGCCCAATTAACAATTTACGGGGTGAATGGAGGTACAAAGAAGCACAAGCTGGGCACAATGTTTGGAAGCGCTACAATATATAAGGGCACAATGTTTGGGCACTAAACTGGCATATTTGCTATTCTCCAGAATAAAGCCTGGCGTGGATGTTACAAAATAGTCACTGCTGCCATAGATGAATTCATTGAGAAGTGCAATTTATACAATGGGGTCACTTATGGGGGTTTTCTGCTGTTCTGGCACCTTTGGGGTCCACAAATGTCGCCTGCAAACCATTCTAGGGCTCCAAAAGACAAATAGCGCTCCTTCCTTCCTTCTCAGTCTTGACGTGTGGCCTAACAGTATTTTCCGACGACATGTGGGGTATCACCACATTCGGGAGAAATTGTGAAATAAATTGAGGGGTCCAGTTTCACCTATTAACCGTTGTGTAACTGACAAATTTGAAGCAAATAAAAAATTAAAATTTTTACCACTAAAATGTTATATTTCCAAGTCCCAATATTATAAAACTAGCTACTGAACCCGTTCTACGCCCGGGTGGCAAGCATTTATATTGGTATATGGTCTCCATCATGGTATGTGCTGCGCCCCCATCAGGGCCGGCGTCAGCACCTGGGCAAGTGCCGCGGCCCTGAGCAGGCGGGGGGGTCCATTCACTGTCGGACACCCCGGCGTGCTATGGGAACCGTGAGCGGTGCGGTGCCGGTGTCAGCGACCGCTCCCCACCCGCTTGCTCAGGGCCCCGGCACAATACTTACCTCTCCCCATGCCTCCGCAGCAGATCCGGTCTCTTCCGCGGCTACTGCACTGTGACGTCTCAGGTCAGAGGGCGCGGTGACGTCTTCACACCGCGCTCTCTCCTGAGCCGTCATAGGCAGTGCAGTGTGGGAAGATGCCGGCACGGGTGAGGGGCCCGGAGCAGCGGCAGCAGGGGAGAACTGACGTGAGTATTTGATTTTTTTTTTTATATGTATGGAGGCATAGGGCATTATATGGGGGGAGGGTGACGACATCCGGCATAGGGCATTATATCGGTGGGGGGACAAGTGACATCCTGCATGGGGCATTATATGGGTGGGGGGACAAGTGACGTCCTGCATGGGGCATTATATGGGTGGGGGGACAAGTGACATCCTGCATGGAGCATTATATGGGGGGGAGAGGTGACATCCTGCATGGGGCATTATATGGGGGGGGGGGTGACATCCTGCATAGGGCATTATATGGTGGGAGAGGTGACATCCTGCATAGGGCATTATATGGGGGGAGAGGTGACATCCTGCATAGGGCATTATATGGGGGGAGAGGTGACATCCTGCATGGGGCATTATAAGGGGGGGGAGGTGACATCCTACATTGGGCATTATATGGAGGGGGAGAGGTGACATCCTGCATGGGGCATTATAAGGGGGAGAGAGGTGACATCCTACATTGGGCATTATATGGAGGGGGTGGCATTCTGCATGGGGCATTATATGGGGGGCGAGGTGACATCCTTAATGGGGCATTATAAGGAGGGGGAGAGGTGACATCCTGCATGTGGCATTATATGGGGGGAGATGTGACACCCTGTTGGGGCATTATATGGGGGGAGAGGTGACATCCTGTATGGGGCATTATATGGGGGAGGGGTGACATCCTGCATGAGGCATTATATGGGGGGGGGGGAGAGGTGACATCATGCATGAGGCATTATATGAGGGGGTGACATCCTGCATGGGGTGTTATAAGGGGGGGGTGACATCCTGCATGGCGCATTATGCGGGGGCCAGTATTCTGTATTGAGCATTATAAGGGGGCCAGTATCCTGTATGGAGCGTTATATGGGGACCAGTATCCTGTATGGAGCATTATATGGGGACCAGTATCCTGTATGGAGCATTATATGGGGACCAGTATCCTGTATAGAGTGTTATATGGGGACCAGTATCCAGTATGGAGCGTTATATGGGGATCAGTATCCTGTATGGAGCGTTATACACTGTGTGCAGAATTATTAGGCAAATGAGTATTTTGATCACATGATACTTTTTATACATGTTGTCCTACTCCAAGCTGCATAGGCTTGAGAGCCAACTACCAATTAAGTAAATCTGGTGATGGGCATATCTGTAATGAGGAGGGGTGCTGACTAATGACATCAAAACCCTATATAAGGTGTGCTTAATTATTAGGCAACTTCCTTTCCTTTGGCATAATGGGTCAGAAGTGAGATTTGACTGGCTCTGAAAAGTCCAAAATTGTGAGATGTCTTGCAGAGGGATGCAGCAGTCTTGAAATTTCCAAAGTTTTGAAGCGTGATCACCGAACAATCAAGAGTTTCATGGCAAATAGCCAACAGGGTCGAAAGAAGCGTGTTGGCCAAAAAAGGCCCAAAATAACTGCCCATGAATTGAGGAAAATCAAGTGTGAAGCTGCCAAGATGCCATTCGCCACCAGTTTTACCATATTTCATAGCTGCAACGTTACTGGAGTATCAAAAAGCACAAGGTGTGCGATACTCAGGGCCAAGGTAAGGAAGGCTGAAAAAAGACCACCTTTGAACCAGAAACATAAGATAAAACGTCAAGAATGGGCCAAGAAATATATTAAGACTGATTTTTCAAAGGTTTTATGGACTGATGAAATGAGAGTGACTCTTGATGGGCCAGATGGATGGGCCAGAGGCTGGATCAGTAAAGGGCAGAGAGCTCCACTCCGACTCAGACGCCAGCAAGGTGGAGGTGGGGTACTGGTATGGGCTGGTATCATCAAAGATGAACTTGTGGGACCTTTTGGGGTTGAGGATGGAGTGAAGCTCAACTCCCAGACCTACTGCCAGTTTCTAGAAGACAACTTCTTCAAGCAGTGGTACAGGAAAAAGTCAGTATCGTTCAAGAAAAACATGATTTTCATGCAGGACAATGCTCCATCACATGCATCCAACTACTCCACAGCGTGGCTGGCCAGTAAAGGTCTAAAAGAAGAAAAAATGACATGGCCCCCTTGTTCATCTGATTTGAACCCCATAGAGAACCTGTGGTCCATAATAAAATGTGAGATCTACAGGGAGGGAAAACAGTACACCTCTCGGAACAGTGTCTGGGAGGCTGTGGTGGCTGCTGCACGCAATGTTGATCGAAAACAGATCAAGCAACTGACAGAATCTATGGATGCAAGGCTGTTGAGTGTCATCATAAAGAGAGGTGGCTATATTGATCACTAATTTTTTTGGTATTGGTTTTTGCATGTCAGAAAAGTTTATTTCTAAATTTTGTGCACTGAGTGTGATGGGATTATATTTGGTTTTTATTAAGTTGCCTAATAATTCGGCACAGTAATAGTTACCTGCACAAACAGATATCCTCCTAAGATAGCCAAATCTAAAAAAAACCCACTCCAACTTCCAAAAATATTAAGCTTGGATATTTATGAGTATTTTGGGTTCATTGAGAACATAGTTGTTGATCAATAATAAAAATAATCCTCTAAAATCCAACTTGCCTAATAATTCTGCACACAGTGTATGCGGACCAGTATCCTGTATGGAGCGTTATATGGGGACCAGTATTCTGTATGGAGCATTATATGGGGCTAAAATACTGTATGGAGTACTATACTGTCCGGCCTGCACTGTGAGTTGAGAGAATTCGCCAGTTTCTGAGCTATTGTAGAATTTACAATAGATATCACTCATGCAATGTAAGAAGTGAAATCTTCGGCATTGTACTGTATATGTATTTCTCTGCCATATCTGTGCATCATGAATCGTGGTATGTGTTAAAGGGGCCCACTGAGACTCTTTCGCCAAGGGCCCACATAAACCTGGAGCCGGCCCTGGCCCCCATCATGTGCCCTCATCTTGCCATGTGCTTATGCCATCCTGTGCCCCCATCCCATCATGTGCTGCTCCCATCCTGCGCCCCCATCCTGTCATGTGCTGCTCCCATCTTGCGCCCTCATTCTGGTATGTGCTGATCTCATCCGGTCATGTGCTGTTCCCATCCTGCGCCCCCATCCTGTCATGTGGTGCTCCCATCCTGCGCCCCCATTCTGGTATGTGCTGATCTCATCCTGTCATGTGCTGTTCCCATCCTGCGCCCCCATCCTGTCATGTGATGCTCCCATCCTGCGCCCCCATTGTGGCATGTGCTGACCCCATCCTGGTATGTGCTGCTCTGATTCTGTGCCCCCATCCTGTCATGTGCTGCTCCAATCCTGCGCCCCCATCCTGTCATGTGCTGCTCCCATCCTGCGCCCTCATCCTGTCATGTGCTGCTCCCATCCTGCGCCCCCATTCTGTCATGTGGTGTTCCCATCCGGCGCCCCCATTCTGGCATTTGCTGACCCCATCCTGGTATGTGCTGCTCCGATTCTGTGCCCCCATCCTGTCAAGTGCTGCTCCCATCCTGCTCCCCCATCCTGGTATGTGCTGCTCCAATTCTGCACCCCCATCCTGTCAAGTGCTACTCCCATCATGCGCCCCCATCCTGTCATGTGGTGCTCCCATCCTGCGCCCCCATTCTGGTATGTGCTGACCCCATCCTGTCATGTGGTGCTCCGATTCTGTGCCCCCATCCTGTCATGTGCTGCTCCCATCCTGCGCCCCCATCCTGTCATGTGCTGTTCCCATCCTGCGCCCCCATCCTGTGCCCCCATCCTGTCATGTGCGGCTCGCATCCTGCGCCCCCATCCTGTCAAGTGCTGTTCCCATCCTGCGCCCCCATTCTAGTATGTGCTGACCCCATCCTGTTATGTGCTGCTCCCATCCTGCGCCCCCATCCTGTCATGTGCTGCTCCCATCCTGCAATGTGTTGCTCCCATCCTGCACCCCCATCCTGTCATGTACTGCTCCCATCCTGCGCCCCCATCCTGTCATGTGCTGTTCCCATCCTGCGCCCCCATCCTGTCATGTGCTGCTCCCATCCTGCGCCCCCATCCTGTCATGTGCTGCTCCCATCCTGTGCCCCCATCCTGTCATGTGCTGCTTCCATCCTGTGCCCCCATCCTGTCATGTGCGGCTCCCATCCTGCGCCCCCATCCTGTCATGTAGAGGTCACATCCTGCGCCCCCATCCTGTCAAGTGCGGTTTCCATCCTGCGCCCCCATTCTAGTATGTGCTGACCCCATCCTGGTATGTGCTGCTCCGATTCTGCGCCCCCATCCTGTCATGTGGTGCTCCCATCCTGTGCCCCCATTCTGGTATGTGTTGACCCATCCTGTCATGTGGTGCTCCTATGCTGCGCCCCCATCCTGTCATGTGCTGCTCCCATCCTGTGCCCCCATCCTGTCATGTGCAGCCCCCATCCTGCACCTCCATCCTGTCATGTGCGCCTCCATCCTGCACCTCCATCTTGTCATGTGCTATCCCCATCCTGCGCCCTCATCTTGTCATGTGCTGCCATCCTGAGCCCCCATCCTGGTATGTGCTGCTCCCATCCTGTCACGTGGTGTTCCCATCCTGGTATGTGCTTACCCCATCCTGTCATGTGGTGCTCCCATCCTGCGCCCCCATCCTGTCACGTGGTGCTCCCATCCTGCACCCCCATCCTGTCATATGGTGCTCCCATCCTGCGCCCCCATTCTGTCATGTGCTGCTCTCATCCTGCGCCCCCATCCTCGTATGTACTGCTCCCATCCTGCGCCCCCATTCTGGCATGTGCTGACCCCATCCTGGTATGTGCTGCTCCGATTCTGCGCCCCCTTCCTGTCATGTGGTGCTCCAATCCTGCGCCCCCCCATCCTGTCATGTGCTGCTCCCATCCTGCGCCCCCATTCTGTCATGTGCTGCTCCCATCCTGCGCCCCCATTCTGTCATGTGCTGCTCCCATCCTGCGCCTCCATTCTGGTATGTGCTGACCCTATCCTGTCATGTGATGCTCCCATCCTGCGCCCACTTCTGTCATATGGTGCTCTCATCCTGCACCCCCATCCTGTCATGTGGTGCTCCCATCCTGCGCCCCCATTCTGTCATGTGGTGCTCCCATTCTGCGCCCCCATCCTGTCATGTGGTGCTCCCATTCTGCGCCCCCATCCTGTCATGTGGTGCTCCCATTCTGCACCCCCATCCTGTCATGTGGTGCTTCCATCCTGCACCCCCATCCTGTCATGTGTTGCTCCCATCCTGCACCCCCCATCTCGTCATGTGCTGCTCCCATCCAGCGCCCCCATTCTGTCATGTGCTGCTGCGGGATCGTGGCGCCGGCATCAGAACCTGCGCAGTCCGCACTTTCCGGTGCCATTTTGTTGCAGACAAATACGCTTCAATAAAACGGTGCCGGAAAAGCGCTATGCGCATGCGCCGTTTCAGACGGCGGATTCATCTCCCGACCCGAAGAGACCCCGTGGCAATCCCGAATAGGTAAGTTGTTGCGCCAGAGATCGCGGTATGCATTCAGTGCTTGAGCATACCGCGATCTCCTGGGCCACAATCCTCATCCTCGTTTAGGATGTGGATGCGTTCCTCTGTGGAGTCCAGACTGTGCCGGCGTGTCGCGCTTGCGCAGTCTATAAAGGCTTCAGACAGAGGCACGCTCCCAGGATTATATTAGAGATTCTGTGAGGCACCTATGGGTTCAAAATACTCACTACTTTCCCCCCCAGATGAATTCCTTAAGCAGTGAGATTTCCAATATGGGGTAATTTTGGGGGGTTTCTGCTGATCTAGCACCTCAAGGACTCTACTAATGGAGCCCACAATCTGTTCAGAAGGTATCTGCGTTCTAAAAGCCAAGTAGCGCTCCTTTCCATCAGATCCCTGCTGTGTGCTCAAACAGTAATGTGCAACCACATATGAGGTACTGGCACCTTAAGTAAAAATTGCATAACAAATTATAGGGTCAATTTTCAATTACCCCTCGTGGAAATTATAAATTTGGGGTAAAACAACATTTTAGAAGAAAAAAAACGTAATTTTCATTTTCACATCCACATTTTAAAAAGTTCTCTGAAGCATCTCCAGATTCAACATAGTTTAGAAAAAGCGGTCACTTGTGGGGGTGTCTGCTGTTTTGGTATCTCAGGTGCTCTGCAAATGAGACATGGTGCCCGCAATCTATTCCAGATAAATTTACATTCCAAATACCAAATGTCGTTTCGTCCCTTCCGAGCGATGCCATGTGTCCAAACAAAACTTTTTGACTATATGTGGTGTATCACCGCTCTCAGAAAAAAGTGGGTAACAAATTGTGGGGTCCATTTTCCCACGATATTCCTTATAAAAGAGAAAAAATTGAGGCTAAAGCAACATTTTAGAGGAAATTACAATTGTTTTTTCATTCCACTTTGCATTAATTCATGTGTAGCACCTGAAGGGTTAAAAAAAAAATTCCTGACAGCAGGTTTGAAAGTATCTGAAGGGTGCAGTTTCAAAGATGGTATCACTTTTTAGGAGTTTCCAAAATTAAGGGCCTCAAAGTCCATTTAAATCCGAATATCCCAATGCTGTGTGCCCATGATCTGGAGCAGCTGCAGGTTTGACGCTGCGGACTTATGCAGCGTCAACCAGCAGCGGCCAGATGTTACAGCATAGTGGATGGGATTTGTAGAAATCCCATGTCCACTATGCGACTCTGTGCACCCGCGGAAACTGACATGCGGCGCATCTTTCCAGACAGCAGCATGTAAATTTCTCCGGTGGGTCCGCATGCGGGCTATCCCCATAGACCAAATCTCTGAGAAAAGGTCGCATGTGAAAAAAAAAAAAAGAGCCCGCCGCTCATTTGCATAAAATGAGCGGAAGTTGCATGCAGCTCTTCCACAGCGTCTGGGCCGCAGGCCTGGATGTATCGTGGGCACATACCCTAAAGAAACAGATTTTCTAAATTTCTTGAAAAAAATTGCTGCTAAACGTTTAACCCTTCTACCATCCTAACAAAATAAAATAACATTTGAAAAATGTTGCAAATGGAAAATGTTATTTAATTATTTTGTACAACATGACTAACTGATTTAAGGATATAAAAAAAATTGAAAGTTTGAAAATGTTTAATTTTGCACCAAAATTTCAATATTTTCAATTAAACGCAAATCACTTCGACGTAAATTAACTACTAACAAAGTGTCATGATAAAACAAATCTCAGAATCACTGGGATACATGGACACATTCCAGAGTTATTACCACATAAAAGTGATGTTGGTTAGACCTCAAAAATTTAGCCTGGTCATTAAGGTCAAAATTGCCTCGTCACTAAGGGGGTTAGTGGATTGTTCCAGTACTTTTATTTTAATGAAATTAAAGCAGCACTCCTACAAAGTTTTTATACAATAAATGTGTTGTAGGGTTTCACTATCTCTGGTAGGGATGAGGCCTTAGGTAGCGTTCACACAGGAAATGCAGTTTTGGTCCAAACATGCAGATTTTATTGCTTTCCACAGCACCAAAACAAACTCAAATATACAGACTACTATATTATATAGAGAAATTACAGAGTGATCTATTTCAAGTGTTTATTTCTGTTAATGTTGATGATTATGGCTTACAGCCAATGAAACCACAAAAGTCATTATCTCAGTAAATTTGAATAATTAACAAAAAACACCTCCAAAGGCTTCCTAAGCGTTTAAAAAGGTCCCTTAGTCTGTTTCAGTAGGCTCCTCAATCATGGGGAAGACTGCTGACTTGACAGATGTCCAGAAGGCAGTCGACACACTCCACAAGGTCCCAGAGTTCCAAATTTCATTTGGAAATCAAGGTCCAAGAGTTTGGCGGAAGAGTGGAGAGGAACACAATCCAAGCTTCTTGAGGTCTAGTGTGACGTTTCCCCAATCAGTGATGGTTTGGGGAGCCATGTCATCTGCTGGTGTAGGTCCACGGTGTTTGATCAAGACCAAAGTCAGTGCAGCCGTCTACCGGAAATTTTAGAGTACTTCATGCTTCCCTCTGCCGACAAGCTTTTTGGAGGTGGAAATTTCATTCTCCAGCAGGACTTGGCACCTGTCCACACTGCCAAAAGTACCAATACCTGGTTTAAAAACAACAGTATCATTGTGCTAGATTGGTCAGCAAACTCTCCAGACCTTAACCCCATAGAGAATCTATCGGGCATTGTCAAAAGGAAGATGAAAGACACCAGACCCAACAATGCAGACGAGCTGAAGTCTGCTATCAAAGCAACCTGGGTTTCCATAACACCTCAGCAGTGCCGTAGGCTGATTGCCTCCATGCCAAGCCACATTGATGCAGTAATTGATACAAAAGGAGCCCCGACCAAGTATTGAGTGCATTTACTGAACATACAGTTCAGTAGGCCAACATTTAAGATTTTAAAATCATTTTTCAAGCTGTTGTTATAAAGTATTCTAATTTACTGAGATAATGGCTTGTGTTTTCATTGGCTGTAAGCCATTATTATCAACATTAACAGAAATAAACACTTGAAATAGATCACTCTGTAATGACTATATAATATATAAGTTTCACTTTTTGTATTGCAGAACTGAAATAAATTAACTTTTTGATGATATTCTAATTTAGTGAGATGCACCTGTAAATACCTAGCTTTGTCCAGTCGCTAACTAAACAGACCCTGGCTACTCATACACGGCCAGCTCCGTCAAACAAAACTGCTATTGTGCATAGCTGCACACGGCCTGTGCAGCTTCTTCTCAGAGATTCTGTCCTGTAGCTCTCTTTAGCTCCAACACAAATCCACTCTGGTCAGCAACCCTGAGCTGACTGACTAAGAACAGCTAGCGCTGACACTGGAGTCACATGTGGTTGTCCTGAGGAAGCAGTCAGTTTGAGTTGACAAACCGATATTTCTTCAAAATCTGTCCTTTTTGGAATAAGCAGAACATTTGAAGTCCGCATACCCCGCTTTTATGGTATATCCTATACGTGCACTCAGGCAGAAGCCTGTCAGTCACTGTCAGCAGGCGGAGAAGCCGCCAGGGACGCGCCTGTAAGACTAGTAACCTGTGCCGCTTAAGTCCCAGCTGTGATTAAAAGTATGTTTTTCTCTGACATGTCACAGTGGTTCAGAGACAAACATACAGGTGATCATATAGCCAGGAGCGGATACATGCTGGCTAAACTGTGGGCAGCAGGTATCAGCTGACAGGTTCACTTTAAAGAATAAAAAAAAACGAATGAATAAAAAACGGGAGTGCTTCTCTAAGTTATTGTCGGATGGGCGAGGATCCAACAAGTGGCACCCCATGATCAGCTGTTCTGACAGTACAGTGCCCAACACATAAAAATATTCCATAGCAATGATAAGTCTTAGACTGTAATGCCCATATAATTGATCATGAGTAATGGTCTACAGTAATACTGTTGCACATCAGGCCCACCTCAGCTTTGGGTAGACAAATTTCACTTTTGAACTTGTTTTTATGCAATACTAATAATTCTTTATATTTAAAGAAAATTTAAATTTTTCTGTAATTGGTCTGTTTTTTTTCTATTTGCGGGGGTGATTCTAGTAGGCTTTTTTTTTTTTTTTACATCTCACAATATTCCCGCAGCCACTAAAATATCATGAGCACCTACCCTCACCTACTTTATTCTTTCCTTGTAGACCGTCGTAAGCCTCGTGGACGGCTCCTCTCATTGTCATTTGCGTTTGGATTAATCTGCTACGAAATATACACATCTTACATGCACATGACAGTTTGGAGAAATCATTTTTCAGTAAAAAATTAATTGGTAGGTAAAAAAAAAAATTACACCAGGGCACATATCTTTGGTGGATTATTTGCAAGAATCAGTAAGGTAAAAAAGCGGTGACCCTTCTGAGAACTTGTACAAGTCACTTCTGATATGAACAAGAATGATACTGAATGCCTGTTAGTACACAGTATGACACACTTATCTAAAACGTTTGACCAGTAGTGTATAAGTATGGAAAAAATGCTGCAAAATAAGAAGCTTTCAAAAATAGAAGCGCTAATACTTTACTTTTATCAATTAACAAAATACAAATTGAATGAACAAAAGAGAAAAATCAAAGACAAAAATCAAGATATGTCGTGTGACCACCCTTTGCCATCAAAACAACACTGAAAAGAGGCTGCCACTGCTTTTTTTTTTTTATTGATGTATATACTTAGGACAGACCATTAATATCCGAATGGTGAGGGTGCGACACCTGACACCCCGGCCAATCAGCAGTTACAGACGCGAAACTTCTTGGATACTACCAGAACTCAGCAGCTCTGCCAAAACTATAGTGGTCGCGGCCAGGTATTGCAGACCCACCCCCTTCATTTGGATCTGCAGAGTACTCGGCCACTATTGAAATGACGGTATGCTGTTTTCCGGTAGCATCCGAGAATTTCCAGATGACTCCAGCAGCAGCTGATTGGAGGGGTGTTGGATGGCATAAACTAACCAGTGGTGCACGTTTCAAATCTGCAACATGTAAATTTGTCTTTCACGTACGCGGAGTTTTATGTGCAGATTTTCCCTATAGAATTGCATTGGATGTAACCCGCACATGACAATCAAAAAGGCTGTTAAAGCCAAACAGAAAATATCAAAAACAAAACACGTATATTACTTACCGGTAATGTGTTTATTCAGAACCATGACAGCACCATACAACGAGAGGGGATCCGTCCTTCAAAGACAGGAAACCTTCAAGATAAAAAGGCGGCGCCTCTCTCTCCGCTTCAGTAGGTTTACAGAGCATGAGAGGACTTCCGGTTAGTGAACACGTATATAATTAACTTAACATTTTGATAATGGTGAAAACCAAGGAACACACCACCCGAAGGGTGCACGACTTAAGAAACGGGGGGGGGGGGGGGGGGGGTAATACTAGGGTGCTGTTATGGTCACGAAAAAACACATTACCGGTAAGTAATATACGTGTTTTTCTGTCACCATGACAGCACCATACGAGAGAATTACAGAGACTGTACATGTATTAGGGAAGAACCACAGCCTGTAGAATCCTTCTACTAAACGTGAGGTCAGAGGAAGCAGATAGATCCAGCCTGTAGGGTTTATAAAAGGTAGAGGGGGACGACCAAATCGCAGCCTTACATATCTGCTCGATGGAAACTCCTGACCTTTCCGCCCTATAGAATCCTAGTAAAGGGGAGATCTGCTGATAGGGCCTGAATCTCACCTACTTTCCAAGCCGATGTTAGGGCTATAAAGGAGGACGGTCCTAAGGGTGACTTTTTATCGACCCTGAAGAAAGGGGCTCGAAAGGTGCTTCTGTTAGAGGGGTTAGCACCAAATTTAAATCCCCGGGGGGGGGGGGGGGGTGGACTCTTGCCACTAGGATAGGTTTGGCTCTAACACATACTTTAATAAATCTTGCTACCCACATACAGTACAGACCAAAAGTTTGGACACACTTTCTCATTTAAAGATTTTTCTGTATTTTCATGACTATGAAAATTGTACATTCACACTGAAGGCATCAAAACTATGAATTAACACATGTGGAATTATATACTTAACAAAAGTGTGAAACAACTGAAAATGGTGACGACTCTGGTCATTTTGGGAATCCATGGCAGCCCCTCTTGAACTGAGCTCACCGCTAGCCACCACCAGAGAGAGTGAACTGCTTCCCGTGTTAGACGTACATTACCCCAGATTACCCTGCAGGGTTCTTTCCTGTTTTAGAATGTCCCACTGTAACAGCAGTGTATGAAATCGGGCCTCTTTACCGCCAGAATACAAGAGGTGAGGAGCCGAGTAGGGACATCGTGTTTCTGAGGGTCATCACAGGTTTTTGAATCACCCCAGAAATTAGGCTCAATCATTTTTCTTTTTCCTCGTCCGGTAACCGACATTCTTGACGGTCTGAATCCAGAACAAGTCCTAAGAAAATTTGAGATTTTTGAGAATCTAATTTTGATTTTCCTAGGTTCAAATACCAGCCTAAGTTGCTTAGTATGGCGCAAACCTCTTTTACTTGAACCTGGCAATGATGGTTTGAACTTTCGACTAAGAAAGTCGTCCAGATAAGGAATTATTAATCTGTTCTCCTCTCTTAGGTGGGCAGTGACTTCCGGTATTAACTTTGTGAACACTCGTGGTGCTACCGATAACCCAAATGGAAAGGCCCTGTACTGGAAGTGCCTTGTGACCCCCCTTAATGACACCCTAAGATATTTCTGGAAACTGGTATGTATTAGAACATGATAGTACGCATCCTTTAGATCTAGTACCGCCATATAGCAACCGGGAAACAGAAGTTTTATTGTCGATTTTATAGACTCCATCTTGAACTTTGGGATTTTCAAATATTTATTCAGGCGTTTCAGATTTATTATAGTTCTGAAAGAACTGTCCGGTTTCTTTATTAAGAACAGGGAAGAATAGAATCCTTCCCCTTCCTGTTCCGGTGGTACTTCCAGAAGGACATTTTTCTCTAGGAGACTTAGGATTTCGGTTTCCAGTGCCAGCTGTCCCCTCAGAACTCTTCTTGGAGTTGTCATCATAAAACTGACTGGAGGAAGCTTCAAGAACTCTAGGGTCGGTCCTGATTTTATCAGTCTGAGTATCCAGGCACTGGATGATATTCTTTCCCAGGCTGAAAGGAAGAGGGAGAGCCTTCCCCCACCAGGGATATCAAGTCATTTGGAGGGGGTCTTTTGCTGTCCTGGGGGGGGGGGGGGGGACCACCAAAGAGGAACCCCCTTTGCTTCCTCGGTCGTTCTCCCCACTTGTCCTGATCCCTAAACCCTCTTCTCCTATTGAACCTATTCCTCCGAAAAGGCTGCTTGAAGGAGGAAAAGGGGGATTTGGGAAAGTCTTTTTTTCTTGTCCCCATTCTCAAGGATGTTATCTAGGCCAGAACAGAATAGATATTCCCCCTCGCAAGGAGAGAACATAATTTTGCCTTCACTTGTAAATCTCCAGGCCAACATTTTCACCATACAGCTCTATGTCCCGAGTTGGACAAAGCTGCTGACCTGGCCGCCAGCCTTGCCGAGTCAGCTGAAGCGTCAGATAAGAAGGCCGCTGCGCCTTTTATTACCAGGAGTGCTTCTAGTATGGAATCCAATGGCGCCTCACTCCTCAGTTGATCCTCCAACTTACTTAGCCAGACCATCAGCGATGTGGCTGTACAGGTCGCTGCTATGGCGGGTTTCAGGGCTCCAGCTATTGTCTCCCATGTTCCTTTTAGGAAGGTATCTTCCTATCTAGGGGATCTTTTAGAATCCCGGAGTCCTCAAAGGAAAGGGCTGACTTTCTTGAGGCTTTAGATATTGCAACATCTAACTTGGGAACTTTACCCCCAAGAAGTTGTTGCCTCTTCCTCAAAGGGGTACCTTCTTTTGAAGGCTGAAGGAAGGGAGCCTTTTTTAACCGGCCTTCTCCATTCTTTATTAATGTGTTCCTGAACTCTTTCATTAACTGGGAATTTTTTATGTTTTTTTCCAGTCTAGAGTCCCAAACATAATATCTTGTATCGATCTTTGTCTTATGCTCCACCAGCCCAATGGTAGATCTTACCGCCTTTACTAAGTTATCGACCTCATCCAATGGGAAGCAATGCCCGAATTGCTCTCAGAGGAGAGGAAATCTTCGATTCTGCTGGAGCTGTGGCGATTTTGAGACTCCCTGGTCCTGTGGCCCCCTCCTGAGTGACCACCA